>NC_044590.1:14188866-14799631 GCF_901933205.1 Camarhynchus parvulus
CAAGTCCTCGGGTATGATAATGATAGGTCGGATTCAAATCCAAACAGGGGATCCCAGCCAATCCCATTTAATTACGAATGCAGACATATCATCGGCCAGTGAGCTGGGTGGTGTTGAGATCCCAACCAATCAGGTGTGTAAGCACAGGAAATTTGAAGCCCCTATAAAAGGGGGCGCCCGACAATAAACTTTGGCTGCTGTCGCATGAATTTTGGTGTGTTCTGTCACATGCCTGTCTCCAAAACTGCGACACCTTGACACCTCTCTGGGGCAAACAGAGTGTTCCCTCAGGCTCTCTGCAACAGTGGCTGCAGTCCAGCTCGGCCAGCAGAACTTTTTAGCCTGTGTCTGCAATGGCCACAGCTCCCATGCAACACCAGAGCAGCTAAACCCAAACACAGGGGAACAGCGCCCAGCACCCCCTCCTGAGCTTCATGCACTCTTAGGACCAGGCGAGATGGTGAGCTGACACACACCTGCCCAGGCCTGATTTCCCTGGGGACTGGGCATAGGTTGGACACTCCCAGATGCAGGAGAAAGCTGGCTTCACTGCCTCCCTCCCTCCAGTGCTGTGGTGGCAGGAAGGCCAGGAGCAGCCCTGCCACATGCAGGGTCAGCATCAGAAACAGCATCAGTCTTGGGTGGATGGGGCATTGCTGTAGCTCCTCAGGATAAGCATGCTGTGACAGCAAAGGGGGACAGGTTGAGGCTGCAGTCTGTGCCCTCCCCATGCTGCTCTAGCCATGGCACACTCAACAGAGCTCTCAGCTGTAGATGCTTTTTGGGCAGCCAACCATCAGCAGTTGTCCACTCCACAGTACCAGTAACAGGTGCCAAAGACCTCAAAAGTATTTGACAAGTGTTTTAAGACAGAAATCCCACAAACACCTGCCTTGCCTTTCCCGCCGGTACCATGCAAACTCCATACCATGAGGCATGAGCTGTCAGACTCGCTGGCACAAGGGCACAGTTGGCACTGCCGTCAGCCCACAGGCCAGCCCCAGTGACCCCTCCCCTACCTCACTGTCTCTCCCTCCCCAGCAGGAACACCAAAACTCAACAGGTCCTACAGGTTGGCAGTGCTCAGGGTGACCAACTCTGCATGCTGACACTGGTTCATGGTTCATGTCACCACACTGAAAAGAAGAGGCAAAGGCTGCTAACTCTGATCCTGGCTACATGGCACAGGCCAGGCCATCCCGGCCCACATCTAAGTCAAGCCAGGTGGGAACAAGGAAAGGCACCCAGTGCCACAACATGAGCAGGGAGGAGTTTCATGGAATCTGTGAACAGGATGACACAGATTACAATCTTTCCCATTACAAAGCGTCATGGAGATGGTTTATTAACCTATATAATTTTGGAGGGTTTTGATTTGTTTTGTTTTGTGCCCAGGGGTGGCTGCTCTCCTGGCCCCATCCCCATTCTCCCTGGCTCTGGGACTATCACCATGAATGGGAGCCAGGCCGGGGTTTCCAGAGAGAGCTAGGGTCGAGGCGAGAGGCAGTTCTTCCCTTTTCCACACAAGCTGTTGGACTGACCACGCAACTGGTGTCTCTGACCAAAAATCAAAAAATCCTGCTATTTCTGTTGGGTTTGGTTTTTATCCTTTTTTTTTTTTTTTTTTTTGCTTTGGCTCTGTGACTGGACTTGCCGGCTTGCTTTTTCTGCTGTTCTGCTGTGGGAAGCCCAGAGCCAATGGACAATGGGAATGTCCATGTAGCACAGAGACATGGGAATACCCTTGTTTCCCTGCTGAGGGTTGCCCCCCTGCACAGTCCAGACCTAGAGACCAGCCAGTGCTGGTGAAAAATCCTGCAGAGCCTCTCTCTTGCCCTGCTCGGGAGCTGGGCTGCTGCTGTCCAGCACGCCCTGCCATGCCCCTGCTACTGCTCTGGGCTTTTTGCTACACTTTTTACCCCCAGGAGGTCTCACAGTCCAGCTACAGCTGCAGAGCTTCGGCTACCTCTTGCTTGCTACCTCTGGGTGTGCCCACCCTGCCATTCCAGCTGCTGCTCAGAAGTTCCTGCTACAGTTCCTTTTGTCACCAGCCGGAGGTGCAGCGGGCCCGGCCGTCCCTGAGGGTTCCAAAGGCAGCCCCTTCTCCATCCCTTCCGCCAGCCCGCCCGCCATTGCCGTGCGCAGAGAGGCGGCCGAGCTCGCGCCACAGCGCCCCCTGCAGCCCCGGGGGAATCATCGCCCCGCCCTGCCCGGCCGGGAGCCAGCAGCGCCCCTGCTGGCTGTGCCCAGAACTGCACCGCAGGGGAAGGTGCCTGCAGCCGGGACAAGGCCGGCCCTGGGGTTTGGGGGAGGGGGGGCAGGGTAGGGTTCCACAATTTCAATATCTAGCATTTACTCAACTTTGTTTTTCTTTCTTTTTCTGTTCCTTGCAGGCACCCTTATTTTTTTTTGTTAATAACCCTTTGTTTTCAGTTTCACCATCTAGTATCCATTTCTCTCACTGGCTGAAGAAAAGGGTGCTACTGAAGCCCTTTCTCTTCAGAGGAAATGCTCATTACAGGGTGTTTTCTCCTGAAATTTGTCTCAAAACCAAGACACTAAGCCTGTCCTGTACAGTCCCTCCTGTACTGCTGCAAATGTGTTCAAGGAGGGCCCAGAAAATACAGCACAAGCTAGAAGACACATGCAGCTGCAATACAGCTGCTCTCCAGGAAGGACTGCATAGAGATTTCAAACCGAGTGGGTGCAACAGCTCAGAACAATTGTGCTGGGCTCCAACAGGGACCAGTCCCATCCCAAATAGCCAGATGTGTAGTAGACCTGGGTTTGGTTCATTTTTCACAGTGGTCTCTGTGCTGCAGGAGGCTCCAAGGTGCTCAGCTTACTCCTCCTTAGGAGCACATGAGCACACTGGTCTTCCCCCACCTGTCTCAGCTTGGCCCCCAGCAGGCCCTGCATCCCAACTGAGATGCTCCTATCCCAGCTCTCACTTCCCAGCCCTCTCCTCACAGGTTTTAAAAACACCAAATCATAGAATATGCTGAGTTGGATCAGACCCATCAGGATCATCAAGTCCAACTTGTGGCCCTGCACATGTCACCCTAAGAATCCTGTCATGTGCCTGAAAGCATTGTTCAAACACTTCTTGAAATCAAACAGGCTTGGTGCTGTGACCACTTCCCCGGGGAGCCTGTTTGACTGCTCAATCTATTTTCTGCTGGAGTAACCCAGAAGATGGATCTGGGGCGCTCCAGCTCTTGTGGGAACTAGCACTCTCTTCCTGCTCTCTGTTTTCATTCCATCATTAAAAGGCTGTCAAGTCCCTCACAACCGCGGCAAGGCATGGGATGCCTCCTGTGCTCAGTGAGGTCTCCCTACTACTGCTTTGCCCCAAAGAATCACCCTGTGACGCTTAACTTTAAGTACCTGGCACACCCCAAGGGTTTTTGCAGGCCAGCCAACCTGCTGCTCCCAGAGCCAGAGCAGAACTTACACCACTCAAACAACTTCCAGGCTGTGGGCTGAGCCCTGGCACTTAGCATTACAACTCTAAGGTGCCTGTGCATGTCTCCAGCTGTGGGGACAGCACCAGGACAGAATCCAGCAGCACAGGACTTTCTCTAGGGAAGGAGAAAGGCTCACACATTGTCTGCACAGCAGCAAAACTTCTGGCAAGACAAGGTCAAGATAAATGCCTTGCTACAAGTTCCTCGTCATGGGGCTAGCCCAGGCTGGAAGTCTCTCGTTGCATGGCCCACAACAGGCCTATCACTCAACTCTAAGTTTTCAGGGCGCTTGTTTTTTTTTTTTAATAAAGAATAGAATAAAAAATATATTGTGCATCACACACGTTGAGTGGCCTATGGCCTATGGCCCAGCATGCTCATTGCCTTTTGAACAGTGTTAACTCAGGCAGCTGCAGCAGTTGAACGAGGGCTGGAGGATGCCCAGACATTGGTGCTGCGGTGAGTGGCTCAGCTCTGCTGCCTCCAGAGCCCAGCAAAGGGCTGCAGGGCCCTGCTGCCACCAGCCCTGGTGCTGTCACACAGCCCTGGTCCCTGCTCCCATGGGCTGCTGTTCTAGCACCACCCCACCTGCTCCTTCCCAGGCACCCAGCACTCAGGTAGGGCAGGATCTCAAGGAGGTGGCACTGGGCTGGCAGGACAAAGGCTGTGGGCAGGGAGGAGCAGCCAGTGCCAGGAGCCAGCTGCCCAGAGGAACCTTTAGCTTGGCTTCATGAGCCCCAGCAGCAGCGGTGGCAGGAGACCAAGCACAGCTTCTTCACCAGGATAGGGAGCAGGCAGCTGGGCTCTGCCCCACATCCAGTGCTCCTAAGAGTGGCTGTGAGGGACAGGGATGTTCCTGGGCTCTCCAGCAGAAAGGAGAGCCAGGCCCCCACTGCCAAAGCAGCCTCTGACTGTAGTCTGACATTCTTCTTCCCAGATGTATTGGTTTTGCATGGCCTGGTTTTAGGTAGCAGGGGTACCACAGAAGCTGCTGGAAACTTCCACTATGTCTGGGAGAGCCAATCCCTGGTGGCTCTGAAGATGGACATGCTGCTGGCCAAAGCTGGCCTAATTTGAGAGGTTGGTAACGCCTCTGTGATAACAGATTTAAGAAGAAAATCAAAACAAAGGTGCAGTTTTTTCTTTGAGTCCCAGAAGAGGAAGAGGTGAGAACATGTGAGGGACACAACATGGTGACACCAGGGTCAGGGGAGGAGGAGGGGGAGGAGGTGCTCCAGCTGCCAGAGCCAAGGTTCCTCTGCAGGCCGTGGTGAGGACCACAGTGAAGCAGCTGTGCCCCTGCAGCCCACAGGGATTCCCAGGGGATGCAGAGATGCAGCCACAGCCCATGGGGGAGATGCTCACACTCAAGCGGGTGGATGCCTGGAGGAGGCTGTGATCCAGTGGGAGACGCGGTGGAGAGAGAGGGCCCCTGCTTCCAGGCTGGAGCAGCCTGTCCTTGCAGGACTGCACCCCGTGGATGAGTGATCCACGCTGCAGCAGTTTTGGGAGGACTGTGTGCCCATGGGAGGGGCTCACGTTGCAGCAGTTTTGGGCAGACTGCTGCCCATGAGATTGGTAATCCATGCTGGAGAAATTCACAGAGAACTGTGGGAGGGACCTGTCCTACGGTGACGTTATGATGCTTGTATCCCCATTCATATGTTCTGTTTCTGCGGGATATTATGTTCCGTGCCTTTAAGACTGGCTTTGAATAGTGAAAGTTTTTTTTGGGTTTTTCTTATCAGGGACACAGAGACGGGCAGTCCTTAGTGCTGCTTTCGCTTTTTTTGCTTTTGCTTTTTTTGCTTTGCTCTCTCTTGCTCCTGCTTCTGCTTCACTTCTGCTTGCTTTTTTTGCTTCTGTTCATTAGCTAGTTTAGCTAAACAGTCCAGATTTCTTCCTGGACTGTTTTCTCCTCTCCTTTTTTTGACCATCTCGAACCAGCAACGGACTGGGACCCTGGAACACCGAGAGTTTACACTCTGTGGCTGCAGCAGCTGCCCCAGCGCCAGAGGGACTGACTACAGAGAAACCCGCACCGCCCCCCGAGAGAGACTTTCTGAATTTGTCATCTTTTTCAGAGTGGTGTCATCTGGTATTGTTCATTTTGTGTTCCGGGGGGGTGCTGTGCCTGTTAAATAAACAGGTTCTTTCCACTTCTCTCTGAGGAATCCTTCCCGAACCGGCTGGGGGGAGGGGCCATGTGGGTTTGCTTTCTGGAGGGGACCCCTTTGGAAATTTTTTACCAAATTTGCCCTAAACCAGGACAGGACCCCACGGTCTCACACAGGAGCAACTTCTCTCCCAGAGCAGTAGAAGAAAACCTTGAGTGATGAACTGACCAAACCCCCACACGCTGTTTCCCTGCACTGTTGGTGGGAAGGAGGGAGGGGCTGGGGGAAGAAAAGGTGTTTTAAGGGCTTATTTTACTTCTCATTATCCTACTCTGACTCTGTTAGTAATAAATTCACTTTGCAACTTTAAGTTGAGCCTGTTTTCCCCTTGAAGTATTTCTCGTGGTCCTTATCCCAACTCATGAACCCTTCACTATTTTTTTTCTCTCTTCTGCCCAGCTGAAGCAGGAGGGGTGAGCGAGCGACTTCTGTGGGTGCCTGGTGCTGTGCCAGCATCACACCCACCGTACACCCCTGTATTTCCACAGAACTAGAGCCATCTCTCTAGAGAAAATAAGGCTGGGATATCAGTTAGATCCAGAGGAGCCAGTTTAACCTCAAGATCCGCTTAGTCTGCTCAAGGGTAGGAAGGCTCTACAGAGACACCTGGAACAGACTCAATCAACAGGCTGAGGACAACTGCGTGAGGTTCAGAAAGGTGAAGTGTCAGGTCCTACACTCGGGTCACAGCAATCCCCTGCAGTTCCAGGCTGGGAGAGGAGTGGCTTGAAAATCATTTGGCAGAAAGGGACTGGGGGGTGCCAGCAGTGTGCCTAGGTAACCAAGGAGGTCAATGGCAAGAAGAGTATCGCCAGCAGGACTAGGGAAGTGACCAATCCCCTGCACTTGGCACTGGCGAGGCACCTTGACTACTATGTTCAATTTAGGGTCCCTCACTTCAAAAGGGGACAAAAGGACATTTTGGTCCTGGACCATGTCTAGCAAAGGGCAACATGGCTTGTGAGGGGTCTACAAAAAATGTTTTAGTAGGAATGGCTGAGGGAGCTGGGTTTGTTCAGTCTTGAAAAGAAAAGGCTCACAGGGGGAACTCACAGTTCCCTCCAAGTCTCTGACAGTAGGTTGTAGTGAGGTGAGGGCTGGTCTCTTTTGCTGTGCCTGCAGTGAGAGAACAAGAGTAAATGGCCTTAAGTTGAGACAGGGGAAATTCAGGTTAGATATCAGAAGAAAGTTTTTCACTGTTAAGACTGGTCAGGAACCAGAATAAGTTGCCAGGGAGGTGGAGTCACCATCCCAAAGTATTTAGGAAGGGACTAGATCGGGCACTAGGTGATACCGTTTAGGGGTTGCAGTGGTAGTGCTGGGTGGACGATTGGACTTGATGATCTTAAAGGTCTCTTCCAACTTTGATGACTCAATGATTCTAACCAGG
This sequence comes from Camarhynchus parvulus, assembly GCF_901933205.1. Taxonomy (NCBI): domain Eukaryota; kingdom Metazoa; phylum Chordata; class Aves; order Passeriformes; family Thraupidae; genus Camarhynchus; species Camarhynchus parvulus. The sequence goes on from NC_044590.1 coordinate 14,195,901, forward strand.
ATATGCACTCCAACCGTGTGCAAAGTCTTCCAAATGCAAGAAGAGGTCCTCCAAAGCCCCATAGGTGTCAGGAGAAAGCCCTTGGCCTCCTGTCTGCATATAGAGCTGGTCGCAGAGAGGGCACCCCGAGAGGATGGCAGCACCCCAGCTCCTCGGGGGCCCTGCTCCAGCTCCCAGGGTGACATGCCATTCCAGTGTGTGGCAGGCTCCTTTGAATTGTGCTGCCAGGGGCCAGAGTCGCTGTGGCCAGCTGTGACCCCAGACACCAGGGAACCTCCGGCATGAAACACACCGTACTATCCATAACGCTCGCTTGGCTGAAGCATGGTGTTAATAATGCCACGGTTTGAGTCCAATCCCCATCCAGGCCATTCATTTAAGGGCTGGACTCAATGATACTTGTGGGTTCCTTCCAACTCAGAATATTCTGTAATTCTGTGATAATCCTGTGGAGCAAGCATCTCTTCCCATCATCTCCCAGGGGACAAGCTGGACAGGAGAAAAGGTACACAATCATGTCTGTCTCGTGCTGGTCTGCTCTTGCCTGTTGCATCCACAGCATGCCTGGCCTCAGAGCCAGGAACTTGTCCATCATCCTAAAGGGAAGCACACCACCTGCTAAGGAGCACCACCACACTGCTATGTGGATATATATGCACAAAGAACCCCACATAACAAGCTAATTCCATACTAATTAAGAATTTGCAGATTAAAGAGGAGTTCTAATCTCAAATGAGACAGCCCAATTTTCTAAATAAGCTTATGGTTTTCATACAGAGATCAACATGTTCTCACCAGCACATCATGCAAGCGCTGCAGGTTTACAGCCACAGTCACAAGTGGGGAGTTTCCATTCTACATGCTCAAATTTTTATGGTTTTTTACACCTTTTAACTGATGTGTGCCACACCCCCATTCTGCCAGCCTGCAACACCCCTGCACCAGGCAGGCATCAAGCACTTTCAGCAGCCAAGGACAAGTCCTCCATGAGGTCATGGCACAACCTCCTCAGCAAGCCCCTAGCGCCAGGCACCATGCACACGCAGTGAGCACACCAACACTGCACCCACTGGCAGGCTGACCACACACTAGGAACTGTCTTGTTGCATTTCAAGAGACAAGCAGAGCAGTGCTGAAAGCAGTGCTTTGTCCTTCTCTGTGACCAGCCCAAGTTGCTGTGGCACAGCCTCTACACAGCACCTGCTGCTAGCAATGACATTTTCAGTTATACAATTTGAGGCACATTAGGTTACTATCCTCCTCTCTTGAATTTATTTTTATTGTTCTGAAAGCACAAGCCATCCTGACACCAGACTGAGTCCATATCATGCCATTATTTCCTTTTGCTCTTGCCTGGGCTCCTCCAGGAGTCGCAGCATCTGTGCAGAAGCCAAGAACACCATCAGAAATTCCACAACTGAGCCAACACCAATCCAAGACTAAGCACTGACCATGTGTTCTCCCTCTTCTACCAGCCTTCCAATACGAGTGGCCAAAGTCTCTTCTGCAGCTGGAGGACTGATTTTCCCAGTTCAAAGGCTGAGGCTCACTAACATGTGCTCCCAGTATCCTCTGGACATGCACAGTACCCCAGCCATGCAGCCCCAACACCAGTACCACGAGCACTCTGTGAAAGCAACCACAGCTCCCTGGGAGGAGCGATCTGTCTCATTTGTACACACAGCTCCATCCAGCACACCTCCTGCAGAGTGGTTCACCTCTGTTTACCCTCGGAAATGAGAGATCTTCTCAATATGATCTTCAGAGAAAAACGGGCACTGAAAATCAGCTGAGAGCAAAGGCACAGAGAAGCCACAGTGGCTCCGACTAGTCAGCCTGTAAAGGGACAAGATCTCCAGGGCTTGAGAAGAACTTTTAACAGGCATTGCAGAAACACACTTGCCAAGTCTGGGAGAGGAGGTCAACATATGAAGAAAAAGGAATAAAGCTCTAGAGCGGTAACAGGGATAACAGGGTAACAGGGATATATACCCAAAGGCATGTGCAAACTACTCCTCTCAGCCTGGCTTAGCTACAGTGCTTACAGGGCATCCAAGCTGGAGCCTTGGGAGTGCAGAGCCTCGGCCAGGGTGCGCTGTCCAGCACCCCTGCACGATATTAACTCATCCACATAAAGCAGAGATGAAGGAACACAACATTTGGAAGCCACAACACTTGGGAGGTAGCACTGCCTTCTGGAACTGTCACAGACAGCTGTGAGCAGCCCCAAGGACTGTCCAGGACAAAGCCATCACAGATGAGCCACTGCTGAGGATGCTTTTCAAGATCACACCTGATGGAAAGACAGATTGCCATTGCCTACATCCTGTTGCATGCCAGAAGGAGAGGTGGATGCTGGCATGAAAGCCAAAGTGCCTTTCCAGACTTTCCACCATACAACATGTCTCTACAGCAAAGTATCCAATTTCCTGCTTGCTCAACACCACCTGCTGAAAATCTAGCTCCAAGCAAACAAAACTTATGTACTTACTCTCAAGTGCAACACAGCTGTGCCCAGCATGTGCTGGGCAACACAAGCATAGCACCAAGGACTCCATTTGTACATGTAGCTGCTACACCACTACTAGACCAGGAAACCTGTGCGCCCACAGTCACCCCACAGAATGAGAGCACTCAGATGAAGCCAAGCCAGGAGATGTTCTGAGCACCCTTCTGCACATGGTGGGAGCAGGTATCAAGTGTATGGCACCCAAGGAGTAGCTGGATTCAGTTCAGGGCACATCGAACAGGTACTAACGCACACCCCAAGTGCAGGATCCTGGCAAGCAGGACTCATGACCGGTAGGACTCACTTGCTCCTAGAGGGTCCTGCTCTGCCCTGACACCTGCCCCTTGCTATCACTGTCCTGGGTGTCCCACAGGTTCCTTTAGCAACCCACAGCAATGTACACTTCTGCAAACACAGCCTCACACATGCCAGGCAAGGATTTGACAGCTACACAGGCAACACATCCTTCCTGGCTCCTATAAAGCTCTGAAGCATAGAAATGAAGCAAGAGGTGCTCAGACAATACCTTGACAGCATCAAACCTCCTCAAAGAGGCCAGCTCACATGAGCTGCAGTTCTCCTCACACCTTCCTCCCTTGTTCTCAACCACTATGTTCTCTTGAAATTTGCTGCCCAGGTGACACCTCAGCCTCTGGTCATGATTATTCTACTCAGACATCTTCCAACAGCCAAGCTATGGCACCATTCAACACCAAAGCTCCTACTGGGACTGTCCATATGTCACACAGCACGGTCCTGCTCCTCTGTGCTTCAGAGAGCCTCCTCTCCCAGCTCTGTCCTGAGCTCCCAGGAGGGACAGTGCTGGAACAGGAAGCTTGGCTTTCTGCACCTACCCTACTCCTGTCTTTATACTATTTTACATTGAATGTTTATTTCTGTCCTGTACAGGGGGCTAAAACGAGCAGACAGGCAGCCCCATGGTGCAAAAGCAGGAGGAATGCTGCATGTGATGGATCCTGGCTCTCCTGCTGCTCTGCATACCAAGGGCTGGGCTTTCAGGAAGGCCAGCCTGAGGTCAGAGGGGGCTGAAAGTGGAAAAAGCACAGCACTCACCCTTTTCTGCATTCAGTTCTCAGGAAAATCCAAACAAAACTGCTTGGAGTGACCAGCACACCCAGTGCTTGCAAGGGCTGGCATGACTGAGCAAATGGGGCAAATTCAGGAGGCTGGGGAAGGCTCAGAGTAATCAGTACCCTAGGGAAGAGCTCCTCACCAGACCAGTTTGTCCAGCAGGAGGGATGCTGGGACCCACTGCACCTCACTTCAGAGCACTTTGCCAAGAGGAGGTACCCAGCCCTACCAAAAACAACTTTCAGCCTCTTTTCTCCAATTGTGCTGAGCTCCAGTTGTGCTCTCCCAATGAGAAAGTATCCCTGGCCTTTTAACAAGCCTCTGGAAGCACATCCCTGGCCACACTGCCTGCCCAGAGCAAGGACCAGCTCAGAAGAACATTTCACCATCCCTCTGTGAGTCTGACTATCCAGCAGTGTTAACCACAGCACCAGGCTAACCTAGGACACTTTGTTCTCAGGCCCACATTTGCCTCAAGAGCTGAACATGTCTGAAACATCAGTGTTACCATCTGATCTGAGAAGTCCTTGGGCCACAGCAGGCTGGGTGAGAGGCATCTGTGGCAGCACCCTCTGAGCAGGTCCCAGTGTCCCCATGTGCATCTACTCCAGCGTGTCCCACACAGTCACTGCCGTGGCATGTGAGGTCCACAGAGAAACCCCCAATGCTGCTGTGACCATGAGCCTGTAAAAAGCATTGTAAAGTCACAATGCTGGAAGCAGGAAATCTAAGACAAACTGCCGCAGGACACCAAGAAATCCTAGCATGTGGTTTGCAAAAATAGTTACAATGCTAGCGTGCCTGCAACTTGTCACAGCATGGAAACAACAGCTCTTCAGGGTCCCCCTTGGCGCACAAACAGATCTCAGAGAACCTCAGACACATCCCACAGCAGCCTCAAATCCCCAGCTCAAAGAAATCCCCTAATTTAATGGGATATGCATATTCTTGGCCAGGTTTTGAAACATTAAAGACAACAGAATCTCAAACAATACTCTCTAATATTGATTAAATTTACATACAACATAGTTAGCAATCTGTAACCACAGCAAGTAGCATTCATTGTTTTGCTACTTCAGTCTGGCTGTGAAGATGCTGCAACACACACCTCCTTGCCTGCAGGCTGAGAGCAACCAGAAGGAAATCCTGATGGAACAGGTCCAGCTGCACAAAGCTCCTAGACAAACACTAACGTGTCAGCCCAACAACCCTGCATCCTAAACTGTCAGTGTTTAAATTACCACGGCAGAATAAATAATTTCTAATATTTATCACCTTATGTGACAGTAACAGTGAGCTCTGTGTGAAGGTTGCCCAGATCCAGATCATTTGGGGAATGGCACCACAAGTGAGCCTGCACAGGTAGGGACATGAACTGCAGGAGAGTATGCACCCCAGTCAGCCCTGCACTGAGGGCTGCTAACAGAGCTCCTTCCAGAACCCAGCCTGGGTCCCCCAACCCAGGACCCTGCCCAGGCCAGCTGTTAGCTCTGAGAATAGCTCAGATCAGCTGCAGAGGATCAAATAATTGCCCTGAGGATAGGAAATACCAACTACTTTCAGTTTTCTGGGAGCACTGTTGGGCCAGGGGAGGCAGGGTGCTGGCCACCCAGCCTGGGGGGAGGATGGCCTGACAGCTTGTTCTACACTCTCTTTGTTGCTTTATCCCAAGGAAAAGAAAATGTTTCCATGAAGTTTAAACCTCAGACTTGCTTTTTTGAAACCATTTTCCAGATTGCAGTTTTTACAGGAAAATATAAAATACAGAAATTCTCCACCCAAAGCTCAGTCCTGACTTGTGCCACCCCTCCTTGCAGAGCAGCAGGGAGCAGGTGCAGCCCTGGTGCAGGGGGCACGCAGCACTGCTGGCCAAGGCTCCAAGGGGCAGCCTGGATCAGAGCTCATACCCCTCACCACAGGCACTCAGCAATCTGCTCTTGGCTCCTTTTCCATCAAATCTTCACAGGGTACCTTTAAAAGCCACATGAGATCCCTAAAACTGTTTTACAGGCTGAAAAACTATTTGTGTCCATAAGGAAGTTCCTCATGGCAGCACAAAATGTCAGCTCCAGACTCTACTGCCTCCACGCCAGGGAAGCAGCAGAAGCATCTGCTGCCCACCTCTCAAAGCAGCACCTCTCCCTTTCTCCAGAAGCCTGATGTCTGGGGTGCCCATGGATTTTGCAGTGTTTCAACCACACCATCTCACATCTCAGGAGGATATTTAAAGGACACTGATGGAAACACTCAAAATCAAAATACCCCAGTGAAGGTCTAACAAGCACTATTAACTGAACTTCTGTAGGTGGCTCTTCCACAGGAATAATCCTGCCCACCAATGCTGCATGCAAGTAGCAATGCCAGAATCCAAATCTGAAGCTTGGATGCAAAACTGGGACAGAGCAGCCAGTGTGTGCTAACATCCTTCAACAGTCCTGCTGACAAAAGGCATGGCTGCCTGGCATCCCCATGAAGCAAACAAGAAGGAAGGGGGGAAGTGAGTTAATGTTTCCCAATCCCTGTCTGACTGACTTCGAAACAGCAGTTTTCTGACTTAAAAAACAAAACAAAACAAACAAAAAACCCCAAACAAACAAACAAACAAAAAACCCAAAAAAAAAAAAAAAAAAAAAACACAACCAAAAAAAAAAACCCACCACCAAAAAATCCCAGAAATACGCAGAAATAAAATTTTAAGAAACCCCAGTTCAATCCTGTTCTGCATCTGGCAAGGTTGGGGAACAGCTACTCCATGTGCACAAGTGCACAACAGGACAGCTGTGGGGGTAGGGCTGTAACAGCACTGTGATGGCACAGAACACCTGGCCTGAGAGAAACCTCCCCTGGCAGCCCTTGGCTGGGCTTCAGATGTGAAATTAAGATTAGGGCTGAAGGAAAGCCAAAATTCATAGCTTGAGAGGGGACAGAAAGGGCCCACTAGAAGAAAGCAGGGGCTGCTAAAGACCTGAGTTTGCAGACACCTTCCTGAAGAATGATCTTCGCAATAAGATTAGGATTGGGATAATGCTAAGACAAATAAAGTTCAGAGCTGGAGCTGGAGTGGGGCTGCAAAAGTACATGACAGCTTCCAAGAACGCTGTGCTGGGAGGAAACACTGGTCCAGGCAATTGGTAGAAAACTTCTCTACAGCTTCTCAGGAAAATCAGAGCTATGGTTAAGAAAAAGAAAACCCAGAAATGCAGAGGCAGCAGAGCTCACCTGAGCAAAGAAGGACTTGCATAAGGCCTTACCTGGGAAAAAGCCTTCATTAGGAAAAAGGCTGGGGAGCTTAGGTAAGGCTCTGTTGGAAAACCAGCATAAGGGTCCAGAGTCCAGCACCCATGTGGGGCTGGAAAAGGATGGCAAAATATGAGGAGGCTAACCTGGGAAATGGTTTAGAAGGCTCCTACAGTTCAGCTGGAAAACAGCTCAGGTCAGGGTTTGGACTGAAAGGAAAGGTTACATGGCACCTGGGGAGAGGGGCTGCCAAGAGATCCATGTGGATCACCTTTTGCCAGGAAATGGCTGTGGACCCTTCCTTATATCCCTTCCTCACAGTCCACAGGCAAGCACAGGGTCAGAAGCAGAATGCACACTGTTACTGCTGGAGCGAAGCTGGAAAGGGGCTGCCAAACTCAAGTGAGAGCAGCTCAGAGTCCCAGGATGAGTGAAAGCTTTGGTGTGAGCCATGGGCTGGGAGTCTTCCCTGCAGTTCTTCACAAAAAATAAGAAGCTTGGGTGAAAGCCAAAGCTTACAGCTGAGCCAGGCTTCAAAAGCCAAGCAGGAGCTGGCAGGACAGCTGGGCTGGGTCAGTTTTCATCCAGGCAATGGCTGTGGGGCCTTTTCAATTGCTCTGTGGAAATATGAGAGCCAGCGCCAGAATTAGGGTTAGGGCTGTGAGAGGGACAAAGCCTAAAGCTGCACTTGGACTGTGGCACGAAAAGGACTGCCAAAACCAAGTGAGGGCTGCCAAGATCCATGGGCTGGAAGAACTCTATCTGGATTTCCAGCTCTAAGGCTCAGATGGAAAGCAAGAACTACAGCTGAGACTGACAGAAAGTGAAAGCTTGGGGTTGCATTTGGAACAGGGTTAGAAATTGTAAGCCAAAGATTATTTTAGTTTGTCAGAAGCCCTTGTCTGGGAATCACCTTTTGTACAGCAGTTCTTGTCAGAAGGTTCAGGTATAAAATTAGGTTCAGAGTAACACTGATGGACAGAAGAAGCCTTGACATACAATTGAAACAGGGATGGCAATGGGTTGCCAAAGCAAAGTGGGGGCCTGCAAAAAGACTGGGGCTTAGAGAAACCTTTGGTCTGAAAAATGGCTCAGCAGCCTTCTCTAGAGCTTCCCCAGAAAGAAAGAGCTAGGTTTGAGAGAAAGCCTGGAGCTGCAGGCAGAGCCAGGAAGGGGCTACCAGAAGGAAATGGTAGGAGACCCATGCTAGAAAGTTTCAGGTCTGCCTGCACGGCTTCAGGGCCATGTCTACTCATTCCCAAGAAAAGGAGGGCTAGAGGCAGAGAAAGACATTTCTCCATTTAAGGCAATACAAAGGCTGTGGTTTGAAAGACAGGTGTCTGCCAAGGAAGGCGGGGACCTCCTTTAGAATGGAGAATATGACCCCCTTCCCTCTGAATTCTTATAACTTTGAAATGACGGGGCTTTCAGGCAAAGATACCAGAAAAGGAATAGCAGTTCCTTACTAGCGTGTGTGTGTATAACAAGGCAAACAAACACCAAGCCCGGCAGCACAGATGAGCAGACGCAGAGCCCCAGGGCCGGCCTTGTCCCGGCTGCAGGCACCTTCCCCTGCGGTGCAGTTCCGGGCACAGCCAGCAGGGGCGCTGCTGGCTCCCGGCCGGGCAGGGCGGGGCGATGATTCCCCCGGGGCTGCAGGGGGCGCTGTGGCGCGAGCTCGGCCGCCTCTCTGCGCACGGCAATGGCGGGCGGGCTGGCGGAAGGGATGGAGAAGGGGCTGCCTTTGGAACCCTCAGGGACGGCCGGGCCCGCTGCACCTCTGTCTGGGGAAATGGACTGCAGCAGGAACCTCGGAAGCAGCTGGAACGGCAGAGGCGAGCAGACCCCTGGAGGTGTCAAATCGGCGGGGGCAGAAGCAGCAGGGGCCCCCCGCAGGTTCGAGGTGTCGGGTTAAAACGTAGCAAAGAAGGCCGTAGCAGTGGAGTTAAAACGTAGCAAAGAAGGCCGTAGCAGTGGAGTTAAAACGTAGCAAAGAAGGCCGTAGCAGTGGAGTTAAAACGTAGCAAAGGAGGCCGTAGCAGTGGAACAGCAGCAGAAAGCAGTGGGGCTGGGCAGAGGCAGGTGGGCTCCCACAGGCAGCTGCTGCACACAGCCACAGACACCCCCTCCGGGAATGGAGGGGGCCGGGGTCCCCTTCCCCGTGAGGTCGGGTGTTGGTGTTGGAAAGGTCCCAGTTCAGCAGCTGAAGCTCAGCCCCGGTGAGCAGAAAGCAGCGTAGGACAGAACTCCGGGGTGGCAGCAAATTCTCCCCAGGGCAGCAGCCTTCCCGTCTCACCTCTGATCCCAAGGGCGAGAGTGAGCGGAGCTGAGCCCAGCCCCTCACCGGTACCTCTGCCCTTCCCAAAGGAAAACCCTACTGCCAGGATTTTCCCCCCCCGCCTCTCCTCTCGTAAGTATCCTTGTTATCATCTCTTAGGCAACAAATGGAAGAAAATTCCCTAAGAGGAAAAAACCAAACCAAACCAACAACAACAACAAGCAAACAAACAAACAAAAAAAACACCTGAAAAATCCGAACCTCTAGCATGGTGTCAGGCTCCTGGCCTTCTTCATCCAGGTGCAAAGGGAATAGAGCAGAGCAACAAAAACAACTTTTAAAAATCAAATGTTTGTTTTCAGAGGCTGATGGTGTGCTGAGGCTGGCTGAATTTTTACAAGGACAGGTAAAAGATCAAAAATCTGTAACCTCTTTCTCAAAAACAACACCATTCTTGTTGAAACCTTTAAAAGAGCCTGCCTGAGGCACTGCACAGATTTGCACTGTGGAACAGTGAGAGCTAGACAAGGATTATTCCAGCTGCACAGAAGAGCTTCACCACAAAGAGCAACACCACCACCTAAGACTGAATTACATTAAAACGTATCTTGTGGAAAGGAGCTGTAAATTAGACTGGCCCACAAATCCAACAGTCTCCACAGCCAGCAAGCTGAAAACATAGCATGCGTTAACAAGCGAACGGGACTGTGCCCACAGGTTATGTATCCCAAGAGCAGGAAAGGGGATGCATCTGCACCATTCAAGCTGCTCTCAGTTTACGTTCCTCTTGCCTTTAAGGAGACTCTGCTGGTGGGCTCTCACATCTCAAACTCCATCTGGTTTTTGCAGTGCATCCCCAAAAAAGGCTAAATCCCCAATGTAATTCCACTGATTTCCAAAATACCTGACAAAAAGGCGTTCCTCCTTGTAATATAACACAGGTGAGGGTCAGTCAAACAGGACCAGTTCTCAAGGTCCCAAAAGGATGAGCGCTTTCGGGGGAATGACGCAGGGGGATGGAGCTTGGATTCAGTGGTTGGGCCCCTTGTAACAAGAAAGACCTTCAGAACTTTGAGTCAGGGACCTTTGTTCAGGAAACGAATCCAGAGAAGGGCAGCAGAGCTGGGGAAGGATCTGGAGCAGAAGTCTGATGAGGAGTGGCTGAGGAAGCTGGGGGAGATCAGCCTGGAGAAATGAAGGCTCAGGGAGGACCTTCTCACACTCTACAGCTCCCTGACATGAGTGTGGATTGAGGTGGACTCTTCTACCAAGTAGCAGGATATAAACAAATGGACCCAAATTGCACCAGGGGAAATTTAGGTTACAGATTAAGGAAAATTTCTTCACCAACAGGGTTGTCAAGCACTAGCACAGGCTGCCCAGGGCAGTGCTGGAGTTACCATCCCTGGAGGGATTTAAAAGATATGTAGCTTTAGCACATGGGGACACGGTTGAGTGGTGGCCTTGGCCATGTTATGTTTATAGTTGGGCTCAATGATCCTTTCCAAACTACTTTGATTCTATTCCAAACTTCTTTGATTCAGTTCACTGGAAACTGTGAAACAGCCCCCAAAACCTGTAAGGCACACGGCACAGTCAGGGGCTACCCCATCTTCCCCCTGGGGACACACTCAGACTTGCCTCAACCTTTCCCTCTCTCCAAAACCTACATGTGCTCCCAAGATCCCCACACAACCACTGCCAAGGACTGTGCCCACAGATGACTCCAGACACACAGAGCTCAATATCTGAGAGCAATCTCTGGCATTCTCCCATTGCAGACTTCCACCAACATCCCTTCAAGCATTCTTTGTCTCAAGATGTCCTAACAGCCCCTCAGTCACAGACACATCAAGGCACTTCAGAAAGGAAGTTTTATTCATAGCTTTTACTGAAAGAGCAACTTTCCTTTCCTGAAGAGAAATCTCATCTGCAGCATGGTGATGAAGTTGAGGGTCAGCAGCTCCGAATGCAGTCCTAATTTTCTTTTGTCTTTACTTCCAGGGTCTTTATCATCTTCAAGCCCTGTCCTCCCTTCTCTTCTCTGACAGTTCAGGTGACCCAGGTCCCCCAACCCACAGCACAGGTGTACATGTCCACATGCCTTGGGTGCAGCTCAGAAGCTCCCCCAGGCCAGCTGAGCCCCAGAGGTGCCCAGGGGCAACATGAGCACAGCCCTGTCTGTCCCCCCAGGTCTTGTCCACAGGCTTGTCACCAACAGGCAAAAGGGCCACAAACCCAGAGAAAGCAAAGGCCTCAGCATCTGCAGAAACTAATGGCATTTACCTGAGAACACATCTTATTCAGAACAGCAGCATTTTTTTTTTTTACTTTATTAGAGCACATTCCTGCAACACAGTGCCATGTTCAGCTGCCTGCAAGAGGCAGGTGGACAGCCTTCTTCAAAGGGGAGAAAGCACTGATTTTATCTATGGAAATAGGCTGCAGCTAGGAAACAAGTGGAGCTAAAACAAAAATCAACACCCTTAATGATCCCCTTCAGAAGGGCAAATAAAAAGGGCCATGTGGCTTTCTCCAAGCACAACAGGACCTGGGACTCAAAAAGAAGCAAAGCTCACAAGCCACCTCTGGAAGGACAAGGGGCACCCAACAGGCCTGTGTGGGCATGTCCACCTATGTGCCAAAGACACTGGTGATAGCTCATTTGGAAAACTTGCACTCTGCCCTTGCTAAATAGGAATTTTGCATTCAAGTCCCTCCAAAGCTGCTGCAGCAAAGAGCAGAACCAGGAAACAGCCTTGGACACTGCCAACTACAGCAGACACACGCCACTACACAGAATCCCAGAATGGTTGGAATTCAAAGGGATCTCTTGAGATCACCTTGTCCAAGTCCCTTGATAAAGCAGGTTTCACCTTGAACAGGTCTCACAGGATTGTGTCCAGGGAGGTTTTAAGTATCTCCAGAGGAGACTCCACTCAGTACACTTCAATTCTGATTTTCAGTCCATACCTGTGGCAGACATTCAATGACACAACCAGGTCACTCAGCACGCTGCACATACACACTCCACATCTCAATGAAGTGATAGAAATCCAGCAAAGGGATCACATTTGCTTCTCAGTAGATCTTGAATATTCAGGTCCCAGGCCAAAAGCGAGAGCCCCTGATCCCCTGAAGCACAAGCAGGGTCCAGTGGGATGGCAGTCTGCCTTGCACCTCTGCTGAAGTGACAAGGTCCTGCAGGAGACACTTTTCCTGGAAAGTAAGGGCACACTGCGAGCCAGGACCACATAACGACACTACAGACACACAACACTCCACAAACACAAATTGGGGTCCGTGCCTCAGCTGCTCACCCTCAGCTAAAAGTGCACATAGTGGAAGGTGTCCCTGCCTATGGAAGAGGGGTTGGAACTAGATAACCTAAGATTACTTCCAACTTATTCTATTCTATGATTCTTTGATTTAGACATCAGCAGCTTTTCCAGCTCCTTTTCCTATGTGGCAGAATGGAAGCACCCCTCGGTGGTTCATCAGTGACATTCAAGAGGAACAGGAACCCCACACTTCAGTCTGGCGACCCCTGTGCTTATTACAAGCCAGAGAAGTGCTCTAATACAGTACAGTTAGCTCAACACATCCTCACTCATCCCCCAAACTACCTAGCACCAGCCCACTGGAGATATATACTTTCCAGAAGGACCTTGTCTTCCAGCTCCCTGCAGCCAAAGGGTTCCCCTTCCCAGGTGCAGGAGCAGCATCTGGCACAAACAAAGCAGGCTCAGGGAGGGGAGGTGCCAAGGACAAGCTCTCACTGCAAGCAGCTCCTGTGAGACAGATGCATCAAAAAGTGTCCAACCTCCATCTATCAGCGGGCTTCTGGAAACACATCCTTCAAGGTGAGGGATGCAAGCCTTGCTCAACTCCTCATCATGTCGCCCTTCTCTCTCCTTCTTCCTGTAGTTCTGATGAGAAGAAGGATCCCTTGAAAATACAGACCTCAAACAGGCACAGAAGTTTGTAGGCAGCCCTGAAGGACAAGCAGGAAGATAAAGAATTGCATAGCCATGCTATGAAATTACTGATTTTCAGACAAGCACGTCTGGTCTGCTGACGTGCCTCCAGAATTGCTCCATCACCCCAGTGGCCAGGCACAGCTTGAAGGAAAAGAGATGAGTCAGGGGTACCAGGTCCCAGCCTGCTGCCCAGGCCTGCAGGCCAGTAGCAAGCCAGGCTCATGGATGGCAGCTAGCCCAGGGGAAGTTGGGTGGCTCAGCACTGCCTTGCTGTACTGTTACCTGAGGATGTACTAACCTGCCCTGACAAACACTGGCAGAGGTCACAGTACAGACTGATGAGAAATCTTAGAAATAAGAACTGCAGGCAGGACCCACAGACACAGCAATAGGGCCCTGCTCAGCCCTGCCAGACATAAGGCAGCAACAAAGGGCACCAGGCAATGGGGCAACTGAGAGCTTTCAGAAGCCTGTCTTCCAAGTAAAGAGTCCTGGTTTGTCTTTTGCTTCACACATCAATTCCTGTGCCAGTGTCAGCAGCTGTCCTTGTGTGTTCACACCACTCTGGAGTGGTGGGGACACTCCACTGCCTCACATAAGCTGCAGAGTAGCTCTCTTGGGGAAGAGATGCTATTCCAGCCCTGGCTGCCCTAGAGTTGTTCTGCTCTCTACCACCTGCTGCCATCATGGGAACAGCCCTTGGCTCAAGCACAGAGCAGGGTCTCATGCCTGATAACAAACCCTACAGCCTTGAGGAAAGGAAGTAGCCAGTAGCCATTCCCTACCATACAGGGATGACGCGAGCTGCGTAATTTCTCTGTCAGGGTCAGGCATCACATTGGGCCTTTGTAGACTGAGACACCAGTACTGCTGCTCTGGCAGGAACTCTCAGAGTCCTGACTGGAGCTCAGAGGCAGAGGACCAGCCTCAGTATCTCATAGTGTACCCCATCACACAGCCTGGAGAGCCTCATACCAGCTTACTGTCCAAAGCATGTCATGCCAAATGGGATCAGAGCGCCGGGTGTATGGGACCAGCCTCAACAAGCAAATGAGAATCATTCCCAAAGAAGCCAGAAAGGGTGTCTGCAACTGCCTGAAGTCAGCTAAGGGACATAAGGATTGGCCATTGCTTGCCAAGAGGTTTGCTGTGCTCCCCTGCTACTCCTGGCCAATCACTGAGAGCAGCACCTCCCCATCAGAGGAACCTCCTCAATAGCTTTGCAGTTGGTAAGGCAGACAGAAAGCCCAAGGACAACCAAGCAGGGCCCAAGCACCAGCCACCCTCCTCACCTGATGCATCCACATTGCAGGTGAGCAGCAGTAAAGGACTCACAGGTCTGGCTGGGACAGACCAAGAGCAGAACCCGGAACCTGCACTGTTCTTCTTCTGCTTGTCTTGACCAACAGTGTCCTCTGAGACCAAACAGCAAAGAGTCCTCTGGTGCTATTTGAGCCTTGCTACCTCATCAAGCCCTGTTCCTAAGCAGGGCTGCAGAGACACGTCTCAGCCAGCAGAGCCACTGGAGCTTGATACTTGGGGGTCTGCTGCAATCCAGAGGGACTCAGGGAACTACATTCCTGAGGGCTGCATAGAAAAGAGGCTCTGCAGAAACATCTCCCTGCCAGCGGATTTAGAGAGGTGCTCCCATCACTCGGGGAGTTCCAGGCAAGGGAGACACGCACTGACAATGCAACTGCCGGCAAAACACTAGAGGTAGAGCTAGGGGAGGGGCGCAAGAGTGACACTTCTCTCCCTGGCTCCTCCCCAACAGCTCTCTGCAAGTTGAATTAGGGAGGGCTGCATGTTTCAGCAAAGCCTCCTCCAGGAGGCAAAACAGCAACCCGGCTAGCTGCTCCTCCACAGCACACTCCATCACCCAAGAGCATCTCTGCAGGACACTCTCAGAAGGAGGTACCCAGTCCCCCTCAGCAGCTATCTGTCTGCAGGCTGTCACGCAAGCAGCCTGGCAGGCACAGCACAGCCCTCTCCCCACAGCCTGCTGCAGCAGGATTTGTTTATGTGTCTGCAGCTGCTCTGTGCCTTCGCCATGGGAATCCAGGCTGAAGTTCCATCCGTGCCGAGCAAGAAGCAGCCTCGCCGCACAGGCTCTGCGCAGCCCGGCAGGCACAGGGCTGCGGGGGGCAGAGCCCCTGGCAACGGGCCCGCTGGAGCGGCAAGCCGCATTCCCAGCCTCCGCAGTGCCTCCCCCACATCCTGCCTCCAGCCCTCCGCTGGGGGTAGAGAATGCCAATCTCGGGTTGTAATTTTTCCAAGTTAAAAATAACCCAGTAGTTTAGCAAGAGAGAAGCAGCAGCAGCGATGCAGGGGGCTGTGGAGTCTGCAAGCTCACTGCGAGGCAGCACAGCACACATTCTCCTTCCCAAACAGAGGCTGCGGAGAAGCAGCTTCCCAGCTCTGCTCACACAGCTACAGAAAACAAAACTCCCTCAGCAACCTATCACGAGAGGCTTCGCCAAGCAGCCAAGTGGCCTTCATTTCAGAGCTGCCGTAACGCTCCACGGCACCATGGGGGAAGAGGGCACAGGCCCCACACTCCTAAGCAGGACACACAGCACGATGAAGGAAACAAAGGGGAAAAGGAGAGAACAAAGAGGTCCAAATAACCAAAGTAAGGGAGAAAACATGCATCAGGCAGGTACACATGTCCAAGACGGGCAGAGCATCACACCAACAGCCAGCCCCAAGAGACACAGCCATGCTGCAAGCAATTTTCTGTTTTCAAAATATTCTCATCTTTAAAAAAAGAAGGTGGGGGGGAATGAACTATGTTCTCTGTAGGGCCAGAGGAGCCCAGAGATCTGCTGATAAGGACACCAAAAGCACATGGCAAACCTGCAGTACCTCCCCAAGACACCCAGTTCTGCCACCCCACAGGTGAACAGGCAACAAGACTTTGACAGGCAGGCAATAAATCACCACAACCTCCTTGCCACTTGCTCCCTTGGAAAAGGAATACAGTGATGCTGCACAGCACTCCCCTCCAGAAAGCCTGTTCAACACCAACACTCTGCTCCCAAGCTCTCAGCCCTACAGCAACAGCCACGTCAGAGACCCCAGGGAGACACCTGGGCTCGTGCCATTGCCTGTCCACACAGGATGCTCTGTTGGCACCCAACAAGCAAGAGTGCACACGCAGGCTGGATACAGCCCCCGGTAATGCAGCTTCAGTCAGCTGCATTTCATGACTCTCATGAGAAGCTCACGTGGCAGAGCCAGCAATAGCTCCTTTTTGGAGGGTTTTCAAATGCAGCTTCTAATCCAAGACCATAACCACAGTGACCTTCAGCCGCTGCACAGTGCCAGGGGACTGAGCACCAAGGGCTCACTCAGAGTCCAGCGAACACAGTAGTGAGTAGGACACACAGCACAAGGGAAGAGAAAGCAGCAGAACAGCTAAAAGCCCTCGAGTTTGTTCAGCGAAGGCACATCATGAACACAAAGCTATGCCTGGCCATTCAACACACACACAAAGAGAAGCACTCTGGCTTCCTGCTAGAGAGAGGGAAACCACACCTGAGCTCACCATAAAATGTACTTCCCGCATCATCATCTTCATGAACAGACCAAAATGAGGGGACACACTACTCCCAGGTGGCACAGGCCTTGCAAGGTGGCTGTCTGCAGAGCAGGGATGCATCCAGTGTCAGCTGTACCCCCCTCCCCATCATGGGTATGCACCCAGCATCAGCTGCGTGCTCTTTCCCACATCATCATCCTGCTACCCTGGTATGCAGGAGCAAGACAGGTTTCTCAAACCTACTGTGTCTGTTGCCTTCTGATCTGCTGGCCAAGAGTCTGACTCCAAACAGTTGTTCAAAAGCCTCAGGCAGTGTATTTTAATCCTCAACATCAGCAAGGCAAAAAAACCCAGAGGAAAACCAAACCAAATCGCTACAATGCAGTACCTACGCAGCCAAAAGAGAAAGGAGACAGGCCAAGCTTGCCCAGACTCGTAGCTGGCACCCAGCAGGCTGGACTCCCACAGGGACAGGGATCTGACCACCCTGAGTGCCAAGAGGCATGATTTCATGTGCAAGGGTGTAGTGGTGTGCCAGAACATGTGCAGCACTCCTGCACACACAGGGGTCCACGGTGGCTCCCTGCACAGCAGTATCCCACCAGCACGATTCATGTGCCTTGTAAAGAGCATCCCCAGCTCAAGCTCCTGACACATCAGCAAAGCCCACTGCATGTCACTGATGTAGCACTTTCCAGACCTCTGCTACCCACTACACGCAAATATGGGCCAGTGTGGCATCCAATCCAGGCCACCACACAGCTCAAATTAACTGCCCTGTCTGCCAAATCTTAACAAGCCATTCTTCCATCACCAGAGCCAAATTTTCCTTCCACTTTATTCACCAGCCCCAGCATGCCGACCAGCAAGCCAGCAAGAAAGGACATGAGTGGAGTGTCCAGGGAACAGACAGTGACAGTGGCCATAAAGCCTTCCCACTTCATCCATCACATTCCCAGCACCTAATTTCCTACTTTAAAATGTAGGAAATGTGTCCTGTATCCACATGCTACAGGAGTCCCAAGCTCCAGAAGCCAATAAAGCCTATGGCCGAGTGTCACTTCCACAGCATCCTGCACAACTCTCCCACCCCACTGACCCTGGTGCAGGCCAGAAGCAGCCAGCTCACAACTCCTCTCCTGGCCTCTGGGAGTCAGAAGCTCACTGCTCACAGCAGCTCAACACAGTGGCATAACCAGCCTGCTGGCAACCAAAAAGATGCCTGGTGGGCAATTCCTCTTAGTCTGGGATGGTCCACCCAATCTGCTCCTTCACAAGGCAGAGGGCCTTGCAGGCCAAGGCAGGTGTGCTTCAGCTACCAAGGAGGCTGTGGAAAGCCTCTGGTCAGAGTGACAACACAACCCTAGCTACATTTTAGATGGAAATGGGCAAAGAAGCTCTGAGGACACAGTCTCAGTGCTGGAAGCAGGCTCTCTTCCCTGAAGTGCCTGGCTGTTACCCCTGGGTAGAGATAGAATTGTAGGCTTGGCTCCTGCTGGCTTCCTGGACCAGCAGTCATGAGGAGCCAGACTTCCCAGCAGTGTAAGGAAAAAGCCTCTGATGAATTACTGGGCTCAAGGGAGCACAGGGGTTACTGTCAGCTGCTTCAAATGCCTCTTGCATCAGGGCAAAACATCCAGCTGCTCTCCAGCTACCAGGAGGGATATAGATGTTTCAGCAAAAACCAGCAGCCTGTGCACTCTGCACATTTTCCTGCTGCCTTTTATGTCTTACACACAAGTGTTCAAGGCTTCACTTAGCTGTCCAAGTCCATCTCCAAGGTCACTGTCCCTACAAAGAAGCCACTAGGCACATAATTTAACCTTTATTAGTTAGAAAGGTTTACAAAAGCCAGCCTTGACAGCTAGCCAATTCAAAGAACATTTTATAAGGTTTGAGAGCTTTACACCAAACTCATACTATCCCAGAGTAGATGGCCAAAAAATGAGATGCCATTCTTGAAAGTACAGATCTTCTCCTCTTGCTGTTGTTAACATCCTGCACAGCAAACTCCAGCTGTCAGAAAACAGCTTTGCCACACTGCAAACAGCTCCTCAGAGGCAATCATAACCCTTTGTGCCTCTACTTTCTAATGTTAGAATAGAGACAAAAAATCAACATAGACATCAGGGAGAGAGAAGTGAACACACACAATGCACTGCAAGACTTGGCTGTGGACACATCTTACACGCTGATCAGATTTTGTGCTGAGAAGGCACAGCAACACTGGCCACAGCTCCACATAGTGATGGAGATCCCACTGCAGAGTCCAGTCATGCTGAAAATAATTTCTTGAGGAATTTCTGTCAGACTTCAGGAAAGTCTGCTCCAATTGAAGCTCTCTGCCACAGTCCTCCATAGTGGATAACTCTTACCTTGCCAGTCATTCACCTGATGTCCCCATATCCCTGTTTGCTCCTGTTATCTGCTGATTAAGGTATTCCCCATTGTTCTTCTGCTATAACCACAGCGGAGAAAAAGGTGAAAGAAAAAGTTGGTGCCCTCCTGCCAATCTCCTGCTTCATCTAATGAGTAGCCCACAGGAATGTGCCCAAGGAAAAACATCCAAGGAACTGAATGAAGCATGGCCAAGCACCAGCAGCTGGGCCACAGGAAAAGAGTTAGCATTTCAAACACTTCCAAGCCCTCACAACAGGATGGACACCTCTGCTTTGCCAAATGCCTCGTCTGTGCATAGGTGGCAGAGTGGCAAAGGGTGTAGCTGAAGGGAGCTCAAGGCCAGCCTTGCTTTGCCTACCATGGCCACATCTCAGACCACAGCTTATGAGCACAGGCCTTGAAGGCAGACCCCAAGGTACATCTTAGTGTGTGAAAAGTGAGCAGCTCTTCTTTGGGCCAGGCAGCACTTTATCCTGGTCCTAGAGATCTCAAAAAACAGGTGATAAAGGAAGCTCAGCTTGGTCTGTGCTCTCACACACAGTGAAGGCTGGGGGACATAGAAGGCATCTCCAGGAGCAGAAGGACATTTTGCTACACTGCTCATTCCCCAAGCACAGGACAGCTCCAACACCACTTACAGAGGCTGCTTGACCGATGCTGCCCTGTTGGAGAAGAGCTCCTGCACCCACACAGGCTGCACCTGTCCTGCTAGCATTGCAAACCCAGGCCATCCACTCCAGGGCAGGGCAGAAAGGCTGGCTGGCAGACCCCTGCCTGCAGCAATGCCAGGTACTGGGGGAGCCAAGCTGTTCCTCAGCACCCAGAAAGATAACATCCTAAATAACCACAGTCTGAGAGTTTTTGTATGCTGTAGAGAGGTCCCACAGCTCATGGCATCTGTTCTGCCTGCACATCCTAACAAAATCTAGCAAACCTCATTCCAAAATAGCAACAAACAAAATCTGCTGTTGTCCAGGCCTGAGAAAGTACTTTGAGAGAACAGTCTCCAGAGTTCAGATGCCATCTGTAATGACACATTCATCTCAATCATCTCTGTTTCCTTGCATTTGTCTTTTACACCATCCCAAGAAAGACTAAAGTATGGGAGGCTGAGAGCAGTGCCAAAGAGAAATTCTTCAATTCCTCTAGGGCAAATGCTTGGGATTCAGTGATGCCAGCTCCTCAGCTATAAACAATGCTTTAATACACTTGGCTAGCCCTTTTAAATGGCGAGCACACAAAGGCCTGCCCAGACACACTGCAAGTAAAACACTACCAAAAGCGCATATGGAGAGGTAGCCCCTTCTTGCCTCAGCTCATAAAGCCCTTTAGTCAGAGACCAGCTCAGGGAACAGTGAAGAGAGCATCAACCTTGCCAGGCTGGAGAGCCACAGCTGCACGAGTAGGGAACACATGGGCAGGAGAGCTTCCTGCCAGAGGATGCCTCGCCACTGTCACTAACACTGACTGCGAAGTCCCATCTTTGCTGAGTCCCTTTTTCCAAACAGAACTGGAACCCCAGGGCACACCAAGCTTCTTCCAACAGCACATAGGCAGAGCTGCTGTGGATCTCTCCTGGACTCAAGCTGCATTCATTCAGGGCACAGATACAGAAGACATCCTGGACACTCCTGGCCAACCAGCACCATTGTCATAGGGTCAGCCAGAAAGCAGGCAAGCACATGGCATCAGCTGCATCAAGCTACCAAGAAACTCTTGTCCCTGTTTGCCTGGCAGGGCTGTAGACATCAGTCTCCTCTGTCATGTAGCAACACAGAAGCCAGGTTAGCAAATCCTGGACAGAACTGGAGAACACAGTTCCCACAGGCCCAAGTCCTCGCCCACTCTTACTGCACATACCTATCCGAAGTCCAAACCAAAATGGTTTCCACATCTTCTCTCCCTCTGTACTTGGATAAGCCACTCATATTCTGAACCCCTTCTTCAGCAGGCATCTCTGGAGGAAAAAATCATGCAACAGGGTCCAGAAACCCATTTCTGCTCTGTCTCCTCCTTCCAGCTAAGGGGAACAGAAAGAGCAGGAAACAGAGCTGGATCCAGGAAAGGGTTTAAGAATATTGTCCTCAGCCCTAATGCCCTGCTCCACTCAGCAGAGAAGCCAATAGAGAGCCTGTCTATAAACTGGAAAGCTGTATCTGCAGATAACCACATTTCCACACACAGCGTGCCCTGTCAGATGTGGGCACAGCTCTACCTATTCAAACACATAGGTCCTACAGCCTGCAGAGTCACACCTCAATTCACCCGAATTGAAATTACAACTACCAAAGCCTCAAGGAGCCTGTGCCCACAGTGACACACTCCTTCCTTTGCCTTTGGGATTCAGGACCCTGGTTCTCATACTCAAAGCACAGTGTGGGACTGGCCTAACTCCAAACCAGCAATTTTATTCTCTGATAGAAACTCTCACCCTCCAGAGCAAGGAGGTAGAGAAGTCACTGTGACTGGCCCACAAATCTGCAATCACAAACCTCAGCACCTTCACAGAAAGCACAAGCCTTGCTTCAGCCAGCCTCCCCGCACCATCACTGCGCCGCAAACAGAGCACAGCCTCTGCTGTCTGCGGTGGAGGAGAGAAACCTGCTTTTATGTATGCACCAAAGTGCATGCTGGGAAAGGCTCAGATACTCTGGTGAGGGGCACCCTGCAGGGACTGAGAAAGATCACTGAGAAACAGGGCTTTGCTTGCCCTAAAGCAACAAGCAGAGAAGCATACAAATAGGAGCAATGGGCTGTGCATTCGCACACCCCATTGCACTCCTTCCGAAGCTAAGCAAGCACAGTGTACAGCAAGGATGCACCAGGCATTTAATTAAGTCATCAAAAATGGCTCTTGTTGGTCCTCAATTAACAGACATTGAACACTTAAATTTCACTTTATTTAAAGTATATTCTAAGTTCAACCAAAGCAGATGAAAGACTGAGGGTTAAAAGTGCTCTGTGCATAAGACCTAGAGAACTCAAGGCAGTGGCTCACATAAAAATAGCAGCTTTCGCAGCACATTTATAGCAAAGCACTAATGTTTATTCTTGTATCTAGGACTAATTTTAATTCTGCCTCAATGCACAAATATAACAAGGCATTAATGTTTCCTAAAGAACCAATATTTCACTTACCTATACATCAAAGAAGTGGAACCTCCCTGCAACTTTGCAGCACCCTCATTCCTGCATGTAGCTAATTGTAAGTGCTGGAACTCACTTTCCAAGGCAGCCATACAGTGTAAGTTGAAGTGCAAAATGAAACTATGTCCACAAAACAAATACCTATTTCCAGCGCAATAGAGAGGGAGCAGAACTCCCAGCAGTGGTTGCTAACAGGGAGGGCCTGATAGGTAAAATTCCTCAATTAGCTGAAGTCCTGCTTCTGCCTTCAAAGAAATGCCAATGAGGTATCTCCTGGGGGGAAGAGGTGGGGGTCTTACATCCCAGGGGGTTTTAACACTAAAGGCAATAAGTTCCTCACACAGGTCCACTGACAGCCTCAGGGACATAGCTTCCCCCAGCCTTCCTCACCAGGCTTTTGGCTGGGGTCTCCCACACATGCCTATTGCCCTTCCCACCTATTTTCCTGTGCCAGAGCTCTCAGGCTATAATTCAAACAAGTAATTTAGGACAACATCAGATAGTGAATGAAACAGCCTTGCCCATCCACTGCCTACCTGTCCCTCCTTTGCAACAGCAGGCACGTTAACAGGACGTGAAGCTAGCTCAGGGGCCTAGAGTAACACCAGCCTGACCCCCGATGCAGCCTCCTACTCTAATGCAAAGCAGGGCTCCACAGATCCCACACTTTTATACAAACATTTAGAAAATACTCTGAAAATTGACACTGCCAAACATAACTTTTGCCTGCTTTCAGCACAGTCACCCCAAAAGGAAACAATGAATTACCTGCATTTCAACCCGGAATTCCCTTCATGACTGAGCCAAATGGCAGAGAGAACCAGACAAGAGCCTGAAAGCTTCAGAAGAGATCTAGACTTAATCTTAGCAGGAAAAACACAAACCAAAAAATTCCCAAACACCACAGTAAAACAAACCACTTCAACCATCAGAGAATTTTGGAAAAGGTGAGCCTGCAGAAGGCATGCTGTACCTCAGAGGGCAGACATTCATAATATCATGAAGCAGCATCCCTCAAGGGGAAACCAAGCCTGGAAAATATGATGAGCACCCCACGGCAAAGCCACATCTCACCCTCACAGTAACACCCGCACTCCCTGAGCCATACCCAACATGCCTCTGCACATTTCCAGCGCCCACACGAAAAGCTAAGAGGGACTGGGACTTGGTTCCCATGCTTCTCATTTTCTTTTCTGGACTGAAAGAGTGTTTTGCTCCTGTTAGAGCAGGATTTATACTCACTATAGGCTGAGAACGCCTTGGAGACAACAGGCTGCAGTACAGAAACAGCGTGCACCCCTTCACCTCAAGGCAGTATTTCCTCCACAGAGAGAAAGTCCTCACACAAAGGATGTGCCAAAACCTTCGTGTGTGACTCCCACCTGATGCTAACACGACCCAGCACTTCTCTAAGCGCTGGACCCAAGGGCAGCACAGAGCAGGAGTTCTACACTCAGGCATAAACTCTCCCAGCTTTTAGCTGACTTCCAAAACAGCCAGTTGTACTCAGGCGTTCCCTAGAGCACAGTCATAACCCTTCCCCAGATATCTGCCAGGGACTGGTCTTAAATATTAAAGCCCAGCCAGAGGGTCTCAGGTATACTCTAATTCTTAGGCTGACTGGACACATCCAAAATAACAATGCTAAAAATTATTAGCCACATATTGGTGGATTGCTAGGCTGCATCCCAGATTTTCCCATATAAGGGAAAGTTGAAGGCATTGTCCTATCACATGGAAAACATATTACACCAGCCCGAGATATTATGAACAAAATCAGAGTCCCCTTGTGTCACAAGCTGACACCCAGAGAACCACATTTTTCCCTTTTTGCCGCCGGATTGGTCAGCTTTCCCCAGCTCTGTTATTTCACCAGGGGCTGGTGCCGGATGATCACTGGAGGCTGGGACAGGCATTGCCCAGTGTGGCACTCACAGTAGGTGTTGCACAGAGCACATCGCTTCCTCAGAGGATTTTGGTCCCACCACCACGCTTGGCAACACAGGCACTGACATCTCTCCCACAGTCAAGGGTAATTCTGTTTTCATGGGTTTTCAGGGTGCTGAGAACCCAGCACACAAACCTTGCATGCCACTAACACTCTGCCACAGTAAACACTGCTGTCCCACTGCAACAGGCCCCTTCATCCTGACCATCTTCTCTCCCCTTGACAGCACTTGTTGGCCTCTAACAACCACTGTGCCTCTGCTTTCACAGACCAGGGAGGACCACCAACACTAGAGACTGACTCCACTGTCCCAAGCAGGAAAGTGGGGATGAGCAAGGAGAAATGCATTCACTGCTACTTGCAGGAGAAAGGAAAAAAGCCCTTTTAAGTGCCCCAAGGCCCAGTGAGACATCCAGCCACTGAGCTTGACATTGTCTCTTTAAGACACCCTCAGAGCAGGCTCCCCACGCATGCCTGCTTTCCAGACCCAACACCAAGCACCACTCGCAGCACAAGGCTGATCAGCTCTTCCCCCTTAGTGAGGGTAAGCTTCTCCTGCACACTGATGAGGATGATATCAGCTCTTATCTGTGCAAAGCCCAGACAGGGCAGGACACCACAGCAAAACACAAAGGCCCGCTCTGGCAGCCTCTCAAAAAACAAGCCTCACAAAGTCGCCCAGCTCACAAAAACAAGTTCACGTGCTTGTACAAAGCCCTCTTGAAATAACACAAACCACTACAGTGAAACTCTTTATATTAACCACCTGTAGAAGTTTATGTGTTTGGAGAAACTCTTGATAAAATATTAAAGATCACTCAAGGAAGACTAGATCTTAAAAATTATTGTGATTACACTTTTGGGGTGGAGAGAGGGGGCAGAGATTTACTTCCAGCTGAAGAAATGCAATAAAAAGCAGTCAGGAAAACTAGACACTCTTCTGAGAGCCTCGTCCACCAAGCCACTAGAAATCAACAGACCCCAAAAAGACCCACAGCACTGACCCCTGGGACTAACATTGGAACATGTAGGGCCAGCTGCCCAAAGACAAGCAGCGTGGTACCCTAAGGCCACCACGGGGGACAACAGAGGAAGGGGTAAACTCAATCCATTAAAAAGGCATATACTGCTAAACTAGACAGCAGCATTCAGAACAAAGTAACAAGGCCCCTGACAGCACCTTCCCTTAGAGATGTGCATTATCCACAGCTGCAGCATGGATAAAGACTGCAAGAGCTGCCTTAGTGTCAGATTCACACAGGATACCCATACTGGCCCGCAGCAAGGGGCTGCAACTGCCTCCTCGGGGACAGCGCAGCCTGTGTTTCTGCTGGGAAGAATGAGAATAAAGGAACAGGCAGGAACAAACAGCCATGCCTGCAGGGTGGGCTTCAAACTTCATCAAAGTGCAAACAAACCAAGATCACTCATTCTCAAAGTCCTCTCCTTGACTTCAGCTTTTGTTTGAAGAATAAAAACATGTACTTTAACTCTGCTGCACAAGGCGCGCACATACATTTTGACAGGATCCAGCTCTCCTAGTTACTGTGTTTTTCAGCCTGAAGCACTTGAGGGGCAACATTCAATGAGCTTCACCCAATGCTGTCACGCTGCCCATCTCTGCAGTGAAGGCAGTGCAGCAGCTCGTCCAGCACCCCTGAAGGACCTGCAAGAGCAGGCAGCTGTACCAATTCAGAGACGCAGGCTGAATTAGCATTCCCCAAAACAAATTTCTACTTTGTAGTGGAAGAGGAAGCAATTTTCAGGAAAGGAATCCAGGAGCAGCCCTAAACCAAAACCAACCCTGCTCAAAGCCAAAAGCCTTGGGAGAGAAACAACATATTTACTCCAGGAAGATTGCTGTTATTGCTTCATACTTCAACAGCTTGACCAAAACTACAATTTCTCTGCAAAGGAGCACAGCAGAGTTCCTGCATGAAGGAGGTAAACAAGAGACAAGGAGAGGCAAGACAGTACCTCTTCCCATACCATCACCTGAACAGGGCCCAACAGCAACACTTCACAACAGAGAAAACACTCTCTGAGAACTCAGTGCTTCCTCTCCTCTGGCAACACTCTAATCCAACTGACTCCACAGCACTTAAAAAGATACTCTGCAAATGAAGGGGTCAGAGACAAACATCTAACAAGATAACAGCATCTTTCTGCCCCCCAGGAGGCCCACTCCAGGGAGGCCAGTGCCAGCTGAGGGGTGCTGGAGGCTTCTGCCCAGTCCCATCGGACACTACACAAGCACAGCCAACCATCTCCATCCATCTCCCCTCATTCTCCAACACCATCAATATTTGCTGCATTTCCTGAGCAGGATGTAAACAAGAAAAAAGACTGGGCTTTTGGCTAGAAGCATCTGGACTCCCTGAGGAAACAAAGCAAGCATTTTTCATAGCAAAATTACCAAAATACTCTACCATATCAAAGGCCAGCAGCAGACCAGGCAGAACCAGCTCTGCATGTGCTCAGGCAGCCTGCCTGGACCCGCGGTCCCCGACTTCACTGCGAGGTCAGTGTAGTCGTCAGCAGGCAAACTGACAATCAGAGGGAGACCCACTCTCAGGCGGGTGCAGGCTCGCAGCAGTAACCCGAGCTGACGATTTTGCTTCCTCCTCCCGTATTTGCGTGCGTGTCTCTCACAGCCTTCATCCTACAAACCTCATCGACCAAGGCTAAAATCCACCTCCACCACCAGTGAAGCCACTGGTGAGTACAGGGGAACCCCACGGCGCGGCCACCGACCCGCAGCGGGTGCGATGACTGCGGCGAGACGCGGCTCTGCTGTGACTGCGATGCCTCTGTTGTGACATGGCTGCGATGTCACAACCGATCCGCGTCTGCTCCGCGCGCAGCGGGACGGAACCGCGCTGACAGGGACGAGTCCGTGGCCCGGCGCGGCGGGAGCGGCCCATCCACCGCATCCCCCCCCGCGCCCTGGCTCGGCGGGACCAGGCAGCGGGCAGCCCGCACCCCGGGGCCTCCAGCGCGCAAAGGGACCCGCTTCCCCCCGACCGCCAAGTTTAAAGACTTAATTATTGATATTCCTGAGCACCGCAGCCGAGATGCCAAAGGGGAACTGCGCCCTGCGGGCGGGCTCCGATACCCCGCACCCGTTGGGGGGGAGGGGGGGGCGCTTCCCCCTCCCTGGCCGGGAGGAGCCTCGGCTCAGCACCGTGGGGAGCCCGCCCCGCCTCCGCCCCCGGCCCCGCACTCCCCGGGACCCGCCGCCGCTGCCGGGGGCGCCCGGCCCGCGCTGCCGGCCCAGAGCCGGCGAGGCCCGGTCGGGGGCGAACGGCAAGGCCGGCGAGACAGGCCGCGGCCCCCCCCGCGCTGCCGCAGCCCGGGGGCGGGGGAGGGCGGCGCGGCGGGACCCGGGGCACCGCCGCCCCTCCCCGCGGCCGGAGCCATGACAGGGCCGGCGGCCGCTCCGGCCCCCGCCCGCTCCGCGGCCCGCGCCACCGCCGCCGCGTTCATTCATAGCGCCGCCCTGGCGCAGCCCCACCGCTGCGCCGGCCCCGCCAGGCGGGCGAACCCAAAGTTCGGGGCAGAACTTACCCAAAATGGCTCCGCAGCCGCCCCAACACAAACAGCTTTTATTTGGTGAAGTTTAGCCCAGCACCCAGCAAGGACACCCTAACCTCGCTCGGGCCCGCCCCCGCAGCGCGCCCATTGGCTGCCCAGAGCCGCGCGCCGCCGCCCATTGGCCTGTCGGCCCGTCAGCCGCGCGGCGCTCGCGCCAAGCTTGGCTGCAGCGCGCCCGCCGCTCGCTCCATTGTGCTCCTGTTTGCACCGATGAGAGCGCGGCGCTGATTGGCCGCGCCACCGCCCCCACGCGCCACCGCCCCGCCCGCGTGCTCCACGTCCGCCGAGCGTTGCCCGGATGTTAACGGGACCCGAGCCCCGCCCCGGGACCCGCCCGTGCCCCACCGCGACCCGCCCGTGCCGCCCCGCCCGGCCCTGCTGTGCCGCTGCGTCTGCCCCGTCCCTGCAACGCGCTCCCTGCAGGCGCTGCCGCCCACGCCCGCCGAAATCCTCGAGGTGCGAAGGCGCCCACGGGCGGCCCCGCATGGAAGAATAGCGCGGGAGCGGCCTCGGAGGCCGCAGGCCCGGAGGGAGGGAATGCCGCTCCCCAGAGAGGGGCTCCAGGAGATGGGCTGGGAGAAGGCTCGGGGCTTGGGCTGGGTGACTCACCTCTCCAGGGAGAAACTTGGCATGGAGCAAGTGGCAAGGTTCGGGTCCAGCACCAGTTAATGGTGAGCCCAGCCCGCCGAGGTGGGTTTTCCATTGGAATTCCTCACAACCACACTTCCTTGGGATGCCTGTTCCTGGTCACACAGTGTTGAGGGCTTTGCGCAGTAGCCACAGTCCCTCCTTCACCTCAGCACCCTGCAGCTGGACCAGCAGCACTCTCCTTTTGGTGACCCGCAGTGCCGTGCCTGCTGTTCTGTCTGGTAAGGTGGGAAAGCTGGGGAAGAGGAGCAGGGCTAGCTCCATCCTCCCTGCTGATGCAGAGGTGCTGTGGCACCAAAAGAAGCACTGCTGAAGATAATTAGCTGTGCTGAGACTCAGCCTGATGAACAGAGTACTGGGGAGTCCTCATGCAGCCATACTGCTTGCCAGGCCCCTTGGGAAGCTGGCATAGCCCTGTGCTGAAGCCCTGGACTGTTCATCCCCAGCTGGCGCTGATGTCTGGTGCTGTCTAGCTAGCATGTTCCTTTATGCTTCCCGGCTTTGCCCAGATGTTCTCCCCAGAGCTGTAGCGCTCTTCCACTGGTCGTGCAGATCCACTGGGTAACACCACTGAGCAGTGCTGGTGTCCTCTGCATGCACCTGTCACTGCACACTTGCACATTAAACACAGCCAAGGGACATGGCTCCATCACAAATCTACACCCACCCCATTCCTGGACTCCTCCAAGTCCCCCACACAGACCAGTATACTGTGCTCTTCCTGGTGAAGCAGGTCTTCCTTCTCCATAGCATTCCCCTTTATCGTTTCTTGCTTGCTTCAACGCACATCTCCACCCTCCATCCTTTTTCCTCCCTCAATCTGGCTCCTTGCCCATGGATGGCACTGGTGGACACTCCTGAGATCTCACATGTTCAAATTCTTTCTGCTTATAGAGGGCCAGCACATGCGAAATATTCCTCTCCAGTGCCTTCCCCTTTCCCTAGACTTGCCTGCTCCTTCTCTAACCACCAGCCTTGCCTATCCGCGATGTGTTCATCCTGCACCAGGCAACCTTTGGCAAATCAACATCATCCTGTGCTGTATCTTTGCTCTATCTCCAGAGCAGCACTTCAGCCTCAGAGTGAAGAATGCATGTTAACGTGGAATTAATTAGTACTTTATGACCAGGGAACCAAAACACCTTATTCACTGATCAACCATTTTTTGCTCAGTTGCTCTCAAAAGGAGTGGCTTGTTGCTGTACAAGTAAAATGGGCTGGCCGGAGGTCAGGGACCAATAAAGCAAGGCACAAACAAATTTCCTTGCGAGATTCACATGATAAATATAATTTGGAAAGACATTGTTACAGAATTGCAAAAGTTTTGATGGAATGGGACCACAGGAGGTTATGCAAGGGGTTCCAGAGGTCCCTTCCCAGCACCACATTTATGATCAGCACAAGATGAGATCAGCCATGGCTCTGCCTACCTGAGCCACAGCACCTTCCATGGCCAGACATCCCCCCACTCATCCAGTGGCCTCTGTCAAGGCTACACCATCTCAATATACCACTTTAACCTTTCAGGACTGCGTTGTTACTGCTCCTTAATGTGTCACCAGGCACTGCCAAGAAGGTTTTGAGTCCATCATCTTTGAAATTGCTTTATCAGTACTTGCAGGCTGCTGTTGGCTCAGGTCCTGCTACCTCTTCACCAGGAAAAAGCAGCCCAGCTCCTCCAGCTGTATTCAAGGGCCCCCTTGGTTGTACATCGCTGATGTCTCTCTTGGCTTCTCAATTTTGTGGGTTCCAATACCGGACCAAAAAAAAAAAGAGAATGCATGATTTTATAACAGAAACTCATCTGCCCATTCAGTCTTAATCCAGGCCATGTCTGTTTATTATTTACAGAGTGGGATTGCTGTGTTTTAGACAAGGTGATTTAGAGAACTCTTCCAGAGTCAATAATTCATTGTGCTTGCAGCCCCCACACAGGACTAAGGAATGTGCCGAATCTGTGGCCTTTCCACCTAATCCCCTCACCAGGCCAGCATGAGCTTTGTTTTTGAGTGACTTCAGCATCCTTTGATGCCAGCACTAGACCCTCCCTCAGCCTCTCTGGAAAACAAGATTAAATCCTGAGTTTCACTGTTTCCAAATCCCCCTGGGCTCAGGTTGTAGCCCCTGTGAGTGCAGCTGAGCAGAGCTGGGGTCAGGCATTGCCTGGAACACAGCATTGCTGCCAGCACCCATCATTGTAGACAGTTTTTGGGATAACTCTCTTCTGATTTGAAGAAATAATAATAATAGTAGTTGTGATAATAATAATAATAATAATAATAATAATAATAATAATAATAATAATAATAATAATAATAATAATAATAATAATAATCTGACATTTTATCATTTACAAATAGGGACTGTGGCAGTCTTCCATGAGAAAACTCCTCTGGGCTCAGGATACTTCCATACCTCACTGCCCAGATGGAACCTGCCTCCTTCCAGGGAGCTCAGCCAGTCCTGCACCAGCATGCATCCTTACCTGCATGCTTACCTGCAATGTGCTGTGTGGACGCTACTGCCCACTACATGCACAAAGCATCCACTGTGGCCCTGATTTACAGGTGTCCCCCACCCTGAAAGAGAAACTCATTACTGTTATGTACTTCTCTTGAAACCAGTGTTACCTGGAATCAGGAAAAGCAAAATGCAAACAAAGGTGGTTACTCCCAGCATCAGCCATCCCCAGGTGGGTGGTTGTGACCTGTATCACGTTCTCTGTGTCACTGGTGCAGAGACTCTGCTCTTGCAGCCCCTGCGTGCAGCTCTGTGAGGAGCAGCAAGAGATAAGCTGCCACCAGGGGCGGGGGACCTCAAATGTCACATGCCACTCACAAGTGTCACTGATTTTTTCAAGCTCAGATTTTGCAGTAGAAGGTGCGTTCTCCCCCCAGGAGTGCTGGGCTGAGAGGCAGCACAGCTCCATGCCTGCAGACAGTGCCAAAGGCGCTGCACGTCCTGGCCATGAGCTCCAGAGACTTCCAATCCCTGCTTGAGATGCAGTAGCAGTGTGGATTGCCCAGGCAAACCTTGGGGCTGCAGCATTTTGGCCAGGCAGGTGCATGTGCCCAGCTGGCACACGCAGGTCTGGGCAACCCTCAGGCATCCACAAGCACAGTGCTGGGTGTGCCATCACAGGGACAGGCCCTGGCAGCTGCAGGGACAGCTTTGGCAGCAGAAAGGACAGAGTTCCTCAAGGCTGAAGAAATGCCAACTGTTTCCAGGCTAGTCTCATTCCCTTACAGAGAGGGATGCTCCAGAGATGCCTGCATCTCTGCCAGGGCAGACTGGGTTTCTACAAGGGCAGACAGAATGGGTGGTGTCCCCTCTGACTGATCTCCCACCCTGTGACACAAACCCAGGGAGATAAAGGTTTCTCTGTGGTGGCAGCAGCTCTCACTTGGGATCAGGGCAGGTTTTGGAAGCTGGCTGAAGAGACAATTAAAGAAGCAGCTAACTGCTGTTAGCCATAGGCACCTTGTGGTAGAGGGATGCAGGGTTTTTCCAGCTCGGTAAATTAGTCTCAGCTCGTGATGTAGCAGCCCCTGGCTTGTTGGGGCCTTCCATATGTTTGCACATTTCAGAGCATCCTTCACCTACCCAGTTCTGCGGAGGCTGGTGAGTATCCAATGGTTACCTGTGGTCTCCTACAAACCAGTAGCTTTGTTGGAGCTCTGGAGCTTTTACATAAAGAATAGTCTTGCCAGGCTCTGCCATTTGTCCCAGCATAAGGATCCCTCAGCCCCTTTCTACTGGGCATCTTCCCATGCCAATGAATGGCCACACAGCACCAGGTCCAGGCTGGAAGGGAATCTTGGCTCTCATTGCCACCAAGGTGCTCTGTCTGACATCCATCCTGGTTTTCCAATGCAGGTCAGAAGTAGCTAAGGACCAGGAGCTCCAGTTCTCCCATCCATCTTTGATGATCCATTTTTAAAGCAAGGCAGAAGGGTATATTTGTCCAGAAGCTGTCCAGAAGCTGTCCTGCAGACTTTACAGTGGACACACAAGATAGTTTCTGAATGGACCATAAATGAGATATGTTAAGATGTACACCAGCACGCAGTACTGATTTTACTGTATGCTTCTTCTCCAGATGCAGATTTCAATAGAGATTGCTTATGCTGATAAAAACATGGGCAAAACCACTGGAGTTATTGTGCTGGAGTCATCAGCATGAACAGACCATGTCCTGGCCATAGCACAATGTCACAGCCAGCCCTAGCATGCTGCACCTGGCAGTCAGGTCAGCTCAAGCATCCTTGAGCATACACAGCACAGGCACAATCAGAAAGTTCCAATCTGTCACTTCAGACTGGAGTTTGTGTGTGACAGGGCTGTTGGGCTGCTCAGCCTCTGCTCATCTGCTACCTCTGTGTGGGACAGGGGGTTTGTGCACATAGCCCAGTACAGGAGTCCTGTGTCTGGGAACCAGACATAGTGCAGAACCATTTCAGGGTCTGGAGATGCTCGTGGTCTCTGGCCTGGGGTTCAAAGGGAGGGATGAGGAGTAATTACCAGTCGTCACATAAAATCATGTCCTTTAGAGCAAAACCTAATGTATCTGGCTCTCTGCTCAAACAAACCCCGTTAAGGTGATTCAAGAATATAACAAAAGTCATTTGATTTGGGAAAGATTTGCTCTGGTTGAAGTGAAGGTCAATTCCTTTGGAAAATGCTTTGGCTAAACCCACCCCTGCCTGCATCAACCATCTCACACCCTTGAAGGGGATATTTTCTAAAGCTGGGCATCCATGGGCCATGGCCCATGGCCCAGTGCCAGACACAGGGTGAACGACTTGTGACCCAGCACTCAGCAAGGCTTGGCCATGGCTCTGCAGACAGGCTTCACAAAGATTTACCAGCCCTTGTTGCTCATGCTGCTGCATCTCAAGAGCAGATACCCCCTGCTGCTTGTGCTGGTGGCCCTCCCTGTGCACAAGTCCCTTGGCTGTTGTCATAGGTACACTTCAGCAGTGGAGGATGCAGGGCCATTTCAGAGATGGGAGCCAGGAAGTGGAGATGGAGGCTGTAGTCACACCAGCAGTGAAAGCATCAGTTATATTTGCAAAGGGCTTTTGGGAGGATTTGCTTGGGAGCACTTGATAGTAGTCAGTGACCCCCAAGCTGCCTGGTCAAGGGGGACATGTAGTCGCAGCCGCCAGGTCCGGCTGGGTGCCAGCTCAGCCCCTGCCACACTGCAAAGCAGGTAAGAAGCAGAGCTCAACAGCCAAATGCCTGTGGTGATGCAAACTAGAGAATGGAGCTGCCCTTGCAGCCCTTTTCCATCAACTTCGGCCATGATTCCAGCCAGATCCAGCACAGCAGGAAGGAGAGGGAGTTCCTCTCATGTTGCAGCACTTCTTCCCTTCTCTGCTGTTGGAGCACACCTATGCTCCAGTGAAACACAGAGCCTGCAGGCAGCTGGAGGGGAGGGATCAGATTTTAAAGCTGCTGTGAAGCCCATGAGCAGCCATGAGTAATTAACCATGTCATCAAGACAGAATTCAACATGTTCCAGACTGGTGTGGAATTAGGGAAGAGTGAGGTCCAGTGTGAGATCTGAAGAGCACTCCAAATCCAGGTGAGATGCTTGGACACATTTGGGGCAGCACAGGACTCCCCAGATCCAGAGTTGTCATGGCCTGATCCTTGTGAAAACTTTGTGTGTCAGGTGCCCTTCAGTGGAACCAACGGCAAGGAACTGCTCCATGGGCAGCTGAAAGGGTGACCAAACTGTGCAGAGGGTTGGAGGTGCTCCTGCCCAGATGCCTCTTGGCCCTGATTTTACTTGTTGCCTGTGGTGTTCCCCTGCCTGTGTTCCCTCTGCCCAGCTGTGGCAGAAGCAGTCAACCTCCAGCCTAAGCAGGAGACCCCAGTGTTCCCTTGGCCTTGGTCTAAGGAGTTGGCAAGGTAGGCTGCAGCTGGAAACTCCTCATTCAAGGACAGAGGTTTCTGTGGATGTGGTTATTTGAGGAAATTCCCTTGTCCTCAAGAGCTTCTATCAGATAAATTATCTGATGATTGTTGTAAATTTTCCTGTGGGATTATTTTGGATTATTAAGTGGTCTCCTGGGCTTTGCTGCTGCAGATAATTGATGTCAGGGAAGGTGGGGTGCTGTGCACCCCTGTGCACAGGGCTGTCACTCACCCTGTCCCTACGTGAGCTCTGTGCTTTGTCAGTGCTGTCAACCTGGGCTCTGTCAACCCCTGCGTCCTGCTCACAGCATGGGTGTAAGATTGTGATGGCTCACACAGAGAGGACTTGTGAGTCTCCTTCCCCACAGGGCTGTCCCCAGAACACAGTATCACAGCCCACCTTATCCTGCAGGCAAGTATGGAGCAAAAATTACACATAAAACTTTAAATCTATGAAGAATTTATACCTAATCTTTTACTGCTGCTCTTCTGCAGCTGCAGTCCTGGACTGAGGAAGAGGGCTGGGCAGGCAGCTGTGGTGTTCTACATCCTCCTGCCCTGTGCTGTACCAGCCCTGTGGACCCCACGTGGAGCTACCAAGGTCAGCTGTGGTGGCAAAAACTATCATCTTCATCTGGTCTGACCTAATCCCAGGGGCACCTTGTGCACAGCAGCTTTACCTGGGTAGAGGAAGATCCACCACCAGCAGTTTCCCAGTGGCATCCCCTGGACTTAACTTTTTGTTTGAGTTTTGTGGCCATTATTATTTTGGAGCTGCCAGCTTGGAGGTGCTTCTGAGCACTCCTCCAATTAGTGGGAGTGAAGGGTGCTTAACATGCTGCTTTTCATTAGCCAGGTCCCTGAGCATCCATCACCATCATCCATCTGCATGAGCTCTGCTCATCCAGTGTGTGCAACTAAAGCAGAGCCATCAGCCATCACTGCCCCTGGACTGAGACAACAGAAATTATTTCACAAATTCAAATTACACAGCCCTTGTCTCTATAAACACTGATTCTCACCTGGCACATTTTCCTCTTACTGTCCCCAATGGATTTTGTTTCCAGACAGGTTTCTTCACCAGGCTCCTCTTTCCCCAGGTTCCCATTGAGCACCCAGTATGGCAGGGGGTTTGCTGCCCACATGAGCTTCATCTGCTTTGTTTTACCCCAACATTTCATTCCTATGACCTCTATCTGTCAGTTCCTGAGGGAAGCTGGTTTGATATTCCCAGCACCAACCTCTGTGGCTCTGTGGGATGGTGACAATGGTGCTCCCATGGCCCATACAGACTAATTTAACCATTTAGGTCTCTTGTCCAGTTCTACCTTTGCTTCTTCGCAGGCCATAAAGACAGCCAGGTCCCTGCTATAAGCGTTTCCCATATGCTTGTGCCCAGAAATGGTTAAATCCTGGAAACAAGGGAGCCTTTGGGACCAGCTAATGCTAATACCAGGTAATACCATGCTGTTGTGGACCCGGCTCTCTCAGAAACCTCAGCAATGGAGTCTCCAGCCCCTCCTTCTTATGACTGGGAAGATTATTCCCACTGCCTATCTTGATTTTCCCTGTCATAATCTAAGCCTGATTCTATTTGTCTTATCTGGCATGGGCAGATTCCTTGTTGCAGGAATAATTTACATTCCAGCAGACTGCTGCTGCAGCCCCCTTCACTCCCTCCTACCAATTAAACAATCCCACATTTGCTATGTTTTCTTGTAGTCATGTTTTCCAGGTCTCTGACATCCTTATCTGGATCCTCTCCAACCAGCCCAAAGGGCAATGTCCACACATAGCTGTCTTCTGCAGCCACTGCTTCCAGCTGTTGTGGAGAAGAGCAGAGCTGCCTCCAGCAGCCCCGCAGCCCTTTCACAGTTACACATCCCAGTATTGTGCTTGCCCCTTTTTTTTGCTGTTAGCCCCCTGCTCTGCAGTAATTAATTAGCATGTCAGACCCTCCCCCACAAACTGCTTCTTGCAAGTGGGTAATTTCTTTGTTCATGCGATGTGCTGGCTGTGCTGGGATGCTGCTGGTATGGGGCTGTGCTCCATGATGTCCTGCTCCCCAAGCCTGTTTATCTAATTTCTCAGTGAGGTGGTGTGTAGGGAGAGTTTGGGGTTAGGAATCTGCCTTCCAACATAATCTCCACACTTCCTATCTTCCTACTGTGCCTGCAGTTGTGTATCTCATGATCTCACTTGCTGACAGCCACAGCCTGGAGCCTGAGCTGGGACCTGCACTCATTTCACACCAGGGTTAGGTTGGTTATGATCTGCTGCTTGCTACTGAGATGTTTTTATGGACCTGTGTCAAAGTCTTTTGAACATCAAGCATACACACTGTGTTTTGTGTTTTCTGTCAGAGGAGAGAACCAGACCAGGTTTGCCACAATTTCCTCTGAGAAGCTGGAGTTGGCAATTGCTCCCCAGTGTGCCAGCCTGCAGGGTTCCAGGCTGCTTTGCTGCTTATCCTTGTATTTCCCAGAGGTCCAAAGCAGCACTGAGCACTCAGGTTTCTCCTCTTTTTGAAAAGTCACACACCTGCTGTCCCAGCTCCCCAATTTGCCCTGCTCCCAGCTTTCCTGCTGCCTGCTGTGCCTCTATCGACATAGGGCTGCCAGACCTGGCCTGCCTGCGCTGCTCTGTCTCTCCAGGCTCCCCAGCCCTGTTCCTGGCAGGATTGTTGCCTCTCAGTGGTGCTGACTGCATACCCTGGCTGGTTCAGGCTGAAGCACTGAGACTGTGAATGCTCTTGGCATTACAGAATCCATCATTCCTCTTTCCGCCCCAGAGCATCAGCCCTGGCTTTGCCTGTCCCCTTCTTCTCCATGTGCTCTCACTGCCTTGCCTGCTGAATCCTTTCTCTATTCCTTTTGGCCTTCTTGATCTTGCAGTCTGAGTAGATGCATTTACTCTCAAAGCTGCCTGCCTGCTTCCCGGTTGCTCTGGAGTTTGGAAAGAGCACGGGATGTTCCCCATCCTGCCATGGCCTTTGGTGTGGCTGTTGCTGTGGTGTCCCACAGCTTCTCTTCAGCTGGGTTGGTGAGCTGTGAACAGCACACATGGCCAGTATCAGGGGGGGTGGGGGGGTGGAGATGCCTGAGGTGCAGAGAGGGGCAGGGCAGCACCAGCAGGATCAGGGAAATTCCTTTAAGGACAAGGTTTTCCCCGTGAGGGTGGCTAGACCTTGGCCCTGGGCTCACAGCTCTGGGCTGTCCATATGTGGAGCTATTTGAACCATACCTGAACAAGTCCCGAGCATCCTTCTCCCATACCCCAGAGGTTCCTATTCCCAGTCCCAAGCTCTAGCCCTTTCCCCTCAGCAAGGCAAGGAGTTCTTTCGTGTCTGGGTGGCATTCATCCCACTGTTTTTCCCCCACAGTCCATGTCCACGCCCTAAGGTTACAAGCAAAGCTATAGCCTTTCTCTTCTACTGGCCTTTTCTCAAAGAAAAAAAATCAGTTTTAAAGCCTTGGGAGTGTTTTCTGGACAATCTGTCCCTGCTGTCCTGGTATCACACCAGCTGCTTGGGTAGGGACATTCTCCATCATCCTGATGTCCCGGGTTTTGAGTGAGCCTGGCAATTGCTCATGGAAAGCCCCTCAGCGTGGCAGGATGGCATCCAGGTTCCCGCTGGATTGCAAGCCACATGTATCCAGTCTTCCTATACAAAACAATACATTTCCCCTTAATCTGCTGCCTGTCTTTCCAGAGCAAGCTTCATCCTTCTATATTAATATTCCAGTCATAAGCTTGAGCCCACCAAGCCTTTGTTATGCCAATTAAATAATAATCATGATTGCACATTTAGACTTCCAGCTCCTTTTGTTTATCCCTCTGCAGGGCCCCGATGGGGTGGGCATGCAGTAGGCTGACCCTTGTTCTCCTCTGTGCCCAAGGGCTGTGCTGGGCATGTCACATCCCTCACAGGTGGCTTCTGCAGGCTGCAGGTGTGCAGCTTCACACTTATCCATGTGCTAGGGGAGCCAGTGGTGCTGGGGCTGGCCAGGCTGGCACCCCTTCCCCTTCCACCCAGGTGCCAGGAAGTGAGTGAGGATGGCCAGGGAGGAAACAGGGCGTGGGGGAGCAGTGAGTACCCAAGCTGGGCTCTGAACAGCATCCATCTCCATGCAGCAGCCCCAGAGCTGCTGGAGGCAGCTTTGGGCAGGGGTGCCACTGGCTGGGAATGGTCTGCACTGTAGGCATCAAGGCAAGGAGCTGGTGGGAGGGACTGGACTCCCAGGCCCCTCTGTGCCGGCTGCAGAGTCCATGATGGTGCAAGAAAGGGGTCCATGTGTCCATGTGGATGTGAATTCAGCAGCAGAGCACCGGGGGCAGGAAAAGCCATGTTTGAGTTATTCCAGCTACAAGGCTCTGCTTGGACATTGTCAGTATCTGGTGTAAATCCAAGTTCTAGGCATATTTCACAAGGGTGTGAACCCTCTCCTGGAGCTTTGTGCTTTGTCATCAACACTGGATGGAAAAACTAGCCCGCTCAGCGCTGCCTGGAGCAGCCTCAACCAGCAGGATGCTCCTTGCCCGCACCACTCCAGTGCATGCCATGGATTTAAGGCACAACCTTGCTCAGAGGTGCCAAGTCCTTCTTTCCTGGAGGCAAACCAACTCACAGCAGAGCCCAGGGAAATCAATAGTGCTAAGGAAAATTAGCTCATTAAACAGCCATCAGCTCAATGTGAGGATCCTCCTGTCTTCCCGCTGCATCCATGCAGCTGTTGCCTGGATCTGGCCAGAGCCAAGCCCAGCTGCCAGGCTGGCAGCAGGAAGAGATGTGCTTGCTGGGCTCTCAGTGTTCCCAGCTCTCATGTGGGCACTGGACTTCCCTGGCCTGGCAGGGGTGAGTGGGGCAGGTTTTGGGAGCCGTTCATCTGGAGCAGCCAGGGCAAGGGTCAGGGCCAGGCACCCAGCACAAGATTTGCCACTGGCTCTGCCAGACCCCCAGGCAAAAGCAGCATCTTCCCACCACAGGGGCCCCTGGCTGCCAATGCCCCCTCTTTGACCTTGAGGAGAAGCACAAAGCTTTTGGGACACACTGGCCCTCCAGGAGAAGAACACAGTTTCCCTGAGCATCACCCCAGCCAGGCTGTTTCCACAGCTTTCCAGGGAGTTCTTTTTTTGCCAGGGGATGTGAGCTAGTAGGGGTGGGAGGAGGGAGCTGGGAGGAGTGGGTGGCTTGGCCACAGAGGACCAGGAGCACCCAGGGCTGCAGGAGCAGAGGCAGAACAAGGTTCTTTGCTCTGCAGTGAGGGGATAAGGGACAAGGGGCAGACACTGGGACAAGCAAAACTCAGGCTGGTGCTGGCAGATTCCAGTGTCCCGTGAGTCATCCTGCCATGCTCCGAGCAAGGGTCTCCACTGAAGATGAACAGAGAAGGAAACAAAGGAATTTTTTAAGGTCTGTGCTGGAGCTGAATACTGTGGGATAGGGAAGTTTCCTTTTTGAAAGCAAAACTCAGTTTTATTTTCCTTGACACAACAAAGTAATTTCCTACCTTTGGATATATTACAGCAATACCTGGGGAACTAAAAAAAATCCATTCCTTACAATTTTCTTACAAACCCTGTTGAACCAGCATAATTATTTGATGGGAATTAATGTTGCTGACTATTTCCAGTCCCCTATGTGGGCAGAGGGGTGGGTCCCACAACAGACAGTCCCCTGGAACAGCACCCCAAGGTTTCCTGGCACTGTGAGCCCTGGCCGGTGTGATGTGGCCCTGGAGCGTCAGCTGTGTGTCACTGATGGGGAAACTGAGTCAGGCAGCATCCAGGTGTCACTAAATTTTGTATCCACCATGTCAAGGGCTGCTGCTGCTGTTCCTGAAACACTGACAATAAAACAGCCCAAAGCCAAGAACCACCAGGGTGTCAGTTCATTACTGAGCCCAGTGCTGGCATGGAGGAAGGGTCCGCTCCTCCTGATTTGTCCCTTGCTGTGCCAGGGGGAGGACAAGATTTATTTAGGCCCAAAGCAGGTAAGTTGTGGGGGAGGAAGAAAAAAGAGAGACAGAAGCCAATAAGAAAAACTTCAGGCACATATTTTTGGGGCAAAAATGTGGGTTTCCTGCAGGACCGGTCAGGCAGGTGGGAAGGAATAGGGGCATGAGGAGCAGCCATTTCCAGCAAGTTTCAGCAAGAACAAACTTCAGTGAAATGGGAGGGAGGGTCTTGAAGTGTGAGTGTGCTTTGGGAAGCCTCCAGTACCCTTTCAGGCTGAGAGACCCTGAAGGATGACCCCAGCCTCAGCCCAGGGTTGTAGCATGTGCAGGAGAACACCATGCAGCACTGTGAGGGAGGTCACTCTTGGCATTGTCCCCAGCTGTCACCCTTCCCCACCACTTGCCAAAGGTGCCCTCATCTTCCCTGTCGCCCTAATCCCAGGTGACCCTGGCTCCTGTGGCTGTGCAGGAGAGAGTGGCATGCTCTGAATTGATGTTAGCTTTTCAGCTGCTGCTGCCCTGCCCCCAGACACTGGTGGCTTTTACAGCCACTCCCTGGCTGGGGCTCTCATGGCCGTGGAAGTCGGTGCACTGGGGCACCTCAGCAAGCAAAGAGCAGCCCCTTGGCACATCCACAGTGCCGAGGGCAGCCTGGCATCAGCCATCCCCCCAACAGCCCCACTGTCCCCTCCCCATCCCCACCCTGCTGGCTCTGCTCTTGACCCCCTTTCATGGCAGTCAGCCATCAGCCATAAATGTTGCTTTGTGTCCCAATGGCCAACAACTGCTATGGGGAGGGAATTAATACTTAATTAGACAAAATTACAAAGAAATTTATTTTCAGAGTGATAGCACATCTGGCCTGATGTGAATTCCTCCTGACTGGGGTATTATTCTCCCAGGAAAAGGGAGCTGCTTCAGTGCTGGGTTTATGCTGGCACCAGGACACAGCTCAGCAGAGTTTTGCTGCAACAAATTTCTGCAGAATGAAGACAGGTCTGTGGGTTGCAAACAGCCATTCTGGGTGGTCCCCATGTCCCCTGTGTCCCCAGCCTTGCAAGAAACCTGCATAAGATGGATATGCATGATGGCCCTGGACCAAATAAATAAACTCATCCCCAGGGTAACCCAGCCTGGAATTATTTTGGAATTATCAGGAACAGCAGCACCAGTCACACTTATGGTGGATGTGAGATTTAAGGCAGAAGAACTCTGGTATTTTTAAGGGAAAACAGCTCCGGGCAGAATATGCTGACCTCCCAGAAAACCAACCGTGTTCTGGGCTTCTTTCCCAGCAGCATAGGCAGCAGGTCGGGGTGGGGGGCGATTCTTCCTCTCTGCCCCACTCAGGGGAGACCCCACCTGCAGAGCTGCCTCCAGCTTTGGCGTCCCCAACACAGGGAGCACACGGGGCTGCTGGAGTGAGTCCTGTTGGAAGTTAGGATTTTTCCTTTCTCTAAGGAAATTTTCTCCTATATGTTGCCTAAGAGATGATAATAACCAGTACTAAAGAGAGACTAAAGAAGTGGCCAAGATGGGGGAAGGGGTGCAGCTGGCTGCAGCCACTTAGCCGGGGGCTTTTCTCTTGGGAAGGGCAGAGATACTGCGACATTTTTGGCTGGGGGGTGAGGGGCTGGGCTTAGCTCCTCACTCTCTCTCGTTCTTGGGATCCAAAGGGAACAGTTGGGTAGCTGCTACCACAGGGAGAATTCACTGCCACCACGGAGTCCAGCCCGGAACTGCTTCTTCTGTACCGTGGGTGAACCTCTGCTTGTAGAGCAGCTGGTGAACTGGGACCTTATTAACTCCAATCTGACTGGAAAGGACTCTCACCATCTACTCTGATGCCACAGGGGAAAAACCTGGGCTACAAACCCTTCCCCCTTCCTGGAAGGAGCGTCTCCCCGGCTGTGTGTGGCAGCTGCTTGCAGAAACTCGGTTGCCACTGCCCAGCCCTGCTGCTTTTTGCCGCTGCCTCCTGCCGCTGCCTCGGGCTTTTTCACCACAGTCTAACCCCGTGTCTGCCTGACTCCCGCAGCTCCTGCTAAGGCTGCAGAATTTTCTCTTACATTTTATTTGTCTCCCCAGGTGTGCCAACCTCTGCCGTTCCAGCTGCTTCCGAGGTTCCTGCTGCAGTCCATTTCCCCAGACAGAGGTGCAGCGGGCCCGGCCGTCCCTGAGGGTTCCAAAGGCAGCCCCTTCTCCATCCCTTCCGCCAGCCCGCCCGCCATTGCCGTGCGCAGAGAGGCGGCCGAGCTCGCGCCACAGCGCCCCCTGCAGCCCCGGGGGAATCATCGCCCCGCCCTGCCCGGCCGGGAGCCAGCAGCGCCCCTGCTGGCTGTGCCCGGAACTGCACCGCAGGGGAAGGTGCCTGCAGCCGGGACAAGGCCGGCCCTGGGGCTCTGCGTCTGCTCATCTGTGCTGCCGGGCTTGGTGTTTGTTTGCCTTGTTATACACACACACGCTAGTAAGGAACTGCTATTCCTTTTCTGGTATCTTTGCCTGAAAGCCCCGTCATTTCAAAGTTATAATAATTCAGAGGGAAGGGGGTCATATTCTCCATTCCAAAGGAGGTCCCCGCTTTCCTTGGCAGACACCTGTCTTTCAAACCAGGACAGTCCAGATTAGAACACAAAGATGCCCCAAGGGCTGGAGTCCCTCTGCTCTGGAGCCAGACTCGAGAGCTGGGGATGTCCATCTGCAGAAGAGGAGGCTCTGGGGAGACCTTATGGCCCCTTCCAGTGCCTAAAGGGTCTCCAAAAGAGCTGGAGAGGAACTTGGGACAAGGGCCTGGAATGCCAGGACAAGGAGGAATGGCTTCTCACTGACAGAGGGCAGGTTTAGATGGGATACTGAGAAGAACTTCCTTGTGGGGGTGGTGAGGCCCTGGCACAGGGTGCCCAGAGCAGCTGTGGCTGTCCCTGGATCCCTGGGAGTGTCCAAGACCAGGCTGGATGGGGCTTGGAGCAGCCTGGGATAGTGGAAGGTGTCCCTGCCTAGGGCATGGGGCCTGTTCTAAATAACCTTGAAATGTCCCTTCCTACCAAAATCAGTCTGTGATTCTGTGTTTCCACAAACACTGTCCATGGGTAGGGCTGAACAGGGCTGTGCAGGGCTGGGCTGTGTCCTCCTTGTCCCTTCTGTAGTGTGAAGCCAAAGGCTGAAACCCATGCTGTGCTG
This sequence comes from Camarhynchus parvulus, assembly GCF_901933205.1. Lineage (NCBI taxonomy): Eukaryota > Metazoa > Chordata > Aves > Passeriformes > Thraupidae > Camarhynchus > Camarhynchus parvulus. The sequence goes on from NC_044590.1 coordinate 14,239,334, forward strand.
TCTGGGACCTGCAGCCCTGTGTTCCTGACAGCCACTTTCAAACTGTGATTTGAAAAGAAAACTGCTCCACATCCTTGATTTCCCCCTCCCAGCGTGACACTTAGCTTTCCCCTGTGGGTTTTTTGCGTGGTGTTTTGTTTTGGTTTGGTTTTTTTTAACTTCCCTTGTCATTATTCCTGCTTATTCCTTTTTCTTTTTGACCCAGGGAGGTTCCCCTTGCAGGGGACCAGGCAGGGTCCATTTCCATAAGGGCAATGCAATCATCAGGGGGTCCTGGTTAAGCTGGAGGGGCATGAGGGGCTGTAGGACTGGGCTGACCCTGTTTGGACATGCTCAGCCCCAGTGAGGAAACTCTGGGTCTAGGACAGGCCAGGAGTTTGTTATGACCCATCTCTAAGGCAGGGTAAATTCTTGTTAATAAATCCCTTGGAGTGAATTGGAGTGAAATAACACCGAATGACCAGTGTATATAAGAGGCAGATTTGTTTTTAAAAAAAATTAATTGTAGCAGAAAGGCAGTACATGGCTGGTTTTGGTTTTCCTATAAAAGTATAAAAATAACAAGAAGAAAATATATGAGCAAAAGAAAGAAAAGGAAAGGAGTAGATGGTGGAGAGGACAAATATCACCACCTGTGGATCCAGTGAGGAGACTTGATCACTGCAATTCTGATGTCTGTGGTCAGAGTAATGGTCACAGATTTATTGGGAGTGGAGGCTGTGAAACAAAAAGTCAGGTTATATACATCCAAGCTGGCATGGGAATGCCTATATTCTTCTCCAGGGAGGGGATTCTTTATGCCTGATGTAACAGGATGGGGCACACGCAGCTTTCTGTGGGAGAGTTCCTGAAAAGAGTCCGGGGCTACTTGGGGACCCTTGGTGGTATCGCTCCCCCTCTGTTCATCTTGGCCACTCCTTGACTGCACTTCTGCACTTGTGCTATGTTGTGTGGTCGCCATGGACCTAAACAGGAAAATTGGCTCCAAGCTTCTTCCCAGCCTCTGAAGGGCCCCCCTTTCCAGGCATGTCCTATTCCAACTTGCTGGTCATCAGTGGTTTGAGGCATAACAATGCATGGACTCCACTGTCCAGGCTTCTACAAAGCTGGAGAAGTGCCCAGTGCTCATGCCAGCCACCATCCTACTCCATTCCCAGCTGCTGCCACCAAAAAATGAGGAGTTTTCCTTGGTATGGAATTGTCAGGGGTTTCTTAAATATGTCCATGGTGAACAGGCTCTAGAGATACTATTTTGGCTGCCCCAGGCAGTGCCACAGGATGCAGACAGCCAGCATGGGTCTCTGCCAGCTGCAGGAGGCAGAGGGTGGAACTCATGGGAGCTCTGCCCAGAAAGAGGTTCCCAAAGCCCATGGGAGGTTCCAACAGGACAGTTTTCAGAAACTGGAAACAAAGGGAGTGGTGGTTGAGAACCAAGGCTGGAGCTGTGGTGGGGGCAGTAGGGGCTGCAGTGCCTTGTGCCCACTGGGCTCAGCACTTGCTGGATACACTGTGGGGCTTCCCAGGACACAGCTGGTGCTGGGTCTGCCAACATCTCCCTCTTCCTTGGTCACATCTGTCCCCAGAAATGCTGGACAAGGGACTGAGTAGCTGCCAGGGGTAATGTTGTCACCAGCGGCTTCTCCCGCTGTCAAACTGATCACAGACCGGCACTGTCTTCAACAGTTGCTGGGCCTCCAGGACAGGTGCCAGGCTTCAAGGGCACTCAGGGGGCCTCAGGGACTCAAGATTATGAGGTGATGAGGTCCTTTGAGGCTCAGGAGATGCTTAATTGCAGTTCTTGCCCAAAGCAAGGTCACCAATGCAGTTTGGAATGGGCTGCATATCTCCCAAGATGGAGCCTGTGCCACTGCAGGAGTGCCCTCAAGGAGACAAATCTTGGGCCTCGAGGTTTTGGAGTAGCTCTGCTGCGAGGAGGGGGTTCAGTGGGCTCCGTGGTTCCTGTGCTCCGGGCAGGCAGCCGTGTCGGGGCTGGGCTGCTCCCTCTGCCCGGGCACACACTGCTGCTCCTGCCCCAGGAGGCTCCAGGCTGTGCCCGCGCTGCCGGGAGCTCCAGCGGGAACGTGGCAGCCGTGCCCGGTGAGCGGATCCCGCTGCATCCCAGCCCTGCTCCGTCCCGCTGCCCCCAGGGCCCCAAATGTCCCGAGCCCTGCTGCCCCGTGGTGTCCCGCGGCGCGGGCTCCGTGCTCGCCGTCCCTCCGGTGCCCGCGGGCAGGGCCGGGGCCGCGGCCGGGGCTCCGCCGCTGCTCAGCCGGGGAGGAGCGGCCCCCGCTCTGCTGGGCCCCTCTGCCCAGCGGCTGCCGCGGCGCCTGCAGTGCTGCTACACGGAGTCGGTGCTCGGAGACAGGGACGACACAAACTCGGAGATCCGTGTGACAGCAGCGTTTGCTGATCCATGTAAAAAGAGTGTTTATCGCTCGGACCCTCTTTATATAGAGGATTTGGATTTCCCTGGCTAAGACAAGTGACGGGTTGGAATCTTGTCTCCACCCAGCTCCTTTGGTTGCTCCGCATTCTGGATTTAATATGATCGGCTGAGGTCCCTGCTTGGGTTTGAATCCAACCTGTCCCTGCCTCAACTGAGGATTTGTTTTACTTCTAGGCTGATTGAGTTTGGAGGTCTGATATGACCAAATTTATTTGGCAGCTACAGGCTAGCTGCAACTGTGACACAATGCTGCCTTCACTCAATCTCCAGCAGGAATCTCATCCACACCAGTGTGCCAGAAGAGTCCCTATGGCCGGTCCTCATCCCTGTTTGTACCTCTGGGGTATTACAGGGCCATGAAAAGCCAGCTGCCTGGAGAGTGATCCCTCCTTACACCCCAAATTCTCCCACTGGAATAAGTACAGGTGGTATTTATGAGCAAAAGGCTGGAGGGAGCAAAATCCATCCCCTGCCCATTGTGCCAGTACCAGGTAAGTGACCTGGGTGCCCGAGCCAAGCTCTGAACACCAAACCCCCAACCTCCACTACCCAGGAGCCAGTGGAAAGTTGGGAAGAAGCTCCAGGAGCTCTTGACAGGCATGTGAATGTGGCCTGGGCTCCCCAAATGCAGCAGCTCCTGCCTGTGGCCAACACACAGATCAGCACAACTTGCAGCCCTCAGGGGGCAATGGGGGGCACTCAGCGTCCTCCCTGCCAACCTGGTTCTCAGAGCAGGACATCTCTGATGGAAGAAGTGGGAGGTTCCAGGGCTCCCTCTGCACCAGTGCTGCTGTCCCAGAGCCCCCGTGGCCCCATGGCCAGTGTCTGACAGGAAGAGTTTCTGCGCAGCACCACAAATGGTCCCCAGCCAACCGCTCCCGGACTCCCACAAGGTGCCAGGAGCGGCTCCACATGCTCTGGATGGCTGGAGCAGAGCTTGGGATCACAGGACACATCCTGAACAAGAAGACCCCCAGAGAAGAGGAGTCTGGGGAGCAGCACCCCTACATCACACTATCTCTCACCTGAGCCCACCAACCTTCAGCAGGAGTCCTTGGTGCTCCTGGCTCTCCCACCACCCCTGACCCCCTCCCACTTGCCTCTGATGGCTGCTATTAAAATAAATGGACAAAATAAACCTAATTTGGACTGTAACTCTGTTTTCTCAACCTGAAAGGCAGTGTCCTGTAGTCGATCAGCAGCAAGTCCCTACAGGCTCCTGCTGCTGGGGAAGACAGAACTGTCACTGCACTAATGAGTGAATTAGCTAATGAAAACAGTATTTAAAATAATCACAATATTTCTTTATTTGCATGTAAAGATGACATAATAAAAGATAATTAGCAGCATGTGAAACAGTTCTACTACTCAATTTTCTCAGTTTAGCTAATTAATTATCTTAGTAAAATGCATCATTATGGCTAATTTTAGAAAATCCAGCAGCTGCAAGGTCAGAGTGGGAACAATTTCAATTTGTAATTGGAAGAAACATTAAAGTGAGTCAGATAATCTTTTATTAGATAATAATAATAATAATGAATCACACAGGCACATATATTAAGTACTTTAAGAGACAGAAAATGCACTGAATCATTTAATAATGTCATCAAATGGGCTTTGTTAGGGGCTGCTGTGGGAGCATGAGGGAACTGGGCCCTCAGCCCTGCCTGGAGGAACATACAGCTCAGTGCTGGCTTGGAGATGCCTCTGTCAGGATGGGGCTGGAGCACCATGGAAGGTCTGCCCTGGGCCCCCCTGGCTCTCTCTGCCCTCAGCTTGTGCCAGCAGCACCCCAGGGCCTGGGCAGGAGGGTCCCAGCCAGGGGAGTCCCAGCAGACCACCCTCCCTCTGGGCTGGATGGGAGGGCTGGGCAGGGACCCCCAGGGCTCACCAGAGTCTGCAGGGTGGTTAGGGGAGGCTGTGGGACCCTGGGATGGCAGAAGGGCACATTCTGGCAGACACTGGCTCCTGGTGGGAATTCCCCAGGGATGTGGGCAGTGGGCACATGGCAAGGGTGGCCTGTGCTGGGGAATTCAAACCCCAGCTGGGGTCAGGGCTGAGGCACAATGGAAGAGAGCCCAGGACCACTGTGGCATTGACCACCAGCCCCACATGCTGGCCCCACACCTCCATCCCTCCTGGGACATCCCTGCTCTGCCTGGACTCTGCCAGAGAAGAGTCTTTTCCACCCAAAAGCAGCCTGTTCCCCCCAGGGTGGCAAAGGTGAGGATGTCAACGGCCATGGATCTTCCTGTCCCACCAGGACCAGCTCTGGAGACAGCCAGCAATGGGTAGACCAGCCCATCTCTGCCTTTCCAGTAACACCTTTGTAAGGATCCCTGGTGTGAGCCCAGAGCTGCAGTGTCCTATCAGACTCTGCTGGGGTGCCAGGCCCAGCTGTGCCCTGTGTGTAGGGTGGGTGCTTTTGGTAGAGCAGAAATAGAAAAAATCTATTGTTTATTAATGTTAATTATACTCTACAAAAATACATATAATAAAGAAGAAAATCTCATGGCTCTGGGAGGAAGGAGAAAACAGGTTTAAACCTCACTGCACCCAGGTGAGCCTCCACCCAACTCCCATGGCTGCTGCTGTGCCCTGGGTGCTGCCCACAGCTTCTAGAGGGCATAACGGGGATCTCCAAAGCAGCATGAAAAGGCTAAAGCCAGGCTTGAGGCCCCTGGGATGTTCCTGGTTGCCACAGCAACATGCTGCCTTCCTCCATGATGCTGGGATGTTGCCATGGAGATGACCTGACGCACACCTGGCTGCCCTGGGGGACACAGTCAGTGCGGGCATCAGGCAGCCCAGCGTCACCAGGGACATCCCAGCAGCACAGATGTGGGCCAGGGACACTGGGGGCACTGACATGGTCCAGGGACATCAGCACCTCCTGGCCTGGACACACCCTGCACTCATCACTGCAGCAAGTGTGCTGGGGATGCCAGCAGCCATAGCTCACACCAGTTCCACCTTCAGCCACTTACCTGACACGTCCTGACAGACATTTGTTCACTGCAAGCAGCCAAACGTTTTCTCAGTTTAAAGCAGTAATTAAATTACATTTCACCCTGGAAAATTATCTGTACTGCAATTTGGCTTCATTTGTGGTGAAAACCAGCTGTGCTACAGTGAGAACAGGCATCTTGAGTGTTGGTGTGCCGTGCTTCTGCTTTCTCAGGAAGTTTATAGGAATAGCTGATGAAAATAGAGGGCACTGGGGAGGAGTCATCTCCTCTACACTCCCATGGCAAACCTGCCACCAGCTCCTCTGCTTGACATGGGGTGCTGCCAGCTGATGCGTGCCCCACAGAGCAGCTCCCCTTCATTAACAATTTAGAAGTTAAATCTCATTTCTGACTGGGGCAGAGGGTACAGCCAGGGCTGCTTCACACTGCGGCCACTCCTGCCTCATCCCAGGATTTATTATTCCTGTTCTTGCAGCAATCACCTGGTGGTGCCAGGTCCCTCCACTCACATGGAATGGAGCACCTGAGGGGCATGGGGGACCTTTCACAGAAACCAAGGAGCTGCTTCTGGCTGGGCCCTCCTGCCCTGAGGACCTGGAGGCCACTGGAGTTGCCTTTGAGTTCCTGGGCTCAGAGAGGAAGGTTGTTCCCCACTGTGCACCTACACAGGCCCCATCTGCCAAACACCACCTGCTCCAAAACTTGGCTGATGGAGACCCACTTCCAACCCAAACCCTTAGGTGAGATTTCCAGCCTCCCAAAACAGCTGGGAGTATCAATCCCTCCCCAGTAGGAAAGAAGAAAGCATCAGGCTCCAAACCAGCCCCAGAATGCCCTTCCTGCGCCTGACCGTGCAATTTGGGACTGCGGAGGAAGATACTCAACTGTTTATCACTCACGTTTGTGATTCTTCAGAGATCATTGTGGGACCTGCCTTAACCTTCTATCCTGGTTTAGGGCAAATTTGGGAGAGAACATCCGAAGGGTTCTCTCTGAAGCCACCACACCTTCCCTGAAGTATTGTGGTGAGGAGCTTGGGTGGGTGGCACCAGCTGAAGTTACTGAAGATGAAGCCAACAGGAAAACAAATGTTCCTATATCCCAGCTTGAGGTCTATGGACAGTCACTTCAGTGTTTTTGTTCTAGTCCTCAGGTTGGGCAGCTTGGGCAAAGCACCAGAGCTGCTGCAAAGGTGAAATCCCAGGGACAGCACAGGGCCCCTGCCAGAGAAACAGCCCCTGCACTGCAGCAGCAAAGACCAACACATGCAAGTCCTGCAGCCCTGACCCACACTGGGAACTCATCCCCTCCTTAAGGAGCTCAGAGATGGTCCATGGGGATCTGGCTGGATGGCACCAGCAAACCCTCTCTCTAATCCACCAGTTCCCCAGGGCTCACTGGGTGCATCACCCTCGTGGGACACAGGCCCCAGTGCTGCACAGCTCCTCTCCAAATCCAAAGCTGAGGAGTTCTCTCCTTTCTCCCCTGTCTGCCCAGACAGCAGAACCCTCACCCTCACAGGACTCTGCACCTGAAGCACATGGCTCCTCCCTGTCTGGATGGGTGTCCACACTGAGATGGGAAGCAGCACATGGAGTGACTGGAGAATACTGGTAGGAGCATCAGGCTCCCTTCAAAAGTCACTTTAATGTTTTCACTCTCCAGACTATTGAGATGCAACATGATTTTCTTACCTATGAGCCTCACTGTTCCCCGAGATACTGAGGGGCAGAGGGTGTGCAATTCTGCACACCCTCTATCTCCCGTTGTCCTGGGAAACATCTCCATTGGAGAATTTCAACCAAGGTTTGGAAAATACTAAAAATTGACCAGTGCAAAGTTACTAGATAAGAATCTTTAAAATTTATTGGACTAATTGTGTTACATTCAATATTTGATGTGTTTCTTCTGGACAAAGAATTGGCATAAATACAAACAAGCCTTTGTGTGCCTTCCCTAAACAAATAAGAGAGAAAGTACTAGAGACAACGGAACATAGTTCACATCTTCATATTTACATTTTACCTTTACTTTACAACTTAGCGCCAGGAATATTTACAGAAAAATACAGTAAGAACAGAACGTTCATATCTTGGCAACATATAGGAATTAATACAAATTGTCTATGATTGAAGCACATGATATCTGGCATTCTCACTTCTAATTGCTCCTGCTAAATCCATGGGGAAAAGGGCTGTGTTTGCCTTCAAAGGTATCACTCAATTACACAATCAGGAAAATGCATCAAATTTGTCTGTGAGGCTCAAATTTAGTTTTGTCCTCTTCCTGGGCACCCAGAACCTTGTGAAAAGAAACACTGTGTCCTACGGAGCACCCAGCAGGTATGGCCTGGGGCAGCCAGGGCTGCTCCTCCCTCCAGCCTTGCACACTGCTACCCACAGATGCACCAATTTCCACAGGCACCATCCTCCCCCTCTCCTGCTTGCTGTAAGGTTCTAATGCCCTCCTAGAAGTACCTTTAAAAGAATGGCTTTTCTTTAAAAGCCTCTATTAAGGTACTAAAATGGAAATTCAACACTGTGTTTAACAATGTAACAGTGGTCACTTCCTGCTCTGTTTAAACAGAATTATGAACTCAAACTGAAAGGCTGGATGAAAAGCGTCCCCAGGTTAATTACTGTGGAACACTTGCAGGTTGAGTGCTGAGGGGTGGTGTTAGCCCTCATCCCCTCTGATGGACAGGGATGCTGACCCAAGCCACTCACGCATCAAGTCAGGAATTCTATGCAGAAAAAAAAAATCTAGATTCTTGGATAACTCTTGCAAGTCATCATGGAAATAAACCTCATTAGCTCTGACCCTTCAGGGGAAAAGCTCTCAAGACAGTACCCTGGACTAGCTAAAGCCATTGGAATTTGGTCAGACTTTCAGAGGGAAGGATGTAATTCCCAGACTGGTGGGGTGCATTTTGTTATGAAGCCTGAGACCTCCACATATCCTGGGGAAGGAGTGACAGTCCCTGCATGCACCCCTGCACTGGCACAGTCTGCCCAGGGTGCCCACTGCTGTGACCAGCACCCAAACCATGAGGGCAGGCAGCAGTTTTGCATCACATTTTTATAGTGAACTGTGATTTTCCTGAAGGCTCAACTTTCCAGAGAGCCAATCCCACCACGTACAGCCATGTCACACCACCTGTAACCTGCTCACCGGCTGGTTCTACAACTCAGATGATCCATGATACATCCATCCCCTGGCACTGGGAGTGGCCACAATGTGCCCAAGTTCCCTTCTTTCCAGACTCCTGCCAAGTCATATGGCTCTCATAGCTGTTACTGCTCCCATGCATGTTTTTAGGTGAACATGGAAATAGACCCAAGACAACCCTTCAACCAAGCACAGGTCTTTTTAAAGAAAGTAAATCTTAAGACAGTCTACTTGACTATCCCTGTCAGAAACCACTCAGGGTTTGCCCCAAGGCCCATTTGCATTTGTGACTGCTCCTGACTACCTGGCAGCTGCGCTGCATCTGCCAGGGCTGTAACACTCAGCCATAGTAGGTGGGGTTCCTTTTACACTGTCAGTGTGCAGACACAGGGGCTGCTCAGGATGTTTATTGGTTACACATGCATTGCTCATGCCTTTTAAACCAGTGGGCTCAAGTGTGTTTGGCCATTAATTAGCTCCCATAGGTACATATACAGCGTGGGTAAATTTAGCGTCCATGCATTAAATTGCTCCTGGCAAGAGTTTGGCAGAGGAATGAGGCTGTCCAAGTTCCCTGCACAGCTTGGCCAATGTACCCAAACACTGACCTGGAGCTCCTTCTGCCACATGCCACCTGGGCAGCACACAGGTATGGGCCAGCCAGCACACATCCTGATACAGGGGTTTTCTTTGGGTGGTTTCATTTTTTCACTTTTTATTCATCTGGATCAAATTCCAGAGCTCCTGAATTGAGAAGACAGTGCACTTGTTCCCTGCAACAAGCACACATCACCTTGATTGACCACCTCAAAGCCCTTTCACATGTATTTTTAGGGGCCTGTTTCCATGAACTCTTTGTGAAAAACCACAAGGAAAGCCAGGAGCGAGGTCTGTCCTTGGCAGATAAGCTGTAATGAAACAATTAAGACCGCTTCAGGTCAGAACTGTCGCAAAAAGTAGATCTGAAATATCAAAATCCAATGCCTGACAAGTATTACTGCAATGCATAGCACTGTTATTAAAACCACTTTGAAAATAATGTGAAGAGTTCCCCAAATTCCTGCTCACTCATCCTCTTCCATTACCTGGTGCTGGAAGCATCAGGATCCTGCTGCTGTCATGCTGCACCTCCCCAGGAGTGTCAGCCACAATGCACTGCAACAACACCAGCTGGGATGCGCCGGGATCCAGAGGTGCTCCCAAGGCTGCCCGCGCCCACCACACCTGAGATACCAACCGTAGCTGTAAACATCTCTTCCCAGCACATCCTTTGAGTCCTGAACACATCAAAGCCACAGGCTGAAAATAAAAACTCCTGACCTAGGTGGAAGAGAAGCACTGCTGCCGAACATAAGAACATACAGGAGATTCAAAACAATGTGAATTGTAACTCCAAAGGGGTTTTCATGGCATTGGAATTAATAGGGAAAAGATGAATTTGTGAATTTTCTTTTTGAGTTGTTTAGTCTGTTTAATAGGAGCTTCTGAAAAGTGTTGTAGAAGCTGCAAAAACTGCTCATGCTATAAATAACAGGGAGGAGACAGCCCCAAAATCTCAGATTTCAATCCAATGGAAGGAAGGCAAGTGATGTTTATACTTTTTATGGAAATGGTGAGGAGGTGATACAGACACTTGAAAATAAATTAAGTAGTTGCATAAAAAAATTAAAACATAAAAATCAAACTACTGAAATTAAATGTGACATTTTGCAACAGACTTGAAAGTCATAACCTCGCTTTTATAGAATCAAAAGCTCTATCCAATAATAACTCTTTTTGGAAAGTCAGTTAATTTCAGGTGATGGTGGTTGCCTCATATGCAGATGGACTCACTTGGAGCCCTGGTGGGAGTGGCCACATACAGCATCTGGGCTTTGGCTTTCAGGGCCTGCTTCTTCCAAGTCATCTTCCTCCTCTGGCTTCTGGTACACAGATGGGTTACACCCAGTGAAGGATCTTCTGTGGAGCACTGAAGGGGGACTCAAAATGTCTTTGAAGTTCTTACAGGGGAAATTAATGCTCTGGAACAGACTCCTCCTCCAAGGAAAGATCCTGCTCTCTTGCCCTTGGACACGTGGTCCACGTGTAGCAAGGCATCTAATGGCAGGTTGGTTTGTATTCTTATTTCCATCCTCATATGCAGAGATGGCCTTACTTTGATTGTTTTCCCCTCAGAGCAAGACACCTACAGTTCCTAATTAGTCGGGAAAGGATGACTGGGTGAAAAGATTATTTTGCTAGCATCCAGGAAGACTAGAATTCAGTAATCTTCTGAGGGTAGGTGAATCAATTCAATATCCCAACTGCAATGCTTCAGATTCATTTCTCATTCCTCCCACATGGTATCTGCTGACTTGTGCTAGAACATGATTTCCTGAATTCTGGAGGGCTGAGAAAATTTGTTGTTGTTATTAAACTGTTTTCATTCATGTAGCCACCAACCTCTGATCTAATTGTCCTGGAAGGATAATGACCTAGGGGTTGCAGTTCTTGAGCCCAACCTCCTGGAAAAGTGAGGTATAAAACTCTGGCTCCAGCTGCCTGTTCCGGTATTTATTGACAATATCTGCTATTTTCTGTTTTCGGCGGACGTGGGGGGGGTTGTATGAGTCACTTTCCAGCCTCTTTCTCCGACAAATATTTATTACTGTCTGTCTCACTAGAAAACCTGAAAAAGAAACAACATTTGAATCAAGTTTAAATTCAGTCCTGCATGCCTCTTCTGGCCTCCCAGGCAAAGAGAATTTTGGGTTCTGTCCCATCTAAACCCAGGGAAGATGTTCAGCACCACCAACTCAAGAACTTAACTCCATGAACAGTTGATAACAGACAGCCATGGTCCCCAGGTTTGTAATGACCTTCACTGTAAAGAAGGAAGAAAGGGACTCATTCAGTGGTACCCTAAACTGACTAGAGGAGGAGTATCCTCTGCTTTGCTAAGAGCCAAGCAGCTGCCTGGAAGAAGCACCCTCAGGACAAGAGCACAAACCCAGGGTAGCCAATACAAGAGTCACAGTACCAACAGCCCCAGCTATGCCGCACATCTGGACCTTAAGTGGGCCCTGAGGTCATACCAGGTAATTCCAGGGGAGCCCTGAGAATGAAAAAAGTACCTGTCAGTACCTTTTTCCAGTAGGAATTGCAGAGCCTTTGCCTTGGAAAGGAGATGAGGAAAGACCTGATGGGTTGTGGCTGCAAACAAGTTTTTCTTCCCCTCACTGCCTTGTCACTTTTGTCACCCCTCTGTAACTCACACTGCTGGATGCAGATGGAGGAGGAGGCAGGGAATCAAAGTAGAAGCACTCAAAAGCTGGCAGCTACCTTTATCTTATTTTATTCTGAAAGGAAATTTCTATGCTTCTAAGGAAGCAAGTATCCCTTATCCCCTTTGCTGTTTCACAAGCTCCTTCTTAAAGACAGAAACATGTAGACGACCTCGCTGCACACAAACTACACCTGCTGAACTAGATGAGAAAAATTTCACTATATTAACAGTCCTGACGCAGCAGAAAAACAAGCCCAACTCTAGGAAAACATACCTGATAGTTTTTCAGTAAAAGCCACTGTCATCAGCTGAATTCATAAATGTTATTTAAGGGCCCAGGTCTGGCTTCAATTTGCCAATCACTGAATTAAGCATACAAGCCCCAGAATCTGAAAGTCACCTCCAACAGCAGGTATGTACAGGTATCCTAATGTTCATCACTTCATTTTACTCTGTCCTGTGTACTGCTCTTGCTGGGTAGGGACTTCCAGTTACTGAAGCTAAATAGCACCAATACCAGGACAGGTCCATGAATCTATCCAGGAACAGAGGAAAAGGCAGAGGGCACACATGGAACCTGTTAACACACACCTGCATGGTATTTTTATTGAACACAAGAAAATCCTCAATTGCTGTGGTTTTAATCCCTGTCTGGCTTCTAAACCAGAAGGAACACACAGCATGCCAGCAAAGTAACAAATTCCATAGCACCCTCTGGTGCACCTTGGTTCTCTGTGCTAAATACCAGGGTCACATTTTGGACCTCTCCTATTTAAACAGGTCCTGTTCCTACTTCCAACACTCTTTTCTGCTATTCTGGCAGCCAACTGCTGCCCACCTGCTCCCTCTGCTGTTCCTGCTGCCACTGCTGCTGCAAAAAGCATGGCTTTCATTTGTTCAGCAATGCCTAACACTTTTTCCAAAGAAAGATTCCAGACCACGTACTTTGCAGATATATCATTATTATTAAAAAAGCCAATAACATGAACATTCCTAAAACCCTTTAGCTTACCAAGAGCTCTCCTACTGACTATCATTCCATCCACCAGCGGGATAACCATGTTGAATTTCCCAGTTGCTCCTTGTAGTTTTATCCTGAATAAGCCAGTGTTTAGAGGATGGATGAAGATCACAGGAACTTCCTTCTCAGGAATGGTAGATCTTAAGGGAAAAACACAATTGTTGAATCAGTTTTAAAGCACCATTTCAATTAATGACCCCTTTAAGTGTTAAAAGAAAGTTTTAAAATGCCTCATGTCTAAGGCAGCAGGATCCTGGGGCATATTCTGAACCCTCAGAAGGGCTCTGTCAGTTGTGCCATGCCTATGATCTCTGTCCCCACAGGACTGGAGAGCCCTGCAGCCAGGGTACAGTGTGTATGCAGCATTAACCACCTGTGGGAGATCAGGGACCGGCCGCAAGCTCTCGCGTTGTTACGGGCAGACAGAACCCCTCCCCTTTACCATTACTTAGCCCCACGTGTTGTTGACCGTTAACCCCTGTTATAAATGACCCTGTCTAACCATTAATAAACGCCATTTACCGTCCACCACATTGGTGCATGCGAGCACTTGGACCGAGTGGCAAGAGGGTTGCCGCCGTGATGTTCCCAATCCAGGTTGCCACACCCCAAGCAGAGGCAACAAAGTGGTGCCAAAACCCGGGACCCACTGCCCGGGGGACAGGGGTCACCTGGACGGGTGAACAGTGGCCGCAGCGGCTGGACCAACTTCGGCGGGGAGAACGCTCCCAGAGCAGCGACAAAGAATGGAGTCACTCGCGAAGGTCGTTTTTCAGGTGCATAGGCAGTGGGGTATTGACTGCAAGCCAGGAGATTTTGTCCTCATAGTATCGAGGCTCCTGCGGACTGGGGTAATTGGGCAGCCGGTGGATATTCTCCACCCGGAGGTGTGGGATAGGTGTACCGAGGCCCTAGCTGAGGAGGCCATGTCCTCAGGCTTGGGGCAAAACCTTAAATTATCGGGAAGAGTCATACAGGCTCTGCGAAAAGTTCGGCAGGAGCGGGAAATGTGGAAAGCCGCGCAGGACTGTTTGCAGGCGGGGCCCCGGCTGGGTGAGGGGGTGGCCGCACAGACAGCGGATGATCATGAGTTTGCCAAGTGTGGGGATTTACAGCCACGGGGACACTCTTCGCAGCTCCCGAGCCCAGGCGCGCCAGCTGTGGGAAAAAAGCAGTCATTTTGGGACAGGCTGTTAGAGGAAGCGCAAGGTGCAGCCGTTAACTCAGAGGCGCAGGGCACGGCCATTGACTTGGAATCAGAGGGTGGCCGGCCCCAGAGGGGGGACGCGGACACGGTCGGCAGGGACGAAGAGGGTCTGCAGGACAGTGCAGACATGCGTGGGCAAAAAGGAAGGGAAAGACACGGAGGGGGAGCTGATGCTGCTCGGAGCGGGTGTTTGAAATCTCATTCTTACAAGACACTAGCCTTCCCCAGCAGGAGGCAGGGTGAGTCTAGAAGGGAGGGAGTGGCCCAATGCTAAGAAAAAGGGGCACAGTCAAAGCCTGATGAAAAGGTCCTGGAGCCCGGAAGTCTCCAGTCAGTTGAGTTCCAGACCCAAGTCGGACTCGAGCTGGGACGAGTGGTTCCACAAGTGGTCTACTGCTGATCTCGATCCCGATTCTGATTCCGATTCTGATGAAAAGAGTGAGAGCACACAAGGGTAGCCATCACAATCCTCCGGCTTGGGTCAAGGGGAAAAAAGAATGAGTTCCTCTTACCGAATGGAGGAAAATAAAAATAGCATGTGCCGAGTGGGCCCCATCAGCCACGCTAGCGTTTCCCATCTGAGTGGGGGGGCCGGGCGGAAACCAGAAAACCTATACGCCAGTAGACCCCAAGGATGTACAGGCAATTGTTAAAGCAATTGCAGATGGGGGATTAATTCAGCAATGGTCTCCACTCTTATTGATAACGTTTTTGGAGGGGATGACATGCTCCCATTTGACATCAAACAAATATGCAGATTAATTTTTGATGGGGCAGGGATGATTGTTTTTAAACAAGAATGGGAGGACAACTGTGCAAGGCAACTGGCCTTAGTGACTGGGGCAGACCACCCGCTACATGGTTCCAGCATACAGCGCTTAATGGGCACAGACCCAACCATGATCACTCCCCAGGCGCAGGCTGAGGGCCTTCGGGCCCATGAGGTCATGACAACAACCCGTGCTGCCAGAGAGGCTATTCGCTCTGCATCTAAAGTTACTGCCAGACCATTGCCATGGTCTACTATAAAGCAGAACGAAAGCGAAAGCTTCACGCAGTTTGTGGACCACCTCCAGGCAGCACTTGACTCCTTAGCCCCGCCATCGGAAGCAAAGGGCCCCGTGTTAGCGGACTGTTTGCGCCAACAGTGTAATACCGCTACCAAGGACATCTTACGGTCGCTACCGCCCGGGTCTACCATCGCAGACATGATCAGGCATGTCGTGAGAGAGGAGCATCTAGCCCCAATTCAGGCAGCTGTCTGCACTGTGATAACCAGTGTGATGACATGCCTTAAGTGTGGCCAGGCAGGTCACGTCGCAGCGAACTGCCCTCAGTCAGGCTACCCACCAACAGCCGTTCCCCCACGTCAGATGAAATCTAGGGGGCCATGCTGGGCATGTGGAAAGAAGGGGCATATTGCTACAGATTGCAAAACCAAATATCAGGAAAACGGGAGGGGGAGGGGGCACCCGGGCCGCACACAGCCCCCTCCCACCTGGAACATGAAGCGGCCCGGTTGTGCCAATTGTCAACAGGGACTCACGCACCCATTGCCCCCTCCCACGGTCAACTTCACAGCTCAGCCAACGACCCAGCCAAACCCATCCACACCGCAGGAATACCAAGAATGGCTCCCTGGGAGCGAGGTCCCTGGGTGGCCCTGGCCATGAAGGCGTGGGAGCGAGACCCATGGGTGGCTTTTGCTGTGAAGGTCGGCAAACACCCACTGACAGTGTGGGCTGTTTGCCGTCTCTATAACAACCCTGATGGTTCTGCTATCTGCCTTCCCTTTTGGATTGACATGGGATCAGATGTCACCATTATTCCAAACATACACTGGCCTTCACAATGGAGGTTGGAAGAAGCCCCCGTGGTAGGCGGAGTTGGAGGGCTGTGTCGGGCCTGAAAAAGCACCCAGCTGGTAGCAGTAATGCTTTGCACTGAAAGGAGACTGGGGAGAACCATCACCCTTTCCACATATGTCATGTCAGAATGTCCACCCTTGTTAGGGAGGGATGCCCTAACCCCGTTGGATGTCAGAATGACAAATTTATTCTAAGGGCCACTGCCGCATACCCGCAGCTACCCATCAAATTAACACGGAAATCACTGGACCCAGTATGGGTTGAGCAGTGGCCCTTATCAAAGCCTCGAATGACTGCCCTTCTTGAATTAATTACCCAGGAGATGCAGCAAAACCACACTGAACCCTCCACAAGCCAGTGGAACACCCCAATCTTTGTTATACCCAAACGGTCTGGTGAAGGCTTCCGTCTCTTACATGACCTACGAGAGGTGAACAAAAAAATCCAGCCAATGGGTCAATGGGTCCTGTACAAACTTTGTTGCCAATGAATTCAATGGTACCAAGAGGACAACCCTGTGCAGTGCTTGATATCAAAGACTGCTTCTTCTCCATCCCCCTGCACGACGAAGACAAAGAACGGTTTGCCTTTTCCATCACCTTCCCAAACAGCCAGCGGCCCAACCTGCGCTTCCAATGGCGGGTATTGCCTCAGGGAATGGTCAACTCCCCTGCCATTTGCCAAATCACAGTGGACCAAGCACTAGCGCCAGTCCGGCAGAACGATCCCACTGCGATCATTATTCAGTACATGGACGACATCCTGATTGCCGCACCATCAATGAGCCAAGTAGACCGGCTAGTGACTGCAGTTTCAAAGACTTTGAAAGCAAATGGGTTCAAAATTGCGAGTGCAAAGATAAAAAGGGGACTGTGCGTGACCTTTTTAGGTGTGGGACTCTTGGATTCCTACAAAACTCCTCCCCAAATAAAAATCCACCAAAACGTCAAGACGCTCCACGACATGCAGCAGCTGGTAGGATCCCTACAATTGCTCCATAACATCATCCTGATCCCTCCTGAGGTCATGGACCCCGTAAACGACCTCCTAAAAGGGAAAAACCCATGGGAACAAAAGACCCTGACACCAGAAGCGGTAAGCTTGCTCAATTTTATCGAACGTCAGATGTCGGTGAGCACGCTCACCAGATGGGACTCGGATGCGCCGGTCGATTTGTATGTCCACTTTACAAAGAAAGGGGGAGAAGGAGCGCTAGCCCAAGGACCTCCCGACAAAGCCCAATGAATACAATGGGTGGTCTTGGGAAAACCATCATGCGCTTTTTCCCCGGGAGTTGAGTGCCTTAGTAGCCTTATTATGAAAGGCAAGAAACTTGCCCTGAGGCATTTGGGCATTGAACTCACCAGGATATATCTGCCCTTCCATAAACAGTTTTCCACAGTCATCAACAATATCAGAGCACCTAGCCATAGCCCTTACTGGATTTGGAGGAGAAACTCGCTACGCAGCAAAACCCCCTTGGACGCAGTTGCTGGCGACTGTCGACATCAACCTCCCACCAAAGGTAATTGACCGGCCGCAAGCAGGACCCACGGTCTTCACGGACGCATCTTCTTTAACCTCCACCGCAGCAGTGGTATGGCAGTCAGGAGAGCAGTGGTGTTGCATCAAAACAACAGATCCTACGCTTTCGGTCCAGCAACTCGAAGCAGCCGCCGTGGTACTAGCATGTGGGCTGTTCCCAGAAGAACACCTTAACATCATAACGGACTCTATATTTGCGGCCAAGGTCTGTCTAGCCATGGTTTGATCCGGTGTGTCAGCGTCCGCAGTGGCGACGATGCTAGAAGAGGCACTTTGTTCGCGAAAGGGCACCGTATCTATCATCCATGTCAACAGCCACAATCCAGTTAAGGGATTCTTCCAGATTGGCAACAACAAGGCAGATGCCGCCGCAAGAGGGCTGTGGACCCTGAGAGACACCCGTCAACTACATGAATCCCTTCATATCAGAGCTAAAGCCCTCACGAAGAAATGCAGGATCTCAGCTGCTGACGTGAAGCACGTTGTCGCCTCATGTCCCCACTGCCAAAAATCACCACTGTGGTCCAGCAGCATCAACCCCAGGGACCTCAAAGCTGCTGAAATATGGCAGACAGACTTTACATTATGTCAGCTGCTAAAACCTCGAGCATGGCTTGCGGTGACTGTGGATACCTACAGCAGAGTGATCGTGGCCACGCAACATCAAAAAACAGACTCCAAAGCAACCATCCAACACTGGTTAACGGCCATGGCATGGCCTGGTGTTCCGAGGCAGATCAAAACGGACAATGACACGAATTTTATCTCAAGATTGATCCAAGCATTTGTTCCGAAATGGGGCATCACTTTAGTACATGGTATCCCATACAATAGTACTGGACGGGCCATTGTTGAATGGGCAAACCAAACTCTGAAAGCTAAACTAGAGGTGTTGGCAAAAACAGAGGGTTTTACCAATTCCATTCCCCCAAAAGACCAAGCGCGCATCCTGGTAACTGCTCTGCTAGCGTTAAATCAGTTCCCTAGGGGAGACGAGACAAAAAGCCCTGCCCAGAGGCACTGGGCCACCCGAGCACCAGGGGAAGGCCCACAGGTCATAATTAAAAATGAACTAGGAGAATGGGAACAGGGTTGGAGACTGGTACTCACAGGGCAAGGGTATGCAGCCGTTAAGAAAAATGGTATAATTAAATGGTGCCCGCTTAAGCCAGTCAAACCGGACCTTCAGGGCGAAACTGATGAAACTCGTGAAGTTTATTTTGCAGGACTGAATCCTTAGACACCCCCGCAACCCGTATACCCCGCTTCCTCAAGGCCGTGACAAATCGTCGAGCAGCCCAACAGCAGACCATACTGGGGTCATGAGAAACTCCATGGCCAAACTAAAAGAGAGGTTGGCACAGAGAAGGACTGGGGGAGAGGCTCAACAGGAATGGTTTCAGTCATGGTTCAAAGTTTCGGAGGGATTCAATTGTATAATGGTTTGATTGATCTTTCATCTTAAAGTTTCCTATTCATAATTGCTGCTTTTAAGAGTCTTGTTTTAAAATGTAAGTGATGTCCATCAATTAGAGTTCGAACTCTGGCCAAGTTCTAGCTCTACTTGAATGGAATGATTGACAATCAGCCCAGATGTTTTCTGCATCAAAAAGTATTCAAGTCCTTTTGGCTTGGCAATTTGACCATATATGACAGCAGAGCCTGTTTTCAAAGGGAGTTTGGAGAAACATGAATCCGGACATGAGTACTCCAGTTCTCTTTTGTTTTAAGGTTCATCAGCTGTCGCAGACTCTGGGATGATAGTTCAATGTTGTAGTGACCGGTAATTGTATGACTTCAGATGTGTTACTAGTTATATGTATTATCTGATTGATTTCTGATTGCTGTTATCTTACATTTCCCTACGACTGAAACAGAGCAGATCAATGTTTTATTTTCACATCAGGACCCATTCTTCAGCATCCTACTCCATCCAGATAGTGCTCCTCCAGCTGCATTTTACATCCCAAACATCACCAGGGAGAAGCCTCTGCAAAAGTGGAAAAAACTGAGGAAGAAGCCCTGCAAAGATATCTTGAGTCATGGTTCAGTCAGTCCCCATGACCGGCCGCCCTTGGTTCCACCTTACTAGGCCCTCTTGCTGCAATGCTCCTGGCATTGATTTTGGGCCTTACATTTTAAACAAGTTAGCATTGTTTGTTAAAAAACAGTTAGAAAGAGTTAACGTTTTGTTTGTTAAACACTTACAGCTGAGACGAGTTTGTTACGGAAATGTTGCATCATTTTTACCAGTTGTCAGTTTTTTACCACGTATCAATACACTAGCCTTTATGTTTTTATAATCTTTACACTTTCTATGGTTTTAATTAATCATAAAGGGGGGGGCGGAAATGTGGGAGATCAGGGACCGGCCGCAAGATCTCGTGTTGTTACGGGCAGACAGAACACCTCCCCTTTACCGTTACTTAGCCCCACGTGTTGTTGACCGTTAACCCCTGTTATAAATGACCCTGTCTAACCGTTAATAAACGCCATTTACCGTCCACCACATTGGTGCATGCGAGTACTTGGACTGAGTGGCGAGAGGGTTGCCGCTGTGCTGTTCCCAATCCAGGTCACCACGCCCCAAGCGGAGGCAACACCACCTCACAAGGGAGCCAGCCAGGAAGGAGGCTCATCACAGCCTCAGATAATACTGCACATTTTCTGTTCTCTAATTTATATTTTATCTGCAGTGATATGAAGAAGTCTTTCACTTTTTCAACCAAAAACCAGTCCACTGAGAAATCAATAAAAATAATGAAAATAAAAGTGGCCTTACCTCAGGGAAGTGCTACTATTGGCTGTGGTTTCCACACCAGTGCTAGTCTCAGATACCAGATCAGGGAGGGGGAAGTTTTCTGTAAGAACAGGATGCACCAAACAAAGTTTATAAAGTTTATCTAATATAGTTTCGGATTTTTTTTTTTTTTTTTGTGTACAAGGAAGAATTATTTATCATCAGTCAAAACCATGCAGTCGTCAAGCATTTATACCACTAGTGTTCTTGCACAGCTAGCATCTTTGGCTTCCAGTTTCAGCATTCATGGAGGGTATACACACCTCAGCCATGTGCACTCAAGAGATCCCAAACCTCAAATTCTCTCAACCCAAAGGTCAAAATCTCTAGAGGAACCATGAAAGCAGGAAGGAGATGAACTACTTCAACCACAAAAAGATCTTTTCAATTATTGCTCACTGCATCTTCACCTATTCACAAGTGATCAGCCTCCAGAATACTGCAAGGAGCATTGAACAATGCCAACCACTCACACCTACAGTTCCCTTGAGCCCTGATCCCACAAACATGATATCCTTCCTCAAATCCAAGCTCTGTGGATCTCTACCATAATCTACAACTCTGCTGCCATGCAATTGGTAACAAAGACTGGATAATGAAAGTGAATGAGAAAAAAGTAAGAACTTGAGTCCCTTAAGGGGATTTGGCACTTCTCAACACCTTGTTCATGGGTTAAGAGATGTTGAGGGTTACTCACAAAAGTACAGTTCAGGCAGCAGTAGAGTGCTTCCAGCAGAAGGAGCCTAAGGCCCAAATCCAGATGAGGCCACCAAAGCTGGGATGCTAAGTGCACACAACAGCTGGAGCAAGCAGAGGGATATCATGGCAAGCCACGGACACACTCTGAGATGGAGCAAGAGGGAGGGCAGGCAGTTGACCCAGGGCGATAACCTTGCCTATAAAGTGACAGCTTTTCAGCGTCCAGACTCAAAGATGTACCAGAAGCATAAGGCGAAAGCCAAGAACATAAGGAGCATATGGCAGAGGCCTCTGGGCTAGGAGTCACTTCCAAGAGCTGCTCTCCCCTCCATCCAACTGCCAGGCTTACTGAGGCTCACAAACTCATGTCTTCAGCTTCAGGCCCAGAACTCTGGGAGATTCCTATGGCTGCTGAAAGAAACAGTCAAGCAGTTGTGCCTGTGTAGCACAGCTGGTGCCCCAGCAGTGAAGGGGGTCAACTGCCACCCAAGAAGGAAGTGGGTCAGGGACACCAGCTTGGAACACACTCTGGGCCAATGTCTGGACAAAGAAATGATGATGCAGAACTTGCTGTTTGCTTCCTGATCTCAGTAAGGCTCTGAGGGACATGCTGTGGACAAGGTGGTCTTCCCGAGAATTTCTATCTACACTTAACAGGAAGCTTCCTATTGATTGCTGCTCCTATTCCCTTAGTCTGGAAGGAGCTAAGGCCTTAATTAAGGTCCACCCTTGCTGCCAGACTGGGAACCAGGATTAGACATCAAAGACAGAATAAAACAGCAGTTCCTGGCCAGTCTTGCAGACACTGGTGGGCTAGGCCAGTGCACAGAGGCTCTCACATAGCACTGAGGCCAGGCCATGGCTTGGAACCAGCACACAAGAAACTCCTGCGGACAAAGAATTCCTCAACGCTGCTCACCATGGCCATGCCATGGCTGTAACAGGATAAGCAAAGCTGGGTCTCTCCCAGAACAGCAGTAACCTGAGGCAGAGAGGAAACACCAAACTAAGAAAGTTGCACAAGGAGCCAGAGCTTGCCTGAGCAACACAGCAGAAAAGGAGCATGGAGCAGGCACCCTGAGTGCAGAACAAACAAGTCCTCCCCTGATGAGAGAATATGGAGTTCCAAAGGTGCCACCACACCAAGGAGGATGACGATCCCTCCAGCACAGAAGCAGCAGGTGTCAGAAGCCATTTTTTTAAAGGAAGAAAACCAGATCCACTCATAGGAGACAACAGCCAAGGAGGACTCAAAAGCAGTGGAACACACCTGCCTTGGGTGCTGAGCTTAAGAAGGTTCATCACAGCATTTAACAGGTACTGCAGTGCTAAAGGAAACTTCAGACCTCCATATGCCACCGACTCAGGTACATCCTTAAGGATCACAACTCAAATACTGAAGAACTGATTCAGAATCTTAGTGTTGTTATAGACATTAATAAGGACTTATTTTAATTCTGAGGGTGGTGAGGGCCTGGCATACGTTGCCCACAGAAGCTGTGGCTTCCCCATCCCTGGAAGGGTTCAGGCTGGATGGAGCTTGGAGCAACCTGGTTTAGTGGAAGGTGTCCCTGCACATGGAAGGGGGTTGGATGAGCTTTAAGGTCCCCTCCAATTCAAACCAGTCTGTGGTTCCATGATCTAGCATTTTATTTAATTAAAAAAAAAAAAAAAGGAAAAAGGGTTTTTCCTCTGGTTCCTGCCCTGTTGTTACTTTAGTGAACAGTCAGAAGTTGTACATACCTATATCATCATAACGTTCCACCCAGACCACATACACTTTGGTTTCAGGTCCCATTGGTGGAATGGTTCGGCCCTGAGGCATCCTCTTGGATCTAGAAGTAGGACTGAGCTGTTTCGAACATAAGGGAAGAGTAGCATTTGCAAACATCATGAATCCAATAATGCAGCTAACAAGTATTTCCCAGCTGCTCCTCAGTCATTCATATCTCAGCCAGGTACAACCTCTGCCAGCTGTTGAGCAGGGGCACCTGTGCTGGAACTACTCACTGCAATCTGGGTCACCAAGCTACTAGTATTCAATATAAACTAATATATATATAATCAACCTTGAATCAGTTAGACGTTTTTCTTAATGTTCTTGAAGACCTTAAATGAATAACTAAATACACATTTGGAAGTGAAGTCTAAACAAGTAATCAAGAGTAATAAGTCTTTCGCTTACAGATACAACAGTTCATGGTTTTCTGCTTTGTTACTGTAGAAAAGCAAGTTCTGGTACTTCAGACACAACTGACACTGTAACAGGGTAGGTAAGAAAAGTGTTCATATCTATCCATCCCCAGTTTCCAAGCACGGATGTGAGGATGAATTACTCTGTAAATACTGCACATACTCTTCCCTGCATGCATTTCAAGATTTCAGGATGCAGAGTATTACCACTTAGCATGTCTAAGTGCTATATTCAAGTAATGCAATCTTGCTAGCTCCTACTGTAGAGGCAGGACCAAAGCAGATATCAAAGATTAATGACAAGAAAGAAGTAGCTCTACACACCAGGAAACTAAATCATAGATGATCAAAAATTCTGAGCATTGCCAGCATGCTTCTTGAAAGAAAAAAAAAAAAAAAAAAAAGAGCACCATTTTTTAATGCAAGTTTTGCCTTACCCGCTGGGAGGGATTAAGATTGTCTGTATGATTGGGGAAGAGTTCAAGGGTCAGAGGCTGCTGCTTCAATATTCCTGGCAGCAGATCCATGTTGGAGTCACTTTCTTGGTCAGAAACACTGCTTTCCAGTGAATCAGCTGTAAGTCAGAAGAAAAAAAAGATGGGTTTTGTCTATTCTTCCACCAAAAAAATTAAGCTGCCATCATATATAAGGTTTTGATACTAAAAAATGTAAGGCTTTTGCAACTAGACATGCATAAATGTATGGTCAAGTCAATATAGTCCTCATAAGCAGGAAGATAAGTTAGGAGATAACTGCCTGTTATTCCAGAAACAGACTGCCAATAAAGCACTCCCTATGGGCTTACACACATCCCAGCAATTTCCTATAGAATAGTCTCCTCCTTCCTATGGCTACACCATATTTTATTCCAGGTAACTTTTAGCATTCCAAGAATGCCATGAAAGCTGTTGCTTTTCTATTTAGCAGTGGTACAAACACTCCTGGTATGTGCTGCAGGAGCACATCACTGACAGGAAAGGAAAAAAAAAATAGGCATCACCAGTTAATGGTGAACCACATGTCCAACCTAAAGCACCCTGGCAACAACAAAACTGCTGTGCATGCCTGGACATCTACAGAGAAAAGTACAGAGCAGATGCCACATCTGGAAGGAGTTTAAGGATCAGAATGCTGTAATTTAAACGTCCACACCCTTATGACAAGGATCTTGCTAAACACGCTACTTAGTTAATTGATTTAGGTTTTGCTTCTGAAAGAGTTCTCAAACAAAAAAACTGTTGGTTTCATTTTTGTATAGAGCATGTACAGACAGATCTTACTCAGGGATTCCACTGGTGATGGGACAACAAAGGCAATTTCTGTCAGGGCATCTGCATAATACAGCACCTTCTTCTGCCCATTGAAGATACTTGCCCCAACATCTTCTGAGATAATAAGATCATCTGAAATGAGCAGAAAAGGAAAGTTCAGCCAGAAGGAAACTCTACTTCTTAACACTGCATCAGAAATGATCTCAAAATACAAGGTGCAGTCAATGAGAAGAAATCATGCAAATCTCATTTTAAAATGAAAGGAGTCAAATCTCATGGCTAACAACCTTTCTCAGATAAAAATTTTTACTATCTTGAAGGAAAAGGCATTTTGGGTTGGGAATGGCTTCATTTTGAACACATTTCCAATGTACTGGATTCTTTATTTCCTAGTACTCTAGTAAGCACATCTGCCAAAAGAATACATCTACTATCTATTTCTGAGCATTCTGTCCAGCAACATCATGCACTTAGTCATTCAATTTCCAAAGGATTCTTAACATTTATCACTTGAGTCTGATACTATTCTAGAACTCCAAGCCAGTTTCTACAGGCTCTCCTCAGTCTTTTCTCTGTCAAGCAGAGTTAGAAAAAGATCTGTTACTAATCAATGCAAGAAAGGTCCTCATTTTCAGTCCCCACTGATTCCCTCACCACAACTGACCAATACAGGCTGTCAGAGCAGAGAAAGAACTTCCCTCCCCCCTCTTCCTTCCCCATGTCACCTCCAGGAAGTCTAGCAAGGACTTTAAAATGAATTGTTTCTCTGATCCAGTTTACAGAAGGGTTCCTGGGATAGCTGTCTCAGCAAAGCCCCTGGAGCAGTGAAATTCAGCATACTGACAGAGAAGTGGCCAGAGATGTGTTGAAGACTCCAAGCCATTCTTCAGCATCAGGAAAAGATTCCCACATCTCCAGTGCACAGGCTCCCAAGGAGCAGCACCACAACTTAAACCATCTCTTTAGGAATTTCTTTGGTTTTGGGGGGTCTGCAGGGAAACATTCCCATGAAATTATTTTAACCACATCTCACCAGAAGCTATTTTAGACTCACAGAATCATTGAGGTTGGAGATCATTGAGTACAACTGTTAGCTCAGCACTGCCAAACTCACCACTATCCCATGTCCCCAAGTCCCACACCTGCACAGCTTTTAAATCCCTCCAGGGATGGTGACTCCACCAGTGTCCTGGGCAGCCTGTGCTAGTGCCTGACTACCCCTTCCATAAAGAAATTGTCCCTAACAGCCAATTTAAACCTGCACTGAGGCTATTTCCTCTCATTGTGTCATTCCATTCATTGTGCCATTCATTACCTGGGATACTGACCCTGACCTGGCTACAATGCTTTTCAGGGAGTTGTAGACAGCAAGAAGGTCTCTCCTGAGCTTCCTTTTCTCCAGGCTGAGCCCTCCCAGCTCCCTCAGCTGCTCCTTATCGGACCTGTGCTGCAGCCCATTCACCAGCAGAACCAGATTAGAAGTAACCTGCCCTTCCTCCCTTCCATTTCTGAATGCTTTTTCTGTTTCCTTCTTCCCTGAATGGATTGAATTAATTCAGTTATTTAGTGGTCTGTGTTTTCATTCAAATGGCTGAAAAAATTTGAGCTGAAAAGTCCCATCAAACCAGGTCTCTTGCTAATTCAGGGACCTGCCTTCTGCAGTTGTTCTGACACAGCCACTGCAAAGGGAGGTCAGAGGGCTCTGCCTCTGAGAAAGTACAGCCTGATTCTGTCCTTAAAGCAAAATTAAATCCAGACCTGGCCATTCTGGAATCCATCCTGACTTGCTTAGAGAAAGCAACGCCTCTGTACTCTAACCTCTCCTGAACACTTCCAGCCTTCTGTGGTTTGTACTTTTATTCCATAACTTAAGGGAGAAGCCTCCAGCTGGCTGCAGATACAGGTGAAGGGCACTCCTAACACACAGTGAATGGACAGCAGAGCAAGCGCTACTTAAGCACCTGCAGCTGTAATAGCGTCACATCTGATACCAATATCAGGTCAAGGATGGTGAACAAGCTGCACCAGCCTTGCCACTGCCTTTGGGTGGCCAACCATAGGCTGTGGCTCTAGAGATCAACCAGAACAGGTCTGGGCCTCGGAGCAGCGACACTGAAACCAGCCCAGATACTACCAATTCCTAGAGGATCTGATCAAGTTGTCCAAGGGAGAAGCTAACTCAACCCCAGTTTCCCATCCTGAGATAGCAGCTCACATTCCTGAGGATCATTTAGGGTGACAGAACAGGGAGAGGGTGGTGTATGACAAGCTCAGGGTAGGAGTTGCTCTAGTGGAAAAAAAGCGAGCCAAAGAAGCAAAACAGAGAGCCATGTGGGGTTCCAACACCTCCAGGACCTATAAACAGCAGCTTGAGTCAATATTTCATTTTAATCTACTTAGAGAACACACACAAAAAAAAAAATCACACTGTATTTCAAGCCTATTTGCCAACACACAGAACAATCTGCAACAGATTTCACCTGAATACTGGTTTGGAATTATATATTAAAGACTTCTTCAAATCTTAAGAAATATAGCCCAGAGGTATTTCCTTTGCTGAGGCTACTTCCTCCCAACAACATACAGACATTAGTTTTGCTCACTCTGACTGGAAGCTTCATTAATATTTACATTTCTTTCTAGCAAACATCATTAATCAAAAAAACCAACCAAACAAAAACCCCAAAAACAAAAAGCCCAAAATCAAAGAACAACAACAACAACAAAAAAAGCCACCAAAAAAACCCCACCAAAAAAAACCAACCGCTGAAAAAAAGCATGCCAGTTTTCAGATAGGTACACAGGAGCACAAAAATTGTCTTCTAAAGGAGCCTAAACATTTTAATTTACTACAAAGGACATTTACTATGTCTTACCTTGTTCAGGTCCCTCTTCATCACTGCAGCTGTTGATTGACCAGCTTGTTGAGACATGACCAGTCCACCCAGGGTGCTTCCCAACATCAACAGACCAGCCAAGAGACAGCAAGAACTCCAGGAAGTGAGGCTGAACAATTCTGGAAGACTCCATGTTCTTCAGGATCTGAAACCACCAGCAGCACCATGTTGATACAAAAGCAGGAAACAAGTCTCTTCCTCCCCAGCTTTTAAATTAATTTTTTGTCACCAACTTGGTTTTGCCCAAATATAGCTACAGAACAAGCCTGGAACCCCAGACTTTCTACATGGACATTACTCCCTGCTCCTCAGGATCCCCTTACCCTGTTTGCCCTTGTCCTATTCAATAAACTTGGCTTTCTGCCAGCATTGTCAAAGCCTGTAAACCAGTGAATTAAATGGCTGGAAATGGTAATTGAGACTCAAGCACCCATCAGAAAAAACACTGAGTACTCAGTGCAGAACCTGCATTTGCACCAAAGGTAACACAAGAGTTTTCTAGATAGTTTTCACTATTAGACCAAGTTAAAATTTGAGGTGATATTTTCCTCATTACTCACCTGTACATGACACAGACTGCTTTAAAGGGCAGGTATCACAGCCCATTGAAGTATGAAACAGACTTTCCAAAACAATTTTCAGTAGCATTGAGTGTGCACTTTAATCAAACATCACACTGTACTTTAATCCAAACATCACACTTGAACTTTAATTCTACTTCTGACAGAGATCTGGGATGTTTCCACATGTTAAGGCAATTTTTATCTCATTATGACTAAGTGAGAGTTGAGCCCTTCACCAAACAGCACACAAGGACACGTGTGATTTGGATACCAGAACCACTGGGTTTGGTGGAACAAACAATCCATTAATTCTTTCCAGGCCATGCAGGAATTTGTTTTGTGGCAGAGGCAGCAATCATTTTGGCTTGTGCAGGGGCAGAACACTGGGACACAGGCTCCAACAAAGCAGAAATTGTAGGGATGGGTGCTGAAAGGAAAGCTTTCAGGCTGGAGGCTTTGTGTAGCCACATAGTCCTGACACTCCATCCTCATGCCTCATACAGTGTTCAGCAGTGACTGGACACACTGCATTGAAATATTATTAATCCTCATTACTGAGCACATTGAAACCATAGGTGTGCTTCAGAAAAAGTCAGGATAAGTGTGGACTGGAAGACATAAGAGCTCCATAAGAGCATATAAACATTCTGCTAGTTCAGCAAGTGCATGTCTCAACTCAAAGGCAGACCTAGCATATCTTGTTTCATCGCTCACTTTGCAGATGAAAAGATTCTGCACTGGCTACTCTGAATGACAATTTGAACACTCACAGACAGATGATCCTGGTTTCAAAAACTGTCCCCCACATCAAAGCAGAAGGTGCTGCAGTGTTCTGCCAACTCTGCATTCACAGTGACACAAGGAGTTGGCACAAAGATTTATTATGGAAGCCACGCTTCTACTCTTTACTACCAGAGTTATGAATGGAATGAGAAGGTACTAGAGAAACAGAGAAACATCCTTTCCTAATGAGCCCATTAACCCTCTTAGCATGTTTCTAGGTCACAAAGAAGTCCCAATTTAGATTTGCACAAATTAACCTGATTAACCTAATCGCCTTTGAATCTAAATATTATAGCATAAAGACTTACAATGCAATAATACTTCCTTACTTGCAGAAAGTTTTTCATTCCTTTAATATGTGTTTAGCATTAGAATGAAACCAAACTACCTTGACATTGCTCATTGCTGGAACAAACTGCAACCTTCCCTGCAAGCTGAGCCAACAAAGCTGAAATGCCTTTCTGATCTGAATCTTTGAACTCTACAAATAAGGACAATAAGGACAGAACAGATAATAAAAATACTATTAATATTATAATATATCTCTTATCTATATTTTAAAATACAGTAATTTGTTACAATAATCCTAAGTGTGAGCAACGTACTTTAACCTACAGATGAAGGGAGTATGCAGTGACTTGTAGCTCCCACTGGTTCTGACACTCCACTCTAATCACCAGCACTGATGCTTTACTCACTTGGAAACTACTAGAAACCGGACAATATAGGCTAGTTGGCACTCTACACTTTCACTTACCTCCTGGCTAGTTTTCTGGCCTGCCTTCATGTAGAAAATGAAAACAGTATCAAAAGGACGACACGGTAACAAATCCAAGTAGCCAAGGTCATCAAAAAACCCAGGAAGAGCAGAGTCAAGTGCAATCAGGTGAGGAGGTAGACGACTGTTAGTAGGTTCCTGCCCAATAGACAGAGTTCAACAGCTTAAAAACCCATCTACTAATTGAAAGGTCTTTATGGCTTCAATGGCAATCCATTAAAATATAAAAAGACAGCTTCCCTTCTCTAAGAGCAAAATTATACAGGGACTTCTGATGCAATATAATCTTGTCACTGTAAATGAGTAACAGCAAGCATAACAGGCTGACAATTCATTGCATTCCACTCTCATGAAATAAAAGTGGTACTTTGCCAGTGAGAGATATAATATTTTGCTCAAGAAGAGCACACAACAAAAACAGCAGATGCTTTCAGAATATCACAGCTATGCACGCAGTTGCACGTGCAGTTTCAGATTAACTTAAATACCAGTGATATGTAATATACTGAGCACTTTCAGACATCATTTTTGCAAACACTCTATAGTCTACTCCTGACAGCTTTCTGGAAGGAAAAACAACAAATACAAGGGAGACTCCACAGGTAAGAGGCAGAATTTCAAATTAAGAATATGGATCACCTCTAAAAATAATTATTTTAATTTTAAAAACAAACCTCTACATCTACTATGTACCAAGTGTTTATGTATGATTAAACCACCTCAGCACAACCACCTCTGAAGCAAAACTTCTATGGCAGTTATCCTTCAGAGAGTCTTCAAGGACCATCCCAAAACCTAACTCAAGCTGTAACAATGATTTTAAGTGTGAACATCCGAGTGTGATGGCTTATGCACCCACTAAAAACAGACACCTATTCAGAGCATATCAGCTTGAGGCCCAGCCTTTCACAACCTTGCTCTGAATCCTGGAATACTGGATTCTATCACTTGATTTGATTAGATTGCAGCTGAACAGTAGTTGGAAGTACATATATCTTCCACTAACAAAACTTATTTCTCCTTTTGTCAAGCCAGATCACATGGGAACTGGAGGAACTGCACAACACCAAGAGGTATCAGATCACCTTCAATGCCTCTAACGAGAGGAACCCGAAGTGAGAGAGGAACAGACGTGCTGTCTGGAACTCCTGTGCTGGCGGCGGGGGCTTACACTCCGTGATGGGATCAGGAAAGCTCTTCTTCTGCCACTCCTCTTCACTTCTCTGATCTATGGAAGTCTCAAAGACAATCTGCTGAGCCATGCCATTCCTCAGCTTCTCATGGCGCTCTTCAAGCTGGAAAACATTGCATGAACTGCTGATGTCACCAAAATTACAAATATCCACTAAGAAAACAATTCCATCACTTAAGAAAGCTCTACAGCAGCAGTCCACCATCAGAATGGTTACTAAAACACTTTCAAAAAGACCTTGCAACACTGCAAAGTGAGCACCTTAACACCTGTTGGCATAGGAAAGCTCTGTGAATATCCAATATCAGCTACGGCTTCTCCTATTCAAGAGGACAGAAACTAAAACAAATTAGAGCGTGTGAAACTTTAAAATATGAGACATGCACTCTTTTCTTCCCCCAGAAAGGTCTCAAAAAAGACCCTTCCATTTCCCCAGAAGAATGCAAGTCATTGTTTCCTACAGTACCAGGATATTAGGATCAGTAATAAAACATGTTGAGCAGTGTCTCCCAAATAACACAACCAAAGCACTGGCATCTTCTTGGAGAAATGCACAGATCTAACTAATTTTCAGAGGTTATTATTCTATTAATATGAAATTGGATAAGCCAAAGAGCAAAACTATTTACACTGAGACATAACTGCACAACTCATGAACAAACCAAAACCCCAAGAACAAAATCAAGTCAGAGACAGATACTTACTTCCTGATTCACAATTTCATGTAAATCTGGAATGCTCAAGTCAGCTTTCACAAATGGAATCTTGTCCACTTCTTCAGGAAAAGGGCGTTGTTTCACACTGTGTTTCAACCCAACATCATTTTTAGGAGCTGGTCTAGGTTCTGGTACAAACGTCTGACAAAAAAAAGGTTGTTTTTACATTCAATGTATTGCATCAATAGACATAACAGATGAAAAACATTTTCCCTCCCCACCAAAACTACAATAATCTATTAGTGAGCAGCATTATTAAAAAACATGAAATACTTTAAACTAATAGACTTGTATTGAAAATATGACTAAATTTTAAAAAGACACAACTGCCCATTTTGAAATCTATGAACCCTGCTAAGCATCTAGCCTGTAAACAGTTGCAAACCTCCCCCCCCCACAAAAAGTAAGCTTACATAGCAACATCTTATTTTCAGCCCACTCTAACTGTATTCAGAGAAAGCTGCCAGTATTTGAGAAGCTCCATTTGAACCCTCCTGACTGTGATGAACACAAGCCAAGGCCTCAAAGACAGCAGCAATGCTGTGGGTCAGGAGATGCATTGCCAGAATAGCCAAAGGACTTGCATCATGGATCATGATGCAATTTTGACATTGCTACTACATCATGTTCTATACTGTCATTACGTAATCCCAAACTTCAAGTTACCAAAGAAAGCAAAAAATGATCTAGGTGCAGGTTTAGAGCTGCATCAGCTCCAAGCAAGCAAGACCTTTATGGCATCTTCAGTGCTGTTTCGTAAGTTTACTACTGATTACATTTCAAAAGGCCAAAACCATTAACAATTATGTTACTGAATGCCTTCAAGTGGGAAAAGTTGCCTTAAAACTGGTAAGGAGGTCAGCAGTCAGATCATGGCTTGCCCTTTAGTGAAGCAGGTAGCACACCTGGACTGAGATTATTTAGCCAAGGGTCTCAGCTCCAGAGATAGCAGAGCTCCAAACACATCCTGGATGGTCTTCCCAAAGGCTGCTTTGCAGAGACCACATTCACCTAAATGTGAACATGCCAGCTGAGACTGACAAGCCTTCATTTCAGCTACATTAGTGCCTTTCTTTTACGGAGGGTCATGAGAAGAGTTTAAAGATTTGGAGAAGTTCACAGACAGAAATTCTCATGACAAGACTACATGCTCCACTAGACAACCGCAGTAAGAAATTTTACTGTAAAATAAGACTGAGGTATCTCTCCTCCACCATTCCTCTCCAGAGCTGTTCCAGAGTTCCTCTAGATAATTTTTTCACAGCAGGTTTACAGCCATCTTTGCAACATCAGGCCTTGTAGCTTGAAGACCTGTTCTCTCTGCAGCACCACATTCTACACCTCCAGACCTCACTCTCTCTGCTGCATGGGCTTTCTTGGTCTGACACCTGAAAACTAGCTCTGCCTACACACTAAATACACTGTACCTTACCCCATCACTTCAGAAGATTCTTTCAGGAAAAAAAAAAAGAGAACTCTCCCTCCCTTAAGCAAGTCTACAAGTTGAGAAAGCAACAGCACTTTCACAGTCTGTAGTTAATATTAATCACAAGTGATAAAGAGTCACCAGAGATGTGGCACATTACCTACAGCTAAAGGCCCCGTGGCTCAGCCTTAATGCATAATCACCACCTCTGGGGGGCTGTCTCACATTAGTGGAATTTCTGCTGAACATCTCTAATTAAAGATTTCTTTACGGGCTTTGATAGAGACCTTTTGATTTGCTTTAGCTCCTCTTGGTAAAAGACAGAGTTGCTGGGCCCACGCAAATCTTCCAGATGTCCCACGGATCAAAACCGTGACAGAGGGGAAAGAGTCATCTGCAAAGCACATGGGTAAAGAGAATAAGACATCATCATATACTGCAAACAGTTCACTGTGTAATCATTCAAGAAGAAAATGCAGGCATGACAGTAGAGGTTTTTCTTTCATAGTTAATTCCTCCCTGACCCTGAAGAAAACTCCTGGTGAAAATCAGGCAAATCTCTCTGCAGCAGCTAGTGCTAGTCTACTATGCCAGTTCAATACTTGCCAGCTCAGTTTCATCATTAAAATCAACTTTCGTCCAAATTCATGCAGATCACAATTTCTCCAAATACCTCCAAAGAAATCAAAGAAGATTGTCTAGTCACTGCCTGTTTAGGTGAGACAATGATCATATGGAGACACCATTTCCATGATGCTTCCATGACCTTCTGCAAAAGTTCCTCACAAATAGCAGCAGTAAAGACAGTGGAAGGACAAAAGATAATGGTCAAACAAAGACTGGGAAGATTCTGACTCCACATCACAGAGAATTTTTCCCCACAAGGAATAGGGACACAGAGAAGTTGTCCTCTCAGGTTTGCAAGATCCACTTGGGCAACACCAGGTTGTGTTATCCTGGTCCAAATCGAGTCCTGGCCTTGTCTACAGCAGGAGGTCAGACTACAGAGTCCTGAGGTGCCTTTCTATTGGCACAATGATGGTTTTAACATTGCAGGGATTTCAGTCTTCCTTCAAGATTTAAAAGTCTACCAATATTAGTCACCCTGTATGAGATCATCATACTTCATCATAAGCTTTTCTTCTTAAAGGTATTTGCATTTATCTTTTGTGCACATAAACCACGCACTGGCACTATCAGGTAACTAGCAGAATTCTATTCCTTCCCCGGTATTCCCTGGGAAGTTCAGGGTGCAGCACAGCCTATGAACACCCTGTACATAAGCACAAAAACACAGAGAGAACCCAAACCAGCTCCTCAGTCAGTCACTTCTGTGATCTGCCTCAGAACTGGCCTGATGTACTTGTGCATTATTGCAATTAATCTTGTAATTCAAAGGGGATTTGTAAGCAAGTTATACACAGCAAGAAAAGATAATCTAACTTTTGATTCCTTTTGATTCCTTTGCAGGATTCCACAGCAACACATTTAGCAAAGGCAGCGTGAGGATGAGAATTGCTTAGCAATCTCTAATCCACTCCAGTCAGAAACACACTTGCTCCAACACAGACTGGGGGTGGACATGTGGCAATGGCTCCCAGCATTGTCACTTCTTGCAAGATCTATTCAGTGATTCTCAACATGTTCAGAGCACTCTGGACAACAACTCAACTTCTCAGCACTAATTCATGCAGTTCTGTGCAATATCTGCTTTCAAGATTAGTTTTTAGGCTCCATCCTATCTACAGACGAGGAAAATGTACATCAGCTCTAACATAAATTAGTCTTTAACTGAAGTAATATGTTAAGAATTTTCATCTGTTCTATTAGGCAACACCATGACACATGAAGACTTATGGGGG
Source organism: Camarhynchus parvulus (assembly GCF_901933205.1). Lineage (NCBI taxonomy): Eukaryota > Metazoa > Chordata > Aves > Passeriformes > Thraupidae > Camarhynchus > Camarhynchus parvulus. The sequence goes on from NC_044590.1 coordinate 14,274,003, forward strand.
ATCAGTTATTCTGTTCAAAGCATCATTTAATACCAGATTTTCGTAATAGAAGTTCTTGATGGTCAAAGTCGATGAGGCTGAAATGAGTTAGGCTCAGCTGTGAAAGGCAACATCCTATGACAAATCTCCTTTACAAGAGGTGTCAGTGACAGAACAGGATCAGACACAGGAAAGTTTTAACAACTCCTAAGCAACTAAAAGCACCTCTGCTGGAAGCATCCACAGAAATATGCAGTAATAGAAGGTCTAAAGCAAGCAGCAAGGAGACATGGTGCAAGCATAAAGGAGACATACTAACCATATGTTAAGCACTTTTCTCTATCAAGTTTCCTATACTACTTAGATTTTTCTTCTTGTACGAACAAGGATGTTTCAAAGCGCAATGCTATTACTTCACCCATTATTTCAATGGCAGTCAGCAGCAAGAATGTGATCTAACTGGCTGAAAGACTTGGACAAGCGCATAAACAATTTGGGTAGGCTTGTGCACGTTTCATTATCACTGGCAATAAAGTTATTCCCAGCACTTCATCCCAGAGCAACACTCTGCTCTGTGTGCCCACCCACAGCCAGGAAAGCCCCTGAAATGTGAGAGAGACACTTGAAGTACCTTTGTTTTGTAGCTCTGTACAGAAAGTTTTAGCCTGAGAAAGAAGGACATGGGAAATCTGAACTTACTCTGTTCATTCCCTAGAGGCTGCTCCAACATGGCCAGGATGACACTGTTGTCCAAAACAAAGTAACGGAAGCTGTGCTTGTTTATGGTAGGGAGACGGGAATATTTAATTAACGTGGTTTCATTCACCAAGCTGCAAGGAGAAGCAGGACCACTGGGAGAAGGAAATGCTCCAAGTAACTGCATAATGCTGCAAGTGAGAAAAAAGTTGAGAGTTATGTTAGATTAGGTGAACTGTTCCACCCAAGCACAGACTTTCACTCAGATTCTTCATCTGTATCTTGACCTAGCAGTTACATTATCAGGGCACATTTGCCCTCACCCATTAGGTTGTTTTAAGATAACCAGCACCTTCAGAAAAACATGCATGAAAACCTACAAAGAAGGGTACTCTGTCTTAATAGCTTTATAACCCAGGTTATAAAGAAGTTCATCCTGTAGGCATTCTTTAAAGCATGAGAATCTGTACCCTTCCATAGCTTTATGTTCATTTTTAAAACATTATTTCTCCAACCAGCCATTCTTTAGCCCTTTCATATCAACAAGCATGACAGACATGGCAGTGCACTAGTTAAAATTGCCTTTGCTTTCTTCAAGTCCAGATTACAGTACCTTAAAACCCTTTAAGGGGTTGGCAGCCTAAAAGGTCCAGGATCACACAAGCACAACTATCACAGAGTGTAATCTTCCCTGGAAGAAGGTCTCCAGGTGGGGTCCAACAGTGCCCACCTCCTTGGAGCCACAGCCTTTTTGAAATTGTACAGGGTCTCACTAACACTACTAGAAATTGAAAATTTCTATGGCAGCAACAAGTAATCAGAGTTGTCCAGTGTCAGACTGAAGTTCACACAATCCAGGTCAGGATGTTACCACCCTTAACACCCAGAGCAAAAGTAAGTCTATTGATTGCCCTCCCCACACACTTCTCCACTTTACTGTGAAAACAGTTTCATCTCTCTAAATAAATACTTTCAGGCAACAATATGGATTTGTCCACAAATTCCAATGAGTAGTTGGAATTTCCAACTTTTACTTGGAAATTACACAGTTGTTATAACTAACAGTAATGTTCATAACAGTTGGATTCTAAAGCAGAGCAAAAAAGAAACCAGCTATTGCCTTTTGCAAAGTATATTTATCCTCCCCATCCTCAATCTGTCCTGTCTGCCACTGTGCTGTTCAGCTCATAACACAGTGCTTTCCAACTTCTCTGGAGCAAATCCCAATTTTCCTCTCTGTGCTTCCCTTCTCCAACCCACACGTTATCTGTTACTGCATTTCCAGCAGAACCTCTCAAATTTATTAATCAAGCCCAACGCTGTGGGCAAGAAGCCATCCGATCCTGCTCCAGCATACGTGTGCTGCATGTGCCATTCCCTGCTGTCACAGTGTCTACCAGTTTCCTCAACAGAGTGGGGACAGCATATGCTGTCAGGCTGAGGAGAAGAGGAAATGGGAAGACAGGATCACTGGGGTAAGTGAAAGAGAGGCCTGGCTAGGAACAGAACACCATGGCTGGAGGAGGGTCTGGGTTTTGCTGTACAAGGAAGAGAAGAGGCAGGAGGGGAAAACAGTGATCAGAGGGACCTGTTTTCTGTAAACACCTGCAAAGGGAGGGGGAGAGACCTAAGGCAGAGCACAGCCCTGCCCAAAGGGCAAAGATAGGGAACTTCTGCCTAATTTCTTAAACACTCTTGTTGCATCAGGGACCACCAGCTGCAAACTCCCTGTTAAACACTCTCAGACAAGGCAATACTGAACATTAAAGGTGCTCTGACAAATTACATACCAAGTCAGTGTAGCTTCAGCAGCATCCTTCACTCGCATGGATGCAGGGTTTGGTTCCTTATCTCCTTTGTATTTGACCTCCTGTTCACTGTTTTTGGACTTACTCCCTGAAATGCCCAGCTCCACAATCTCCAGGACCTCTTTTAAACAATCCTGAAACACAAGAACCACACTGAAGCAGAAACACTTGGGTGAATACATCCAAAACCTCAGAGAAACAGTGATATATCATTAAGTAAAAAAACCACTGCTTGTAATATGAGTTCTTTATTTAAAGGCAGAGGATTACTCCTACACTGCTAAAATAAGATCATGTTTGCTATAGAACTGGTATTTTTTCTGTTTATAGATGGGTACTTATATTATCTATTTATATTCTAATGATAAAAAGTGCTCTGAATGGATAAATACGCACAATGTATTTCATTGCACGAGGACTATTATGAATGCAACAGAAAAATGTAAACATACTTTAAGAGATAATACATGTATTTCTAGGACACTGCAGAAGTTTTAACTACTAAGCACATTAAGAATGAACTCACCTGGAAAGCTGCAAGAAATCCTTTTCCAAATTTTTCAATTGCCAACATCATTAGTAAAAATACATTAGTATTTCATTAGTAAAATACATCATGGTATCCAATTCACCAAGAGAAAAAAAGAACATTCTAAAAGCTTCAACAAATCTATTACAGGAGAAGCCAGCACTCAGTAGACCTACAGATATGACACACCAGTGCTGTGCAGAACAAAATCACCCGCTGAAAATATTCAGATTGCTACAACAAAGGTTTGGATATCATGGCTTGAGCTACAGAATAATAAATAAGTGATTAAAACTGAACACAATTGGTCAGGTTGTACCACCAGAAACCAGACAGATTTCTGTGTCTTGGGCTTTGTTCTTCCTTATATTAGGTGTTGATACAGAATAAAAGGTGAAGAGAAAAATCAAAGTCCTCTAACAGAGTAAAATTTACCAGCATTGAGCTGAAAAGACTGGCCACAAAGAATTGCAGCATGAGTTTACAGAGTAGCAATATAGCATGTGAAATTTAAAGCAACTGTCAGAGCAGGCACCTGGGAAGCTGCATTTTTAATACTTGCAAATGTAGGGAAAGGTTCTCATCTGACTATCACGACTCAGGAATGAGCTACTCAGTGTCCAGTACATAATGCACACAGTATGTAACATTATCTCCTTACAGTGGTAATTGAAATAAAAAAGACCATAATGAAATGGAATAAAGCATTATGCAACTGACTAAACATAACCTATGCCACATCCAGGGAACCTATCCTATCACAGTTACCTACTGCCATGCCAGTACTCCAAAGCACGTGCAGAAAGCGTCTTTAAATGAAGTTCTGCTTGTGGGTTTTCAATCTTCTTTTTTCGAAATATATATATTTTTATATGTTACAGAATAAACAAAATATAAAGATATGTAATGCTCTATCTAAAAAGATAATAAAATATTACATAATACATATATATCTACTATCCATAAAAACACAGAAAGACCACTAATTTGGCTCTGAAAGAGACAATAAAAATGTGCATTCAATTTTTTTCATTTTTTATTAAACAACAGGGCAGAAGGCAATCGAAAACATGTCTCTCATTTCCTACTCTTCTCAAGCTTCCCAAGTAAATTCCACCTTATATCGAGATATGCTTTGCTCAGTTTCCAGAAAATTGGTGAAAGAAGCTCTGATTATCAAAATATTAGCATCAAAGGAATTCTGTTAAGCCTAGAAAACGCTTTAGTCAGGTAAGAGCTGAGAAATGAGGAGAGTCATGGCTACCTGCAGCAGGTAGCTATGTGATACCACATTCATTTGTATATTTCTCTTTTGGTTTTCTCCAGGTTTCTTTTCTTCTCTCTTTTTCCAGTTTTACAAAGCAAGAAGAAAGATTGAGACATTCCTACAACTATAAAGGTAATTTTAAAGCCAAAAACTGTATCAGCAAATAAAGATCAGGAATTGAAGTTCAGAAGTGTTTTGCACAGAAACTATTTTTGAAATTCTTAAGAAAGCTAAGCAAACCACACTGTTTTAAAGTATTGAGAACAGACAGGTTGGGCACAAAAGGCATTTCAGATGCAGCACTCCAAATCTGTCCATGGGAGACTCTGACCTTCTCATCCAGCATGTCGGGGTGCTCCGTGAGCCAGACGCAGAGGCACTGGAAAGCTGCCACAATCATGGAGTGCAGGTCGCGCGAGTGCAGCGGGGCCGGGCGGCTGCACTGGTACACGATGTAGCTGCACACGGAGCTGATGGCGCGCTTCTGATCCGCGGGATCCACCGCCACCTTCACCTGCGGCGGCAAGGGCGGCAGTGTGAGAGTTCCTCCACAAATATCTCAGAGACAAAAACAGTTCTTGAAAACATTTCTAAATGCAGTTTTGAGAAACAGCAATGAACTGAGCTCTTTTTTGATTACAGCTTAAAATTGCAGGTAAAATTATTTAACAGTGATGGATATTGAAACTAAAAGTAAAGAAATGCTGCACTGAGGTGTGACCACATTGCATAGCTTGGTTTCAAAGAGCAGGAGTGGTATCTGCTCTTGGCTGGGTAAGAAAGCAAATGTGTGCTGAATTCGATTGGTAAGAAACCAAATGTAAGCTGAATTTGCAGTATTGAAACTTTTTCCCCACAAATGCCTCTTCAGCTCTAGCAACCCATTCTGTATCTCCAAGAACCCACTCACTGCTAACTCTACCTTCCACAGGGCTTCATTCTGCTCAAGTAACTTTCCCCTAGATATATTCCCAGGACAATATCTTTCACCATTGGTAAAAGGAACAAAAAAGCCATCCCTGGACAAGCAGACTGATAAAAACCCCATAACCTCTTCCCCAAAACTCACTGCAAACACCTCTCTCTGCTTCTTTACCAGCTCAGGGCTGCAGAGAGCAAGGCTCCAGATGAGGTCAGGAAACAGCACAATGAGCCATAAGGACCTGAACCGTAAGGCTAAAGAACTTTCTCTCTTATTCATGGCTTGTGACTCAGCACAGGAACAGATGGATTTTTCTACTCTGTAGCATCTGACCGTGCTTATCCAAGCAGGAAGGTGGATGGACTTGCTATTGCCAGCACTGAAGCCTGGCAGGTGTATACCACAAATGGGAGTGACAATTCAGAGCCCCACGATTTTAGCTAGGACATCCTTCAGAAGCTCGTGATCTACAGCAAACACAGTCCCCTCAACGTAAGCTTATGAAAGGCAGGTTTGTGAACCAACACTCTTGCAGGAAACATTTTGATTTTTGACTTTTCTAAGTTCCACTAATAACTGCTGAACAGACACAAGACAGGGGAACAACCCCTACCTGAGAAAGGCTTTGGGACCTGTCACCTCCAAAGACACATGCAGAACAAGTCCCCACAGTAGTTCAGTAGGAGGAAGTGATCTATTTTTTCCCACTTTGTTGTAAAGGGGAAATGTATTCCAGGGCAAGAATTACTTCAGTTGCATGAGAATTATACATAGACTACAGTATTTAACATTAACCTGGGAATACATTTGAAAAGATAATATATTTCCACATTCCCAATCCTGGAAGAAAAAAAAAACAAACCAAGAAGACCCTGGCTTAACCACACAAGCTGCAGAAAGCCCTGGTTCTGTATGGTGCTCTATAAGATCCAATCATACATATTAATTCATTTCAGAACACTTTCAAATACATTCTTCAGCTCACACTACTGCAGTAGTGAATAAACACCAGTCCAATATAGCTCAGTGCTGACTTAATGCTCTAAAAACTGCCTGAGACACACATTAAAAGAGATCTGTTGAGTTCCTGAGGGATTATGACAGGAAATGCTGAATTGTCACACCAGGTTATAACGGCTGCTCTAAGTACACTTCCTATTAGCAATACACTACATTTTATCCAGCTCTAAAAACTATTTCCAAGATGAGAGGGAAGAGGAAAAATAGTACAACAGAAGTTTCAGCTAAAAAGTATTCCCAGGCCACATGCCCTTTGAGCCACAGTGTGTTTACACTGGGAGAAAATTACCTGCAACAGCAGTACTGTTTCCTTTTAATTTCCAAACAGAAGAGTTGCTAACAAACTCAGCCACAGAATCTGTTTTGTGCCATGACTTTCACCCAAGGCAGCAGGACCAGAACTACCCTGTGAGAAGGGGCCAGAGCACACCAAGCTGCATGTCTCACCTTTGCCAGTCCAGAGAGCAGCTCCAGGGCAGCCAGAGAGATACTCATGTCCTGCCTCCACTGGGAGTTGAGCCTTTGGGTTACCAGGTGAATGCTGCGGATCAGCAATCCAGCAGCTGTATCTGTATGAAGAGCTAGGATATAACCCCAAAACCACACACCACAGGGAGGGAAAATAACTAAGCATTAGTGACAAAAAGCAAAGCACAGGCACAAGGCAAAGCAGACACAATACAGACATAAAATAAACCCTAACCATCTTGAAACTGGTTGATGCCTTTTGCACAGGCTAACTCCCTCACATATTCTCCAGGCATTATACAAACCCATTCGGACCAGCTAGCTAAATTTAATTTTTTAAAAGACATTTTGAGTAATCCCAGAGCTCAGCTGCATTTCAGCAGCAGAACAGCCAGCTTCAGGTTTTGCTATTGTACTTAAATTGTCTGTCATGTTATGTCTTTTAGTCTCTGGAAAATACATGCTTTGGTAATGTATATTAAACATTAGTAGTTGTCCTGAGGAAGTAAGGAGAACACGTCATTTCAGATACCTGTATCAGAAGTTAACCATTCTATCCACACCTAATGTTTATCAAAAGCTAACCATTCTATCCACACCTAATGTTTATCAAAAGCTGCACTAGTTCAATAGACACAGATAACAAAAGAATTAGTGCTAGAGAAATAATTCTTTTTAAACTTCTATTTTCTTGAACCTTTAACTGAAAATTAAAAATGGAAAACATTTTAAGTATCAGTTGCTCTCACTTCAAAATACTATGAAACATAAATACTATTAAACATAAATACTATCCGAATTTGTTAAAACTGATGTATGCAAATTAATGTCAGAAATAAAAAAATGGTCTATGACTAGTTATAAAGAGACATGAGAACTATGACAGATAAGGCATATGCTTCCCAAAATTTAAATTACTTTATTTAACACTCAAGAACTATGTCCAGTGTCATACCAGGAGCAGATTCAGGAGTTTACTATGGCTAAACAGTAACAATAGACCATCATGTTTTCAATTTTCTCTTGTTTGGAGCATCTAGTGGAAACACTAATTCTTTTCATAAGCTCATTACAACCTTACCTTCTGGGCACAGGAAATTTTAAAAATCCAATAAAATGAATACACTACAAAAATATATTTCAAGTTATGTCATGGTATGAAGACTGTAATTCAAATATTTAGAAGATTTTTAAAATCTTACAAATGGGTATTTTTACAAGCACTCATCAATGAAAACCCACATAAATTAAACACACAATTCAAATGGTGTGCAGAAAACTAGCACTTTGATAATTTCAAACAAGCATACCCTTGGGAAAAGGGAAAGCACCAACATGTTTATATGAATTCCTAGAATATACTGAAGTCTTTCCTGATAATCTCCCTCCTCTGGCTATTTACAGAACTAGATAAAAAAACCACCACCAAACATTTTTGGTTGGTGATGATAGAACTGTCACTCTAGGCTACAATATAATAAAGGTGATTTGTTCTCACATTTAATTGGCCAACATCAGTTAAACTGAAGACCAAAGGAGCAAATGAAATTTCAGGATCTTGACAGTCAGCCAGCTTACCACACACAGATTTAGAACATGGATTTTACTACAGAGAGTCAAAAATGGACAGTACAAGACATAGCAAACTAAAGTTAATTACTAAATTCTATTGTTACAGCGTATGACATATCACAAGCCTCCTGCTTACTTGTTCTACAGAAGTCAGAGTCCCTGGAATGTTCTTTAAATATGGTTTAAGAAAAGGTGCTGCAGAGGTCAGGAGAGTATTTGGAATGCTATCAAAACGAATGAAGTGATTAATTTAAACTTGATGTACATGTATCTCATTCTTGTTGACAGAAATTAGGTATCCTGAAAACCTAAGTTAAAGTTTGCAAACATCTTTTTCATAAGCTTTTACATTCTGATTTTGAAAATGTTTATAGAGTCCTTCAGTAGGGTTAAAACAACCACTGGAAGGGCACATATGAATGCAGACTTGCAGCACACAGCTGGGCTATCCCCCTGGCTCCAAACACCTGGACACATTAATCCTTTAGCCAGAACTGTTACAGAAAAACCCAGAAAACACCAAGCTGGTATACCGTGCCAGGGTTTTCCAAAGAGCTCTCCTTACCATAATCTCTCAGGAGGGCCTGTGCTGGCCGCTCACTGTCAGGTGTCGTGGGCTCTGTGCTGCCACCGCTTGCAGTGCTAATGCCACTGTTCGTGCGACTGTGGCTTTTGAAGAGGTTGTTTTCACCACCATTCTGCAGAGTGAAAGGCAGTTTAGAGAGATGAGAAAATTTCTGAGTTCCCCATGCTCTCACATGCAAAAGACCAAACCTCAAGATGCTACCCGAGCCCCTTCCAGTAGCAAGTGAGGAATGCATTCCTTCTGAAGAAGTAACTTCATAAACAAAAATACTCACTGTTTCCATCTGACAGCCAATGGCTTCTAGCAGTGCTGAATCCTGAACAATATTTAACATTGCACCTGCAGAATCAGACAGAAGAAGGTAACTATGGACTACAGAAGAATTCACTAATAAAAGTCACCAAGCAGCACAGAAAGTCTAATGTAGAGGTTTGCAGTCCAGTCTTATAAAATCTCTTATTAAAACACACTACTTGCTTTGAGCTTAGCCACTTGAAGCAGATGAAATTTGAGACAGAGTATAGTTTCAGCTATGCTAAAAATGCCTTGAACAGAATCTAAAAAAGACTGAGAGGGGATCTCGTCATTACACATCAATATCTCAAGGTGGGTGTCCAGAGGATATTGCCAGACTCTGTTTATGGTACCCAGCAACAGGGCAAGGAGAAATGCACAAACTAAAATACAAGAAGTTCTACCTCAACATGAGGAAAATGTTCCATCCATGGAGGGTGGCAAAGCACTGGAAGAGGCTGCCCAGGGAAGTCACGGAGTCTCCCTCTCTGAGGACATTCAAAACCCACCTGGACAGGTTCTTGTGTCACCTGCTCCTGCTGACTCTGCCTTGGCAGAGAGTTAGACTGAATGATATCCAGAGCTCTCCTCCAGCCCCAACTCTTCTGTGATAGGTCTGTCAAATTCCTCAGTTTGGAAGGATTTTGGCTTCACAGAAGGGCTGGAGTAGCTCCTTGTCTCACATCAGACTGTGCTCATTTAAAAACTCAGGTTACCTGCTTGGCAGCATCACCTCCAGATGATGAGGGAAGCAGTAAGGACATGGACCTGAAACTGGCTGACACTGGCACGTTTGGTGGCTTCAGTTTAAATTTTCCGCCTCCTTCCCCTGTCTCATCCATCAATGAACATATAGGAAAACACAACTTACTCTACAAAGGGAAATGACTGGACAAGGGGGAATGTTTTCACACTGAGAGAGGGCAAGGTGAAGTGGGATGGTGGCAAAAAATTCTTTCCTGTGTGGGTGGGAAGGCCCTGACACAGGCTGCCCAGAGAAGCTGTAGCTGCCCCATCCCTGGAATGGTCCAAGGCCAGGCTGAACAGGGCTTGGAGTAACCTGGGCTAGTGGAAGGTGTCCCTTCCCAGGGAATGGGGGTGGAATGCATGGTGGAACGACATGAGCTTTAAGGATTTTTTCCCAACCCAAATCACTCTGTGATTCTATGAAATGCACCACTTGCTGCCAAACATTTACTGGCAGATGGAAACAAACCCTGCTTTTTTTTGAGAAGCTGGTGGCACATGAGAGAATTTCTGGCTAAAGTGGAGATTCATGAATCCCCTCCAGCTAAATCCAGCAGGAAATAACTTCACATATGGAAAAAGGAGCTTAAGAGGAGGATTGCAGGGCAGGTGAACCGGCAGGAACTAGCATGGGAATAATAATTCCCAGGAGAAAAGCCATTCCAGGTAGAACAGCTATCCAGCTGGCTGCAGATCAACTCAGTGTGGAGGGGCATAGGACCACAGGGGTGGGATTTAACAAAGCATCACCCTGAAGTGTCAGACATAGTACTGGAGGTGGGACAACTCAGGGGCACCAATGCTCTGAGAGTCTCACTTGGCAACCACAGATATTCTCACCCTTTCACAAGCACTGGGTGCAAATTATTCTTTCAAATTATTCTCCTCTAGTCTTCTGCAAGAAAAGAAACTGCTTAAACTATTGGAAGATAACCTTCCAAAAGTCTTTGCAGACTTGGATTTGTTTCCTTTCCTTTAGCTATGCATCATTTTCTTGCCCTCCCCTGCTAAGCAGGTAAACTATCTGCCTCCCAGAACAAGGCAGACACTCCTCTCACACCACAAGACTGTTGCCTTTTTTTAAACAGACAAAAGGAAAGTGGTAAGGGCAAGAACACCATCATGTTGAAAAAACCACTTCTAAAAAGAGAAGAATAAGGGGGGACAAGTAAGAATAATAGGCATGTACATTTGTACTTATCTGAAAACACACTTAACTTGACAGATTATGCACTATCCAAGTTTTCATCTTTTGCTTCCTTTCTGAGTATTCAGCATAATGTTAATCCACTCACTACTTTGAAGAACAGTGTGCTAAACTGTGCATAGTGCAGCTCCACACTCTATTTGAAAACTTTTGGATTTTATCTGGGGATTTACACACCACTAAAAAAATGTCATCTGTATTTTGCCAATATTGGATGACCAGTCACCAATATGTCAATATGTTTCTTAGGTTTAACCATGCCAAAACCTAAGGTTTTCTCTGAAATCCATTAATCAGGAATCCTTCCTAAAATTATGACATTTTTACCTACTTCCATTTCCAGTTATGACTGACTTTCTGTGCTAGAATGTGCTTCACTCTTGCTTCTACTTTTCAAGTACTACTCCACATAAAAAGGGAGAGATTAACAAAAATGAGAGGCTTTTTAAGATGTTTTCATAGTATGAGGGAGATTACACATATGACAACCTGCCAGGAATTTAAACCTTCTTCTTGCAAAGCAACACATCACTAATAACCCATATTACCCCAGGACAGACTAAGACAGATATTTCTATAATACAGTTAATAAAATTAAAAAGCTGAAATAACCTAGTATCATTTGAGTGTTGTTGGGATCAGTTTCCGTTTGCAAAGCTCCTATAAGGATATTCACAAGCCTCAGCTTCAAGGACAGGAATGTTACTGGTTTATCATATGCTGAGCTTTCATCATTGCTGAATTTCCCTTCCAGGACAACCTGAAGAAAAAATACACCTATTTCAGTATCAATTAAAGATCATGTCAGCAAGGTTTCAAAAGCCAATGTTCACAGCACACATTGCTACTGACACACTGTAATATGGTCTTACTGTTTCACATTCAGTGGAAGAGTTCCAGTGCTAAAGAAAACACGCAATACAACCCACAACCCATCCAAATCCCACTCCCAGGGAAAGAAAAATGGAACACAAAACACAGTGATAAATGTCCTACCTCAGACTTTATTGTTCCAAAATGATGAGGGAGAGGCAACAGAGACAGCAAGATGTTAATAGAAGCTCTTCTTAGCTCTGTGGGGTTTACATAGATTTTAAACTTTGAGAGTTCTCTGAAAATCAAAGCAGCAGACAGTTAACCAACTTTTCACAAGAATATGGAGCCGAATGCAACTAAGTTAATATCAAATATACACCCACCCAATGGTCTTAAGTAATTTGCAGTATGCAATGTAGCTATTTCTTTCTAAGACCTATCCAAAAGAAGCAGCAGCTCAGATTTAAGCCCAGGAGATAAAGAATGCTTTTTGTCTAAATGCCTAACATCAAAATGAAACATGGTACCAAGACATAACACATACATTGAAGAAGGCATGGAGAGACTACTCTTAAGTGCCTAACTTAGCAAAACATTCAGCAATCTATAAAACTCTGATAAGAACCTACTCCAACTTCATCAGTCTAAATTATCAACTTTTCCATTTAATGATGCATAAGATTACTTATTTATTGAATACACTGCAACAACAGCCAGTAATTAATATCTTGTGAAAGTTTACTTTAAAATCAATAGGCTTTCAATATATTTTTGACATATTTTAATATATTTTCCTATTCTTAAAGGCACCGCTTTGCATCAATGAATATGCAGCTAACAACTCATATATTTAATTTAAAATAAGTACGTTATTGCTTTAAAGAAAATGGCATTAAAGAAAACGGCATTAAAGAAAACTGAACATTTAAGCTCATACAGTGTTGCTATTATTACCAGTGAATACACACACACTGTGGGCCCTACATCGCAGAATTCCTTTGGTGAAACTATGCAGGAATGACAAAAGACAAATACCTCTCAACATCTCTGATAATGTTTATATAGAAATGGCAATTTACCTGTCAGGTAAAATAGTCTCCAGAGCCGAAATGAAGTAGGGAACCACAACATCAATGCCTTTCAGGTCACAGCAGAACAGAGGAGGGGAGTTTAGAATAACACTGGCAAGAACCGGGTGGCAAACGAAATCTGCTATCTGCAAACCCTGAATTAAAAGCATGTAAAATCTGACAAAGAAAGATAAGATTTAATTATTTGCACATAAAATCATCAGAATCCCACATGATTCTGCAGCCACTATTTGATCTTGTCTATATAAAATAGAGTAAGTTTCAAAAACAGAGCTAGGAAACGTTCATATAAATCTTTCCCTATGTTACTTAAGCACAGGCAAGCACACCTGAGCAGCTTAATAAACCTTCACAAATGACAGGTATTTCATATGAAAAGCGAGTGCAGCACAGTTTTACTGAAATCTTTGACTTGTTACAACACCCAGACTGGGGGCTGAGTAAGCACAATCAGCTGGTTACTAAGAGTGGATCACCTGCTCTCCACTACTCCCTTCCTACATAACGGTGGGAGCAAGACCTTGATTTTAGCTCACCAATACAAGAAAAATACTGTGAAACCTTGGGGGAGGCAGTGGACAGAACAATGGACAGAATGTCAGGACAAGACACACTGATCAGCAATTTGGAAAACAAGACTAATCTTAACCATCGTAACCACTTCAAATGAAAAAGCAAGGGCAGAAACCCAGCTACCCAGTTAGCTTCTTTTGCAGGTTCTTGTTAGAGAACCTTAATTGTTTCAAAGGTCTTGCAGACACAGAGGAATCCCACTGACTGGCCAAGAGAAATATGAACTATCTATACAAAAAATACTACAACATCCAAGAAATAAAATTGTTCAGTCTTCTGGGAAGCTTTAAGGCCATCTGGGACAAATGTACTTGAAAAGTTTGAGAGAATCATTATTTAAAATTGATTCTCTGCCTCTAGCATTTGCTATTGTGTGTAATAAAAAATTGTGAAAAAGGTATATTATGACAGGCAATACTGCTTCATTTTCTCAAAAATAAAACTGAACACAGAGGTAGTTCAAACACAACTGTTTCAAATAATGGGATATCACTGCATTTCAATACTCAGAGGGTGAAAGAAAAAAGCAACTACAAAAAACCAAACCCAGCGATGTGGTATTTGACAACACAAGAACCTTTACAGTCTAATAAAGTGTACAAAGTCTTATGCCCGCACACTTATTTTTTCCACCTGAACAATATTCAGTGACAAACTCAACAAAAATAAAAATAGAGGAGGCAAGAAAGTGCCAAAGAAAGTGTTCCTTCTAGCTTGAAGCACTTTAAGGTACTGTCCTTCAACTGAAACTTGAAGAAAACCCAGTGAAAAGCAGCATCATGAAAATGTGAGAAGAAAACAGTGCTGGGCTTAGCCAGGAATCCCACCTCCAGCCTCTGTAAGCCAGCTACATGTTTTTAAACTGGCAACACAAGATTCAGACAGCAAGTGAATGCTATTCACTGGGAATTAGTCTGCATCATAAAGTTACACCAATAAAGCAACTGGAAGATAGGTTAGTACCGGGATAGGTAAGCTGGTAATATTTCCTCCCCAGTCTTCTTGCTACAAAATATCCTACACAGTGTCCCGCATGCCTCTGCCCTTCCTGCTTCATAGTTGTCTGGGAATTCACTTGCATCAAACATGGGGTTGGAAGCCATAGTGTCAGTGGACATTTGGGATCCTTTCCGTCGGAACTCCACACTAGCCTGCGTTGCTATAGCTGGGAAGAGAAAAAACAGCGTTTCACTGTGTGTGATAATGTACAGAATAGGCTCATGGGATCCTGGACACAAAGATCAAGTCCAATTTAGTAGTTAACATGAAGCTATTAGTTCACTGCATTTGAGCCAGTGCCTCTGTTTAGGAAATATTTGTGGGTGTACCTAACTTGTTCACTTCATAAGGATGACAACAACTGACCTTCATATCCTAGAGACTGTCCCAACTTTTTCCTAGGAAGAGAGCACTTATATCCAATACTAGTTTCCTACCCTTCTTTCTCAAAGGGCAAGGATCTGCCTCACCTGGTTCTGGTCCCCACAAAAATGAAATGCCACCTCCCCTTGCTCTCTTAAAAACCAAAAAAAATTTTCGATGGTGCCATTACTATTGACCGCCAAGAAAGTGCTTCACTTCCAGCCAGCCAACTCATCTCATGCTGCCCTGAATACCTAGCGGCTTTCATCCAGTTTTGTTGTACAAACATACTTATTAAAAAAAATTTAAAAATTTTAATGCACCGTATGACAAAGAGAAGGTTGGGAATCCCATTCTCCTAATTTGGTCCCTCTCCTCACATGATCACTAAAACTGCCAAATAAATAAGAGAGCCTCCATAGAGCACCTACCATGGGCTGGCCATCTCCTGCTCCCTTATCCTACAAGAAGCTCTATGACCCTCTCAAAGGGTCCTGACCTGGTTCCGCCCAGCTCTGTGCTCCCTCCCCGCAGGCCAGTTCTGCCAGTCCACACCACTCCAATCCATGTCTTTCTGGAGAGATTTCTGGTCTCCCTTTCACACATTGGCATTGTGTGGATACAAGACTACTTGCTCTGTTGCCTACATCCTGTCTTCCAGGATAGCTACCAAAACAAAGTATATACTACACTCAATGTGATTTTTTTTTCAATTGTTTTTCCTCTTCCTTGGACAGCTTTGCTCTAGGATTACTAACATCTTACAGAGTGAGTTCTTGTTTTTAGCTAAGACTAGATGGTTTTCCAAAACTTTTATAAACTACAAAAGCAAACAGCAGACAATGTGTACTCCTGACATAATTACACCTATGTGTTTCTACCAGCAAAAGAGAACTTCTCCTGTCTCAGCTCTGGGACACTGGGGAACAGCAGGTTCACAGTCAGCTTTGCAAACAAAGGCATGTTAACACTTTAGCAGTTGGAATACCAATAATTTACAGATAGGGTGCTTTTTTGTTTTATTTTAAAGGAAATGTCTTAATGACAAGTGCCTACTCCTAATTTTTTGTTATCAAATTCATCGTTTAGCCTATGTTTACCTCATAAATTTTCATTGGCGTTAAGTAGAAAATAAGTAGAAATCTTTATGCATCTTCCCATGAGCCATTTTTTGTCCTAAATAAGCTATCCAGCAATATACTGTAGTTGGAAAAAAACACTACATGCACAATGCATACAAATCAAACACTAGGTCTGTAAAATAAGCTTTAAGTAAAAAAAACATGGTTAGTGCAAAGTCCTGAAATTCATGACATGATCACAGACTAAAGTACAGAAAAGATGGGTCTGATTCAGGCAGATTAATTTGCTTTTGCCAACAATCCTCCCCATTCAAAAACACACACAAAAAAAATTACTTGTCTTTTTCAAGTAAAAGTGCAAAAGCTACAAGAGACAATGAGAATGAATTTACAAATAAAATATGGGATTATGGAAAAAAAAAGCATGACCGCAATTAAGGAAAAGCTACTGGTTCCTACTTACAAGATTTATAAGAAAGAAGAATTTGGATAAAAGATGCTGCAAGATAATAGAAATAAAATGGAAACAAATCAAAGGACAGCAGTAGTTATAAAATACTTTTAAGATGGTGAAATTGTAATATAAGTTAAGAAGCTTTTAGCTTTCTAAAAAATAGATTAAAAGCTTTATGATACAGCAAGCTTGTTAAACACATAGGAAATTGGCATACAGGTCCAAAATTATGGTTTTGAAAGTATCATGCAAAACAATGAACAAAAAGTTACAAAATACTACTAAAATTTAGAGCTGTTCATATCAACATACACCAGTTCTTTAACAGAAGGTATTAACCCTTCTCAGCTCACAGACCTGTCCCCATGCTGCAGTGCACTTGGAGCATACACCAGGCTATCCTAAGGCTCCTCTGAAATGGAGTATGTCTCGCAGAGGGAAAATTACTTACCTGCAATCTCCTCACAGCAGCACTCCTCCTTCCAAACCAGGAGTTCTCAACGGTAGTACAGCTCCTATTTCCCTAAGCCAAGTTGCTAACAACCAGAATACCTGAGCATGCCTCCCCTGACCACCAGCTTCATTAACAATCTTCCAAAGCAGAAACAAAAGGTAGAACACTCTCAGAAACATTAACATCTCAAACAATGCCCAGAGAAAGAAGAGAGTAAGAACTCCAGCAGCCAGGTACTACCCACCATCTGAGGAGAGCTACTTATTTGAACAGGTAGGGTCAGACCTGTAACCAAGCCCCTCAGCAGCACTCACTATGATCCCAGACAGGTCTGCTTAGAATTTTCTTCTAGAGCCCCAGAAACATTCTGTGGGACATTAATGACAGTAGGGCCAGAAGAGGTGAGGGTAATGATGTACTCCAAGGCTCTACAACTGCAAATAGCCCCAGGGCAATACCAGCAAGCCCTGAGGTATGTCCTTCAGCTGCTATAAAGTACAGAGCTGATATCCTTTAGGTACAAGGATTGAGAATGAGCCCATCAGATTGGAAGATTCAGTTGCTGAAATGCTGGCACAAAGTGCTGGTGAGTCTCTTCCCACTCTCAGAGGCTGAGGACAGTAGGCAGCAGTAGCATGCACCATACAGTCAAGCTTGTCTGAAACACATCCTGCCACTGAACCTGCCCTAGCACAGATACACACACACCAAGCTGTCATTCTTGGGTTAACCTCATAGAGGCTCTGTAGCCAATTTCTTATGAAGGTGTTATTTATCATAGGGATCTATTTATCCCACACTATCAGCTACATAAATGTCACACACCCATTTAATTCTAACAACTACACCAGCAGGACGCAGCTGCTTTCAAACTACCTAGGCATCTTTCAACCAGCCATTTTTACTCTCACCACAATACAGTGATGTTTATCAGCTGTCCACCAAAAAGCTTCACCATTAAAGTGTGCAGAAACTAAAACCTGATAAGGACACTCAAGACCCAAAAGCGTCATGCCAATCATGGCAAGATCATTGCTCTGCTTCAGAATCCAAACAACGACACAGGACTACCTTGAAGGACAGGGCTCAAAGAGCAAAGAGGACAACTGCTTTCCAGGTGATAAGCTCCACCAGCAGCCAACTGTATACAGATGACTTCCAGCTAATCTTGAGAGAGAACAATACTCTCTTCCCAAAGACAGACAAAACCAGAACAATCACAAATATGGAATACCTACAGTTTTCCAATCAAGAGCTGGTACAAGGAGTTCACCCATGAGATGACAAAAAATTGAAAATCCATGATGCAGCAGTTAACCTGACAGAATCAGGAGAGTTGAGGCTGAAGGGGCCTCTGGAGATAGTCAGCTCTCCCCTGCAAAGCAGGGCCAAGTACAGGAAGTTCAGTTACCCTTCTACACATCTAGACAGTTTTTCATCTCAAGACTTACAAAAAGCTTTACATTTTTTCCACCCATCGTTTTTCATTACTTCCTTTCTGGAGGTTAAAGAGTTCCAAGGGGAAAAGGTGAGATCCTGGGACAAGAGAAAAAGGAAGGGTAGAGGGGTAGTCATTCGCATCAGTCTTGATCAAGTGCGCTTTATTTCCTAGAGCTCATCAAAAAGGTGTGCAGTAAGATGGGACAAGAACAACCTGTGTCAGCAGGATTTGTTTAAAAGAACCAAACTAAATTCTGAACTAGAGCTTGACACCACAGCGCATCCACAGGGCCTCTGGAAGGCACTGCATTGAGCTCATTAATCTCTCTGGTAATCACATCATAGGGATTCTCACTGAGACTGTGCCACGCGACGGAAGAGGAGAGAAAAACACACACTAAGAAATGCAGTGTTTCAGAAGTGTCCCAAGACACAGAGGTCTCTAAAGGACCAAGGAGCAAGTTGTAATACTTTTGCAAAATGGTTCTCAGTCCTCCAGCCAGTAATGTAACAAAAAACCATATCAGTCAGCCAAAAGAGAAAGTATTCTTAACTGCATGGCATTGAAACAAAGTAAATATTAGAAGGGTTTAAAGCTGCTGAGTTCTTACACAGCTGCAGTTCCAGACTTAAAGAAAAATAGTGTGTGTGGGCCAGTGGAAGACAATACTACATGACAAAGCTGATTTTAAGTGCAGACATTTCCCAATCAAAACATTTGAAGCACCCATAAAAATAACAGCGCTTCTTGAAGCTAATGCTAAGAATATCAACAGCAGTGTCAGACATGGTAAGAATATTCCAGGTAGTAGTTGAAGTGTCATGGCTACAAAGGATAGCAGATGGACCAAAACATACAGGAATAGCCAAACTGCAGCTGTAAAGCATCAGATTTATTCTGGACATCTTTCCTAATGATAGGGACTGTGACAGATAACTGTCCCTTTTCTACTGGCCCTCCTCCTCCAAGCTGCATCTACATTGGGCAGCAGGAACAGGTGGAGGGGCACAATGTGCAGATTTGATTGTTACTGATGAGTCCCACTTCTGCATTGGGGGGGGGGGGCCTTAATGGCCCCTCCTGGCCCACCTCATCAGCCAGCATAGCGCCTCTTGCCTTATGCTCTTCAGGGAGGAAAAGATTTCACTTGGAGGCATCAGGCATCACAGGTCAGATTCCCAGAATAAAAAGTATATGATGTGGATTTAAACCTCTTTGAAAAGACACTGATGCTTCAAACAGAAACTCCAGGGGCCTGGCCCTTTACGCATCTTACTCAATCTGCCACCTTAAGCAGAGGCTGAGCAAAATAATAAATCAGGCAATCAGAGTTTGGGGCCTCTCTACAGCGTTTCAGAAATAGGGGTCCACACTCAGTTCTTTCTCCTTCAGCCAGCCCATCTTGGTACCACCGTGACCAGCGACCTTACCTAGCAGTAACAACACCCTGCAAGGGCAGCAGACACTTGACTACATTCCTGTAAGTTAATTCTGTCTTCCAAATTGCTAAAAAGCAGAACGTGACAGAGCTAGGTTCCTGGGAGTCCACCAACATCACTGTGTCAGAACCACTGCTGCCAATACGCAGCAGATCATGCGATGTGCAAAGACTGGTCTCGCTACAGACAGCTTGGAAGAGCACAGAGGAGGAACAGAATTAACTCAATTCCAAACAGCTGTCTCCAGTTTTCAGAAAGCCGGTAAATATCCCTGTAAGACTAGTAACACAACAACTTTCTGATTGCTTTTAGGTGATTTAAGACATTGCATATATGAACAGACGGCCTTGTAACACCTTCAAGGAAATTAAGCCTTTGGATTACGGATGACTGTGTACGTCTGCCAGCATAATGTTTCTGTTTAAAGCTGACACTTTTGCATAAGCACCATCTAAGCTGACATCCTTCCTTTACAGGTTAAGCATTTCATTAAAATCGCTCAAAAAACAGGTTATGTCAAATTTAAAATTATCTAATCAATCTGAAAAGCACTAAATGTAGTAATACGTTAAATGCATCTACAACTGAACACACCCTCAAAGGATGCCTTGCTCTCTCCTAAGCTCATCTGTTTCCCCAGTCATGAATCACAGGCCTTTTACAAAGAGATTCTGAAGTCCTACCACAGACACCCACAAAGAACTCTTTCAAAAAATTATGTGCTACATACCTAAAAACACCTTTAGAAGATCCCAAATCCTAAGCATTCACACAGGAATTTGACATAATAAACAAGGAAGATCACCAGTTTAACTGATGCTGTCAAGTCCCACTATACATCCAACTTGCTATAACAAATGGTTTTCCCCTCTTTTCCTTCGGCCAGCAAGTTGCTGACAGATTAATTAATAGATCTCTCAGAAAAGTTAGCAGACATTCAAAATACACAAGGAACGGGAAAACTGCAGGGAGTGAGAAAGATTATTCTTTTCTGAATATTATCACCAAAAGTAAGGTAAGAGCTAAAAAGCTTCTCTGAGCAGAGCACTAATTCTGTTATGATATCTCAAAACATCTAACCTCTGCAGCTGAGCAAAGCACAGGAGACAAAATAAGTTTGGCAGTTAAGGGTTGAAGACAACGAAGCTATGAAGTCATTAAAGGAAGCACACAGCAATCATAACTGATAGGCAGCAAGCTTACTAGCTATTTTAAGGACTTCTGTTTCCGTAACACTCTACAAAACCAAGAAGTACCACTTTGTGCACTATGTGGTGCAATGTAGGACAATTTTTCAAATATTAAAGAGTTCATATAAATAATTGCTATTAATCATAGATAATCAAGCAGATTTCAAACTAAGAAGTGGACTCCTACCATATGATTTCCTTCACTTAACAGCATTTTCCCCAATATCATAATTGGAAGTGCCATGCTTGTTAGAGCAAAGGAGTATTTAATAATAAAAAAGTGGACTTTTTTTAAACTTTAAAATCCCCAAAGCTGCTCAGCTAATAGCAGATGCTGGCTCAGCTCAAGGGATTAATTACAACAGAGCGCTTCAGATTTTACTTTTTTTTGGATTATGCATGTTTTAATCTTGAACGTAGGAAATGTCAAGAAAACAAGGAAAAAAGCGTACATGTATTTTTTGTAATATTTACCAGTCATGCTGCTGTCTCTGTTTATTCCATTATGAAGTTTACAGTGAACAAATGCTGCATCAAACAACCATGATCCAAAGAGGTTCAAGATACTGTTAACCTTTGGCCTGCGAGGAGCTGGAAGTGGCCGAGGCTCAGAGCTTGTCTGGTTTGGGCTAGAGAGTGGAGAAGTAGAAGAGGGTTGGTGCTGCACTTTTGAAGCATGTGCAGTAGTTACCTGTTTGAACAGAAGAACAGATCAGCTCCTAGAATCAAGGAAATTAGTTCTGCTAACTGGGGAAAGAATCCAAAGGGTCAGCTACTCCAACACAGAGTATGAAATCTTACAGTGCTGGTTTTCATGGTCACTTTGTTCACAGTCACTGCCCGATGCCGCCGGTTGTGGGGTGGAGTGGTGTTGGTAGCAGTGCTCTGGGGCATGCTCAGCCTGTTCACTGGCGTGGGTGGTGCGCTGTCTGACCGGGGTCGGGAAATGCCTGCAAGGCCAGGAATAAAGCAGGCTTTCAGCAAGAATTCCATGGGCTCACAGAGAGCAGGCCTTTAGTAGGCTTAGGAGCCTTTGGTCAATAGCCATGCCTCCCATGTTTCCCAAAACGGCAGTAGCAACAAAAACACCTCTCCCTATTTTGCTATTAGCAGAAATAAATGCATAAGCAAATGGAAACAGTAATTACATCAGATAAGCAATTGATTAAAAAACACCAAAGGACCCCACACCTGAAGGCTGTGGGAAATGGCAGATGGGAAGAATCAGACTAGAAGCAGGCAGAGGGAAAGGAGCAAGGTTCATTTGCCAAAGACTATTTCACAGCTCACTTCTACCAAAATTCAGGTGCCTCTCACCTTTGCCTTTCTTTCCCAATCAAAACTCCCACACCTTTTTCTGAGACATCTCTAAGATGTCTGGCCCTTAAAGCCACCATAGCTCACTAAATTAAGATGAAACCCATCCACCACACAGCTTTCTGCTCTGTTTGAGCTGGATTGGCTGCTGAACAGTGAAATACAAAGGCAGTACACAAGACAGAGCAAGAAAGCACAGCAAACTATAATTTTTCTGGCAGCAGCAGGACATGAGACCAGTTTTTAATCCAGCTTCTGGGAAATTCATGGTGCACAGAGCTCTTCCCCATCATAATCAGAAGCAACTCAACATCTGCAAAACTTGAAGTGACAAACACCATTTTTGCCCATTTTAATGAATTCCAACAACCTTGTGCCCCATTTGAAAAATGAAGTGGGAAACCACAGTGTGCTTGGGAATTTGACACAGATTTTTTTTTACCCTGTTAATTAAAGCACCCAAGTACTTTTCGTAACACATTACAGAACAATTTGCTCCTGCAAAATCATCAGTGTTACAGCCCAGGCAGAGTATGCACTATGAAACCTATTGTTTTGGTACATTTGGCTGGAAAAGAGGACGTACTATTTTGCCAAACACAGATAAAACCCAGTGTTTTAGCACTTGTGACAGAAGGTAATGAGCTCTCCCATCAGCCTTCACTGAAGATCTTTCTGCAGCTCTCAAGTCTGCCTGATCACACTCTCCCAATCCATACCTACAGCCTGAATTTAATTTTTAAAAAGAAATCTCCTGTGCCCCAATGCATTGTAGTCTCCACCTCTGCACTCCACATAGGCTATTATCACTCTGGGTGCTTTATCTTGCTACAAGGTCTTCAGAAGTCTTAAGTGTCTGATTCATAAAACCACAGAATAGTTTGGGTTCAAAGGGACCTTAAAGACCCTCCATTCCATCCCCAGTCACAGGCAGGGACAACTCCACTAGACCACGTTCTTCCAAGCCCAGTTCAACCTGGCCTTGGACACTTCCAGGGATCCAGGGGCAGCCACAGCTCCTCTGGGCAACCTGTGCCAGGGCCTCATGAACCCTCACAGGGAAGAATTTCTTCCCAAGACCCAGTCTAACCCTGAGCTCTGTGCCCCTAGAGCCTGCTCTTCTCCAGGCTGACGGTCTCATTCCACCAGCAGGTTTTTTCTAATACTGTTGCTATATCTGCTCTAGTCTCCTGCAATCTCTCATCAGCTCACACTTATGGCAGATGACATTTGTTTGCACACATTTAAGCAGAAAAGCAGCTGGAGAAAAGCAATTCTTCCAAGTTTACAATAGCAGGTATTCCCTGAAGAACTTTCAGTAAGTCTGAAGCATACTAAGTATAATGCTTTAAATTTCAGGTACACCATACTGTTACTTAAAACTGACTAGCTAGAGCTACTCAGTTACCAGCAGACACAAAGAAACACATCTTTTCTACTCAGCAGTAGTAGTAAGCCACTAACCATAAACTAAGGGGAACTTCAAAAGTTCTGAAGATGACAGTCCAAATTCAACACCTTATAAAAAAGGCACACAGCAGATGCCACAAAGATTAGAAACACGTTGGTCAGTGCTCACAACATGCTAAAGCATAGCACTTGCACTGGTGATTGGATGGAAAGAGAAAAGAAACTTTGTTTGGGAAAGAGATCCCTGGTTTTGTTTTATTTTATATTTCTGATTTGTTTTGCATTTGAAACTAAGGCTATCTACAACTTCATGCATTCAAATGTTAATGTTGTGCATACAGATTTTTTTAGAGGTGATCCCAAGTCTCCTCCTCATCAATTCCAGGATATACTTGCAAAAGATTAATTGTTATTCATGTATTTACAGAGAAAACAGATTTAAAGATACTAAAATAATTATTAAATTAATATTTCTAGCTATCCATGGGCAAGACAAAAGCATTACCTAGGAATGCATCCACTAAACAGCTGATTCCACGCATGGCACGAAAGAATATTTGAGGCAGATGTTTAAGGCAGGGGTACTGATTCAGTTCTTGAGTCATCCCACTCACATTCAGAAACTGCTCCTGAAATCTGGGGGTAGAGCTAATAATGGCTGGGTTACTCAAATCCACAGGATTACTGCACAGAAAAAGAGCAAAATATATGTTAGTCAGTTTAAGAACAGGTGTTAAGATTTAAAAACACTTGAAGATGCAGCAGTTTAAGGCATTCGAGTAACACCACAAACCAGCATCCAGTATCAATACATTTTAGCCTCTCATCACAGGAAGGCAATTTTCTCTTCCTGTGTTGGCAGTATATAGCTGTCCTAATGTCAAACATTACCAAACATATTGAACAATTATAGTAAAATAAAACAAACCAGACCACACACTTGCTAGACTAATTATTGCAGAAATAGTAATTTACTTATGAGGTCTTTTGAGCCCGGTAAAGAGTTGCTTATATTGTTAAAGTTATTCTAGAAAGGTAAGCAATGAATTAAATACTGTCAAACAGTGACAAGAAGGGAAGTAAATTGTAAAAGTTTGAGCAATATTTCCTGACTGACTCAAAATCCTGAAAAAGCAAATTTGTAAACTCCAAATTTAAAGAGTACAGTACTTGTGACATTTGTACTACAAATGAAGAAAGAGGGTTTTTTAGTTAGTTAAGAAGTAAATTTCAAACAGCCTAATGTTTATCTAGCTTTAACTATTAAATAGTATTTAGTATCAATTTTTTAACATTCTGGCCATTGAGAGCATTAATGTAATGCCATGTCCAAAAGTCCTTAAAACAAAACACAGCATTTGGTTCAGCTGTGCATTTAAAATTAACGTGTATGGTAAAATTAAGTGTATAGATTTCTTCATAAAAATAAAGATATAAATATATAAATACTCATTTTTAAAATAAATTGTAAGTTAAATTTAACCTGGAGAATAAATGAAAGTCGTAAGCATCTCCCAGATCTATTGTTCAGCTTTTCCTGTTAGTTATCTCAGAGAAACAAAATTCTATTGAACTCCTGTTTTTCAGATCTTCCAAAATGCCAAATAGCTAAAATAGATTTTAATTAACTGAACCAGTTTACATTTTGAAAGAGTCAGAATTCAAACCTGAACACCACTCACAGCCCGCCCTGAGCTGCTTCATGGGCACTGGCACAAGTCTCTTGTTTAATTCTATTTAGGCGCTTAATCTTGGCAATCTCCAGAGAAATGTTTCATTTATCATGCAAACGTATAGAGTTGATTCAAGAACAGGAACAATGGATGGCTGTAATGACAATACCTCAGCATATGTAAAAAGCGAAACCATGTTTGTGCAACACACTCATTATCCATTTCAAGAGGAATAAGACCAGCATCTTCATCGGGAATTTTGAATGGAGGAAATGAAGGTCCATATGTAAAACGCAGCAACCTAGAAAGCAAGTCAGACAGACCTGGCTCAAAAATTGAACATTGCCTTTGCACCCCAAAGGTATCAGCAGCCCACAGGTGAGTCCACAGGCAACAATGCAACACCCCAAGTTTTCCTAGAGATCCCATTTTATACAATCTCTCAGCCTTGGAGAGTGTGCACCTGGAGCCTGCCTAAAGCTCCAGCCAAATCCAAAAGCTATTAAGGCACAAGACCCCTCAGCAGCATTCCCCTCACTTAGCCAGAGGGGTCACCAGTTATCACAGCCACATGTACATCTGACAGGATGCTACATGTGAAGGAAGAAGGATTTTATTTTTTTAAAAGAAGGAATTGAAGCCCTTATCCGCACAGCTCTTTAGCTCAAGCCTTCAATGACACCAGCAAGTCATATTAGGTTGCAGTTCTAAATTCCAGCTCATGACTGATGACCTACACTGCACCTCAGCACCCTGAGCAGTACTCACTGTTGACCTACAAGCAGCACAGGACTTGCAAGCCACAGTTTAGTGAGTTCTTCAAAACAGATGGCGCCACATCTGCCAGAGGCTAGGATCTACAGACCAGCAAAGAGCAAACCAGTGATCCAGTGCCATAAAGACAATGCTTAGAAGCACTGTAACTAGCCAAAGAATCACCAGTGACCTTCACTGAGCTCCTGCTGTCTAATCCGACCCCTGCTTCATACTCAGTTTCACCAAACTGCAGTTCAATTTCCCTGATAAACATAATCTTGATGTTTTCTAAAGGAATGGAAGAGATCTGCACTGCACCTTCTCAATATCGCAGCATTCCCAGAAATCAGTTTGTCTTTCCCTAAGCTAACTTCCTTGCAATAATCAGGAAATGTCCCACTCATCCTTACATATAGTTTTCTAAAGTCATTACAACTAGGAGAAGAGAAGGAGAAAAGTAGTTATGACTGACTCCTAAACCAAGAGTCAAACAGGCTGTATTTCCATCTGCCACTTCTCCCAGCAGTGGCTACTACAGTAACCTGCAGCCAATTAACACAAGTGTCTGAAATCAGAGCCTATTTACAGTACCTAACCTGGACAGAAAAGCAAAAAGAGCTCTAGGACATGAGGCCTTCTCCAGATGCAAGGATGATGAGGAATCCATTCAGTGCCAGAGCTGGTGGTGCAGCTGCAGTGACAGCTGCAGACTGAACCCCCCCGAAGGGAGGCTGGGAAATGCCAACCCTGTGCATAACAAAGGGCACTGGATTTGTGGCCCAGCCTGGTGCTCAGACAATGCAAGAGCTGAGGACGAGGGAGGAAGAGCCAAGACTTGCACAAGCGTGGACTGTGAGGGGATAAAAGCCCAGGAGTCCTTTGTTGGGCTGCTCCTTGGAGGCACCAGCTCAAGCTGTTTCTCTGTTTCTGTGCTAGGAATAAAGGGCTTTGTGGAACAAGACATCTGAGACTCCCATGGGAAACCTGGGGTTGAACTGGTGAGAAAGCTGGTCTGCCTGTGAGAGTGGGGAGTGCAGGGAGTCAAGCAGGGCACACCTCAGCTCACTGGAGCTGCTGCTGCTGCTGCGAAGGGGCTTCAGTCTCAGCAGTTAAAGTCACTGGTGGTGGAAGAGTGACTGCCAGAGTGTCTTGGGAATGGGTCAGACTGGGAAGTTCCCTTAAAACCAAAAATTCACACATCTATACCAGGCAGCAAATGCTCTCCAGCCCTGTGTCCACCTACATTTAGTGCCCAGAGGCATGACCTCATGGTATGGTTTTGCTGAGGAATTACCTGGCTCTAAAAGACCCAAAAGAGCCTGGCCCAATCCCACGCACCGTCATGCCCCACACCACTGCCTGGCAAAACAGTGCACTGCTTCATTCTCCCTATGACTGCAAGAAACCAGTTTTTCAAAGAGCATGACCAAATCTTTAATGACATAAGGGACATTTTCAAGAATGACTGAAGACAGAAATAAATTTTAAGCCACACATCAGTTAAAATGACAGTTAAATATATTTAAAGCAATCTAGATGGGGTAAAAGCAGTATCTATTAGTATGGCAATACAATTGAGACTCCAGTTTCATCCTGCTAAAAATCATAGCCAAGGACACAAATTAACACTGCTTATGTGTACATATTTCCAAATATAATTTTCCATATGGTTTTAATTTGAAACATTTACTCTGAGCTTATTGCCAATAACCTGATTCACAGAACTGTTTACTAAAACATTTTAACGGTTTGAAGCTGGAGCTTCATTGAAATATTAAAAATTCAGCTAAAAATACCACTGAACTTAAAGCCAGCCTCAGAAGAGCCTAAGCTTCCATGTATCAGGCATAAACCAACATTACTGAACACAAACTAAAACATTCCAGAAACCCTGCATACTCCTGTGCACCAACAGAACCAAGACTGTTAGTCAACAGCGGGAGAGGAAGTGTAGGCACAGTGTGTGGTGCAGAACACCAACACACGTTTTGAGACAGAGCTGTTCTTTTCAGATCACTGAATCATACAGTATTTTCTGTTATGTAATGCTACATCTAACAAGCTAAAAATAGCTGAAGAAATAGCGTGGGAAATACACAGAACTCGTATTGCAGCTTTATTTCCCAGGGGTTTAACAAATAGCTGCATAACCTGGAAAAATCTATCCACTCTTCCCATTTTGACAGGTAATTCAAAGGAAAAGTTTTCAAAGTTGTAATAAACCCTTGCAGAAAAAGACACTATTGAATATTTCACAATGCAGCAATTTTAACACATCTTTGAACTTTCACAGAAATAAGTTACTGATATTTCAGGAGAGCTGGAAGGAGACCCAGATGACTCTCTTCCAAGCAATTAATTCAGTTCTTTCCTCCAAGAGTCTGAGATTCATCCCACAAAGACTTCACACCAAAAAAAGACCTCAATATTAAGGGTACTGAAACTCTCCTCACTGTTCAGAACCTTCTATTACAGCCAAAACTCTCCTGCAACCCCCAGATGTGAGCGTTCCTTTGGTCAGTTTGCAGGGGACACTGATGTGGGCAGGAGCTGACCTACTGAAGGACAGGAAGGATCTCTAGAGGGATTTGGGCAGGTTGGATCAAGGGGCTGAAGCCACTCCATAAGGTTCAACAAGGCAAAGTGACGTGCTCTTGGGTCACAACAACCCCAAAGCTACAGGTTTAGAGCAGAGTGGCTGCAAAACGCCCAGCAGGAAAGGCCCTGGGGGTGCTGCTCAACAGCAGCTGAACAAGAGCCTGGTGTGCCCAGGTGGGCAAGGGGCCAATGACACCTGGCCTGTACCAGCCATGGGGTGGCAGCAGGACCAGGGCAGTGCTGTCACCTGTACTGGGCACTCCAATCCTGTGAGGCACCTCCAATCCTGGGGACAGTTTTGGGCCCCTCATGGCAAGAAAGGCATTGAGGGACTGGAGCATATCTAGAGAAGGGAACAGGGCTGGAGAAGGGGCTGGAGCACCAGGAGCAGCTGAGAGAGCTGGGAGGGCTCAGCCTGGAGAAAAGGAGACTCAGAGGGGACCTTCTCATTCTCTACAACTACACGAAAGGAGCCCAGAGCCACCAGAGGGTTGGCCTCTTCTCCCAGGTAACAAGGGACAGGACATAGGGAAATGGCCTCAAGTTGTGCCAGGGGAAATTCAGATGGGATGGAAAAGGTTGTCAGGCACTGGCACAGGTTACCCAGGGCAGCGGTGGAGTCACCAAAGGGTTTTAAAAGACCTGTGGATGTAGCAATTGGGAACACGGGTTAGTGGTGGGCTTCGCAGTGCTGGGCGCATGGTTGGATTTGACGATCTTGGAGGTCTTTTCCACCCTAAACAACTCTATCATATACGATCCTCACTGTTCCCATACCCAGCAAGACTCAGGACAGCTCTTCTCCCGTATTCTCTAGAGCAGAGAGCCTGTGGTCTGCCTCTGGCACATCACATCCTACTGCCAGGGAACAAGTGCCAGGCACCTGTAACACAGTTTCAGCTCTGTAGGGTCCAAGCAGAGTCCAAGAGTCACCTCAAACCGAGCAGCATGAGCACTAACAAGCACCTAATAATTTTGATGGTGACACACACACATAATGCTATACTAATATTCTTGAGTCACTCCTCAGGGGATATGATGAAGAGTCACAATCACGGAGACTAATACACACACACGCTGTAAAGTGCCAAACATCACAGAGGTGCTATGCTTACACAAAAACAGAGAATCCAACTCAGATCTCCCCTTGAAGAACAAAGGAATACCCATACAATCCAAGGATACAGCAAGATCTCTCACTTTGTATTGCTTATTCACTTTTGGATTGCTGCACATTCCACAAATAAGCAACTCCAAAATATGTATAACCATGATTATCCCCATACATGAATTTATTTCCATGGGATTTCTCCTACCTGGAAGTAAGGGCACAAATGACCTTGCTCCACTGCTCAACTACTGCAGGATGATGTCGCCAGTTAGCCACCATCTCTTTGGCAGTTTTCCAGTAAGGAGGTGTGGGAAAGCACCGCGTACAAGCGAGTAACCATACCTCAAACAGCACGCCAATTAATTTTTCAGCCAGATTCTCAGCAATGCCACCTTGCAACAGAAACCAAGCACATCTTCAGTTAGTGTTCCATCTAAATAACTTCAAATATCTCCCCAAAGAGGTTTTGGTTAAAGTGCATAAAGATTAAGCCCTTTTTTTCATAACTTTTAAGAATGATCCTTGATTGCTTCCTACAGCCAATTAGCCTTTTTGCAAGACTAAGTACAATAGATAAAGCCCAGCCACATGTGTGTAATAAGGGACAGAAGGAATCCACCAATCTTAGGCAGTCTTCTATTGCACTGTGCCTATACTGAAGTCTTTTTTTTTTAAATAACTAACACTATTTTTTGCACTAGGAAGGCTGAACAGCAAAACAAAGGAGTTTCAGTGAAACAAACAGGAAACAACAGTGTCTTAAACTGCTCATACCAAACTGTTCATGCATAAAGTCACTGTCTTGCAAAAATACTTTCAGGAAAACTCAGCTCCAAATCATTCAGTCTCTTCTGGCAATGCTTTATTTTGGAGTAATGGGGCAGAATTAGGAGTGAGCTATTGTGCTTTGGTAGCTCCTACGAGCTTTTAATAGGTTCCCCCATCCTGCTTGCAGCTGAATGTGAAGAAGAGCCAGAAGTTTTTTAATAATTGAACCAAATGGAATATGAACATGAACCTTGCACAGTTGGAGCTGCTAGAAGAGTGTCATTGATCTGAAGAAGAAATAATAACAAAACCTCCCAGGTTTCTCTTGCCATAATTGTTGACTCATGCGCCAGCTTCTGGACAGCTTTCAAAACCTGCAAGCACAGTCTGATCTGACTGGATCCCGGGTCTGGCCTGCAAGAGAAGACAACAATGCTTGAGAAATAGAACTATTAAGCGATGTATTCAGTAATGCGAACTTTCAGCATGTTCAACTTACAAAAGGAAACAAGTATTATTGAGTGAGACCCAAGAACATGAGCCAATATGCTTCTGGGCACCCCAACTCTGTCTCTAGGCATCCCAACTCTGCCTTAATGAGCACAAGATGCACCATAACACTCTTTTCCTCACGAGACTCAATACATAGAACAAGCACAATCCATCATCTCATATTTATCTTGGGCCAAACAATGACAATCTAGTTGCAACATCATGAATTATTACATACGTAAGTCAGAAGTGGCAAATTAGGAGAACATATTGTTGGCAAAATAATTAAAATTCTTCCTAGTTCTCCTCTTGTTTCCACATCAACTCTTATCACTTCTACCTTTAGTCTGATGTTCCTATTTAATGACCCCTTTGTAGATCTTCTTCTGTAAGCAGTTAGAAGTAAGGAAGGAAGAAAGGAAACAGTTACATATTTCCTAGATTTTTTCTGTAGTAATAATCAGATCCACAGTGGCACTGCCGAATCACTCAACACAAAGTTGCTCACAAGCAGCACAAAGCAGCATCACCTCCTCCCATCAGTTAGTCTGGACAATGCAGAACAGGTACAAAACAGTAATGTGACA
The DNA here is from genome assembly GCF_901933205.1 of Camarhynchus parvulus. Taxonomy (NCBI): domain Eukaryota; kingdom Metazoa; phylum Chordata; class Aves; order Passeriformes; family Thraupidae; genus Camarhynchus; species Camarhynchus parvulus. The sequence continues at coordinate 14,305,712 of NC_044590.1, forward strand.
CATTCTGGACAGTATCTGAGGACATTGGTAAAAAACCTTAGGAAGCCCAAATTTTAAAGGGTGAAAGAGATTAGAAATTAGAGTGTGCAGTAAGGCATATTTCAACCATTTCATGATCCTTCCTACCACCACTGAAGAGATGACAAAAAAACCCCATACAAGTATTATCTTCCACTGGACTAGTAAGTAGTATTACCAGATTCCTTCCAAACATTTTCAATGTGGTATAACCCACAAGTCATGTCACATAGCAAGCACCTCAAGAATGTGCTGGTCTGCTAAATGCTATCAACTTTTATCTTGATAGCATAATGTTGTATTACAGTACTGAAAAAAAAGATTACAAAGAGACAAGATAATGCCTAATGCATAATTACACATTACTAGTCACAGTTGAGGACCTCAATGAGTTGCTTGATGTTAGTGCTAGATCATAACCCAGAGTCTCTGTAGAAAAACAGACTTTGGGATAAACGAATCCTGCCTTGCTTACAGCACTATTTTTGCCTGAGCAACAACAGAGCAGATTGCTTCAGTTGAAAGGTATCCTTAATTGATATAGGCTTGAAGCTTCTAAGGCTGCTTCAAGACTTGTTTCCCTAATCATTCAGAGAAACTGTAAAAAAACAGGGCTTATATACAAGCTAACAGGATACTTCTGTGCTGATCTTGTAAAAGCAACTCGAACATTCCTGTCCATCTATGACTTCCTCTTGTTTACAAAGTTGACCCAGTGGCAAGCTCTGCTTGCACTATTTCTAGGCTTCTAGATGTCTAGATTTCTACAGACTGTAGCCTTTTGGCCATACTCCTTCAGAAGTACCGTTCCCATGTGAAGTTATTACAAATTAAAGTACTTTGGCAGTCACATGTTCCACGGTCTCTCAAGCAATTCCAGACATTTCTGTTGCAGAGGACCTCGATATCTGTACCTCACTCTCCTGGAGAGGCAATAGAGGAGGAGAGAGGTCTCCTATTTCCTTCCAACAGTGTTTGTGGCACTGAAACTTTATCTGACAGCACTAACAACCACTACTGCTTAAGTCATCTTCAAGACCTCTTGGATATTCTAGGGTTGCCAGAAATTGAAAGCCTGGGGGGTGCCTGGTGACTATTCAAATACGTTAACAAAGTGTTTGCTTCTCCAGAGTGGACAGAAGGCCAATGTAGGAGGGAAGGAGGCAAACACCCTCTCTCCTGTCACTGCAGCAGATAGAGGAAAGCTAACTTGGCTCACCCAGCCTTCAGAGTTTTCTTTTTCAGCACCATACAATTTCAACGACTGTGCATGTAAACATTTGATTCAGCTGAGCACTCAGACTAGAATAATCTATATGCACCTGCTCTGTATGGGTGTACACAAGCTCCTGAGATGCCATTTACACTGAAGTGCTCACTTCAGGCTGCTGTGTTTCGCACCTCACCTATATGTCACTATCTGAGTCTGATGCCTTCACAACTCTGGGCCACCACTTTAAAGGCAGCCAAATCAACAGCTACATCATTTCCAGAGAACCAGAATGAGGAAGGAAGCTATTTAAATCACAACCTTCCATAGGACATAGGCTTATAATAAAGACTTAATATCTTCAACACAAGAACAGATTTTTCCAGGAGACAGTTCAATACAGGTTGCTGTAACACCTCTTGGGTAAGTATTCTACATGAGTCCATCATCATCAGCAACCTGCATCAATTGGGTAAACCCAGAAATCCTTCTCTTCTTCCCCACGACAGACACCTAAGTCTGAATCTTTGCTTTTATTCAAGGCAGGTGTGCACAACTCAGTTCTGTATTCCATTTGCAGTATAGAAATTTCTCCTGTTGCTGGAGTGAATTCTGAACATAGCACCCTGGAGGGCAAAACTTAAAAAGAAAGTAGGGACTTGAATGTCAAGTGTTGATAGCAACAGCCATGAAAAATCAGTGTTTCAGATACATCTCAGAGGCTCTTGAAAGAAAAACATACAGAACAGCTATACTACAGTATAGCTAATGATTTTTCAGCCCTCCCTGTCTCTAGGTATTAACTATTTCATTCAACAACTATCACATGTAGTCTATCAGCCTACATCAAGGTCCAATAATAATTTTGGGAGAGAAGGGTAAAGTGGAAGCTTGTGCCAACAGCATGCAAGAAACTGTACTACTGAGCTGCCTGCTACTAGGGTCCTGGTGGGAGAGCAAGCAAGGGATCACAGAAACAACTATTTAATGGACTAGTGAAGAATTTCTTCTCTGCTGTGCCAAGGCAATAAAGGATCCCAGACAGCAGACTGTATTCTGCACTAATTAAAGCTTAGAGACAACCTCCTGCCACAGTCTAATCCAGAAGCTTGCTCTCCTCAGACTTGTGTCATTGCCTTGACCATGCTTTAATGAGAATTAAAATGCATTTTCACTACAAGTTAAGAGCAACAGCAGCTAAGAGTAGGTGGTAGACTTCAAAGCAATCAATAAACAGCAGAGAACTCTGAATTTGCACAAATTACTATTCAAAGTCCTTTATAAACAAAGCCTTTAGTAAAGTGACCCAGCTGAGCACTTTGAAGGCCACCTGCAGTGACACATATTTAATACTGATAAAAGCAGATGATCTGATATTTACGGGCATATACTAAACATTGATCTGAAGTTAAGTACCTTTTCATGGGATGCTATTCTTTAATCTTACTTATCCAGTATGTATGTCCAACAGCAGCAGGTAAACTTGCCATAAACCATAAATAAGGCAATGATGTTTGTGCACTCTGACAACGTAGCTGTGTACAAGACCTAGAAACATGTCTATCTCTCAACACATCATCCAAGGATGTCGGGCAGCAAGCACTCCACCACCAGGTTCTTTAAAAACTACCAGAGAAGGACAGTCAGCATAACCATGCACATTTGACATGCAGCAAGATGCAGGCACAGAGCAGTCACTTACTACAAAATCCTTCAGTAAATCAAAAATGTAGTCAAATCTTGACTAACAAGGGCAGAGACTGTCATGATGTTCTCTTAGTTTATCTCAGTTTTACACAATGAAAAGCACATGGTCACACAGTGATGCGCTTCCACTTTTCCCCTTACCCTCCAGTCATCCAACAGAGATAAATCTTGAACCTCTTGGAACAGTAAACATTAAAGTATATGAACTATATGTCATTCTAACCACAGCAGCAAAAACTCAATTTGCTACTGCAAAATTACAAGACATTTGGAGAAACACCTTCCTCCTAAGTTTGCAGCACTAGCAGTCTTATTTGACCCAAGAGCCTCCACACCTCATGAGTCCTCTGACAGGCTACCAGCTGAGTATAGCTTGGAATCCCTAACACTCACCTTGGTACAAAGAGATTTTGGAGATGTTTGAGAATGCTTTGAACATAAAGGTTTGGTTCCTTAATAACAGGTAAAGGAATAGAGTCCTTAGGTAACACAAGAGCCATAATCCAATCTGTATACACATCCACACAGTATTTCACAGTATCGCCATCCAAAGGGAGGGTCAGTCCATAACAAACCACCTCCATAGTCCATTTTACCTAACAAACATAAAGCAAAAGTTATTAAAAATAAATATTGGTAAGTAAGTGCTGGTTAGAGCACATTAGATCTGACTAAAAAAAAAAAAAAGCAACAGTAGTTATGTTGTGTGGGCAATTCTGTTTAACATATCCTGCAAGAAAACACCAAATCATTAACTCATATATCATGATACTATGAAGAATATGAATAAATGGCAAAACACTCTCTAAATTCTGAATCTCTTAAATCTAAACTGTAGAGAGAACTCTTTGGAACACACAAAAACTGTTAGTGAAAGATTTTCAAATTCTAAGAAATACTTGTACTATACAAAGACTTTTTTTTGAAGTCACATACTGTTGCTTCAAAACTGAAGGTAAGTAGAAAGGCTTTGTGTTAAATGCTAAATTCTTTGGGTTTGTTTTGAGGTTTTTTTGTTGGTTTTCTTTAGCCTGAATTTTGTGGTATAGTAGCTCAGGCAAACATTTACTATAAAGTCATGAAGTACACTGTTGGTATGATCTAGTTGCTAATAAAAACCCTATGGAGATCACTAAACTAAAAATGTAACACACTTCATAAAACTTGGGGCAATAAAGAGAGAAAAATAAAAGAGGCCATAAAAAACTATTAAACTGTCACTCCAGCATAAGGAAACTATCATCTCCAAGGAAAGGCACTTACTTCTTTGTCTGTTTTTAGTAAACTCTCACTTCCAACAGATGATGCAATTAAAGCTTGTCCAAGAGGACGCACGACTGCATTTGCCACTTCTCTCCCCACATTCTCAGGATAGCTGTGAAGTACACTGGTATTCCCCTGATCATTTTGAATGACAAGATGCAAGGATCTCCACTCTGAGTACATAGTGCCTCTATGCTACAATCCAAACACCTGGGGGCGCAAGGAAGAAAAAGAGACAATTAGTTTAAACATCTATGACATGAGTTAGCAAAACTGAAGCTGTGTATCACAATCCAGACCCTTGTAAATTCAAGATGCACATATACATTTCATACATTTCACAATCAAGAAGAGATTCCAATAGTTGTTCTTCAACCTTAGTATGTTTTTTACACAGATGAGCTTTAACATAGGTTGATTACAGAGATTACAGCAAGTTTCAGTTTAGGACTAAATGCCTATTTTAGACACTTAAACCTGAGAAGTGACTTCACCTCACACTTCTGCTTACACCATCTTTGCAGGAAAGCTGCTTCCATTTACACAACATCTTCAGGCAAGTAGAAAACAGTTCTACAAGTATTCTGCTCATGAAGCAATGGCTGCAATTCACCCTGTTCCCTTTTTCACATCAACAGCAGTTAAAAAGAGACACCAAGAAACTTCCAGGAAAACCTTAGTCATCTGAGAAGACAAAAATTCAGCCTCTTTCATATTCATAAGGTATTTCTACAGCAGGTACTACTCAAAACTGGTAGCTGAAAGACGCAATTCAGTGATAATGAAGAGTGCCCTTTATTTGCAATGAGTTCAGGACTGGCTGAGCCTTAGTGCATCACTAGCTTAAACCCAGCATCACTTTACAGTTTCATTACAGCACATACAGGTTCCAAATCTATGGTGTTGGGGTGCATTTCAAATCTTTGTAAAGTCAATACAAACAGAGAGTCACTCCATAAAAATCTACATTTGTCCCACAGATTCCAGACAGAAAAGCCACTAGGAAATTTCCCAGGCAGTGCTCTCAGAACTAGACACAGCTCTCCTTTCAGTAACAATCCCAGCACAACTGCAGTTACATATATCCCCTCACTGCCATTCGAGATTAGCAAGCCAAGCTGACCGTGAACTAACCAGATTTTTGCAGTGATAGGAGCTTGGGATGGGTATTTTGGCATCGTTGTGAAACCTCAGCCAAGAGAGGCAATTAGAAGCAGCAGAAGTTAAGCTGTGCTCCCATCTCCAGTCAGCAGCACTCTTGTGTCCTGAGCGGTGGCTCATGCTGCACCAGCAGCACAACCAACACCTCTGTGCTGTACGGGGCAGGGCTGGGAGCCAGGCCAGAACCCCCTGCCCTGGGAATGGGTGCAGCGAGGCAGCACCAGTCATGGGACTGCACTGGGCAGCTCAGAGACACCCACACCCACCACGCACAGCCAACTTTGATCCACACATCAAACACATCCAGAGATCTGATCTAACTCAGATGAGAAACACCTGTGCCAACACAGTTGTTTTGTGAGGAGAGCAGTGAGGACCCAGGGCCAGACCGGTGGCAGGAACATCCCTCTGACAGCAGAGCACTTTGTACAGGCTCACAACAACGGTAAACTGCTGCTCAAGCAGGTGGTACCACAGCAGCCTGTGAGAGCCACCAGAACTGCGACTGCACCATCTCCTTTTCCTCCTCTCCCACCAGAATTGACAGCCTTTTATCCATTATCTGAGCCAGGTGACCACACGGACAAGGAAAACAGGGCTGGCACAGGAGAAAAGCAAGGAGTGTTCAAGTGACACAGCTCAGAGCAGCTCAAGCTGTCATGGATGGCACTCCAAGATCCGTTTGCCAACTACACTTACCTGGCACAATTTGGAAGCCAGTTAGTTATACATGGAATATTTTGAACACCTCCCTTAGACATTCGTTGGCCCAAAACCAAACAAGAAACCAGGCCTGGAAATACACATTCTTAGGGAAAGACCTATTTAAACAATCTGCCTACTTAGCTGACTGCCCAGATGTTTATACCCAAAACCTATGCAAAAAGCCTGATGATTCCCTTCAAGGGAGACAGAAAAGCGAGGCAGCAAGATCTTGTCTTCCAAACTACATCCTTTGTGGTTTGAGACAGCAATCATGTGTGCTTATCTGCTAGTGAGTTAACCAGAGCAGCAGCAGCCTGCAGGACGTCCAATCATTACATCCTTCAGGTACCTTCCCTCCTCTGGGTACTGAAGCAGGGGGGATGCTCATGTCACTGTGGTCAGAACCCTTAGGCTTAGAGAAAAATGGCAATTCCAAGACACAGAAAAGTCACGCACACTCACACAAACCCCCCAAAATCAAACCAAACCAAAAACCCAAGAAAATACCCTCAAAAACAAAATACCAAACAAAACCTACAAAATCCCAATCCTCAGTGATGGCTTTGATCACTGCTTAGCTCCACTATCTAGGTTTCCATACTGGTATCTTTTCCTTTCATATCCTATAGCCACAGACATGCTTCATCTTCCCCCTTCTCTTCTACCTGACCGGCATCTTAGTCTCCAGTGTGTGTTTGAAGTCAAAGCAGAAGGGACAGAAGTGAGATATAATCCACTTTCCAAGACTTCCCCCTCCTTTCTCATCCCCACAGCACTTTGCCTCTATTCCCAGAGCAGAGACCCTACCCGCTATCCACAAGGGAAGAGGGGAAGCACTCCCCATTCCTCTCCTGTGACACAAGTTCATTAGAAGCACATAACCCGGTAACAGTATTTGAGGAACATTGGTTTAAATAAGCTGATTTGAACTGATAAAACAGCATGTCCTTTCCATGCCCGCCCTCCGGCTGGCAGTGAACAGCTCACGGCAGGAGCTTCTCAGTGTCACAGCACACTCACTGCGGCCGCCCTCATCCCAGAGCAGGGTGCCCAGGTGTGTGGAACTGGTGTACACTACAAGCAAATGGCAGGCAATGCCTATGTGGGAGCTTTCTCATCTAGAAGAATCCTGTTGCAGTTAAGAAAACCTTAATTGCACTAAGGCAGGGGAACGCAAGAACACAATCACCTGCCCTCATGCAGCTCCCTGCCACAATGAAAAAAAGACGCAAAGCTCTTCTGGGTGACCCTTCCACACTTCTGAGGAGTGGCACTTTTAACAGATGCAGCATATATACAATATGCTATGCTGAAGAGGTTTAGCAACAGGACAACCAAAACTTCTCATACCACACACTCCCAGCCTGCTGCCTGACATTCTTACGTAAATTTGATCATCAGCCTGTATCTTGTTCATATTTGAGACTGCCTTTCATCTTGCTGTAAAAGAAACCTGTTCATTTTAGCAATACATTGGGAATACTGAAAGAAGTAATTGATTCAGATGCAAAATCCTTATGAGGGAGATTTATCAGGGTATCGATCTATCCACACACCCCCCATATTTAGCAGTTAAAAGTCTTTATTTGGAAGGACTAGAAGTTACTTTTTATTTAAGACTCCAGTTCAACTGCCACTTGAATTGGAAATGGCTGCAATCTGTTAGGATTGGACTATCTCTAAATCTGTCTAGTATGCAGCTTCTTCTAACTGGACAGGAATTAAAAAAGGCTAGAAAGTCTCCACACAATGATATCCAAAACAATGTTCCTGACAGATTCCACACACTGACAGTTTCGTAACTTTCCTCAAAGAGCACCTACTGCTGTGCAGCAGCAGGACTCCCTCCCTTCCAAGACGCTGTATTTATCAGTAACTACTGAAACACCAACAGCAAACTGAAGGCCAAGAAAGCAACTGTCACATCACACCTAATTTTGACTTCTGTTTTTGCAATACTTCTGTATTTCAGAAGCACCCTCACTTGCCCAGCTAACTTCGCACAAGTTTCATGAAGCTGAATATTTTGCATTTCACATGCACATATGTCTTATTGGGGTTCAAATCACTAAGGACTCTCAGAAAGCTGATTAAGAGAAGGGGTGAATAGAATAATAAATAAACCCCTGCTGTTCACCAAGCAGTTTTACACATTCTTGTATACTCTATGTTAACTGTATGTTCCTGGAGACCGCACTAAATAAAACATCCTCACACTCTCACAGACAAACCTGGAAAGAAATCACCAGCATTAAAACTCGCAAAAGCAATGAGACATTATGAAACTGAGCACTAATTCCAATATTCCCTAGTGTGGTAAATAATCTGGATTTCAATGTATTTCCTCCCAATCTGTTTCATCTTAGGAACTTCAGTTGTTATTACCATATAAACCACAGAAACTGGATGTCTCAGCATTGAGGATCCAAGATCCTCAGTTCTCAAACACTGCAGAAGCCAGTGAGCACAAAAGAATAATAAGTCCATAAAACTCAAAAAATAAAGCTCTATTTCCAGTTTCTGAAGACCGAATATGAACAGCTGCAGCCAAAATATTTAAACTGGATCACTAAAGTTAGACAGCAAGAACTAAACAGAGTCACTTCTGCAGTTACTGTGAAGGAATGTGCAGAAGGTCCAAGCCTGAAGCTCAGGTGTTCGGAGCACATGCAGGGAGAGGTCAGGGAATCACTACTCATGTACAGAGCAATTCCTCAGAAAATGTGCACTAAGGGAGGGAAGTGCTGGGAGCAAACACGAACATTTGGTTGTGTTCAGCAGCTTCAGATGTAAAATGAAGTATTTTCCTATGAGGCAAAAGAACTTCCAAGCACAAAGACAAGCTGTCCCAAAAGTGGACCCTTCTTGGCTTTTACTAGAACCAAAAAAGCAGAGCAGACACAATGGATTACTACTGTACAAGAGATGCAAAGAACATCAGCAGAGATATGCTCAAAGAAGGCTGAAGGCCTAATTGAGCCTAAACCAGAGAAGCAGCCACAAAAAAAGTCTACATCAAAGTTCTGGGATATCAGATATGCTTTATAAGTATTCCCTGGAAAAAAAGAAAGTCCTCTCATTTAACATGACCTCTGCTACCTAACAATACTAACATTTGCTCTCCAAAGGAAACAATTCTTGCCAGAAAGCCATCCTGCCACAACCCACCTTTCCCCAAAGCACAAACCAGACATTTATGAGCAATTTTTCTCAGTCATGTGACATTCTAAACATGAACAGCTGCTATATGCCCACTTGTCCCACTGCCCTCCAAGTTCATGTTGGAGAAGGCGAGTTACATCTAGCCGAGACTAACTGCACCTCTGGTATTAAGCCTACCAGGCCTGAGGAAGCACAGCCCTCCTGGTAGCTCACCTCTGGAGCCACCTAACATATTAGCTCCGCCTAAGGCATGCACTATGTGTAAAGAACAACAGTCAGAGCAGAGAGCAGGGAAAAAATAAAAATTGCAAGAACTAAATAGAAGACCCATCTGAGAGAAATACCAGCAGAAAGTTGGTATTTTAAGTATTTTGTTAAAGAAATTTAAAAATATGGACGTCAGGGTTACTATTAATTTTTTAAAAAGTCTATATTCAATGCAAGAAGAGAAAAGTCAAACAAAAAACCAAACTCCTGTCATCCTTTCCCAAGCCATTCAGCCACAGCACTAACAAGGGTCAGAGAAGAGAATTCCAGCTGCCCTTGCCCCGAGAAGACAAATTTGTCAGATTTTGTTGCATTACTGTAGCAGAAACTAATACATGAATGTGCCAAAGGAAAGACTGCGTCTCAAAGGATCCCACAGGACTCCGGCCTCACTATCTCCAGCACTCCCAGTTCATGGACTCCATTGCCTCTAGTTCCTGGGAACATTGCTGGACACAGCGTGGCCAAAGCAGGAGGCAGGGCACTTGCTACGGGGAAGGCCACTGCCTACAAGTTGCATACTGTCACATGTGAAGATGAGCAGAGTCATAGGAAAGCAAAAACAGTTTTGTACGTTTTAACTATTATTCTGCTTTCAAGCATCATTACTCAGACATCAGTACTACTCTGCTTCTCACTATCACTCTCATTTTTAACACTAGATTTGAGAAAATTATCTTCCAGGGAAGTCACCTGAGAATTTAGTATGTTTTCAAACCCCTCATTTATGCAAAAAACTATTTAATGAACTTGATCACAAAAGAGTGCACTCGACTGAACAAAATTTTTACTCAACAGTTTCTTTTACATTGGCACTTATTTGTCGGTCCAGTTGCTCGTGAAGTCTCCAAACTGCTCAAGCAGGAAGGACTCTCTTGCAGGCACAGCCCCCTTACTCCGGGGAGAAGCCTCGCTGATGAGTTCGCCAAATAAATAGGATCTACTATCCACTGGGCACGGAGACCATATGAGACAGGGAAAAGCAGAATCCCGACAGACCCCGGGAGGCCTGAGCCGGGCACGCTCGGCACCAGCGGGCTGTTGGTCAGACTCTGCGGGGAAACAGCGACACAAACTTTTTCCTCCCTCAGGTCCAGCTCCCGCTCGCAGGATCTACACGGGAGGAAGGGTGCGGGTACCACCTCACGCTCCTCCCAGGGACCCGAAACGCGGTTCGACCCCCGGGCCGGAGCAGGGGCCAAGCGGGGCCCTGGGCCGCGGGAGGTCATCGAGAGTCGCTCCCGCCCGCCCTGCGGTGGCTCCGCGGCACCAACCAGGCGCGAGGCACTGGGGGAGCCCTGGGGACAGGCTCGCCCATCGCCCGCCCCGCTCGGGCCCCGCCGCGGCAGCGCAGAGGTCAGCGCGGTGGAGGCTCCGGGCGGCGCCCGCGCCACAGGCCCCGCGGGTGGCAAAGCGGGCCGAGTCCGACAGCGCCGTGGCGGGAAGCCTGGCCGTCTTACCTGCGCCGAGAGCCCGGCAGACATGTCGGGGAGCGCCACTCCCTCAGGCCGCCGGCGCCACGGGGACGCGGCCACACGGGACCGGGAGCGCCGCTCGCAGCGCTCGGCCCGCACCCGCTTCCGGCAGCGCCACAAAGCGCACGGCGGGGTCGTGCCCCTGCGCATGCGCGAGCCCACTACAACGCGATTCCCCGCCCCTGCACGCTACTCCTGTGCCGGAGGCACCGAATAAGTCTCAGGGACCGGCTGTGCGCATGCGTAGAGCCGCCGCCGCGATGCCGGGCGCCGCCGTGATGCTCTCACTCTTAAAGGGGCCGCGCACGCCGGCCCCGCCCGTAGCCCGCGCTGCCCGCGGATCCCGGAGGCTCCGCCATCTCCGTTCCCCGGGCGCTGCACCCAGGCCTGGGGAGGGCCTGTGCGGCGCACCGGGACTGAGCGCCCCCGGGCCCTCGGGTGGAAGGAGCTTTTGCCGGGCCGCTCCAGCTCGAGCTGCAGCGACCGGGAGTCGCCGGTGCCGTTCCGCTGGCCTGGCTCCGGCTCATCTTCCACTGCCACAGCGGGCTCTGCTGGTGTCCGGCCCGACCTTGCCCTGCCCTCAGGCTCCGCTGCTGCTGCGCCCAGGCAGCCGCAGCTCAGCCTGGCTGTGGCTGGGAAGGGACAGTGACAGCACCAGCTCTGTTTCCCCAGGCCATATCTCGCTCTTCCCGCGATCTTCATTCCCATTCCGCGTTCATTTGCCGCTCCCCTGACCCATAGTATTGACTAGTCTGCGGGTGCTGATAGCACTTAGCTACAGCGATGTAGGTTACCTGGATTCAAACAGTGTGGGCAGCTCACAGGGGAGATTCTGCCTCTCTGCCCACTCAGGTGAGACCCCACCTGCAGAGCTGCCTCCAGCCCTGGGGACCTAACATCAGAAGGATGTGGAGCTGTTGGAGCAAGTCCAGAAGTCGCCATGGAGATGGTCCCAGGGCTGGAGTCCCTCTGCTCCCTCTGCTCTGGAGCCAGGCTGGGAGAGCTGAGGGTGCTCACCTGGGGGAGAGGAGGCTCCAGGGAGACCTTGGAGCCTGTTCCAGTGCCTAAAGGGACTGCAGGAAAGCTGAGGAGGGACTTTGGGATGAGGGATGAAGGGACAGGACAAGGTGGAATGGCTTCTCACTGCCAAAGGGCAGGGTTAGAATAGGTTTCTTAAGTATTTCTTTAGTATTTCTTTGCTGTGAGGGTAGTAAAACAATTTTCCCAGAGAAGTTTTGGCAGCCCGCCTGTGGAAATAATCAAGACCAAATTGGACAGGGCTTGGAGCAATCTTGCCTAGTGGAAGGTGTCCCTGTTTATTGCAGGGGGCTTGGAATAGATGGCCTTTGAAAAGTCCAACTACTTTCTGATTCTGTGAAATACAGCCAGTGGAGAAGGCAGCACAGGGCACTCTGCAGGGAGCAGTGCCTTGCTCCATAGCCCAGTGCTGTTTAGGGAAGGTGTGAGGGCCTGGTGTCCTGAGAGCCCCTGGCAATGGGCCCCTTTACTCACTCCCTGCTGCAGCTGGGAGCGGCACCATCTGCCTACCTGTATCACCCCTGTGTTCACCTCTCTGCAATGTTCTCTGCTTTCTGCAAGCAATCCAGCAGGTGCACTGCTGATAAAGTCAGCCCGGTCTCACAGATTCCTTATGGGCTGTTCCACAGGGGCCAGGTTTCCGGGTCCTTTCTTCAGCACTTGCCTGCACTGTTTCTTGTTCAGTGCAGCACTAAGACGTTAACCTAAACAAAGAGGAGCCTGCAAAGTGTTTTTTAACCTCTTGTATTACCATCCACTGAAGAAACACCAGATATCACAGTGCAAATTGTATTCCTGTTCCCCTTCCTGGCAGGAAGACTTCTAGTCTGCACATTTTCCGCATGGAGGCTGCTGACAGCAAGAGATGTGAGTTTCATAATAAAGATTTTCTCAGTGCTTTTAATGTAAATCTTTTCCTCGTCTTTGTTCTCCCCCCAAAGGGAGAGCAGGGCCTTGCAGGACACATCCTTTCACAATACCATGAATCTTTGGTCCCTAATTAAAAAAAAAAAGAGAGAGATCTGGGTTAGTCAGGCTGCTGGGGGTGATAGAATGCAGCACAGATGGAGAGGACTGAGTGGAAAGAGCATTTGTATCTTGGTTTGAAAGACAGGTGTCTGCCAAGGAAGGCAGGAATGCCCCTTGGAATGGAGAATATGACCCCCTTCCCTCTGAATTATTATAACTTTGAAATGACGGGGCTTTCAGGCAAAGATACGAGAAAAGGAATAGCAGTTCCTTACTAGCGTGTGTGTGTGTATAACAAGGCAAACAAACACCAAGCCCGGCAGCACCGATGAGCAGACGCAGAGCCCCAGGGCCGGCCTTGTCCCGGCTGCAGGAACCTTCCCCTGCGGTGCAGTTCCGGGCACAGCCAGCAGGGGCGCTGCTGGCTCCCGGCCGGGCAGGGCGGGGCGATGATTCCCCCGGGGCTGCAGGGGGCGCTGTGGCGCGAGCTCGGCCGCCTCTCTGCGCACGGCAATGGCGGGCGGGCTGGCGGAAGGGATGGAGAAGGGGCTGCCTTTGGAACCCTCAGGTGTTGTATTAAAGATGTTTACAACAATACATATATATTACAGTAATACATTATACAGCTATACTTCTACATTACAGAAATACATTATACCAGTTACATTACACCAGCATCTATCTCTACTTGTTGAGGCGGTCATAACTCAAAGTAAATACCTTAAATGTCCCAAACCAAATCCCTCAAATGTCCCATAATTATTGCTTGTTGGTGGCTCACCTATTCCCAGGTGTCTTGATTAGATAATCAGGTCTAGACCTCTTTGTGGCTTCCATCTGCCACTCTCAGCTTCACCAACGCCACATCCCCCACTCCGTCCCAGTGGGTCACAGTAGCCCTAAACACTTTACACTAATACTTATACATAACAGTAAACATTACAACCACATTTATATATTACAGTGAGCATTACAACCACAGAGTCCATCCCTTCCAGGGGCTTTTCCCAAAGCGTCCAGCCAGGAGCATCTGCAGCTAATCCAGCAGCGATCCAATGAAGGATATTGCTGCCAGACTGCCACAGAGCCCTGGCACGTCCAAAGCTTCTCCAACCCTCTCCTGGGGTCTACCCTCCTGGGGTCAGTCTTCTTCTGGGATTATTCATCCCTTCTGGGGGAACTCACTATCTTCTCCTGGGACTCTCCTGGGCCTCGCAGCAGCCATCTCTGGGACTCTCCTGGGCCTCACCCTCTCCTGGGGTCCTGGGATTCTTCATCTCCTCCTGCAGTTTTCACACCAGCCATGCAGCTCTTCTTGCAGTCTTCATCTGGCTCTTACAATCTTCCTTCTGCTCCTTGCAGGCTTCTGACTCTTACTCTGACTCCTTGGCTGACTCCACCCTTTTATGGTCCTTGTACTTAATTGCTTACAGGTGTATATGCCACTTGTTCTTAATTGACCCCAGCTGCAACTCATTGGGGAATACTGTGCCCCCTTACCATTCTCCCTACACTCTGTCTGGGGAAATGGACTGCAGCAGGAACCTCGGAAGCAGCTGGAACGGCAGAGGTGAGCCGATCCTGTTGTAATAATGAGGTGTAGCAGAAATTCCGCAGCCTTAGCAGGAGCCACTGGGCATCCCGGCAGGCCCGGGTATGGGGCTACAGTGTAGCGAAAACTCGGAGCAGCGGTAGAAAGCAGCCTGGCTACCAAACACGGCTGGGAGACCCTCCCTCTGAGAGGGAAGGGACTTGGGGTCCCAGGGCTTCCCCGGAGGCACCAGAGCAGATGGTGAAGGTTCTTTCTTAGTGAGGTCGGATGTTAACAAGGTCCCAGTGTGTTATATATAATAGGTTAATTCATGCTTTAACAATAGAAATAGATATATAATAAGTAGGAATCAAACTCTATGTGAGGGACTGCTCAGACCAGGGAAGGCATTCATTTCACATTCCAACGATAAAGACTGCAGCTTCCCAGACCAGAAATACATATGAAGGACCCCGCCCGGGGCACCAGAGATTTCCTGGCAAAGCCTGCAGCCCCCCAGACCAGAAAATCCATATGAAGAGATCTGCTTGGGGCATCAGAGATTTCCTGTAACACTAGACAGAAGAAGAGATGCTATCTGGGCATTCCCGGAATAGACTATTTGGAAAGGAATCCACGAGACCCTACACCTGGAGACAGCTCCCAAGAACGGACATTGCCTATTCCATGTGAATACATCTTTCGGCCTGGGTGCACAGACGTTTGTCTGAATTTGGACTTCTGCCTTTGTATACTTCTACACATGTATAGACCTAACTTTGCATGTAAAGAAACACAAAGAAATATGTGGTCATCCTTGCCCTGGGCTAAATAAACTGTATATAAGCTGGCTCCAGTGAGCACTCGGTGTGCATTTGGGGGAAAAGCTGTCCTTGTGCCAGCCTGAACCCAAAGCACCCAGCTGCTGCTCCCGGGACTGATAGCTGACTTGGCTGTGGTAAGATTTTGAAATTTATATTTTTGTCATTTGATCTAATAAATTTTTGTTAATTTTTTTGATAAATTGGCTACAGATTTGATCATTTATAACACAGTGCAACGGCCACTCCCACAAGCAGAGCTTCACTCGTGGTAGGAGGACAGCAGGAGATGGAGCCTCACAGTGGTAGCGAATTCTCCCTTCAGCAACCACAGCCTGTCTCCTCTCTGATGCCGAGAGAGCCAGAGAGGGCCAGGAGCTATGCTCAGCCTCTTCCCCCTGCCCAAATCTCCCGGTATCTCTGCCCCCCCTAGAGAAACCCCTCAGCTAAGAGAGTAGCCAGCCCTACCCTTCCCTTGCACCGTGGCAACTTCTTTTTTTTCGCTCTTAAGTACCAGTCAGTTTTGTCTCCTAGCAACATATGGGAAAAAATTCCCTGAGAGAAAGCAAACAACAGGAGCAATCCTAACCTCCAACAATTTGTTACACAATAGAGTCGCAGAGCCAACAGGCACATGTGCAGAGGTGAAACTGCAAAGCTGGCTCATGGACCTCCGTTCCCCAAATCACAGTCTGCTTGCTGTGCCCATCTTCCTCTCGGCCCCTTACCTGCTGGATCAGAGGAGCAAAAATTCCTTCCAATCTCGTATATTTTGCTTGACAGTGGCAGAGCAAGAGAAGTTGAAGTTCACCTGTAGCAGCCCATGGAGAGCCACCTTTCCCTGTGTGCTCACTATGTGTGACTTCAAAACCACTGAAGTCACACATAGTGATCACACAGGGAATGGTGGCTCCCATGGTCCCCTGCACAGTGGCCTCAGGGCTGCCAGCTGTGGCTGTGCTGCCTCCCAGCTCTCTGCAGTTCACCCTGTGTGGATTCTCTGTGAAAGGAATGAGAAGAAGGTGGTATTACAAAAATCCTGTATGCCTGATGGTAGATAAGGCTAGACACAGAGAGGTGAAAGAAGCAGTGGGGAGAACTATAAATAACATAGGAATTCCACTATTTGACACAGACTATTACTCACCCAAGACTGTGCTACATCTCTGGATTTAGAGAGAAAGAACGGAGACACGAGGAAAAAGAAAAATGGGGGTTGGGGGGGGTGTACATTGGAAGGGAGTATTAAGCATTTTGGGAAGTCTGTACCTCTCAAGTACCTCAGCCAATGGGGAAAGAGAGAAGGGAAATGTGGCCGGGAAATTAGGATAAAAAGGAGGCTGCATCCTCTAACAATTTTGAGAGACCTCATGGGGAATGCCCCATGGCCTCTGCGTTTATTCGCATCCTGTGAAAGGACTCCTCTGCCTCCTTTTTGGACGTAAACATCTGGTGTCTGTAGATTCATTTTTCTGATATCCTTGTGAAAAACGCCAATCACTTGTTTTTAAAATTTTAAAAGTTTAATAGTAATAAAATGGTTATAAAGATAGTATTAATATTATAGTAATAAAAATTTGGACAAGTAGGATTAGGACAATACAAGACAATAAAAACAAAGAGTTATGGACAATCCGGGTACCTCTTTCTGGGCAAAATAAGACCGAAAAAGGACCCTCGTTAACAGAGGATTAACCCTTAAAAGCAACAGCCTGCTGCGTATTCATACACTTCATACATGATGCATAAATTTCATTCAAACACAGGATTCTGTCTGGGCAGTGTCAGCTTCTTCCTCTTAATCCTAACGCCATCTTCATGGCTGAGCAATGTGGGAAGAAGTTGGTTTCTTCTGAAAAAGGAGCAATAAATTCTCTTTCTCTGAAAGATTTAGGTGTCCTGTGGCTGCTATCTCAGTGCGAGTACCTCATTCCTCTTTTTAAAAAAAGTATCTTACACAGCATAGTTTCTATTTTAACATTATGTTATAACCCAAAACTGTATTTAACACACTACTTAAGAAAATTAATACAGCATAACTTTCTAACATAACATATATAGTATTCATTTTAATATTTGCAAAAAGCCAATCATAAAATATGCATTGTTCACATCCATGCATTATCACAAGGCTCACGTACCTTACAATTGTCATGTAGCCTTTATTTATGTATAAAAAAGCTAAGATTACTGTCTCTTTTTTCCCTGTTCACTCAGGGTTCTCTCTTCAAACCAAGCTGCAGCAGGACTTCTCATGGAGCAAAATGGAAGATCCCCATTCCCAGCAACCACATGGATCCTGATGTGAGAAACTACGCTTACTTTTAAAATTTCAAAGGTTTATTAAACCTCAACAAAAATACAGAAGACAGCACGTTATAAATGAATAATGTGATGGTTGGCTCTCACAATTAAGAGATGGATATTATGTGTATGCTAAGAAAAGTTTTGTAAATGTATAGTGATGTTACTGTAATATGTCCTCCCACAGACCTCTTTCCCCTCCCCCTTGTAATAGCCTTGGTAGTGAGGGCATTTGGGAGGGCTTGTTACCAGGAGGTGCAAAATGACAGCACCTGGCCTCCAATCAAAATGTAAGAAAGTAATCTTCACCAATTGACAGCAGAGAAAGAGTTGACTGACAAAACTTTGGGAGGGGCTAAGAGTATAAAAGGCAGAGCATCCATTTTGAAAACAAGCGCGTGGCTGCTAGTTATGGAGACTCTCAGCACTGTAATTTTTCCTTGTTCAGTCCTTTGTTGTATTTTTTGTTAAGGTTTAATAAACCTTTGACATTTTAGAAGTGAGTGTCATTTCTCACATGAAAAAGGAAAAATTACAGCACTGGGAGCATGGAACTAAACCGCCATGTGCTTGGCCTTATCTCTGGAGCTAGGGTCATAATTCCACTAGGCTAGTTTCTTTCTCAGTGGGCTATCTGTGGGTGCCTCGGTTGGTATCTCTTCACTTTTTCCTTCTCCCTACTGGCTCCCAATCCCATCGTGACAGTCAACTACAGGCCCTCTCAACAAGGCCCACCTTCCCAATTAGTGGGAGGGAAGGAGAACGGGTGGGAAGGAGAGCGGGAGGGAGGGAGGGAAAGGGGAGAAAGGAAGACGAAGCTTTACTTTCTTCTTGAAAAACAAAAGCAAATAAACAACCTGCTTATGGTTCAGGGACCCCTGTGCCACTGGGTTGGTTCTGCCACTCCTCTCCCACCTCGGCTTGGCATCCCGGTCCCTTGGCACACCAGTGCAAGCAGCTGCCAAACCACTCCCGTGGTCCCCTGCTCGTGCAGCTTTATGCTGACAGGTTGTGAGGAAGCCTCCGTGTCTCAGCATCCCGGCCTCCCGTTCCCAGCACACCAGTGCAAGCAATCACCAAGCTGACCACGTGGTCCACTACACTTACATGGCTCCACCCCAGTGAACATTGAAGAGTTGTGTCCGCAGCCTGCCGCTCCCAGGCCAGCCCTGCTGGGCGCCACTGCTCCCAGCACACCCAAGTTGCTGTGTGCAGGCCTGTACAGGTGAGCCCACAGTGCTGGGGTCCCTGCTAAGAGGCACTGATCACCAGTTGTGCCATATGCAACCATTCCCTGCACCCCCAAGCCACCCCCCCACTCCCCGCTGAGCTGGCCGTGCCAGGGACAACAGTGCTGGGCTTCAGTGCCCCGACCCCATGGCTTTATGCTGCTGGATGCCGCAAGGAAGCCAGTATGGCCGAGCGCCCTCCCTGCGTCCGCTCAGCTTTATTCTGGTGAGTCACTGAGAAGCACCCACACCAGCAACTTCTGCAGTTTCCAAGGCCCTGGTATAACCAAGCCACCTCCCAACCCCAGTGGTCGCACCGGTGCCGCCAAGCCAGTGAGCCCCGCACTCTCTGAGACCCCAGGACAACCAAGCTAGCTCCTGACACCCCCAGCGGTCGTGCCGCTGCCACTGAGCTAGTGAAGCCCGTGGTTTATAAGACCCTTGCACAACCTGACCCTTAGACTGGGTTGGTGAAAACTGGAAGTTACTGTGCTGGGTCCCCACTGGCTGCCCCTCAATGGAGCAGGTGCCGCTGGCGTTTCTCCACTCGGGAAACACCGGTCCACTGTTCTCGCTTGGGTCTTGCAGGACCCTCCAAGCGATGGTTTTCCTGCCACTGGGTCAGCCCCCAATCTTCAGCGTTGCCACACGTGAACCACACCTAGCACCACCACCATCGCCTCCGCACCCGCTGGGTTAGTAGGTGCCAAGAGCTGCTGTGCCGGGTCCCCGCTGGCCATTACCCACACGGATTCCCGCCTAAGGCCTCCGAGACCCTGCACAGCCGAGCCTGTCTCTGACCTTTGGCAGTGCTGCCGCTGCTTCCTCTGAGCCAGTGAGCATTGGGAGTTACTGTGCCAGGTCCCAGCTTGCTGCTACCCACATAGCCTCCTGACGCAGTTTCTGAGACCCTGCTGCTCACACAAGCACAGTCAAACACCCCCCAAATTCAATAACCCTCAACCTGGCGCTCCCAGGTGTTCTTGAGCCCCCCAAAATCCAGTGACCCTCAACCTGGTGTCCCCAGGTGTTCTTGAGCACCCCCAAATCCAGTAACCGTCAACCTGGCATCCCCAGATGTTCTTGAGCCCCTCTGTATCTGGTAACTCTCTCAAGTCTCACACACACTCTAAACATACTCTTGGACTCTCACACACACGTGCAAATACTCACAATTTTCATCTGCAATTTTTTCCCCAGGGAATTTTTTCTCCCCCTCTTCTTTTTCATTATTTAGTCCTCTGCTGTCCCTGGGGTGTTGACCTTCAATCGCCCCAATGGTCCCAGGAGAACTCATTTGAGCTGCTGAACTTGTATCAGAGCATGTTTCGCTTTCAAAATCTCCTAGGGCCACTGAGACAAGGTTTTCTCCCAGACGATTCCCCAAAATCATCTGGGAGAAAATATCAATCCACAAACATCAGAGGTTTATGTCCAAAAAGGAGACAGAGGAGTCTTTTTTACTTTATTCAAATAAAGAGAGAGGCCATGGGGCATTCCCCTGGGGTTTCTCAACTTTGGAGGACGCAGACTCCTTTTGATCCCAATTTCCCGGCTGCATTTCCCTTCTCTCTTTCCCCTATGGCTGAGGTGCTTGGGAGGTACAGACTTCCCAGAACACCTCATACCGAAGATTTTCCTCTAATGTACACCCCTCCTTTTTAATTTTCAATTCTTATGTAATTTAGGGTTTTTCCCCATTGTTTCTTTCATTTTCCATTATCCAATTTCATTTATCAGTAAACCTACAGTTTGTTTGTAAAGGCAAATATCTTTTTCCGTTCATCAATCAGTGGAATCCTTCCCATTGTTTCTTTTATCTCTCAGTGCTAGTTTTATCTACCAGCAGACCCACAGATTGATTGTAAAGACAAATCCGTCATTCCTCTCAATGAGAAACAATGCTCATTTTTAAAGTTGTAAAGGTTTATTAAACCTTAACAAAAATACAGCAGAACACTGAATAAGGAAAAATTAGAGGGTTGGGAGCATGGAGCTAAACCGCTACGTGCTTATCTAAAAAATGGATGTTCTGCCTTTTATACTGTTAGCCCCTCCCAAAGTCCTGTCTGTCGACTCCTTCTTCACCTTCCTGTGGTGGAGATCACTTTCTTACATCTTGATATGAGGTCAGGTGTAGGAGCGGCTCGGGGTCTCCTGCACGGTTGGGATGGACGGAGATGAGAAATCTCAGGCTAGGTCGTGGACCTGCAGTTTTATTGCCAGGGCGTGGGTGCAGAGCCCTGCTGGGAGCTGCCAGCCACAGCTCAGAGCAGGGCCGAGAGAGAGCAAAAGAGGCGAAAAGAGCAAGAAAAAGAGAGCAAGAGAGAGCAAGAAAAAGAGAAGCTGAGACCATAGAAGAGTGAGCAAGTGAGAGAGTGAGGTTCCCATTACAATGCATTAAATCATCTTCTGTGTTGAATATTCTGATTCTCACTAACCAATCTAATACAAGATACAAATCCTATAGCATTTACATACAGCCTATAAGAATCACTACATTACCATATTGTGTTACACTTTAAACCCTAAAAACTACTCTTTAGACCTCTCCTGCTAAGCAGGCAGGGTCTTCTTCTGACCCTTGGACCTGCTTGCTTGGAGAGAGTATTGTTTCATCAAGAAGGGGATTACCTGCTCGGCCACACCATTGTTTTCCCATTGTTCATTAGGTAGGAGATCTCAAAGGTTGCCTTCATTTCAATCTTGCTTATAGTTTCTATAGTCTCAAAATCTTTCGCCAGGCAATCATATCTACAAGGCTTCCTTGTTCCATCCTCACCAACAGTCAGGTGTCACCATAGTACCATAGTAACAAGCTGACCCTCTCCAAATGTCCCAACTACCAAGGCCATCCTGTGACAACAATGCAAGAGGGAGGAGAAAGAGGACTGTGGGAGGACATATTACAGTAACATAACTATACATCTACAATACTTCTCTTAACATATGTGTAATATTCACTCCTTAATTGTGAGAGCCAACCAATGCATTACTCATCTATAACACTGACATGACACTGCTGGGCATCAAGGGGCTGGGCCCATGCAAGCACTGCTCCAAAGGGTGAAGGCCTTGTGTCCTGATGGCATTAAGGCATATTCTGTATCCCTGCAGTCCTGTACTCCGTGGATCTGATTGGCAAACCATTGAATCCACATGGTGCAGTAATTGCAGTCATCCTTTCACCCTCCTAGCCAGAGTCAGGGACTCTCTGCTCCTGGTCAGTGTATTCAGTGTTGGATTCCTGTGGTTTCAAACCCCAAGTCCCCTCACCAAGGCCTGGAGGATAAGTGATCTCAGCCCTTCTTCTGCATCTGTAATGACGAAGTTATCAGCATGATACAGACATTCAGGAGCATCAACCAGATCCAGTGCAGCCTGAATAAGTCCATGACAAATGGTAAGGCTGTACTTCTACCCGTAGGACAGTCAATTCCAGATGTGTTGGATACCCCTTCACATAACAGCAAACTGTGGCTTGCCCTCTGCTGCCACAAGGACTGAGATAGACAGAGGGGCAATATCAGCTGTGGCATTCCATTGGGCTGCTTGGACTCTAGTTGGTACTGGAGCTCCAGCACAGCTGGGACAGCAACACATGGTACTGTTGCGACTGTTGAGGTGATGAGAGCCCACTTCTATCTCCCCACTCCATCAAATTTTAACAGTGGCCATATGCAGTGGTTAAAGAGTGAGTGGGTTCTGCTGATCACTCCTTGTCTCTCCAGCTGAAAGTCAGCTCATTGCTGGGAACCAGGGAGTGTCAGACAGTGGGTTATTGCCACCATCAGC
Source organism: Camarhynchus parvulus (assembly GCF_901933205.1). Classification (NCBI taxonomy): domain Eukaryota; kingdom Metazoa; phylum Chordata; class Aves; order Passeriformes; family Thraupidae; genus Camarhynchus; species Camarhynchus parvulus. The sequence goes on from NC_044590.1 coordinate 14,328,367, forward strand.
AGCTGATGTTCTTCAACCTCGCAGCAACCCCACAACAGAGGCATCCTCCAAGAGGCCAGGCAAGAGAGACAGCTGCTTAATTTTCTCTGTAATGACAGCACCTACACCAAAGACCCAGCAGTACTGTAGCCACAGCTCTCTTAATAGAGAGCAAGCGGGCACAACTTCCCAAGGATATTTCCTGGGAATCGCAGTGAGGAACCTCAGAGAAAGAAAAAACAATTCTTCTCTCATTTGCTGCTCCTGTTGTTTTGCACATGTGGAATGTGTTGGAAGATTATTTACCTAAATGAATTTGGTAATTGGATTCTGCTGAGGATTGTTTTGCTTCCTTGGCCAATCACAAAAAGCTGTGTCCTGACTCTCAGGCAGAGAGTCATGAGTTTTCTTTAGTATTCTCCAGTAGTTAGTAGTAAGTATGATACAGTATGTATCTCTTTAATATAGCTGTAATATAATATAGTTTTAATAAAGCGAGTGTTCAGCATTCCAAAGCATTGGTGTCGGATGCCAATCATTCCCAGACATTGGGGTTGCCTGATTTTACTATACAGTACCCCCTTTGGGTCCTTGAATTACCATCCCTTGACATAGCCTGTGCCAAGGATACACAGGCCTTTGGACTGGTTTTGGCACCTGGGCCCTATTAAGTTCACTTCAGCCTCCAATACAGACAACAGTTGGGCTCAGTGGTTTGTTTCCTTTAGCTTTTATTGCTGAGCTTGACGCCATTTGGCCAGTCAGGGTCAGCAGTCCTGGCTGTGTCCCCTCCCAGCTGCCTGCTTACCTGCAGTCTTCCAGCACCTGGTAGGGAAGATCCATCTCTGCAGAAATTTTGGTACATGGGTCAGGAGTGATGCATTTCATCTTGGAACGACAAGGAGACACCCCTCACGTTCCCCAGGGTTTGCGATGTGTAAAATAATTTCTTTGCCTCACACAGAACCTATGTGGAGCTTACCCAGGTTTCACCACAGCTTTTGTTTGCTTAGTACTAAGTATTAGCCCATGTGAAATTCTGGCCTCTGGCCCCTCCAAAGGTCCTCCATGGCTGCTGGACCACAAGACAACTGTGTGGTGGGGTTTGCACACCACTGAGCTGTGGGGCATAGAACTCGGAGGGGAGACTGATGGCTCACAGGGCCATAACCTCAGGCTGCACTGAGCAGGAAAGGGCGCTTGGTAATAGTTCTGTGCATACCAAGAGACTTTGGTGTAGGATGATAATGAGGCACAAGAGTATATTTAGGCACAGGTGAACCTCTGAACTGATAGCTCTACATTTCTTTTATGTGGACCACACATTTTATAACACAACCACCAGGTATGTTGCAATCTAGTCTATGTGAATTTTTTCCTTTCCCAGGTGAAGGCAAAAATATACTGAGATTCCAGATGCACAGAAATAGGACAAAGGCTTCACACAACTCAATTGCTGTAAACCACTTGGCACTAGCCAAAGAACGTGGTTTTCATTGTTGAAGGATCAGGAAGAACTACTGGCTGTGGTACAGTCACCCATTCATTCATTGCTCACAAGTCTTGGACAAATCTATAAACTATTTTTCCATCCAAGACTAGACTAGGGTTTTTACAGGCAAGGTTGGAGTATTACAGGGATACTTATGGGGAATTGAAGGAAAAGACCACATGTGTTGGGAGAAAAGAGGCCAGGGAATTAGAAAACTGGGGTTGGTATTGGGTGGCAGTTCCCTTTGCCCACAGCTGTGCCCACCAGAGCTTAAAACTGCTCATACATGCTTAAAACTACTTTGCAGTAGTAACCTGTGTGAGCTGTTTTCTCATCCTGTGACTCAAGAGGATTTCATGGTGTGCTGGGAAACTGTCTTGGGGTGATTTTATAATGCTGCTTTATTTCCTAACTGCCTGCTTTATGCCCAGAAAACGACTGCTGTAGCTTTCCCATGGAGCTGGCGGGTTGGGCGGGGAGCCTTGGGCTCCTGTGGGCCCTGTTCAAGCTCTCTCCAGCATGGCTGGGGACTACAATGATTGTTACTTCTGTGAAAAACGCCAATCACTTTTTTCCAAAATTTTAAAAGTTTAATAGTAATAAAAAAATGGTTATAAAAACAGTAATACAATTAGAGTAATAATAATTTAGACAAGCTAGGTTAGGACAATATGAGACAATAAAGACAAAGAGTACAGACATCCGGGTACCTTTTTCTGGGCAGCACGAGCCCCGGGAAAAAGACAGCCTTTAACAAAGGAATACTCTCTTAAAAATAATAGCCTGTTGCATATTCATACACTTCATACATGATGCATAAATTCCATTCAAACACAGGATTTCTGTCTGGTCATCATCAACTTCTTCTTGCTAATACTCATGGTGCCAGAGAGGCGAGAAGGAATTAATTTCTTGTGATAAGAGGGCAATAAATTCTTTTCCCTGAGAGATTTAGGTGTCCTGTGGCTGCTATTTTGCTGCGAGTTTTCTCCTTTAAACAAAGCATTTTACATAGCATAGTTTCTATTTTAACAATTTCTTTATAACCTAAAACTATAGAGTACTTAAGAGAATTAATACAGCATTACTTGCTAACACAACACATATAATATTCATTTTAATATTTGCGAAAAGCCAATCATAAAATACATACATTTCTCACACTTCGTTGCCCTTTTTTGGCTTTTTTTCTGGATTAATTTTCGCCAACTTAGGCAAGAAGGTTCTGGGTTTTTTTGTTTGTTTTATTTCCCTTCCCCTGGCCTGGAGGCTTTTCCCTGGTAAATCTTTTTGGCAGCTTTTTTTGTTGTTTTTGTCTTGTTTTGTCTTTTTGGGTTTTGGGTTTTGGTTTTTGTTGTGTTTTTGTTGTTGTTGTTTGTTTGTGTTTTGGTTTTGGTTTGCTTTTGGTTTGGTTTGGTTTAGTTTGGGGTGTGGTTTTTTGTTTGTTTTTTTTCTCCATCCCGGGGAGCCTGCAGGGCAGCTCTGGCCTCTCGGAAAGACCGAGCCAGCAAAAGAAGGGACATTAAAATCCACCAACTTCAGCTGCTGCGAGGACAATACTCATGCCAGAAACCCAACAGGTTCTCAGCTGCTGTGGGCTCTGTTCTCCTGCCCTCACAAAGACAGGCAGCCATGTGGCCACGAGGTGAGGGTGGGGTGTAAGGTTCCATTTCCTTTTTTTCCTGTGCTTTTTGGGTATCTTGCTTTGTTAATAAACAGTTCTACTTTTCTTTTTTTTTTTTTCACTTTCATCCCCTGGTATCCATTTCTCTCATTGGCAGAAGAAAAGGGAATTATTAAAGCCCTCTTTCTTTAGAGAAAAATACTAATTTTAGAGCATTTTTCTCCTAGAATTTGTCTCTAAACACAAGCCTCACTGACAAGGTAGAAGGCAGCAGTGCTCAGCCAACTCTCTTAATCCAGGGTTGGAACTACAACTTAAAAAAAAAAAAAAAAAAAGAACAACATCAGAGGGAAGACCATTAGCATTCAAAGAAGCAAAGAAAAGATTTCTTTTGTTGTAAGGCCTTTTTGCAATCTAGAGACTGTCACCCATTCACTAATCATATTATTAATGCTGCTCTACTAGTTACACTCTTTGACAAGTCCTGTTGTGGTGTACACTGCTGGCAGCAGCATCTGGGACAAAATATTGCATAAACCAAATGGAGAATGGGGAAGTAAAAGGAAGTTTCCAAATTTCTCTGGAAAGCTCCTTTCAAAATTCAGGGTTAATTTTCAAATCTCATTTGAGATGCTTTGGTCAGGAGTCACTGGTTTCTCCTTGGTGTGAGAAACGACTGCTTGCTTTACATTTTAAAAGGTTTATTAAACCTTAACAAATACAACAAAGGACTGAATGAGGAAACACGGCAGCACACTGGGAACATGTGACCACCTGCCATGTGCTCACCCACAAAATGGCTGCTCTGCTTTTTATACCCCTGGGGGTTGCCCCAGGCAACCCTGGCCCCTCCCAAAGTTTGTCAATTAACTATTCTTCACCGTCCATTGGTGGAAACTAATTTCTTGCAACTTGATTGGAGGTCAGGTGTTGTCATGCCACGCCACCCTAGCAACAAGCCTCCCCTATTCACAAATGCCCCAAGCAAGGGGCACGTGTACCTGCCCTCCCTCTACACCCTGATGACCTAGGCTGATCAGTGGCGGCAATACAGAAAAGGAAAAGGTGTGAAAAACGCCAATCACTTGTTTTCAAAATTTTAAAAGTTTAATAGTAATAAAATGGTTATAAAAATAGTAATACAATTAGAGTAATGATAATTTGGGAAATTTGAATTAGGACAATATGAGACAATAAAAACAAAGAGTTATGGACGTCCAGGTACCTTTTTCTGGGCATCACGAGCCCGAAAAAGGATCGCCGCTAACAAAGGATTAACCCTTAAGAACAATAACCTGCTGCATATTCATACACTTCATACATGATGCAGAAATTCCATTCAAACACAGGATTCTGTCTGGTCTTCATCAACTTCTTCCTTCTAATCCTAACAGCGCCTTCGAGGCAGAAAGAAGTTTGTTTCTTCTGATAAGAGGGCAATAAATTCTTTTTCTCTGAAAGATTCAGGTGTCCTGTGGCTGCTATCTTGCTGCAAGTCCTTTCTTTTAAACAAAGCATCTGACAGCATAGTTTCTACTTTAACAATTTTTATAACCTAAAACTATATTTAGCACAGTACTTAAGAGAATTAATACAGCATTACTTTCTAACACAACACATATAATATTCATTTTAATATTTGCAAAAAGCCAATCATAAAATATATGCATTTTTCATGAAGGGGACTATGCGGAGAACAGAGGACATCCAAAAAACAGATCACAATAACATAACCATACATCAATAAAACTTCTCTTAACATACACACACTATTCATCCCCTAACTGTGAGAGCCAATCATCGTATTACTCATCTCTAACAATGGCCAGTGACTCAGTATTGACAGCTGCAGGTAAGGGGGCATCACTCCATGCCCCACGTCTGCCCACTCACAATTCTCCCGAGCAGCACATTGAGAACCCCAGGATGCCACCACCCATTGCTTTTGTGGAGCGGGCAGTGGGAACAGCTGCCAGGGAGCAGCAGCCTGGGATGGTGGAGGGGACAGGCTCTGTGCCAGGCACTCTGCTGTCTCCTGGTACCCAGATGGAGCCCTGCCCTCACTTACTGGGGACCTCCAGTCTCTCTGCTTCAACACTGAAGCACTTCCCCCCTCTATAAAATCATCATGATTCATCACTATTTATACCAGATTTTTTTTCCATCTTTCTATCAATCACATTCTCTGGAATAGCTTCCATATATTTGCCTGATAGGGACAGTAAAATCAGTGATTCCTCAAATCCCTTTTGAAAAGTGGAATGGCATTTGCCATGTCCCTATCCCCTCCTATCAAGGGCATTTTATCCTGTGGTTGCATAAGCAGGTAAATGACTAATGGTTGTTTAGTCTACAACACAGGAGTATGATCTAGTGCAAGCAATTTCTTCTTATGAGCAATTTGTCTCAAGATTTCTTCTACTTACTTCAGTTTGAAACAGATTTTATGGCTGACTCATTCCACATAAAGAAAAATTTCAGCCAATGAATTGCCTGAAGCTGTTTTGGAGTAAACAGCATTGAAAGGCTTAATCTGTCTTCTTGAAAACCTTACAGATTTTTTCTAGTCATGAACCTCAGTGCTGTTGGATAATTAGCAGACAGAGGTGGAGTTTATCTTGACTTTGCGCCTCAGAGAAATTTTTCATCATATCCTTGTCCAGCTGCTCATCCTGGAGTGTGGCTCTCCCCCTGCCCACATTTGACACCCAGCTGGGCAGAGAGCTGGGAGTTTCATCCCAACCTTCCTGCCCAGAAAGACACCACTGCTCACAACTGCCTGCTTCAGAGCCTGCTCTGAGCCCTGTGAGAAACAGGATGTTTCCTGCCCAGCTGCATCAGGGACAAAATTTGTCACACAGGTCTGCTGTAGAGAAGCAAGTGCTCAGGTGTGACTGAGCTTCAGAAAATCGTATCTAAAGTAGATTTCTTTTTAGTAAGCATTTAATCAGGTTTTTTTTTATTACACTGTACCATGCATAGAAGAGGATGTCTTCTATCATTAATGTTTTAATTCACTAATTATTTTACAAACATCGAGCATATTTCCAATCCGAAGCTTCAGCCCAAACTACTCAGTTTCCAGGACTATGCACTGAGTTAATTCTATATCCATTTACATCAGTTTGATGTATATTTTACATATAACATATATAAGTCATATATCATTAACATATCATAAATAACATATGTATAATCTTAACCATTCATTTATATACATATACATTTATATGTATATCTTTAATCTGAATGTTTTGGGTGCTTCCTCAGCCTGCTCTTCTGAACCTGACCATACCACAGGTGTCTTATGAAGATTTTCTTCCCCTTTACTGTAGCCCTGGTGGCTTTGTCCCACTTAGAAATTTTTCAGAAAAAGAGATGTGAAAAAATGTATTCCATCAGTCACATTCCCACATTTTCCATTGCTTCCACTGCACATCTCTAACATGGAGATGTACTTTCAGGCATGCTGAGCTTTCACTGCTTTAGTTTCCATTAATACTTACAAGGCAGTGAACAGAAAAAGAAACCACTAAACAAGTAAATGCTTACTGATGGAAAGGCATGGATTTGTAATGGAAAAAAGGAATCTGATGTCTATTTTCTAGGCTGAAAGACAGGGAACTACTCCTGTTTTCACACACAGAGCCAGTGTTCCCAGCTGCTGTGTCTGGAGCAGGGTCTGGCTCAGGCAGAAATGGAGTTTTGCTGAAAAGAAGCAGAAGTATCTTTTGTGTTTGGCTGCTGGACAGGTGTATGGTTCCTTCAAAGATGGTCTGTGTCAACAAACCAGCCAGCCTACACAGAGTTCTCTGCCTTGAGAGCACTGAGCAGTCAGCCTCAGCCTGGCCCTATTTACACCATGAGCTGCACTGCCCCTCAAGTGTCCTCGGGAAATGGTCAGCATGACAGATGTGCAGTGATGGTGTGGAAGGTGTTTTCAACATGCCAATGAAACAAGAAGAGTGCTCCTTTCAACTCTTCTGCTTTCATGAAAGACTCAGAAAGACACAAGTGAACTACGGGCTGTGATACAAAGCAGTTAGGTTTGTGGAGAGCAGCACTGCCCCCTGCTCTCAGAGTTACAGTCTCTGTCTTATGGGGAGGAGCTCGCCTTTTGTAGTAGTTCTTTGAGCAGCTGATATGAGCTGTAGTATATGGTAGAGATGCTATTGATGTATAAAATATTGTAAGATCCAAACTATGTCTTTTGACCACCCTGGCCGGGAGCAGTGTCTTATTCATATACATCTAGTTCCCGGACTACCTTGAGATAACATCGGGTTCTTTAACGTAGGAATAGAAGCTTCTAGAGTGATAATCACCGGCTTCCCCAGGTTGACAGGATCACTTAAGAGTGATTATCGCCGGCACCACCCTGATGCATGTGAATACTGACTTCCCCGAAGTCTACTGACAACATCTAGACACCTGGACTGGATCTTTGTCTACCTCTGCACATGTAAAGCCCCGGTTCTGCATGTGAAGAGACACAAAGAACATTCGGTCATCTCTGCCTCGGGCAGAATAAACTGTATAAGAACTCGCTGAGTGAAGCAGCATTTGTGAACCGAAGGGGAGAATCTGACATTTTGGAGGTCAGATCCAGGTTCACCCAGCGCCCAACCCGGGCTCGACGCTGACTCTTTGGCTGTGGTGGTTTTTGACGACTGAAACTCGGTCTCGCAGACAAATTAATAAATCTTTGCTAAATCTTCTTATAAGTTTGGCTCTCGATTTGATCATTTATAACATGAGCCAAGGCACAGCATTCAGGGAGCTTTCTGGATAGTGTAGCACGCTGCTCCATATCCTGGCTGGGACTGAAAGTGAGGAGTCATCACCTGTGTAGCCTGGAGAGATGCTGGACAGATGGAGCCAGCAGGAGAAATCCATCCTGGCAAAGCAGAGCTGCAGGCAGCCCCTGCAGGAGTACAGGCTCCAGCCAGGAGCTGCCAGGCAAGCTTTGCTCTCTGCATGAAACTGGAAAGGCATGGAAAATTAATCTCACTGGCCCAGTAGATCTGAACAAACCTGGTGAGGCCTGGGGATGCAGGGATGGCATAGCTATGCTTGTACCCCTCTCTTCCCATGACTACTGCAACAGAAGGCAGAGGCGTCTTCTCAGAATCAGCCCCAGGTTCTTCACTGCCTGTCACCTGATCCCTATTGGCCCTTCCTGGTGCTTAGTGGAAACAAGGCATCCATCAACTGGGAAAGCCCTCAACAATCAAATTAGTCTCCTGTGGGAAAATCAATGGAATAGGCTCCCTTCGCCGTGCACTGAAGCAGCATATACGTGGCATGCTTCTTTCTGTGCTGTCACAAGAACTGTCAGAGAGGAAAAGGTGAGATTTTAAACTCCTTGCAGAATCAGATCAATCCCAGCAGCCTTCCAGCTCTGTTAGATGCTTTGATGGGGACTCAGTTTTGTCAAAGTTGTATCTCTGGCAGATATTCCCTCCCCAGAAAGGGCTGAAGGCAAATATGCAGAGATGTTCCAACATCTCTGATTGCAACAAAAACCAATAGTGTTTTGGAAAAATCTGACTTGGATTAGTTATAAGAGAGGCTGGCAGAGACAGACTGAATTCTAGCTGTTATTTTCCAAGTCCAACTTTCCTCTGAATGCAAACACTCCATTTAGCTGCACTAAATGTGCACATTGTGCAAGTGATGGGTAAGAGTTATGTTGGCTTAAGACAGTTTTATCACTTTGTAGTGAACAATTAATTTTTCTATAAATCTTGAAAGATAATTAATTGAATTAAAATACAATATTGTTTCAATACTGTCTTAGTATTTTTAACTACAGACCTGAATGGAGGGAGTAGTTGCCTCATTACTACTGATCTCCTACATCAACTCACATAAACTGTAGATTTTGAAATGAAAGAATATTCAGCCAAAGCGTTGTGAGGGATTTAGGCTGACACAAGAACTTTTACAGCTATAATCTTTCTTGTTCAGAAACGAACAGAAATCTGTGCTCTCCTGATGTTGAAAAGGGCAGTAGAACAGAACAGCATTTACTCTTATCAAGGACAGTGGAACACAACACAGCTTTGGAGAAACAAATAAAGGATGTAAATCAGGCAAACAGAAGTCAAGCAGGCAACAAACTGCATGCAGGATGCCAGCTCAGCTCTGCAAGGCTGACAAAACAGAAGTTAGGCAAAACAACAACATTGCATTTACTCAAAAGCAGGGGTTGAGGAATAGCCACCTAAAATGGACACCAGAAGTTGAAGACTGTTACAAATGATCAGCCAGAAATCCAAATTAATAAATGCAAAAGATTTTATTTCCATGACCAAAATAGGGTCCTCAAAAATCACAGTCAAATAGACAGCATCGAGCCTGGGATTGGCGCTGGGTGACCCTGGATCCAACCTCTATCACAAGGGATCTCTCTGTTCATGAATGCCACTTCCAGCGGAGCTGTTTTATTCAGTTTTTTATGCCTGAGGCAGAGGTGCTCTGATTTCTTTTGTAACCTCACATATGTATGACAGTTTCTGTCACTGTGCAGGGCTGGACAATTGCTGTTTCCTGAGTAGTGGCAGGCGCTGATCATGTCAGGGGAAGTTGTGTATTCAGATGTAAGTTCCTTGGTGACTTCGGTTATCTTGATTGATGATATCTACCAAGTGATGATCACCCTTGGGTGTTCCCTGGTGGCTCCAGAGGAAGCCCATCTCTGCACTGGCCATGTTCTTTCATTGGTAAATGAAGCATTCCTCTCCTGCTGCCTCCAGGAATTTCGAAATTCCAATGTAGTTATCTGTCTCTGGGCTGCTTGTGGTCAGAGACTTGGATTTTACAATTTTTATAGTATACATTCTCCCCTAAGCATGAATTATTTTATAACATATATTACAAAGACAGACCCCAAAGAACCATGTAAGGACTTCTGGTAAGATGTGTGACTATGTAAAATAAAGCCAAGGAAGCGGGGATAGCCAATGAATATGTAATCAGTGTGCATGATAAAATCCCTGTTCACCCAACACTCATCCATCCCACTGGAATGGAGGAAGGATCCCTCTGAGTGACCAGCATGTTACAATAAAGAATGTATGCTCCTAATACTCAAAACTGTGTTACAAAGTTTCTATCAGTCCAATTTCAGTATTTGTATGAAGTCAGCTGGCCCATCCAGGGCCTCAGCCGCTCCATCCTCTTGGAGCCTTGGCCCAGAGCCACACTGAGCACACTTGGCTCGAACAACTCCAAAAGCCCTGAGGAACCCCAGCCCTGACTGCCTGTACTGCCAAAGAGCCATCTGCTTCCCAGCCCTCACCTATGCCCACATGGTGGTTATTGCTACATTCGATGTTCAACATCTCAGTGTACAATTCTGCATGACATTGCCAGCAGCACCACTTTTCTTCAGTGTCTTCCAGGAGAAAAATAGAAACTAACACTTTCTGGAAGAACTGCAGAAAAAACCCCATAGGTCAGTCAAAAACACATGGGGAGGAGGTGGTGTTAGGGCAAATGCTGCTGCCTTTTGTGGGGTCCTGAACTGCTGTTCTGCAGCACAGGCACAGATGAGATAATAATGGAATTATCACAGAATCACTAAGGTTTGAAAAGCCCTCTGACACCATCAAGTCTGGTTGTTAACTCAGCACTGTCTGGGCCACCACCGAACCACATCCCCCTGTCAAGGAATCCATTCAGTGCCAGAGCTGGTGGTGCAGGATTGAACTCCCTGAAGGGAGGCTGGGAAATGCCAACCCTGTGCATAACAAAGGGCACTGGATTTGTGGCCCAGCCTGGTGCTCAGACAAAGCAAGAGCTGAGGACTAGGGGGGAAGAGCCAAGACTTGCACAAGCTTGGACTGTGAGGGGATAAAAGCCCGGGAGTCCTTTGTTGGGCTGCTCCTTGGAGGCACCAGCTTGTTATAAATGATCAATTGAAAGCTAATGTAATATATGGTAGGGATAATTCATGCTATTAATGTATGGTTGTCTTGGTTTGGAAAGACAGGAGTCTGCTAAGGAATGCAGGAGCCTCCCCTGAAATGGAGAATGTAAACCCTCCCCACCCCTCCGAATTGCTGTAATTTTAAATTAAGGGGCTCTCAGGCAAAGATATGGGAGCAGGAAATAACAGTTCTTTAATAGGGAAAAGAAAAACAAATAAAGGATAAAATAAACAATGCAGTCCACTAGAACAACACTGACAGAGTCAGAATCCAACCTGACACCCTGTCGGTCAGGGTGTTGGTGGCAGTCCGATTGAAAATGTGGCTGCAGTCCTCTGAAGTATCAGGTGTGGTTCTGTTGGAGCAAGGGGAATCTGTAGAGAAGGATGTAGTCTTCCTCTGAAGATCCAGTGGAGGAAGAGGCAGCTGCTGTTCCTCTGGGGAATACTGTGGAGAAAAACGGTGCTGGTGTTCCACAATCTGAGAGTATATTGGGGTAGCAGTGCTTGGCTCCTCCCTCTGGGCGGAGCATCTCCCAATGGGATGTTATAGTTCTTATCAGTCATGCACTGATATTCAATAGTCTGTTATCAGCAGAGGTCCCCTCCTGAGGGAGGTGTGAATGTGGTCACTCAAAGAGAGAGATAAAGCAAACTGCCCACTTGACAAAGGTAATCTGCCATACAGATGGTAATGGAAAACATCTTGCATTGCAATCTTCAACACTGGTATAAAATATTGTGAAATCCAAACCATGTCTTTTGACCACCCTGGCCGGGAGCAGCTGTCTTATTTAGAATAAACTAGTTCCCAGACACAAGTTAAGATAACGATCTACACCTTAACGTAAGAATAGAAGCTTCCAGGGCGACGATCAGTGGTTTCTCGAGTCGTTGGGAGCCACCCAAGAGTGATTATCGCCCTGCGGATTGCATCTATCAAGATAGTCAGCAGCGCCAGACTGATACATCTGAATACACAGCTCCTCCTAAGCCGATCCACGCGGATGGCACGCCTGGACTCAGCCTTTGTCCACCTCTGCACATGGAAAGCAAGAGTGATGCATGTGAAAAGACACAAAGGAAATTTGGTCATCTTTGCCTCGGGCGGAATAAACTGTACAAAACCTCGCTGCGCGAAGCAGCGAGCGTGAATGGGGGAGACTCTGACACTTGGGAGGTCAGGTCCAGGTTCACCCAGCGTCGATCCCGGGCTCGAAGCTATCTCTTTGGCTGTGGTGGTTTCGAAGACCAAACTTCAGTCTTGCAGAAAAATTAATAAATCTTTGCTAAATTTTTGATAATTTTGGCTCACGATTTGATCATTTATAACACTAATTTATCAAAACATGAGAAAAGATTTATTTATCTTTTTCCATGTCCAAAATACGGTCCTCAAAACCACCACAGCCAAAGAGACAGGGTTGAGCCCGGTTCGGCGCTGGGTGAACCTGGATCCAACCTCTATCACATCGGATCCTCCCCTGTTCACGAGAGTCGCTTCTAGCGGGGATGTTTTATACAGTTTATTATGCCCGAGGTGAAGGACTCCAAGTTTCTTTTGTAACTCTGCATATTCACAGTCGGTTCTTTCACTGTGCAGAGCTGGACAATCGCCATTTCCTGGTTGATAGCCATCGTTGATTGAATCCCAGGAAGTCACGTATTCATATGTATCTTTCTGGCGACTCCTGCTATCTTGATCAATGTTATCAACAGGGCAATGATAGCTCTTAGGCGTCTTCCTGATTGCTCTTAGGCGTTTTCCAGTGGCTCGGGATGGCAGTGATCACAGTGATCATCGCGCTGGGTGCGTCTATTCATAAGCTAAATGCCAATCGTTATCCTGCTGCCTTCAGGAATTTCGGAATTCGAATAGATGCCTGCCTCTCAGGCTGCTTGTGGTCAGAGACTCGTTTGGATTTTACAATCTTTATAAAATACATTCTTTTATAGCATGAATTATTTCTCAACATATATTACAAGCTCAAGCTGTTTCTCTGTTTCTGTGCTAGGAATAAAGGGCTTTATGGAACAAGACATCTGAGACTCCCATGGGAAACCTGGGGTTGAACTGGTGAGAAAGCTGGTCTGCCTGTGAGAGTGGGGAGTGCAGGGAGTCAAGCAGGGCACACCTCAGCTCACTGGAGCTGCTGCTGCTGCTGTGAAGGGGCTTCAGTCTCAGCAGTTAAAGTCACTGGTGGTGGAAGAGTGACTGCCAGAGAGTCTTTGGAATGGGACAGACTGGGAAGTTTCCTTAACACCCAGCTGCCCCATCCACACATTTTTTGAACACTTCCAGGAGTGGTAACTCCAACACTGCCCTGGGCAGCCTGTTCCAATGCCTGACTACCATTTTAGTGAAGACATTTTCCCTGATATCCAATCTAGTCCTCCCTTGGTAGAAACTTGAGGCCATTTCCTCTTATCCTGTCACTTGTTGCCAGAGAAAAGAGCCTGGCTCCACCCTCCTGTCAGGGAGTTGCAGAGTCTCACCTGAGCCTCCTTTTCTCCAGGCTGACCCCTTCCAGCTCCCTCAGCCACTCCTCATGATCTTAGGGTGCTGCAAGCCCCTTTCCAGTTGTGTTGCCCTTCTCTGGATAAACTCCAGCACCTAATCCATGTGGACAACGTCAAGGACTGTGAGGACCAGCCACACTAGAGAGCCTAAAAGCAGCTTCCTGGGTGAGAGAGCCAGTGCAATGATTTACAGTCGTGTGGCAGGAAATTCCCCTCTTTCTACCTCTGTTCAAACTAGCTAATCTAGTTTACATAATCCATAAAATGTAAACAGCAGTATTGATATTTCTGCTTATAGTGCCTGCACAAGTCCACACATATCCCCTCTTCCTTCCTCTCTAGGTCTTGGTAGCCCAGGAAAGTTCAAAGGCATTACAAAGAGCTGGAATTATACTTGGTATTGTGCAAGAAGGGGCAGACGTTACTTGTCATGGTACTATTTAATGGCTTTTATATGAAAAAGTATCTATATGAAACAAAAATATATGCAATTAAAAAATTGTCCAATTAGAATAAGGTGTAATACACATTGTAGGGACACATTGCCCAAAGGACAAGCTACTTAAAAGCCAAGGTCCATTCAGAACCAAGCTGAGAAAGCACAGCTGGAGACAGGCACCTTCCTGTAAGCGAGGCAGGGAGGAGGGCACTGGGCTGAGCGGGAATGAGACTTCCCAAGGGTGGGGTGGGGCTCCCAGGTGAGGCTGGCCAGGGCCATTCAGGCCTCCCTGGGTACACTCAGCTCCACTACGGGGCCATCTCAGCCAGGCTGGCTTGTACCCAGTGATCACTTAGTGCACGCTTCTGAAGAGGGATCTCAAAGAAAATTCCAATCCTCGTAGGGAGGCACAGTCAATACAGCTGGTGTGGTCTGCCTGAACTGCTGTTTGCTCCAAGACTTGTTCAAGGGCAAAGACCACAGGATGGCACCAGAAACCAGGGCACAGGCTAGGTTTGGGAAATACCTCGATCCTAAATGTTTAGGGTAAAGCCCTACCGAGGGTAAGGGGAGAGGCCCTGGGAATGCCACACTACTCCGGGAAGGGAGTGCTTCCATTTGAAGACGTTCCTAGAAAGGGGGAAAGGAAGGAGGAGGTGGAGGATAGCACGCGACCTCCGCGGAGTGCTGTCAGACAGGCAACGAGCATGCTATGGGACGGGCTCGGCCTCGAGCGGGGACGGAGGGACAGCCGTGCTCACAGGAAGTCACCCTATCGAGTCACGGCAGCACCGGCCGGGTCCCAAGCCGCAGCGGCACGGCTCCGCCCGTGGTGCCCTCACGGCCGGGGCGGGGCTGGGCGGGGCCCGGCGGCGCACACAGCGAGGCGGCGCCATCTGCCGGCGGAAGGGGGATGCTGCGAGAGGCGCCGCCCGAGGGCGGTGGGGGGCGGCGCCATGTTGTTTGTAGTCCCGACCCCGCGCAGAGGCAGCTTTCGCGCAGGCGCAGAGAGCTCCGTGCCGCGGCGGGCGGAGTGCGGGGGTGCGGCGGTCCAGGTGAGTCCTAGGCCGGCCCCGCCGGGATCCCCCCCCACATCCACGGGACCCCGCGGAACCGCTGCGGCTCCGAGACGCGCGGCTGCCCCTGGGCAGCAGGTGCCACGCGGCAACGGCGGGCGGGCCGGAGTCAATGCTAGCCGCACCCGCGGGCGTTGTGTGTCCCGCCGCGCCTCGGCGCCGGCGAGGGTGATTTCGCCGCGAGGGGGGTCGGTGCCGCCGCCGTCCCCCGCCGAGACGCGCCGCTGAGGGGGGGCTTAGCGCAGCCCGGCTCCCCTGTGAGGCGCCGGCCGAGAGACCCGCTCCCCCCGCAGGAGTGGGAAATGATCC
Organism: Camarhynchus parvulus; assembly: GCF_901933205.1. Classification (NCBI taxonomy): domain Eukaryota; kingdom Metazoa; phylum Chordata; class Aves; order Passeriformes; family Thraupidae; genus Camarhynchus; species Camarhynchus parvulus. The sequence goes on from NC_044590.1 coordinate 14,343,739, forward strand.
TCGTCACACCGGGCTGCGCTGGGAGTGGGGGAAACGCCTCGGAAGTGCCCGAGGTTATTGCGGAGATGCTTTTTTTCATATAAATAACGGACGAGAGTGCGTCCGGCGTTCTGCTTTCTTACATTTATAGCTTTTCTTTTTGGTATTCAGGTCTCAGAATTCTCGTTTGTATTATTTAGTTCGGACAACGCAAACTGGGTGTTTATCTTTAATTCGGCCCGGCCTTGTAGGGATATGAATGGGAAGGAAATGGGAGCTTTTACAGCCATTTTCCTGAATGGCTTGATACATCATGTCTCTTTTTTCTGTTTAGTGAATATTTTGTATTTAGTGTAAATCACAAGGAGTAATTAAATACTTTGTCTCGAAATCAGAGGCTTCTGCTACCTTAAAGACAATCATTCTAAAGGGCGCTACAGAAGATGGGGTATTACAAAACCAGCGAGGCTGTGAGTCCTGTCCCGCTGCCCGGCGGCTCGTGGCGCTGCCTCGCGGTGTTGTATTGCCGATTGAGAGCCTGGGGTCTGCGGGTGGCTCGCAAGGAGCTTGGAACCGGTGTGCGGTAGTGTCATGATAAAGTACAGTCACAGCACGAATTGCTGTGAGGTTGTTACTTGGTCACTCGCGTGTTTGCTCCAGAGAACAGGAACTGTCTGGTAAGGATCAGGGGATTGTGTCTGGGAAATCCAGAAGAGTCTTTGTGTTTGAATACTGAGGTGATGAGAAGATGGGGGTTACAAGTGGAGAAGAATGGAATACAAGTATGTAAGGCTGGGTTGGACAGGGCTTGGAGCAGACTGGTCTAGTGGAAGATGTCCCTGCCCGTGTCAGGTGGGTTGGTATTGCGTGAGCTTTAAGGTCCCTCCCAACCCAGGCCATTCTATGAAGAGTCTGGTTCTGCTTTGTGTGTCAGGCATGCTTGTGAGTATCCCATGTTCAGAGGACTTGGAGGCTCATTGCTTTAGCTTCTGCTTTGCCTTTGTCTTCCAAATGATGGAGTCTGGCAAACCAGGTGCAGCAGCAGCAGAGCATCAGTCTGTGGGAAAAAGCAGGAAGGTGATGTAGAGTGAGGGAGCTCAATTTAAAATTAACATAAAAATTTTCTAGCACAATAATTTCCTTGGGCTAGGCGAGCAGACCTTACCAGGTGTCTCGCTTAGTGAACTGGGGTGGAGTCCTGAAGAAGCAAAGTGATCAGTAGGATTCATCTGGATTATTGGCCACTGGACTGGGAATTGTTGAGGGGGCTCAAGATGGGCAATGACTGTTCCAATTTCAATTATTTATTTGGAATTTTGAGCCCTGTGTGGCACACAAAGCACCGTGTCTTAGGGCAGCAGCTTCATGTGCCTTATATTTGCCTTGTATCAAGATGTTTGCAAAGGTAGAAGCTGGAAATATTACACAATGAAAATTAAACAATATTATACAATTAAAATTATACAACTGCTTGAAACAGCATTATTGAAGCCTGTAACTATGTTCCTAGCTACTCATTCTCCATCTGAGGTTAAAAATTAATTGAAATTAATAAAAGTGTTTGATTTGGATTTCTCTAATCTCACCTTCAGAAACCCTCCAGTGCTCCCATTTGCAGCTCTTATTTCACATTGGTCATACACAGTCCTCAGTGTTTTCCATTGGAAAGTGTAAGTGTAGTGGTACCTTTAGATTTCAGAAGTTTTATTACATACAACATGTACTACGATTCCTTAAAGATATACTAGAAAATCTTTTTAGAGATACTTCTGAGACTTCTTTTTTAAACATTCTTCTGTTGTATGCTCAAAGTAAGCATTACAGCAAAGTAGTAACATATAGGTATTTCAGTAAGAAGCACAAAAAATATAATTGCAGTATAGTTTAAGGATGAAAATAAAAAAAAAGAAAGCAATTCAGCTTTAAATTTTGGGGGGGGGGATTGTTTTTATGTGTAAGAAGAGACTAGGGGTTTTAATTTTTAATTACTTAATTTTCATTCTCACAAACAGTATCTTAGTTTCTTCCTGGAAAATGGCGAAGCCAAACCCTCAGTTCTGTTTCCATAGGCAGTGCTGACACCACAACCCTCCCTGAGCAGAGCTTATCTTGTGCTCATTGTGTCAGCTGCGTCTTGGATAAAAGTAAATATGTCTGTGCTGCCCATGTTGGGCACTGTGCAGGGCTGGCTCAGGCTATTTAAGTCTGTGAATATGATCGCCTGGTTTAACCTGTGATGGTTCCAGGAGCCTGAGGAAGTGGTTTGGTAGCTTCCTTGTGTAATGTTGAAGACAATGGTCCTGTTAGGCGTCTCACTACTCCTCAGTGGTTTCATGTTTATGCGAATGTGGTTTGGGAGGAATAATAAAATCCTGTATTGCTTTTCTCTGGGAATTCTCAGGGTCCTGGCCAGTCCGGTCCGTTATTAAGCAGAGCAGTTGTGATTTGGTCCTGCTGTGGAAAGGTTTGGGTGACTGTGCCTACTAGTGTACAAAGCAGAATTGATGAGAGACTTAAATAACCTCACTTGGTTTTCAGTTCTGCTCTTATAAATTCTGAATTATAAATGGAATTTGCTGGATTTTTAATGATCTTATTGATCACTCACCATTTTCTATCTGGTCATATCCCATTGTATTCTGTGACTGGTATAGCACCATTTATTATGCTAATCCAATGAGTGCTGTGGGAAGCATGGAAGGAATAACTCTGTTTTCATTTGGCTATTGTCCTTTCCAGACTTGGATGCATTTCTGTATTTACAATGGACCTAGTTCCCCAAAGGGGTTTTCCTTATTTACATAATATAAAACTAGGAGAGGTTATAAATGTAATGTTTAATTTTAAAGTAACCTTTACTATTTGGTCATATATAAACCAGACTCTCTTTGTAGTTAGCAGATGGACTAAAGATGTGTAACTGCACTATTTTTTCCGTCTACAAGAGCTGGAATTGTGGCTTTTACCTGTGTGTTTGAACAGAGAAAGTAGGCAATCAGTTGCTTCCTTTTCATCTCTGCTTTGGTGACGAAGCTGTGTGTTACATCTTAAACTGATCAAAAGACTTCCACACCAAAGGTGTGGTCACATATTCTTGCTCTCTCTTGTACCACCTTCAGCATTTACTGGAGGTTTTCCTGATCCAGTTCAGTTTGCTGAATAATCAGAGTACTAATCCAGCCCCTCTGTGTCCTCATCTCCCCAGAAGATCAGCTTTTGCCAGGTAAGTAAGCTGAGTGAGTTCAAAAAAGGTCTGAGGAGTACCAGAGACATAATTGATTTTTGTCATGTAAGAACACTGTTCTTTTCTAACAGTGACCAAAAAGAGAAGATCATAAGATCAGGATGTGTAATATAAACCTTTGCCTGATGGCCCTCCTGTCTCTTGTAATTTGTAGGATATCAAGAGGTAGATGTTGTTTGCTTTTATTTTGTTCATGATAAATGCATTTTTCTTCTGAACTAGCCCTTGTCTCCCATCCATTTAAATGTAAGGCACTGCCACATCCCAGGGGAGATTTTCCAGAGCACAGAATTACCTTGTAGGTGCTGACTACCTCTGTTTTGTTTTGAATTTGACAGTTGCTGGCTTCATTTCCTATCTCTTAGCTGTTGTATTGTTTGGACACAGTGAATAACTGATCTCAATTTACCTTCTCCATTCAGTTGATGATTTTACAGATTTCTGTTGTATGTCACTGCAGCAATCTCTGTTTCCAGGCAGAAGAACCCTAGCCTGATTGATTATTTCTCATTTGTATTTTTCAAACCTTGTTTCCTTTTAAAAAATATTTTCCTTTCCATTATGTTCCCTTGAAAGGAAGGAGCAGGCACTGCATCCAGGATTTAAGATGTAGCCGTTCTATATTTTTATATGGTAGTTTTATTACTAATAATTTTCTAACATTATTTTTTCGTGCGTTGAATGTCTTTGAACTGATGCTTTAATCAATCTTTTGTGACTCCAGCAAGATTTTCTGAATGTTAATGGTCAGTTTGGAGCACACCACTCTACATGTGAAATAAGGACAGTTTATCTTCAGACTGCAACTTTATTTGTGCTGAACTTAATCTGTTGTTTTATTTCTCCATTATTACTCTCAGAGGGTTTTTCTGCAGATCTTCAGCCAGCCTTTCTCTTTGTTCTCAAAATAGCTTGTATCCTCAGGAGACTTTCACTGCTCCTTGCCCCTTTTTCCAGATTTTATGAATACAGTGTATAGTAGAGTGCTGCAAAAGGCTCCTTGCAGTCTCTCTCCCTGGGAAAATTGACCACTTATGCCCACCCTGTGTGGTCTGCTTTCAGCGGCGTGTTAGTGCAGGCAGGGGCTTTCCCACTCAGGGTTTTCTGGACTTGTCTGGATGTTGACTGTGCGGCAGCTCCGCCTGCTGTGAGCGCTGCCCAGGGAGAGGCTCTGCGTGTCCTGTGCCCCTCTGGCACTCCTGCTGCCCCACAGTGAGCCCAGTCTGCAAACAGCTCGGACTGAAAATTAGCTCAACAAATTACAAATTAATGCTGATTTAGTAGTGTTGTACTGGCAGTATACACGTGTGGGGGTTTAATTAGAATCAGTTCCGTCAGGTAAGTGCATATCTGTGCTAGCTGCTGCTGATTGAAGCTGCAACCTTATGGGCTGAACTGCAGTCTAGTGTCTGTGCATGCACTTCCTATTTCAAATGGTCCCATTTGATGCTGTAGTTAGATTAACACACCTTGGTGTATGAATTACACCTAGGTCCTAATTCAGTTGATTTTGTGACTGTGTCTTTGATGGTTTCTCTGTGCTGAGGCAGTCTGACTCTGGGTTAACCTCTGGAATTCCTTAAATAAAGACAGTGATTAAGGAAGGAGTTTAGTGCATTATGTAAATTAATAAGGATCTAGTAATACTTTTTATCCTATATATGGACTTTATTCTAATTTATTTATAAGCATCATAAATACTTAAAAAATATAACTGGAAATTCACAAATTTTGCTGCTGATACCCTTATAGTGTGTTCTAGAATTATTTGGTGTCTGTGTACATTTAAGTTTTATAAATATAAAGGACATAGATCTTTATTGAAATTTCTGTTCTCTAAATTGATTTTTCAGATCTGTTCTTGAAAATTTGCCTGGATTCTCCAGTACTATTGTCACATGTAGTAGATTTCTGCTGAGGGTTTTTTTTGGTCTGTTTTTGTGTGGAAACTGAAGTTAGGTGCTTGTGTTTTTAACAGTTTCTTTTGGCTGTGGTAGTTTTGGCTACTACTTAGCCAATAAAATCTGGGGGTGGGGGAATGGCTTCAGGATGTGAAGGTTATTTCTACCTTTGCATAGGCAGAAAGAAAAACTTGATTTGTGTAAGTGTGTAGTTTTATGACTCAGATTGGAAAAGGAGAGCTTGTGTCCAGATGGCAGATGTGACTTGGGGAGTGGTTTAAGTCTGCTTTTCTGTTCTGCCAGCTCACATGCTGCATGGTTTGTCTCTGCCTTGGTGGAGAACTAATACAACAGCACTGGGAGTGCTGGGCAAGGACCGGCTGCTCAGTTGACAAAGAAGTGGTTTTAATCATTGTATAAGAGCTCTACATTTGCTGTTTTGCTTATGCAGTTCATTCTGATATGGTTTTCCAGAAAGAAATGGCCCTTGTTACAAATTAAACTTCTTTTTTCCTTTCGTTTAGATGAAAAGGTTATCAAATACATATCATATGGCCCTCAAGAAAGGCAGGGAAGATTTTTTTTTCTCATTTTACAATGCATTTGGGCTTTATCCATTGGCTGAGGTAAAGAAAGGCACAGAGTTTAGTGAAAATCTTCATGTGGATTAGCTCAGCCACAGAATAAAACTATTCTGTCCTGACATGTTTTAAGTAGTTAATTGGATGCATTCATTATTGGGGAAAAAAAAATCAGTGAGAATTTTTTTTTTTATTACTTCTAGCAGTAGGTGGATGAAACACTCACCAGGTATTCCTGCCAATTCATGTTTATTAAACAGTCTGAGGTCACCGGTCAGTGAGTGGCCTCTCTGCTCCATCCCCACACAGGAGAGCATCATCACACTGCTGTGAGGTCACGTGCTTGTGGGTGTCCAGGACTGCTTTGGAGTTGAGAGCAGAACTGAGGGACCGCCGGGCTGCTGGTTCACAGTGAGGACATTACTTTAAGAGGAGGGATATTATTCAGCATTTTAAACTGTGCAATGCCTATATCATGCAACCACTGTAGCTGCTGCTGTGGTGTTGTAAGAAACATAAGGAAGGAGTTGTTGCTTAGAAAATTGTCCATCAGGATGTCTCCTTGGTGAGTCCTTGGCTTGCCTGTGTTAGCCTGTGGTGCTGGGCTGTAGCCTGGGTTGTCTCCCTGGCCATAATGTGACTTGGTAGTGTCGGGCACCACGCTAATTCGTGCTGCTGTGCTGTAGAACTGAATTATTGCAGCTGAAGAGTTGACATAATCTAGGGCTCTCAACTGACATTTTTCAGTTACTAACCTGTCATTGCCAAGATTTCAGCACAAATGTCTAAGTTGCAAAAGGGCTGGACTTTTCCAGCAGAGTGAATACAAAAGCACAGAGGGGGCTGTAGCTTTGTAGAAAAAGAGCTAATGGAGTAGTTCAGGTCATCTTTGCTTAAGTGTCATTTTGTTTTTTCCCACTGCCACACGGAAGAAAAGCAAGGCCTCCACCGCTGAGAGGAGCAGCGATATGGGCTGTGTGCTGTAGAGATCCAGGTGTACCCCAGCCTGGGAATGCTGCCATATGTGGTGGGCGTCTTGACATAAGAGAGTAAAGGTTTAAAATATTTTTTTGCTACACTAAGCAGAACCATTGCCCAGATATTCAATACCTTTTGGACACTTAATTTCTGTATTTGTAACTGCTTTAAATAGACTTGGAGCTCATGGCTATCCTGCCCCTGGACTCAGTTGTGGGGTTGACCACATGAGGCAGGAGCCAGAGACAAGTTGCCTGTGATTTCAAGGGATCACAAAGTTTTTCTAAGCTTCTACTAAAATGCTCCAAACAACTCAAAGTTATTTTCTGCTGCCAGCCAAGCTTCAGGAAGCACCTCCACGCATGGGCAAGCTCTGTTGCTCTCCAAATGCTTTTTTTCTGATCTCTTCAGCAACAGTTCAAATCTTAGAAAATATGAGCATTTCTCCTGTTTCCAATACGCAAAAGAGTTATTTATGTGGAATTGCAAAGTGTGACGCTTGCAGTTGGAGAAGCTTTTGAAAAAACTTAAGGCCAGATTGATTTTGGTTGTCCTGGTGTTTGAATATGTGCTTGTCTGGATGTATTGCATGTGGTCAGAGGATCTGTGACCAGACTCTTTGGTCACAGTAATTGCTGACTGATTTTTTGTGGCTGTCCTCCAAGGGAAGGAGCCATCTCAGGTCTGTGATGGTTACTCAGAGGTGTTACTTGCTTAAAAAGTAGTTGACTACTGTGGCACTCCCTGTCACTCAGCCAGTGTTCCAGTTCTCACCCCAGACCTGCAAGGAAGTTAAAAACCTTTGCTGATGTGATTTCCTTGGGGGCTATCCTGGTTCTTCTGAAATTCTGTGGTGGCATTCTGGGAAGCATGGAGGTGGAGATGCAGGGATAAAAAATGCTGTCATACTTGCTTCCCACCATCCCCCCCGCCCAAATCTTACTTTCTGATATATCTTACTTTGGGTGGAAAATGGAAGATTTTTTAATGGTTTAGTGTTTTAATTGTTGGACTGAATGATCTTAGAGATCTTTTCCAGTCTTAAGGACATGCCACCTTTCTGGTCCCTCTCTGGCCTGAGATAGTCATACCAAAGTAGTAACAGAGACTTCTTGTGCCTTTCTTAACCAAATGTTTTTTACTGGTTTTGTTTGTTTGGTTTCCTGTTGATGTTGACTATGTCTTCATTAATTCTTTGTAAATGCATAGGAATATTGGCAACAGTTTCTGAATTTTAGGTAGCCTGACAGTCCTGTATCCGGGTATTTGAGCAGTTCTTGAAATCTGGGAAACAACTGTGTCAACACCAGGGCTGCCTGGTCACGTGTACTTCAGAAGCTTCAAAATAATAACGAACCCATCAAGCCCTTTGGATAGTGATTGAGCTTACACTGTGAGAAATGGCTTTTGATGTGACATTTGGTAGTAATTGCCTAAATGAAGTGTTTTCAAGGGGAATTCTAGGCCACTATAATTATATGTATGCTACACTCACACCAGTATAAAAATGTCTTTAAAACTATTTGCAGAGCTTACCAGTTGGTTTCTCAGGAGGGGGGGTCTGGTGCCTGTTCCACGTGAATGCATTCCATTTCTGGCAGTGGTTTTAGGTGTTAGATAATTATATTTCCTTACTGAGCATTGTTTAAGAAGTCTGCTATTTTGCCTTTATGTTATTTATTTATTTTATTTTTAGCTGTGATATCCTGAAGGAAGCACAATTTCTGTAGAAATTCCAGCATCAGCAGTGAAGAGCAGATGAGAATGTGCAGCACTGGGAGGCAGCGCAGAAGCAGCTTTTGGGAAGGGACATTGAGCTCAGTGCTTGTGTCACTTGGTGCTGAGCTTCAGGAAATGTCCTCAAGAGCTGGTTTGATCTGGGGAAAAAACTTTATTCTTTTTTCCTTGTTTAAAAACATGTTTTTGAGGTTGTGAAACAAGCCCAAGACAGCCTTCAAATGCCAGCTTTGGAAATTGTGCTGCATAGGATTTCTCAGACAGATGGAGGAGACATTCACTGAGCATTTTATTATCTTTTTTTGTCAGTAGTAGAAGAGTAATGCATGTTTTTCCTTGGGCCTTGTAAAAGATAACTGCTTTTCCCCCTCTTGACTTCGATTCTTTTATTTTTCTTTAATAAAGACAGGAGTTTCTTAACAATAAAAGTAATAAAACAGCCAGAGAAGCTTGTGCTCTCTTTAAAAAAAGGAAGGAATAAGAAATAGGATAAAGTCCCTTGAATGGCATAGTAAGCTTTGAAGAAATTCACAGTAGAATAGAAATATGAATTTTAAACTGTGTATAAATGCAGAAGAAATAATGTCAGTACTTCATTTTCATAAAATAAGAACTGTTTAGGCACGTATTACTCAGCCATTTAGGGAGGTTCCCAGAATATGAATCTCTCTGCTTTCTCTCATTGGTAGATAGTAGTTCTTGGAGAAAAAAAATTGAAATAGCTTGAAACACATTGCACCAGAAAGCTTAATTTGTTATCTGATCATTAATTTTCTGAACTGAAAAGTGTTGTAATACAGATATCTTGCTTTCCAATAGTTTTATTCACTCATGTGATATATTGATGTTTTCTCAGACCTCTAGTCTTCAACTGTTCTGGGCTATGGATTGATTATAAACATGGCACTTATGCTGCTATTTTTATCCTAAATGAACTGCTTATGCAGGAGCCATCATCAGTCACCTTGTTGGCCCAAAAATTACTTAAGCAAATACAGTCTTTGTATTGTTAAAACATTCAGTAAGGAAAAGCTCACAGAGTTTAAATCCTGATCTTTAACCATTTCATTTAGTGAAGTCTGAAGTATTTTTAGCCTATCCTTAATCACTAGACTCAAATTTTCTTCTACGTTTTTAAGGAAACACCGAGGTTTTTGAGCAGCAGTGATTCCAGGGTCTGGGACCTCAGCTTTCAAGATTGGCACTTACCTTTCCATCCATCAAGGGACTTGTTCCATGCCCTTGGTCTCTGCTTCCCTGCAGCAGGGTTCAGTAATCTGTGTGGATCAGAGGTACAGGAAAGCCAGGTTGTGGGGAGCAGAGGTGCCTTTCTCCTAGTGTCTTCTGATGCCTCTGAACTCCTGGGTGCAGTTGCAGTAGGAGGGGGATTTCTTTCTCCTGTCTGGCTAAGCAGACAAGGCCTGCAGTGGTTTCTGAGCAACTATGAGAAAGTTCCATCCTTATTTTACTGGCATGCCTGTATACTGCTAATTTTTAACAATCACATCTTAACAATGACAGCTACTGCTTCTTCCTCTGAGCACCTGCATTAACAGAGTCACCCCAATCTGGTAACAAGTTTGGTGGAGTGGTGCTGTGCTGTTTCTCTCCTGCAGTGGCTTGATGAAGAGCCATGACTTTTAGTACTGCTGATTGCATAGTAGAAGGTAGAAAACAGCTTTCAATCAGTTATGGTGAGGGTTCTGTTTTCCTCCAAGCTGTCCGCAGAGGCATTGCAGGAGAAGTAGCCTCGGAGCTTTTACCTCTTTCTTGGTTTCTTCCCTGATTACATCTTCATTTGGAAGAAAATCAAAACATTTAATCTCTAACTGAGGTGAATATTTAACAGGAGTGTATCACGTGCCACTGTATTGAGCTTCAGTGGAAATTGTTGGTCCCTTCATTCAATGCAAAGTTATTTCACACTGACTCAAAAGATCCCAAGAGAAACAAGACTACTTAATCCCAATGTGTGGTTTGGTAAAGGAATTGCAGAAAAAAAATTTGTGTTCCTGTGCCAAACAGGAGGTTCAGATAGATTGAAGGAACTAATCTCTGACTTCGCTGTATTGAGTAGTATTGACATAAGAAACATTGACTGAAGGGTCCAAGAAGACCAGTACAGCCTAGAAAGAGATCATGATGAACTTAACTAAACCAGATCAAGCCATTGTTTTGAAAGAAATGAATGCCTGAGCTGTGATGATTCCCTCTGCACTCTTCGTTTCATCAAAGCTCTTGGACAAGGAGAGGAGAGGGTAGGATTTCTCTGCAGGATGGATACTTTTTGCAGCTCCTAATGTAGCTCATACACGAATGGAGCAAATGTACATAAAAGGGCTAATTAAAAAAAAAAAGTTGTAGTCAGCTTGAGGTCAAGAGAGAAGTGTATGAGCATTAGATTTAAAATTATGTATTAAAATATTTTTAATGAAATTCCCAACTCTGGGAGTGATAGGGGAAGCAGGGCATTATGTCAAAGGTTGCATAAACATTTATGAAGGTTTGTGGCAGCATTAAGGCACACTTCCAAAGAGAAACTCTGATAGATCTCCCCGAGGAAATCCTATAAACCAGTAAAGTCATATGAATAATCAACACTGGAGCTCATTATCAGCATAATGAGCAAACTCTTGAGTATAAGAGAACTAGAAAAGAGAGAGAGAGAGGTGATGAGAGATCAAAGGCATGGAATTAGAATAGAGAAGGAGACGTTAAACGGTTTAGGACTTTGCTCCTTGGAAGGAAGCCACTGAGAGGACAAAGGGAAGTAGTAAAGCTTTATGAAAAGGTGACTGGTGCAGGAGGTGAGTGAAGAATAATTGGCATTTCTGAGGCCGTGAAGACTATTGGGACATCCAATAAAAATATAGCTATAAATCAGACAGATGGAAGATCTATTTTATACAGTGTTTTCACAATATTAACCATTGCCAGAGAACGATGTGGAAGCCAAAAGCACACAGAAGTAAAAGTTAGAAAAAGAAACTGGAGACAAGTGACATTTATTTGTATCAATAAACATACATTATCATAGTTAGCTCTGAGGAAACATGAAAAAAATCCTGTGGCACTAAGTGATAAAGCAGCATTTTAAATTCAGCAGTGATGTAATGCGTCTGGACAACAGCCCCCGCTGTATGTGTACAGTGATGAGCTCTGAATTGGTTTTCTAGTCAGAGGAAGAACTGGGGTTTATAATAGGCAGCTCTATCAAAATATTATTGTTTAGAAAAGCAAATTGAAGGTTAGATGCTTGTGGAAAAATAATAGTGATCAAACTAGGAAACAGTGGTGTATAAGCTCAGTGCAGCTGTGTTGTGAGTGCTGCATGAGCTCTAGTCCCATTACTCTCAAAGACCCAGTGAAACTGGTAGAGGTTCTGAAAAGGCTGATGTGAATGATCAAAGATGTACAATGAATTCCTTGTAAAGAACAATAAATAGATCAAAGCTCTTCACTTTCAAAAAGATGTCTTTGAAGAGGATATGATGGAAGTACAGTCTTAGCAGCATGGCATGTATGTGAACCCATTATTCACTGTCTCTTTTGATAAAAAATTTTAGACCACCAAATGGAAATAGTGGGTTGCAGGCTCAAAACAAAGTGAAATATTTCTAAAGTAGGAGCAGGACTTCCTCCTTTCTCTTTGGCATCAAATCTTTAATCTGTTGGAACAATTTCCTGGATTTAAGCAGATTTATTCTGCAGTTAACACTTCATCAGAACGCTGTTCATGGGGCTTTGTAAGATTAGCTCTAGAGCTCTGTGCACAAGAGAAATCCTTTCAAATGGTGGAGTAGGTATATGCAGCCTGGCAGGCTAAAATGGTCCCTCTGATCAGTTTTCATTGGGAAAATCAGTACAACTTCTCTTCAAAATATTATAGTAGAAATGCCTAGTAAAGTCAAATACAGTTCCTGCAGCTCAGGACATACAGCCTCACCTTGTGGTTTTCAGGTTGTGGTTGGAGTATTACAACATCTGTGACAGCAAGACCTAATATACCCTCTTTGTCTGGTCACTAGCTGGGATGGTGGCACTTTCTTACGCTGTGGTCGTAGTTCCAGCTGCCTCTACTACAGAAATAATACGACATCAAAATACCAACCAGTTGCAATAGCATTGTTTTCATATTGCTCCACAAGAGTTAGAAAAGCAGGTGTTTTTGGATTCATGGAAACTGGATATGGCTTCAGTGTACAGGTACTATTTATTTGCGGTTTGTCACCTATGCTTTGTTATGTTTGCATATTTATTGGCGGAATTAATTTCTTGCAGTTTTAGGTGATGTAGCAGCTTGCTAAGCACTTCTTTACTGAATTGTAAAGACAGACTTCACTAACTTAAACTCATAAACTACTCCAGTGAACTGTGCTTTTGAGTTGTGTTTAATATCTGCTCCTGACCTGCAGAAGGCCATCTAGTCACAGAAGCATGTCATTATTTCCAGTTCATTAAATAAAAGCTATAACCTGCGAATCCTTGAGATATTTGGAGTTTGAAAGAGTAGGGAGTGGAGTGGTGCAGTCTGCTGGTATTGCTGAGCTAGCCCCTCATGGTCGCATGTGTTAGCATATGGTCTCAGGAACCTTGTGTCTCCCTGGGGACACCTTGCTCCTGAGCAGGGCATGGCTGTGCCCAAGACTGAATCTGACTCTTGAGGTGCTGTGGAAATGTTCAGTGGTAAGGTGAGTTACTATCATTTTACTTTTAAAGTGTTATTATGATCCAGAGTAATTGAATTACTGAGGTTTCACAGATAACTAAATGTCCTGTGCTCTGTGGGTGCTTTCAGACCTCTCCACTAGTCAGCTAAAGCTCATTAGCTGAAATTGCTGTGGCCAAGGCTCGAAAGAGTACGCACACTTTGGTTCCCTCATGGTGGCTTAAACAAATATGATACTCTTTACAATTGGGTTTGGCACCTGATTGTACCACAACTCAACCTGATTAATACTGTCTTTCTTACATCTTGGTATGATTACCCTTCTTCAGAACATTTAAAATATTTTCTGAGGATTTTTTTAGATACCCCAACTATAACACTGCAATACATGGGGTATGTAATACAGCTGCCATTTTCCAAAAGGATATGGCAATGAAGCTGAGAAAGGGAGGAAAAAAGAGTAATGTTGGAGTGAATAAAATCAATACAGAAGTAACTAGGGCTTTTATTTTATGTCTAAGATGTGTGCATCAGCTTAAATTCTGCTTAAAGGTTAATATGGGAGAAATGTGCAAGTAATGTTATGGAAAGGAAATACTACACCAAGTAAAAGTATTTGATAATTTCTCTCCAGGTGAGTGTTGGCAAGCCAGCCTGTCTGTAGAGAAGATTTTGTCAGGCTTTTTAGGGTTGAGGCTGGTGTTCTTATCCTTGCTGTTTGCCAAGGGCATTGGAAAGTTCCTTCTCTGGACAGCATGTATGGGCAATGGGAGTTGTGACTGCTCAGAGCTGTTCAAATGGTCTGTCAGAGTTAGTTTTTGATAAAATCTTCAGAATGTGCTACTTTATATTGCATATTTTGGGGGATTTTTGTAATAGTGGGGTGAAAGAGTATTCTGTAATAATAGGTCAAGCTCTTGATAATTTTTGTGTCTCAAGGAAGAAGTCTCAATATTTCGTGGGTGAGGCTGCCTTAGCGTTTTTCTGCAGCACAAAGTGTGAGAATAAATAACTTCTGTGTTCACAAGGAACAGTAGTGTTTCAGTGCACTGGGGAAGAAGCTTCTGCAGGACTCAGGAGAGACAGACACTGCCTGAAGTACAGATGGATGTACAAGCAAAGGGGAATTATTGTCAGGTGCTCTTCTTTTGCTGTATCCTAGACATTTGCTCTTAAACTGAATCAGACTGATGATGCAATGCTCAGATCTTGCACAGTTCTTCACGTGTTCTTTTTCTAGAAAGTATTGAACATTTTTCAGAGTTGGCAATCAATTTAATATTAAGCCTGTTATTTTGATATATTAACATCTGCCCTGAAAAACTTACCAGGAAATTAATTTCTGCTCCAACTATGCCTTTAATGTGAAGTATCCGAGTTGACTCCTTATTCATGATAAAACAGTTTTAGAAAGGGAATTTTTAAATTCTTCTGATGTGTTCATTTTCATTTTTATTCTGGCCTGTGATATTTTCAGGTTAAAAATCTCATTGATTATACCACTTGCAGTAAAGGAAATTCCCGTTGGATAAAAGGAAACTAGTTTTGCAATGAGAATGGTATGTAATGCTAGAATCTACATCCTTCGAGATTTTCAAATCTGTAAGGCCCTGAACAACTGAATCCAGCTTTGAAATTACTCTTGCTTGGAGAGTAATCGCTCCTCCAGAAATCTCTTCCAGCTTCTATGGTTCTGCAACTGCATCCAGGTCCCATAAACAGAAACCTTGCCCATGTTCCTGCTGTGCTGTCCTTACCTGCAAAAGAGGCTGTGATCAGGCTTCTGAGAAACTTCCTCTTAATTCTTAATTGAGGAACTAGTTTTAGACTTGGGTGTAGTCAGCTTTTCCCTTCATTGTTGCTTTGGTGTGGTGCATCCTCATGCTGATTTCTAGAGAATGAAATCAGGAATTGATCTGCTGTAATCAAGTCTTTCTAAACACGGAGGGGTTAAGCATTAAACCCATGTGATGGTCCACCTTTATTCAGGACTAGAGTATTAGAACTAAATACATTGTATTGAGATCTTCAGTTAGTTTTGAAAGAAGTAAAATCTTCAGAGGGTCTGTTTACAATAACTGCACGTCCTAGTTGGCAATTGCCCTTGGGATAATGGATTTCCATCATAAAATATGTGATGTGAAACTGTCTTAAGCTTGTGAATATTTTCTATATTCCAAATGTACCTAACTGAATTTCACTTAGTAGGAACTACCTTAACTTGCACTGTTAAAGTAAACTCTGAGTTGATTTAACCCATGGAATTTGGTGTGGAGAAGTTTGGGTGAGGAAAAAGAAGTTACTGCTTTTACCTGGTAGATATTGCAAGCAAAAGCTATACAGATTCAGCTTACCTTTCTAAAAACTGCTCTTTTTTTGGTATAAGTTGTTTACCCAGTTCAGTTCACACAGTAGATAGCTTTGGTTTCCCATTTTGATCACTCAGATTTTAACAGGAATTGGTGTGGGGATGAATGAGGAAAGGGAGGGAAAGAAGGATGGAGAAAAAGGGAAACAGTTCTGTTAGCATTTTAGGAAGGCAAGGGCTTGGATCTTAGACGTATAGGAGGATGTGCCTGCTGTACTTTTGCAGATCTCGGGCACTAATGACCAGAGCTTTTGCAGGAACAGCTTAACTCAAAAGCAGCCAGAACCAAGAACATCCACTGAAAATCTAGAGAGCAAATTGGGTTTGAGTGAACATGCAACCTGGTGAGTGGGTCAGTTTCCTCCGTAGGCCTATCTTACAGAATTTGGGAAGGCATGTTTGGTACAGAGTGCCACCTGCCTTTGGCTTCCAGCTGCTTGCAGAAAAGCATTCCTTATTTTATGAAAAACATCACTTGCAGTTTTATAACTGATTTCAAACACAAGTCATTCTTATGAGTGATGTTTGGCTTAAGTAGCTGGTGTTTTCTGTCCTATGTCTCTGTTGTATTTATGCATGTGTTTGCAAACTGCCCCTGTAATTTGTAAGGGAGGATGCTTACAGTGGCTGAAAGAAAATGTGGTCCATTGCTGCATCACAGAATCACAAACTGCTTTAGGTTGGAAGGGACCTCAGATAACTCATTTCAACCCCTTGCCATGGGCAGGGGCACCCTCCACTAGACCAGGTTGCTCAAAGCCCCATCCAGGCTGGCATTGAGCGCTTCAAGGAGTGTTTCTACCCTCTGTGAAATAAGACATTATTACCTGATTTATCAAAAGGCTTCTATCCATTTCAGAAACATAACATAAATGTCCATGCTGATGTGTACTCAGGTATTCATTTATAGCCCTAGTTACTTGTATCCACAGAGCACCATAAAAACTCTAGTGAGTTTGTGAATATATTTCCCTACCCTTTGTGATCCTCAGCTTAGACTGCAGGATTTGAAGGCAGTTCCAGAGGTCACTCACTACGTGTCTGGTCCTCATTACATGAGTTGGTTCTGATGTTTATGTGACTGTCTGATAGGCTGTTTCAGCTCACTAAGCCAGCAGAAAGCTAGCCTGGCAAAAAGTCTGCATTACACTTGCTCATGTTGCAGTCAAGCATGCCAGACCCCAAGGCAGGGTTTGGGTCGTGGCTGCAAGGGGATGGAGCAAAGGAGAGAGCTTAAGGGTCTGGGTTTTCTTTCAGAGGCTGTGAGGTGAAACTCTAATTCCTCTATATGTCCTGAAATAATACCCTACAACAAGGTGACTCAATTTAGCAAAATTAAGAGTTCTGTCCTATGCTCTGTATACACTCTAGCTAGATGGATTAGATTTATCATACCCTGAAGCTAAGTGCAGGCCCCTGCATATCATCCAGCAGTGTCCTGAGCATGTACGTTATCTGCTCTCTGATGCAGGTGAAGAGCTAATGCTGCCTAGGCACGTGCTTTCTTACAATCCAACCTCAAATTGAAATACTTGATAGATTTAGAAAAAAAAAAAGTGGCACACAAGGAGCCTTTTCATCAGTCAGTTCACTGATCCAGGTGAAAGGTAGCCCTGGAAAAAACACGAGAGAGAGAATAAAGAGATCTGATTTGCCATGTTACAGCATAATCATCAGCCTGGTGCAAGGGAAGGAGAGGTAGGAAGTTCTATCTGGTGTAGGGAGGACAGGAGAAATCACTTTTGGCAGAAACTCACTGTTGTTCTAAATGAGTAATGAAATTATCCCCTGAATTGGTCCGTCGTGTATCCATTACTGTTTTTAACTGTGTTAAGTGAAGTTGCCTCTCCTAGCCAGCTGCCTCAGGAGGGACATGCAATTCAGCCTGACATAAACAAGGATGCTTCTGTTTGGAAGCAAATTCACAGACTGGAAATTCCGGAAGGGACAGCTGTGTGGCAGTCATAATGAATCTGAAGTAATGGCACTGATACTTGAGAAGAGGTTGTCCTTCAATGACACAGGATGGGCCAAAAAAGAAAGAGCTTGTTCTGAGAAGCTCAAGGAGCAGTACTACATGCATAAGAGGATTATTTTATTAATAAAGAAGAAGGGATAAAAAGCATGTAATAAAAATCTTATTTTAGTAATTTATTTTTCATACAACATGGTCTTAAAATTTGTGTCAGTCCTGTGAATGCCCCTTTTGCAAGCAGCCTGCAGCTAGAGCAGATTAAGACAGTGAAACTGCATCCCAAAACTTATGTCTGTCTTCTATGTTTTTCGATATTCTGATTAACCATCAATATTTCATATTGAACAATATGTATTTGCTCTGATGAAACTTATGGACTCTCCCATGTCCACCATAGTGGATAACTTGAAATTGGAGCTGTTGAAGTGTTTGATCAGCTTTTGCCTGCACGTATACTACTTTCTGATGACCCAAAATATTTTTTTCAAGTTTGAGTGAAGAAGAAAAGCTGCAAAGACAGTAGAAGTGATTTAGATGTATATACATGCACGGCACAGTGAAAGGCTGTGAAGAAGCATTTGTGTCTTCTTAGCTGCTGAGGAGCAGAATTATTTGTTTTTCCTGAACTTTGCATGTGTCTGTGATGATTTTTAAGTTTGGTTTATCCAGACTGCACATATATTTGTGTGTGTATGTATATATATGTATTACCCTGTTCATGCCAAGGGATTGCCTTCACCAGTGAATATATTACTATGTTGGCTTTAGGTTGTACAATTTGTATACTTGAGTGAACACAAAGTTTAAATAAAAGTTAGTCCACAAATTTTCTTGTGCATTTGATGTCAATATTTTTCTTCTGTTCCAGTAGCACCCCACATAAACGAACTAAAAAATATCAATCTAAATTGCATTAGAAAATATGAAAACTGAGGTCTAAACAATTCTTTGTTTAGCTATACAATAACTTAAATACGGTTCCTCACAGACAGCAAGAAGGCTCAGTTTGGTGGAATGGTTATATTATGGAATGGTTTGCGTTGAAAGGGCCCTTTAAGTCCACGTTCCACTAGACCAAGTTGTTCAAAGCCCCATCTAACCTGGCCTTGAGTCACTGCAATTTAATGTTTAGTAACCGGTGAAAATGCAACTTTTTTAGTAAGATAAATGAAATGCAAAATCAGCGTTAAATTTCAGTAAATTGAAATGTGGTATTTAATGATAAAAATCATTATTCAAATCTCATTTAAACAGATTTCCAATCCACTTTGCTCTGGAATGCTTTACTTTGCTCAATGCAATATGTATTCACATTTGATTAATTTTTTTTCACTTAAAGTGTGAAAACACAGTCGATTAGTAGGAAGCATGGCTGAAATGAAGCAGAAACAAGCTTGAAAATAAAACTGCAGAAGAAATGAAGGATCTGGTGGAAAGCAGTCAGATTTCATCCTAAGCTGCTTAGCATGTTCTGCTGAAGACAGCATTTTCCCCACTTGCCATGGGTGGGTGTGTGCTGGGGAGCAATTGAGTTCAGCTACACATAGTGAGTGCTGAAGGGTGGGGACACAGGACAGGCAGGAGATGGCAGGAGCAGAAAGTGCTGTGGATGCCTCGATGGCAACAGTGCTGATTGTTTTGATTTGGGCAAACATCTAGCCAAAACTCTCAAGAGGACTCATCGGTGCCTGGGCGGGATGTCCTGAACTACAGGGCTGATGGAAGCAGTTAACCCAGAAGACGAAAAGCGTCTTGGAACAGATCCATTTGAACATGTCCTTCACCATGAAACAGGCAGGAAGATCTCTGTGGTTTAGTCTGAGCTCTGTGGGCTCTGACACTGGCTAACACTGGTGTTGCTTTAGTGTGATGCCACTGGGCAGCAAAGGACATAGAACATCATGTGAGTAACATGACTTGTCACAACTACAGCTGGTTTGAAGCTGAACAGATAAATTTGGCCATAACAGAAACCCAATTTGGCTGGCCTAGTTTGTTATAGAGGTAAACAAGTTCCCGGGTAAGGCAGTGATAGGTTGGATTGGAACTCGAGCTGAGTAGCCCAGCCAATCCCATTCAGTCCTGAATGCAGACATATCATTGGCCAGTGAGATCTTGACCAATCCGGTGTTCAACTGCAGGAATTTTGAGCCCCCTGTAAAAGGGCACGTCCATCAACAAATGTTGGCTGTTGTCTTGTGACCTTTGCTGCGCTCAGTCGTGTGCCTGTCTCCAATACTGCAACCCTAACATAATAATGAATGGTGGTAACAGTCACAGCTTATTTCATTTGCAAAACCATTTAAAAGGGGTACCGTGATCAGAAGAGACTTTTTCAAAGACAATAATTTACACAATTTTCATCACAGAAATTTCTCATTCCAGTTTATATCCTGGGTGTCACCACTCTAAAACTTCTTGGACTGTCCTGTATAGGGAGCTCAGCATAGTTCTGTGTTTTCAGGGGCACTGATCCAGATAATGTAAAACACTTTAAAGACTTTAATAGCATTCTTGCTTAATCAGCCCTATAGTCAATGCCTGTTAATTCAGGTATTCGGCAGGAACAGTGTCCTTCTGGCTGAGCTCAGTTACACCCATAGCAGTATGACATTGCTTTTAATTAAAATTGGATTCATCCAGAATTAATGGAAAGCTAGGCACAGACCTTTTTCTTACAAAACCATTGTTAAATGTAGGTCTTGTTTAAACTCCTTAGAAATTTATATGCACCAGCTGACATTTCTGTCCTAGGTGTAACTCAGGTTCCAGGGATGTAAAATCATGGCTTAGGAAGCTGCTGTTGCTTTGCTCAAGTGCAGTGGTGCCTTAAAGAGCTAGGAATAAAACAAAACACTTTTGAGACAATATTAGTATAGGAGGTAATATACAGGCTGGTCTTTATTGGGGGCCTCCAGGGGCAGATATGGAAAAATGCCAACCCCCACATAGCGTGAATACAGCTGTGTAATTTTAGCAAATTAGTATAATTGAGAAGAATCCCCAATTAGAAGCAGAAGTGATGAGGTAATTCCTCGCTGGTTCTACCCTTTTCTGATTTCTCCCCCTTCTTAGATAAGAACTAAACTTTGTTTATGAAAATGTGTCTTGAAGAGCTGGTTTCAACCTTGGCTCCCAGAGAGTCTAACCTTGGGCCCTCAGGGCTTGGAGCCTCAGGAACGTGTTTTGTCTTTCTGCCTGTCAGGGTAGGGAAGAGTACTGGAGTTAGCTAGGAACTATATAACTATGCAACAATAATCTACAGAGCTATGAATATATATGAAGGAAATATAAAAGCAAAAATCATTTTGGCAACAGCAGCACCTGAGACTGCACTGGTGAAGCAGAGCACAATTTCTTTCTGTAGGCATGCAGTTTATCTTGGAGGTGGAGCACCATGTGGAATGGTTCCAAAAATACATGAGCTGGAATGCAAAGTGAGCAACCTTGGAAAATACTTTGAAACTGAATTCAGGCCCTTTGCCTGTTTCTCTGGAACTTTACCGTGTCAGCCAGCGTTTTAGTATAGAAAACAGAGTCGCCTGTGCAGGTTTTGGGAAGCACATTGCTGTCCAGAGGCTTGCACAGGGCAGAGGAACAACAGAACAGGAATGCCCAAGGGTCTCAAGGCCCGTAAATGAAAATTGGCTGAGATCTATATGCCAAGACTGTGGTTTGCCCGGCCAGGCTGAGAAGCCTTGCCAGGCAGCTGGTTTTCCCCTCTATGGGAGGGCAACACAGGAGGTGCAGGAAGTGAGAATCCCCTTATAGAGAAAGGGAGCTACACAGCAAAATGGCTCAAGAAATAAATGCCTGAGCAGTAAGCCTGCAGATCCTGGATAGTGTACTTTGGTTCTGGCATGGGTTGTAAATTGTGGGTTTATTTCCATCTTCATTTGCATACCTGGGAGCAACACTTCTGCTTTCCATCTTATAAGACATGGCTGGCTTGTCAGGGAGTGGTTCTCTGGAACCTTACTCGGATTGTAATGGGTGTGAGTCCCAAGAGAGGAGCTTCTTCAGCTTGCCTCTGTTGTCTGCCAAATGAGGGAGCATATGCTTAGGTACATGTAATGCCATGTTTTGTAGCATAGCTTGACAACTGATGGGTATAATTTTGCCTCAGCGTGGTTAATATACAAAGAGTGTAAGTGCCTATGGAGCTGACACATTATAAACTGTAGTCAAATTGAGGTGAAAACACAAGAGTTTTTAGCCTCTGGATGCAAGGTTTGGTTGCACTGAGTTCCTAAATAGTGTGGAGAGATTGTACCTCCATAAGAAAACAGATTTGAATTCAAGATGCAGCTCTGCAGCTCTTGCAGCTCCTAACCCTGCAGGAAGCAGTTGTGCCAGAGCTTCAATGACCAGAAAGCAGAGCCTCAGAACCTACAGATATTGCACCTCACACTCAGTGGGTCCAGGCCTGTAGTACTCATGGTCTTGACTACTGAACTTAACTCCAATTTCTTTCTTTGTATATTGAAATGATGTAAATTGAGAGCAGCCTTGTCTTAGAGTAAACATGCAAACGTGTATTTAAGGTCTTATTTTTAGGTAGATGGTTTCTTTCTGGGGTTCGCCTGCCTTGTTTTTTTTTGTAATCTTCTGTCTTCTACCCTGATTCTAGTCTCTGTGCTTAATAATTCACCACATCTTTCCTGGATTCTTGTCTTACTGGTTCTCAAGGAACATAGAATCTACTTCAGCCTTTAAGAACCCTTTGGAAAGGGATAGATAGTTTCAGTTGGGGGATTTGAGTGTATTTATAGTAAGATATAAATAGAGGCAAGAGGAATACTTGCAAAGCAGGTGGTACTGGGCCATTTATAGAAAAAAATGTATCATTTATACATGGATTGTTTCTGGCAAACCTTTTGCTTTGCCTGTGGCCTGACTTCTACAAAAATCTTTTCAGTGTTATGAATATTTATGCTGCTTTGTTGTGTTATTTTAAACTTGTGTTCAGCTTATGAAATGACGTGTTTGTGTCTTTAAATAACAGGAGGAATGGAGAGAGTAAATTGGCTCCTGGGCAGACAAGTCTGCGGAGCTTTTACAAGGAGTCTTTAGCACGGATTGGAAGGGAGGATAGCCCAGCTCACCAACACCCCATCCTTTCCTTTGCTTCTGCACTTGGAGATGTGCTCTACAAAGGTCTCTCTACTACAAAGCATCCTCTTTTGAGAGTTTTTTAGGCCTTTTTTGCTCAAATGTGCCCATTTGCCATGTTTCAAACCAAAACACACGCTATGTTGACATAGCAGGGTGCTCAGGTGAAGTTGTGGCAAATAGTGATACAGAGCTAGTAGATTTTATGCTGTAATGACAAATTACCCAGGTTTAATCTAGGGCAATCACACTGAGCTTGCTAAAATCTTGGGAAGAGAAAAGTATGTGCATCTGCCAATGGAATACTCTCTGAGCAGATTGAAATGAAGTCCTGAGACTGTGTCAGCCATTTTCTGGAGAGCTCACCAGTGAGTGGATTGGGAAGAGCTGGTTCAGCAAGCTAAAAAAGCTGCTTGCCAGGAGTGATGGTGACCCCCTATGCCTTTTCCTTCAAAAAGCCTTGAAAAAACTTTACAAGCTATGTGAATAGATATAGACTCTAAATTTTTAGGGAAAAAATCCACTATCTGAGGCTGTGCAGGTTGAATCTTTCTGTGTGATTTTGCTCTCACTAGAGCAGTTGTCAGTGACTTCTGGCTCACCTCCGTATTTGGGCCCTACTGGAGGGACCCTTCGTAGTTCTTACTTCTGGGTGAGAATGTGCTATGAGCTGAGGAGCTTCCCAGGCTGACTGTGCTGCAGACTCTCTGCAAAGCAAGTCTCTTACTCTTCTGCAAACTTCCCTACAGAGGTTTTCACAGCTATTTGAACCCAGCTGGTGTTAAGGAAGGTTGTCTCTTCTGTCTCAAGGAAGTTTCACATAAATCTCAGCATCTAAATTTAGCAGTCCTTTTTTGTTGCTGTCCATCTTGTTTTAAGGAAGGGGCAGCACATATTGCACATTATGGCTAACAGCAGCTTGCCCTAGAAAACCCCCTTCCCTTGAGACAGCATTTAGAGCAATAGTGGACTAGGAAGATAAGGATCAGATTAATTTCAGAGTTGTTTCAGTATTGCTTATTTTGTGCACTGTAGTTGTATCTAGAGACCAAGTATTAAATCAAAGTTGATGAGATAAATGCATTTGATAATCCTTGCTTTGAACCCCTACTAGGTTTTTATTCTTCTCTTATAATAAATGATTAACAATGTAGTGCATGGGTACAAAATGTGTGTCTCTCCTGCTTTAAACTTTGCACACTTCATGGATGTGCTTGTATTGACAGCAAACAGCATACCTGGGCAGATTTATGTAGGATGCATCTCAGGCCTCTCTGGGACTTCGTATAGCTCAGGGGAAAATAGAAGAGATATCTGCAAGGCTGTAGTAAAAGTTTCTTTGAGCAATCTAGTGCAGAGCAATTGGTGCTCTGAGATGTTCTTTGGTCAGCCACGGCTCAGTAGAGAGGGGTTATTATATTGGTGTCCTCCATCTCTTTAGACTCTGGTTTAGGCAAAAATGCAAGGTGTGAACTCAAGGTTCAGGAAAACTCCCATGTATATAAAAACCCACAGAAAAAGGTGGCTGGTGTGTGCACAGTTTTTTCGTTCCTTTGGGTAGAGTGGACAACTTCTTTTTCTCTTGGGTGACCCCAAGAATAAGTATGACCTTGTTGCCTGCCACCAGTAGGTGTCTTTTCAAAGGAGCATAAGAGAAGGGATATGCTCTCCCACTAATGAGGTGAAGATGGTCATTCTAGTACTGGGTCACCTGTCTGCACCTTATCTGCAGATAAGCTTTGTGATGCTTGTTTGAAATTCCTTTTGTGTCTGTAACCTCATGTGATGCTGTTCTGGAGAGAACCTGGTAGATGTTGAACTCTTGATCAGTCCCAGTATAAATGGAAGTTGTAATTCCTTAGTAGAAATTCATTTTTTTTTAGTTCCATAATATCAGCAGTATGACAGTAAAGAGCTTTCATCTGGGGCTTACAGTGCACTACATAATGGCTCTTACTCCTCTTCTGAATAAAAATTCATTGTGGAGTAAGGGGGCTGTTGCCTGTAGATTAACTGATTTCTTGAAACTCTCACAACTGGTATGTTTACAGCAAAAGAAGTCTGAAAAAAGAAAAATAATTGAGTTTCCCAAAGCTAAAAGAGACAGATGTTCCTATGGCTGATTTTCAGAAGGAAAGGCATTTTGGTTTTATTTGTTTTGTGACAGAATGGCTTCAGCCCCCCAATTAGTTCTGGCACAAAGGGTGCAGCTTTGCAGCATTTGGGGTGAGGGGGACCCCTCCTCCCCAGCACATGTTTGTGTTGAATATAAGGTGGGTGGTGAACACAAGTGTTCTTTTCCCACTCTTTTTCTTCTGTGGTTAGTAGCCTGTAATATCTTAGACAAAGAATTTGATTTGTGACAGTATTCAAAAGTATTTTCGTGGCACACTCAGCTGGTGCCCAGGAAGTCCACCACATGCTTACTTCTGTTCCATCAAATGAAGTTGATGACTTTGTTTATTTCATCTGCAATAATAGGTACAATTTTCCTGAACAACCAGGTAGTCTGCACCACCAGGTGTGGTCATCTCTTGCCAGAACCCTTTTCATGTTGCTTGCAGGTGCTTGCACTAAAAATTCTTCTGTCTAGAAACACAGCTAGAGTGTCTAGAGTAAAAATTAAATGCCTTGTAAACTCAGCCATATTATTAATCCATCTTCATTGCTGTATTTATACTCAAAGATTTCTCCTCTGGCTCCGTGGCAGCAGCAATTTCCCACAGACATATGGAAGCTTCTTATACTGTTGATTACATTTTTTTCTTTCCTTTGCTGACTCTGCACTATCTGATAGAGTGATGGTTTGGGCTGCCAAGCTAACAGTGTTGTCTGCACATGTTTCACTGGACCAGCACTATCTAGGGCGACTTTTATATCTCACCTTGTACAGCAAGGGCTGCCCTGAGTTCTGGGCTCTCTTATGCTCTGCCGGCAAGGAGCGTGGATCTCCACACCTCTGTCTCCTGTGTGTGGATGTGGTTTTGGCTGTATGTCTCAGGAATACAGCACAGCCTTGCCTTTGGTGGCAGGATGCTGGGGTTTGGGTACGTAGGGTATGGCAGGGGAAGTCAGTATTACCACATACTAAACAGTTTGTCACTCTGCTGATCAGGTAATTTCCAGTTTGTTTCCAGACAAGCTACGGCTGAAATATCAGCAATGCATGGAAGTAGATGCAGTTTCTCACTTGAAAGGCCTGAGCTTTCAGTGGGCAGGGCAAGGAGTAACCAGACTGAGACAGTGAGAGCAGCACAGGGTTTGCCTTCTGCATTTACAGGTGCTTTCTGTTGCATCAAGAACCAGCTTCTTGCAGGCTTAATTTGAAGCACAGACAGGTCTAATGAAAAATCTCTCAGCATTCTTTGATTAGCATATCTTGTAATGCTGTTTCTAACAATATGCCTTTGTTTCAGAATCCCTATTTGCTGCTTTGAGGATTAATTGGCTCTACTTCCAGCACAATGGATGAACTGCAGGATGTTCAGCTGACAGAGATCAAGCCACTCCTGAATGACAAGGTAATGCTGGCTGCTGCTTTGTCCTCACAGGTGTACTCAGGATAACTTTGTGTCTGGCAAGGAGCCCTAGCTGCCAGAATCTGTCCACAGATTGAAGTACCTTAAGTACTGAAACCCAGTAAATTCTTCCCCACTCTGGTAATCTACCACCACCCACTCTTCCAAAGTCTCTGGGAAAGACAGACCACAACAATTCAGGTAATTCTGGAGTCCTGGCCAAACAATATGTCGTGCCTGTACTGAGGATTTGCAAAGACTGGACAGCAATTGGAAAGGTGATCCCATTACTGACCTGGTGTAGCTGTAGAACCCCTAATAAGTTTCTCCTTGTTAGAGAAGTGCTGGATTGTATCCTGGTTTTTGTTTGGTTGGTTTTGGGTTGTTGTTGTTTTGTTTTGTTGTTTGGTTTTTTTACTTTTTTTTGTTGAAAATATTCTGTCTTAAATTATCCTTTAGTGTTTTGACCCCTAAAATAGCCCTGTCTCCCTGGATTTAGTAATGGAGAGTAATTTCCTTTTAATGTCTGCAGACCCTAGTTAGAACAGCCCAGATTTATGCAATACTGAGGCTTTGGAAAGTCATTGTGTTGCAGTAGCTGTTTAAGTCTTTCACTCTGTGTTCTGTGGGCTGGGGAAGAGCCATCTGGGCTCAGTGGATTCTGCCACAAACTACTGTTGAGAGTGCCTAAGTTCACTACAGGAAAGATCTAGCATCTTGCATCTGCAGACTGTGATCATGAGCAATGTGGTTTGGTCACTTGCCATAGCTCACAGCCAAGTCTAATGATGTGGGAATGAGTTCCTAAGGCTTTGCTGTTCGATGGCTGATGATCAGGACCTGGCTTGTGCTGCAGAGGGCTGTCTGGTGCTTTGTCCACTCACTGTGTGCTTGCAGAAGACTGCGTTGTCCCCCACAAGATGGGTGAAATCTCTGGAAATCTGCTATGTTTTAATCTGTACTGATAAGTTTTTGCTCATTTCTTTAGTGTTCTAGCATATCTGTTTTTAGTATCTGTGAAATCTAAAAACTCAGCTGAAATCGGCAGTCCAGCTGCCTGATCTGACAGACTAGTGCTGACTACTGGGCTTCCACCATTTTTTAAAAAAAAAGTTCCTGGAAGGGTGAGTCTTGAAAGTACAAAATCAGTGTAGATCAGCAAATAAAAATATGGAATACAGGCTTTGAGGGCAGTTTGTTATTTCAAAACAAGAGAGAAACATTTACAGAAGACAAGTTTCCTAAAGGCAGTGGCCCAGATCTTGCTCATGATTCTCCTGGGATTTTCTGTATTTGAACTGGGTAGATTACCCTTGCTTCAGTCAGCTGACCTAAGTCAGAGACATTGAGGTATGCCAAATCAAAGTGGTTTTCCCTTTATAAGTTTCCAGTCTTTCTCTCAAGTATTGCCTGGTCAGCCCCATCCAGTTCTTACTGTGGTGTCCATTGTGGTTCAAATGCAGAGTTCTCACCCAAACAGAACACCAAGTGGTGTTAACCAGGGTGCAGAAGGGCACACACAGAATGATTACTTCTTTGCTTAGCTCAGTGTTGAAGTTACAGGAAATTTTTAGTATCTCAGTAGGGAGAAATATAAAGAGTAGCTCCAGAACCATCCTGAGTACTGCATAGGAAGAGAAATATGCTGTGGCTCTCCTTTGCACACTTTTACAAAATGAGGGCCTCAGGGAGCAGCCACTTCCAAGGTCTGGCCCTTATTAGGGCTTTCGAGCTTGAGAAAAAACATGTACTTTTTAGAGATAGTTTATGGAGCATGAGGGTGTGGTGCAATAACCTGCTGTTCTGTGCAACATATTAGAGTCCAAAATCTATTGAGCTGGCAGTTCACTAAGGTTTTTACTGACAGCCCACTTTAGATGTAGGAGTTTGAGCCAAGATGGATTAATGGCCAGAAATAGTACAGTAACACTCTTAGGGTGCTAATGAGTGAGTGCTCATGAAATCCTCAGACACAAAGGCTACTGTACACAGAGAAGGAGCTCTGGTGTCTCAGATTCTTAAACCAGTGGAATTACCAGTGGAAGTGGAAATTGGTTGTATCTTGTTCACTGGTCTGAACTATAGGTAATGCCACTGTGGATCACTGAGTCCTGGCTTTTTTCTGCCTCAAATCAGCAAAAAGTTACAAACTTGACTTTTGAAGAATATAAACACTATTTTGTTTGCGTGTAACTTAATGTTAGTTATTGTGTAACTCATATAAGTGCAGGAAAGTAAAATACATTATGTTTGTTCACCTCGTTCAGGCTCACTAAAATGCAGCGACTTTTTACTGGGGACGCAAAGGAACTTCAAATGTTCCCATTTTGTTGAAAGAGAGAGAAAAAGAGAGTATTGCTTGATCAGAAAAACTGTCCCAGTGATGCTTTGTTATTCTGGCACCTTTGACTCCTGTTAATTCAACTTCAGTGAAAAGTTATCGAAATGTCAGAGCCAGATTCAGGAAATGAAATGGGCAGCCCTTAGGCTGGATTAAGTCAGCCAAGGCAGCTCTGTGCTTTGAGGTGCAGCCATGGCATGTTTAGAGGCCTGAAAAACTTGCCTTAAAGTTTCTCAAATTAAGACAATGAATAAATGGTTTAAAGTCAGATTTTCAGTGTGTTAAAATCAAGTACGTGAGAGTCAGGGCACATCAGCTTCTTTTGCCTTATGGTATGCCTTGACAACAAGCGGCCCAATTCAGAGCCTCATTCCTTGCTTTGTGTCATTTCCTCCCCACTCGCTTGGGGAATCTCAGACTTTTCTAAGTACAAATGCAGATCACCTTCTTTTTTACTTAGCATGCACCATCCAAATCCAGTGCCGTATACAGACATTTCTCATTTCTCCATAAAGAAATGGGTGACTGAACTGACCTGCTTCATGAGCTGGTGATGGTGTCAGAAATCTCAATTAATTTCAGGGTCTCAAACTGAAATAAGAGGAGACTGCTTTTTATTTTCTTTTCCCCAGTACTCAGAATTTAGTGGTTTTTGCTGTGTCCTGCTCAAAACATGGCCATAGTTCCATACTTAACACACAGGAGGAAAGAGGGGAATGGATTCTTAAAACAGACTTGCAGATATTTCAAATGTCTCAAAGTGCAGAATATAGGTAGCAACCTTTGTTCTTATTTACAAGGCAAGGCTCTGCAGCAAGGAAAACACAGCCACGTGTTTACACATGGGGAGGAATGAGGGTGCTCAGCCAGAAGGAATGTTTGGAGTGTTTCTGCTGTCCATATGTGATCCTAGTTTTCTCCTATTAATTTTAGTACTAAGGTGCTGTGTTGATTTGGCACAGCCTGGTTTTTGGTAGTGAGGGGAGGGCCACAGGAGTAGGTTCTGTGAGAAGCTGCTAAAAGCTTCTACCATGTCCAACAGAGCCAATCTCTGATGGCTCTGAAGATGGACATGCTGTTGGCCCAATTAGAGAGGCTGGCAATGCCTCTGTGATGACATAGGTAAGAAGCAAAATTTAAACACGCGTGCGCGCAGCTTTCTCCAGGGGTGTTGAGGCGCCACGGCTGCTGCCGTCCTGGCGCAGCGCGTGGCAAGCCTCTACTGCCTGGCCAACCCCAGCCAGCCGTGTCGTGGGAAGAAGGGCAGGGGCAGTGGCAGCAGCCTCTCCTTCCCAGGCCCTGCAGGAAGTGAGGGGTTAAATAGTGCGGGGCCATGGTGGCCGTCACTGCCGGCTTGGTGGTGGCGGGGCCGCGTGGCCAGCAGCAGAAACATGGTGAGAGACTCCTAGATGAGATTGACCTCTCGGAGCTGCGGGATCCTGTAGGAATCTTTGAATTAGCAGAACTGGTTATCAAAAGCACCTATGAGCACCAGTTTTACTTCCAGTCAGAGAAGAGGAGGAGATGGGCACATGTGAGGGAGAACAACAGGGCAACACCAAGGTCAGTGGAAAAAGAGGGGGAAGAGGTGCTCCAAGTGTCAAAACTGAGATTCCTCTGCAGGCCATGATGAGCACCAAGGTGAAGCAGCTGTGCCCCTGCAGCCCATGAGGTCCATGGGGGATGCAGAGATCCACTCGCAGCCCATTGGTGAAGTGTTCCTGTCCGAGTGGATGGATGCCAAAGAAAGCTGTGATCCAGTGGGAGACCCAAATGGAGAGAGAGCCCCTGCCTCCAGAGACAGAGCCTTTGCTTCCAAACTAGAGCAGCCCATCCTTAGAGGACTGTACCCCGTGGACGAGTGATCCACACTGCAGCAGTATTGGGAAGACAGTTTGCCTGTGGGAGTGACGCATGTCGCAGCAGTTTTGGGCAGACTGCTGCTCATGAGATTAGAGCCACACTGGAGAAGTTCATGGAGAGCTGTCTTCCATGGGAGAGGCCCCATGGCATAGCCAAGAAAAGACTCGTCTTCCTGAGGAAACGAGTGGTGAACTGACCAAAACCCCCATGCCCTGTCTCCTTGCACTGTCAGTGGGAAGGAGGAAGGGGTTGGGGGAAAAACAAGATGTTTTAAAGGCTTCTTTTACCTCTCATTATCCTCCTCTGACTCTGTTAATAATAAATTTACTTAACACCTTTAAATTTGAACCTGTTTTGCCCTTAGAGTGTTTTCTCCCAGTCCTCATGAGTTGAGACTCATGAGCCCTTTGGTAATTTTTTCCCTCTCCTCTGCCCAGATGAGAACAAGAGAGGGTGAATGAATGGCTTTCATGGGTGCCTGGCATTTGGCCAGTATCAAGTCACAATGGGTGCTATGCCTAAAACACATCTCTAAGCTGGTCTGCCATCCCAAATGGTTTACTCAGCCTTCTGCTGATAGCTGTCAGTGATGTAACCTAGTGTGGTTAGAGACAGTGTTTCACAAAGCACATAGGCACATGGACAAGTTCCTGCAGATCTTCTAACCTGCAGGATGCCGAGTGGGTGCTGTACTGACTGTGCTCACCTGCATGCAAGGGGTTACCCTCTGGTAAGAGTCAGTGATGAGTTACTGCATGCAGTTCCCATGGACTCAGATTTCAGGAGCTTGCAGGTCCCTGTGTCTGTCATGGAACAATCCCATACCTGCAGCAATGGCTGCACAGAAGCTGACTGAATGGCTTGTTTTCCTGCACTCAGTATGTGAGATCCCAGGAGTAGTCCTTTAGGAGTTTTGTATCCAAATTGTTAGTGGACACCAGGAATAGACAAAACCCAGTTCCATATGCAGCCCAGCTGTGGCCAATGTCCTTCCTATGTGCATCTGTCCCTGCTTGAACACTATCAGCTATACACACAGGTACTCACTTCCCTTGGTTGGTAGCCTCCCTACAGCCCTAGGACCTTGTTGTATAGGAATGGGCAGATCTTGCATGGAGTTTGCTTGTACAGATCTTGCATTTGACTGCTTACCTGACTGCAGCCAGTCTTAACTGTGCTATAACAGAGTTCTCTATGGGAAGCTTTCATGCTGTTATTGAGAGTGTTCTGGAGCATTGTGCTGATCTCCTTTTTTCTTTTTTTTCTTTTTTCCTGTTTTTTATTAACAGAATGCAGCTCGCAACTTCCAGGACTTCGACTGTCAGGTAAGATCATGTGTAGGGAGACAGGATCAGTTGGTAACTCCCCATAGCTCAGCAGTAATGTTGAGAGAGATGATTTTAAATTTAGCTCCTGTTAAGGTTTGTTCAATAAGAACTGGAATATATCCAGTGTCGGAAATTGCCTTTCACTCTTTCATGCCAAAGCAGCATGAAGGTTCTGAGTTCTGAGGTGCTGACTGCTCTGCCAAGGCTGCACAACACCTTGCAGGATGGCTGGTCTCCTGAATAACAGTTTATTGGAAAAATGCAGTGTGCTGAAGAACTGCAGTTCTTTCACGTCCCATCTGGTTCACTGGCTCGGAAAGGAGGAGCTTGCATGCTCTACCTACTTGTCTTGAGAGGAGAGGGAAGTGAGAGAGCTGCCCCAGGTACAGCACACTGCTTTGCTGGGCCTGTTTTGACACAGCCATGGTTGTTTACCAGGATTGATGGTACAGAGGTGAGCCCAATGGCTCTGCTTGCCATAGGAATAATCCTTTTGTAGAAGTGATTGCTCCACCAGCATCTAAGACAGAGGACATGCTCTGTGATAGGCAGAACAGAGCACTGAGATTCTCTGGGGCATTTTGTGGAGCACAGGCTCATTTCCCATACCAGATTATCCTGCTGCCTTCTCACTGAGCACATGGGCATGCTTCTAGTGGCTATTGTTCCTCTCTAGCAGTTGGAGGCTGCTGTGTCTGTAGTCCTCTGCTCAGCACAGGGCAGGTCATACAGCACTGCTGTAGCACACTAGGGGCTGGCAACATCATGATAAATTTACTAGAAGTCTGTTGATGTAGGCAGTTCCAGGAAACCATTTGCAAGCCTGTGCACAGCAGGAATGTAGTAAATACAGTCCTGTGAAGGTAGTCCATATTTTTTCCTTCTCTGGAAAGCAGAAGTAGTGTTAAGCAATGATTTTTCTTTTGAAATAAAGTTAGATAATTGGTTTAAAACACTTTCCTGTACTGTCATGTCTCCATCTATCTGTATCTTCTCTTACATTTAGAGGTAAAGATTGCTCCCATGTCAGATGGGTAATGGGTAAAAATAGGTGCAATGCCTTTGAGTAACTGTAAACAGTAAGCAGAGGTGGTCTATGTGCCTACTGTGGTCTATGTGCCAGGATTGGGAAGAATATGAATATATTGTTTATTGGCCTCTGCTGCCAGTTCTCTACTGACCCACCAAAGCTCTGGACGTGCCCACAGCTTGCCTGGCTGTGAGCAGCATGGCTTGAGGGAGCCAGAGCAGAGTGGGAAGGTGGGAAAGAGGCCCTGGCACAGAGCTGTGTGTAGCTGCTGCCTTTTGGCTCTACACTTTCCCTCAACAAGGAAAGCCTCTTTGGACTTTTCTTTAAACAGAGCCCCAGATCGGAAGCTGGGCAAACCCCACAGAAACCTGGCACTGCAGTCACCATGCTGCACACTCAGCATGTCCCAGAGCTGTGGTTGTCCTCTCCAGGGCTGAGCTTTGGGAAAAGCTGGGTGGTCTGCAGCCAGGGAGTGGTACTCTGGGGAGTGCTGGGCCAGGAAGGACAGGCTTGTTGCTTCTGTGCTTTACTATAGATCACCAGTGAGCTGGTGGTCATGGCAACAGTGGGGCAGGAGGCAAGATGTTCTTTCTGGGAAAACATGTAATTAATGTAGAATACCTTTTTTTTTTTTTTTTTTTTTTAGCAAGATGTTAACACGGTGTCTCTCATGACTGTAAATATTGTCCCAGCCTCACCTTCCTCCAGCATCTCTCCCTGCAAGGTGTAGTTTCGGGGCACACCTGGCTTGAAATTCCCCCCACATCATAGCTGGAAAGTACTGCAAGGGCTGGTTTAAGTCTCTGAAATCTGCCAGAGAGGATGGATGCTGTGTTGGATCCTTGGGTTTTCTGTCTCAGTTGCTAGTACCAGGAACTGTGCTTACACATGGAGACTGAGCTTGTGTCCTGTGAAAGATTACTGCTGCTTTTTAATTTAGCAAAGCACATCTGGCTGCCACATCCAGGCCTCTGTGAAACTTGTGTGGCTTTACCAGTGTCAGGGGAATTTGAAGTGAAGGAGGTTACCAGGGCTTTCAGAGGAAGGGACATCCTCTTGTGCCCCACCCACTTAGGCTGGGGCAGTGTTTTAATTTGTCCTGAGTTTCACAGGGAGGAAGAGCCTTGGGGAGGATTTCAGTTTGACAAGAATAGGCACAAACTGGCCACAGACTGATGAAAGCTGATAACTGGAAGATGATTTCCAGTTACAGTGCAGTGAAGCTCTCAATCAGCTTCCAATAGCAGCAACATCTGCAAGGACCCCGGTGAGTTTTAAGGCAAAATTTAAAGAATTTGTGAGATAGATTTTATTATCTTATACAGTGTAGTGTTTACAATATGAGACCATGGCATCAGTGTTGCGAGATCTGCATTTCACACCTTTTTATTTTTCTAATAGTTGAAGAAAAGCTGTTTTAAATGGAGTTAAAGCTGTAGTTTTGACTGGGGCTGACCACATCCTGAGCTGTGCTTGCAGGGCTGCAGACAGTGCAGTGAGGGAAAGGGGTGGTGAGGGAAGGGTGAGCCTCTGTCAGCACTGTTGATAACCCTGTCAGCAGTGCAAATCCAATGTGTTTCCTGTTGGAACACATCCTGTTTTATTTGTCTGTATTACTCTGTGCCCTTGGCCTTGAGGTCATTTGCTGTAACTCTATGCTAGAATTTCACAGAGTGTGCTGAGTTGGAAGGGACCCACAAGAATCATTGAGTCCAACTCTTAAGTGAATGGCCCATATTGAACCCACCATCTCTGGTGTTATTAGCACCATGCTCTTAACCAACTGAACTAACCTCAGGGTCCCAGCTCCTTCCAGGACTGACTGATGTTCCTGCCCTAGCTTCTCCTTGGATACAACCAGAGTAACAGCCACCCTCAGTGTTAGTTGTGTGGTGCTT
The DNA here is from genome assembly GCF_901933205.1 of Camarhynchus parvulus. Taxonomy (NCBI): domain Eukaryota; kingdom Metazoa; phylum Chordata; class Aves; order Passeriformes; family Thraupidae; genus Camarhynchus; species Camarhynchus parvulus. Next base: position 14,378,261 of record NC_044590.1, read on the forward strand.
TTAGACCTCCCTCTGTCTGAAATTTGGAATTTCAAAATATTCTCCACAGCTGGGCCATGCTTATGAATGGGAGAAGTGTTTAATCCCATCTCAGGAACATGTCATTAGCACTGTCACTGACTCTAGGAGGTGTGTAGGACCAGGCACACAGGTTCCCCACACTATTTTCTGTATATTTGACATGTGTTACTTTTCATTGGAACATGTATATTTAAGGTTTGTAAGGTCTTTCCTTTGGTGAAAAGGGGTAATGCCATTGTGAATTTCTATTAATTTCCCTGTATGTTTAGTTTTATTTTTGAGTAACTTTCCAGGATCAGATCAGAGCAAAGTCAACAGCGCAAGTTTCTTCTTCTTCCTACTTCTGAAGTTTGTTATTCTGGGGTGAATGTATGTGAGGAAGCTTTTAGCTTTTCTGGTACAGCTGACTTCCAGATACAGCTGTCCTGGTTTTCTTAAACTGTTCATATGCAAGCAACAAAAGCTAACCCTGATACATAACAGATTGCCTGGGTGTCAGTAAACAACCCCACATAATCTGGTAGCTGCAGTGGAGATGAAGTGGAGAGCTGGCACGGGGGCTCAGCAGTCTTTATCAATATGAATTTAGGTTATTCTCAGAACTAAAAAACATTAACCTAAATCTGAGACCTACATTTTACTTGAAAGCAGTATGAACCCTAATGAAGTCTAGGCTTGGCTTTTTCCAATGTCCATGGGCAGATGGTCAAATAAATGGTCTGGAATGCTGATGGACAGATGGTATGGTGATCTCTTAATTAATCTGCACTGTTAATAGAGCTGTGCCTGTGCTTTTATTATTATCTGCAGACCCTCTGCTGCTTTCAGGAGTAGATGTTCTGTCTCAGCCTACAGCTCTCTCTTCTTTTCCAGATTATTTGCTTTAAATAGAAATGAAGGAATATGCTGATATATTTGTAAAACTATCCAACTAAACCTGTGTTATGTTTCAGTCTGAAATAAGATGGCATTTGATCTGATTAGTTGATTTGATCATTTGAGCTGCCTCTACTGCTTCCCACCAACAGGAAGGCAGAGAAGTGTTTGGCTTTTCAGCACACACCATGCAGAAGTGGACTTGGAGTGTGGAGGTGGTCTGCGATTTGGCTGAGTATTTGCAGAAAGCTCTTGAGGAGGAGGTGTGAATAAGTAAGTCCAGGACATGCAGGGTTCATCTGAAACAGAAAGGACAAGGCATGCATAAACCCATGGAGGAAAGAAATTGTCTGGTATAAAAATGTGCTGTCTTGCTGGCATTAATGGAAACTGTGGAGTTACTCAGTTGCTTGTGCCCGGAGTAAAACACGGCACAATGTTTGCAGAGTTAATGTCAGACCTTGATAAGGAATTTTTTGCCACTTACTTTTACTGAAAGTGTCACTTTTCAATAAGCACATGTTTGTACTGATTCAGTTTTGGAGAAGTTCTTTTGCAAGTATGTAAACTTAAAAGTAGTTTGAAGCTTTTTGAATATGCATTTTTAAAAGTTTGCTTATCCTTGCCTAGTCTCTTCACTTTATTTTTACTTGCTCTGCTCTCAAAAAGGATATGTGCTGCTGAGAGGTTATTGACATATTCCACTGTGTGCATTTCCTGATGTTGGAGGGGTTGAATTGAAACTGTCCTCATTTTTTGAAACTGTGTTCATTTTTCATTTAAGACAGCTTGTGAATACTACCCTGTGACATTGATTACAAGATGTTTTAAGGCATCTTCTGTTTACTGTGCTGAGATAAAATAGACTGTTAGCACTTTTGAAGAAGGGTTTGCTTTCTTTGTGTGAATAATGGGAGCTGTTCTCATCCCTATTGAAACATTTTGTCTGGGATATTGAGGGCCATTTTCCTCTGATTTGTACAACGAGTTCTTTTGATTAAAGTTCTAGAGTGAAATTAATTAGAACACATAAGATGTTTTGATCTAGAAAGCAAGTCTATTTAATACCTGCTAGATTAATGCTGCTCCTAATCTTATTAAAACTAGCATCACCACTAAAGTACTGGTTTTGACTTCTGACATCACAGCAAAAAACACTGTAAAGATAACAATTACTAAAATAGAATTTTATTTTGGCCTCATTTTTTTGCATAATTTATGTTTCTTGGGAAGCTTTTCCTGTGATTCCTCCCATCTGGTTTTCTGTCTAAAAGCTCACTTTTTTTGTAAAACCGCCATGTTGAGTTCTGAAAAGTTTTAACTAGCTGGACTTGGACTGAAACATGACTCTTACTTCTAAATGTATGTGCACAGTCCTTCCCTGGGATTTACATAAACATTAGTTTTGCTTTCTGTATTCTGTGATAACAGTGTGCCGAAGGGGTGATTATGCATTTGTAATATTTGAAGTTCCTGTACTTTTTATGTTCTTGTGAGTGAGTTTTTAGAGCAAAGCAAATAAACGTGCTTTAGGTTGAGCCATTTTCATCCATTATGCAACATCCATTAATGGTATTTCACAGCAATTAATGAGTAACTGTACTACCAGGTTTAATTCAATGCAGTTCTAGTTCCCAGGGATGTGGAAAAGTTGGAGACACAGAACACAGCCCCACATTCTCTTCTTCAAGAGATTTTAAGATGTTCACTGTCTTGAGCAAGGTACTCAGACTGGGTATGCAGACTGGGACATCATATCAGTAGGAGGACTGTCCTTGGCTAGAAACATGGCCCTTGGCTTACCTTCCAGGTTCCTTGAGGAGTTAAGGTGGTCTGGGGTCTAGCAGTCTCACAAACTATTTCAGGCTCACCTGTGTATTAGCACATTCAGATTTCTGTTGTGCAGGCTTCAGGTTTACAAAGGCTATGTGTCTGCAGGTGGTGGCATCTTTAGTCCGCTGCCCAAGGGATGGGAGAGAGCCAGAGGTTCTCTGTTCTGTTTGCAGCCCAGGGGGAAGGCTGCAGTCTCACACTCTGCTGTCTCAGAACAACAGTGCAGAATGCCCCTGTGCCAGCCCTGCACAGAGCAGAGCTCAGCTGCCATGGTTTAATTCACCCTGAACTATTACAGATCTAGGCAGGTCCAGTTTCCTGCCTTAGGTGGGGAAGGGGGGGATCTACTCTCAGAGCAGGAGTAAGAGGAACCATGTATTCCTCAGTCTGTGCTGGGTGCCTTGCTCATGACACTGGGTACTTAACTGGAGCGCAAGAAAGTTGTGGTTTTAACTGCTTCTTGTAACTCATGGGCAGGGGCAGGGCAGGAGATGGAGAAGTGCATCTTTCTACATCTCAGACATGTTGTCATGAATTGCTTACTGGTCTCAGCATTGCATGGTTGTAGGGGTTTGTGATTTCTGCTTTGGGAGCACAAACCCAACCTGTCAGCCATGCTTGTGTTGTAGCTCACTTGACTGAGTTCCTTTGACTGCAAAGCCAATGTCTATTCTCTGGCAGGATCTGTGTTTGGAAGTGACTTGCCAGTTCTTGCTGGCTGACACTGAGCATTAGCAAGGGTCACAGAGAGGGAGTGGGTCCATCCTTCACCGTCACCTGCCTTTGGAACAGGTGCTTGTAACTCTGTCTCCTGATGCTTTTGAGTTTGTGTAAGCAGATTGAATATCTCATTCTTCTGCTGCTCTCAATTCTCACTCAGAATTTCTCTTATTTAACACTTAATCCAATTACACAGAGTACCAGAAACTATTGCTTGCCTGCATAGATCATATTATGTTTTCTATTAATAAATTCCTGCTCTGTATGGAAGTGACCAATTTACTTCAAGACGTTGTTTTAAATCTGATTTTGATTTGCTTCCTATGCAGCCATCTCCTTCAACTCTACAATTTCCAAAATAATTTTGCACTGAGAAGGAGCTGGGAAGCACTCAGCTGCCAGCTGCCTTAAGGTTGGCAGTATTATAATGGGAAGAGTTACCAGGTGGTGATGTTTTACAGTCTTAAATATTTTTTTCTTATCTTACAGTCATAGTTTATGGTATTGTTTTAGTAATGTGTAGAAATTTGAGGGCAGCTCTTGCCGAGAGGAAGACAATGGAGTCTCTGTTTTAGTCTCTCCGTAGTTAGTGGCTGGGATAGGCTGCTCCAGGAGCATGACATGGTTGGTTTTCACCTTTGCCAGGACTGGCAAAGATGATGTAAAGTAAATAGCTGTAGCCACAGAGTCAGTGAAAACGGGAGAGCCTGCTCTGAGTAATCTGCATCTCTTCCACCTTACAGCAAAGCAGCAGAGGCAGTTCTCTTTGCCTTAGGTGAACCCAGAACTGAATATCCTTAAGTTGAAAGATTTTTGGGGATGTTTCTAGCCCTATGCTACTTCAGATATTCAGCAAGCTTGAGCAGAGTACAAGCAACAGATGCTTTGCTGCTCTGTGTTCTCCCATGTTTTCATGTTAGAAAAAATTTTTGAAGAGATTTCACAATGTGTTCTTTATTGCCAATCTCCAAATCAAATAAAATCCCAATTTTTAAGGAACTAATTTTGAACTTTGAGAGCTTCACATTGGGAGTAAAACTCATCTGGTAATGCCAAAAAAGAAGCTTAATAAATTAGTCATGAAAAGCACTGGTAATATGAATTCTAGTCATTAATCATTCCCACCGTGAAACAAATGGTTTCTTCAACCTTTAATAACCTTTAAAACTTAAGTACTGGATCACACTGTGACCTGGGTTTGTGGGAGCATAGCTGGAATTTGGACTGCTACCTCTGCTTCCTGTGAGTTTCTGGAGCTCAAGCATTGAGAACCTCTGGAGCTGCCGTTGGATGCCTCACTCCTTCACTCAGAATGTTTTTTCTCAATATGGGAATTTTTTTGTGGTGTTAAGGAAACTTCCCTGTCCAGTCCCCCCAGAGCTACTCTGGTAGTCACTCGCACCACCTGAACTGGGACCAAGCTTCTGGCAGCTCACATCCCACACTCAGTCACAGCAGGTTTCTTACTGCTTCTACCCCAGGTTTTCCATAGCAGAGTCACAGATGTCCAGATCCCTAAGATAATTTAATCATGGTACAAAAGCTAAATAGCAAAGCAACAAAGAGCTCGAGCTGCTGCCTCCAAAGAGGGACCCCAAACAGAGGATCCCCTGGGGTTTCATCACTTCACAGCACAGGGAAGGTCTGAGGGTCCTCAGCTGCTGCAGTGTCTCTGAGTCTGGGTCCCCTCTCTTGGCCTCAGGTCCTTGGCCCCTTTTCTGCAAAGGTTCTTCAGTTTATGGCCTCTTGCTGCGAGCTTAGGCTCCTGCCCCTCCAGAGCTCAACCAGCAGTTCCATTGCAGCTATACCTGAAGCTACTGGCACTGAATGGATTCTTTACAGGTGGAACCTGTCAGTGGCACTGTAATTGTTTCCCTCTCTGGCCAAAGGCAGAGGGTCGCAGTCAGAAATGGTTCCTACATTTGAACCTTTTTACCATGTGTCTACTTCTTTCTGTAATCAGTCCCACAGTAGATTTAGGCTTTGTCAGTCATAGTTGGGTGTGGGTTTTCCTCTTGAGTTTGAGAAACATTCAGAAGTGTTAAGGGCAAATGGAGTAATGTCCTGGCCTTATCTGACCAGCAAATGCCCAGCAAGGAATGCCTTCCAGCAGTTACTGTCTGAGTTTGATCTCAGATATTTTAAAGTTTCTCTTGGGTTGTGTTTTACCACTTTCCAGTATCTGAGCCACTATGGTTCACACACACTTCTGAAGTGCAGGGCTCTTTGATCAAGAGCAGAGATTCTCAGGAGCTGGCACTATAGAGATTATAGCAAAACTCACAGGACAGTGAACCCAACCCTGCACTCCTGCCTACAGATTTCTGTAAGACCATCAGCTCACTGGACATGGGGCAGGGCAGAGGGACAGGAGAAAGACTCTTTCCAGTAGCACTTCATCATGAAGTCAGCCAATCAAAGTTGCATCTGTTACATGGTAACAACACTGCATTTTGGCCACAAACTTCTATGGAGCAGCAGGTTAAGGAGCTCCAGAGCATGAGAAGCCATCGTTGATATTATTCTGAGGGCAGAGAAATGTATTCTGTGCCTTCCAAGAGCTGCTCTGCGATGGGAACCATAATGTATTCCAGATCAACATCCTTGGGGAAAAGGAAAAAACTAACCAGCAAACCACAGAAAACTTCACTAGTTTTGTACTCGAAGTTCAGAACAAAGCCTGCACAGAAATAGAGAAGATTGTTGAGCATAAATTGAGCAGAGAGCACATGCCCACTATCCATTGCAGCAGAGACAAGGAATGGTGCCAGAAAGCCATCATGTCTAACAGAAGGGCAGGGAGGTTATCGTAAACAAAGCATTTTTTAAAAAGCTAGAGAAAATGGAAGAGGTTATGAACTCTAACAGGTTAAATATATGAACAGAGGGGATTTTGAGAGATGATTTGCAAAGGGGAAAAACCCAACTTTCTTGTTTCAGATCTGTCAAAATGGAAACTGGAAAAGAGGCTTACAGCTAGTCATAGCAGAAAAACTAAACATAATTTTTTCTGCATGCAGGCTTGGCACAGAGCAATTCACAGAGTGCACTGTGCTGGAATGCTCTTTGTGGGGAGTCAGCGCAGATCCTGCCTTACCCCACAGTGCCTGCTGCAGAGGCTCTACAAAAATAACATTTATGCATTTGTAGCAGGTTGCCAGAACTGGAAGTATCAACCCAGGAGTTTTAAATAAGTTTAAAGAATAAATGGTTGAGGCGTTAAGTGAGAGGTTATGCTCCTCTGTTGAACCTGCCATGGTGCCCAATGATTCAGCTGCCAGACATTTTATAAGACAGATCAGAATTCAGAGGAATTCTGGAAATTCACTGACCAACTATACCAGACAGACTGATACAATTAGCAGAGTACAGTGGATCAATGACACTGATAAATATTGGGAAAGGGTAATGTAAGTTTTTAAATGGAAGAAGTCCTGCTCTGCAGAGCTGTTGGAATTCTTCATATGAATCAGTAGTGATATAAATAAAGATAATTCAGTCAATGCAGCCTATTTGGATTTCCAAGAGACAGGACCAAGAAGAGTCTTAAGACATATCTCTTAAGGGACTTAGGAGACCATGGAATCAGAAAAGAAGTCCACTGATGGATGAAATACTTACTAAAAAAACCCAGCATTTGTCTTCACAGTCAAGATCACTTGAGGAGCACTGTGGAGGTCTGTACTGGGATCTGTGCTGCTTAAATATACTCTTTAGAGGTATGGAAAAAGTGATGGAAGGTGCACTGACAAAACTTACCTGCCTTTGGGTAAACAAAATGTGCTGCACATTGAGTCAAACCTTCCTAGAGTGGAAAATGAAAGCATGGGCTCAGAGCAGATGATAACCCGGAGGCGTAGCACCTTAACATTGCAGGGAATGAGTGACAATGTCAGCACAGGGCTTGTGGCTTTCAGCAAAGCAAATAAATCCTTGTTCATCAGGAACAGAGAACAAAGCAACTCCATTGTGCTGCTTTGTGCATCCACAACATGTGCCTACATGCGTTTGGCATCCTGCCGGGCCCCTTGGCTCAGCAAGGACAGAGCTCCCTGTGGCAGTTTTGGAGGACCAGCAGTATGGTCAGGGTCAGCTGCTGTACCAGGGCTGGCTGGATAGTCGCAAGCACATCAGCCCAGAAAGAAGCATGTGAGGGGCACGAGCTGTTAGGGTATCGCTTCTGGGGAGTATGGAAATGGGGTCAGTTGCTCCCCAGCTTCCAAACCAAAGGCAAGGGGATCTCATGCAAAATCAGCAGATACGAGATGGGGAATTATGTGGTTCTTTACACATTAATAAGGTTCTGCTGCTCTGGTCACAGGGGGAGAGCGGTACCAAAAGCACAAGTGTTGGGCAGTTGCAGCCCCATCCTCAGGAAGTTGAAAACCACACCTCCAGTTAAGGAAGTCTTACTGGACCTACAGATTGCCGGAAGCTGGGAAGTTACAAGATGGGAAACTGTTACAAGATGCAAGTGTTTGAGAACTCGTGTCACTTTATCCTTTTCTATGAGCACAGGCTCCTGAAGTCATCCCAGCAGGCTACAGGTGCAGCTGGTCTCCATGCCTTCTGTTCTTCCTTCATCATTGCTCTTCTCATTCCCAACCTCCAGGCACTGCTGGTGTTTGAAGCTATGAATCCCAGGTGCTCTGGGTGGATCAATGGCAGCTGCCTGCCCAGCCTCAGCAGCAAGTGTGGCGCTGGCAGTGCCCGCGGCTGCTGAGAGCCGGCTCTGGGAGCCACACTGCCTCTGCTACCCACCTCCTGTTTGCAGCAAGTGGGCTGCAGCTGCTGTTTATTTTTAGCTACCATACAAATAAAGGCAAAAGATGAAAATATCTTTTTTCACAAGAAAAACTTCTGATAAAGTTTTCAGCCCCTAAGTCAAAATTGAATTCTATTCAGCTCTTCAAAACACAACCTGTGGATCATGAGCTTCTCTTGCATTCATCTCCCTTATTTTAAAGACTGCAAGTTTGCAAAAGTCTTTCTGTCTCCTGGCCACAAGTTTTCCACCTGCCTTCTCATATCACTGCTTACCTGCACTAGACCAGATAAGCATTCAGACGTTAGCTGGAATTAGACAACTGCAAAGTAACAAACTTTGAATCTCTTTTCAAACTACACTGATATAGTGTGAGCAGAGAGCAGAAAGAAACTCAAGTGTGCCAGAATCTGGAAGTGTCTGTTACTTTCCAATATAACACTTCTGCACAAGCAGATGGCAAATACCAGGAGTGAACATGCCAGAATTGTGTTTTGGAACTGGGCAGCAGTTAGGCAGCTGTGAAGGGTGTCTACAAGAAGGACACGAAGAAAGTATGTTTGTCACGGGCAGAGGGTGCAGCCTGCAAAGTTCCTGTTCTCTCACTGAGTGCTCTGGTACCCACTGTAAGTGAGTTATTCTGCTCCACATTTGAGCAAGTAATAAGCCAGTAATAATGTAACTAAATAATAACTTTTGGGGGGCAGTTCAAGGTAGCAGTTGTATAAGGGTAGAGACTGTATTGTCATCTAAACCATAATACCTAAGCTTCAGTTTAAGCTTCCATCTCATGCTGTCCTGTGGCTTTGATACATAGGAGAGCTGTTGTGGAGACAAAGAAGTGATGGGGAGTCACACGCACGCTAATTGTGTGTCATCTGAAAATGGTTTTGTCCTTTGCAATCAGAGATTGACACAAAAGCCCTAAAACTCCAGGGAAAGTTTCAGAGAATAAAGTTTGCTGTAAAAACTGGCATTGAATCACTGGTAGGGAAACTGGGGGTAAAACTCAGTAAGTTCAAATGTAATTACAGAAAAGACTGTATTGCAGACATATTTCAATATCATCAGCTCTTTTGTTGCTTTCTTTGCTTTTCTCATTATTTTCTCAGTGTAGTGTTTGTGCTTCTGTTTGATAGTTGAGCTTTTGCTGCTGCCTGTAGAACCTCCCTCATCCCCTGCAGGCCTCCTCCCTTCATGAGCTGTGAGTCAATTTAATTGATCTTGTGATCAGGGCAAGGCTATTCCTTCTGCCACCCCATGCACTCCCCTTGAGCTCTGAACCAGAACCAGCATTTGCCAGACCACTCTATGAGCTTCTTAACTCACTGACCTGGCAGTAGTCTAACAAAGCAAGATTAATTAAGAAAAAAAGGTAACTGGATAGCTGCTTATGGAAGAGCCTAGCAAGTGCCAGAGCTGGCAGAGAGACCTGCTCTTAGTGGAAGTCCTTAGTCCAGCCCTCAGGGATGTAGGGAAGTGCAGGTCGGGGTCGCAGGCTCCAGTCACTTGGGCACTTGCTGCACTCTCCATTGAGTTTGCTGTGTTTCGCCCTTCCAGCCAGCTGCACTGCCAGTTGCCTTCTCCAAAAGTGGCCACTTTATTTAAAGGACTCATTAACACCTGTAGGCTTGGAGAGCACTAAACTGGAGTCCAGTGCTGTGGCTGCACAGCACATCCTTCAGAAGTGCAGGACAGAGCTTTGTCCAGCTCAGCAGAGCACTCCTGAGAGCTGAGACATGGGCAAGGGGCAGAGCCTGGAGGTTTGCTGGAGGCTGAGGAAGCAGGGACTGCACCCTGGGCTGCTTTGTGCAGCCTTGCTTTGAGGACAGGAATTCCTGCCACGTGGACACATGCTCACTTTGCACACATAGACGAGTCCTTTCCTACCCCCAATCTCCTCCTAAGGAAAAGGGAGCCAGATGAGCCTCAGATAAGGTAATGTCATCTGCAGATGGGTCTCTGCTGCTTTGTAGAGAAGTACTCCAGCTTCTGTACATGCATAACGTGACAGCTGCATGAAGGCAAAACCCAGCCCCATTCTGAGGACAAGAACAGAGAGGGGTGCCTTGTTATCCTTCAAAAACAAGCCTCGAGAAGGTTTCAGGCTACCTCATGTGATTTGGCTGGGCCAGTGTCCTTCTGTTGCCACACTCCTGGAGCAAGGGAAGAGAGAGGCTTTGGAGTCCTTGAAAAGAAGCACAGCTGGGTGAAGGAAGGTCTTGCACTGCAAGAACTAAATCAGTCTGCCCCACAACCAGCTCTCAAGAGTCCCCAGAAAGTGGATGAGGTGGATTTCTGATGTGCTGCAAGGCAGGTACATTCACCAGCCCTGTATTTGATTTAATGACTTTCAGGTTGTTCAAAATTACTGTTTAAAAAAAAATATTTCATATACTTTATGTAAACTAGTAAAACATATTTCTGAGGTTGTAATGTTCTGTCTTCAAGCTGAACCATGTGGCTTTTTCCTAAGCAGGCGTTTTCTTAATATCAAGAAAATAATTGGTGCTTTTTATAGTTACTATAAGAGCATGTCTCTCCATTGATTTCTGTAGATAGGACATCTACAAGTGATATTGTGTATCCAGCTTTCCTGACATCTCCACAGCTTTTCCAAAGTCCATAGATATTCCAGAGATCTTGATCATGAGAAGATGCAGCCTCAGACCATTTGCACATGTGTACAACAGCAAGCTGCTTTGGGCAGTGGTTGAACACAGAGATTGGATACAGAGATTTGACAGGATTGTGAATTGGCCAGGTTGGGTGGATCTTGGATCTGCTGTCCACCTGATACAGTGGACAGTATCCCTGCATGTGGCCTGGAGATGGATTGAGATGGTGTTTAAGGTCCCTTCCAACCCAAACCATCCTGTGATTTCAAGAGCTGTACTGTGGGTAGGAGAGCAGTGTTAACATGGAAATGAGGCCCTTGCTGCTGGCCCTCAGTTAGGGTTCCCTGTGAAGGCAGCACATGTAACACTGGGGCTCCTTCTTCTCTCTCTGCAGGAACATGACATTGAGACAGCTTTTGGAGTGGTTCATGTCACCATGCGGGGCACACCCAAGGGGAACAGACCTGTCATCCTCACATACCATGACATTGGCCTCAACCGTAAGCCCTTGCATTGCCAGGACCCTGAAAAAGTGATTATTCGTGGTATTTGCTTTTGAGCATGGGGAGTAGCAGGCCTGGTATGGAGCTGAGATGAGGTCATTCCAAGGTGAAAAGATAAAGGTCTTCAGGAGAGAGAGCACATGACATGCCCCTGTCCATTCTAACAGCCCTTGAAAGGTAGGGCCAAGGTGGGAAGATGGAAATAGGTCCACCCAACACACGGTAGTGCTCTAGCTGACTTGCTGCACTGTGTGATAGGGCATCCATTCCGTGGGTGCTGGGCAGGTGAACAAGTCCCTTCTACATGGCTGCAGCAGTAGTGTAATGTTCTGGTGGGTGCAGTTACTCTTTTGACATCTTCCCACCCAAAATGTACTGTTACCTGCACACAGGTACTTCTGTGTGAGTGCTTTAAGTACCCAGGTGCTGTGAGGCCCTGCTTTCCAGGGCACTGCAGGCTGACTGTTGTTTGTCTGCCTGCACTTCAGTCATGGTAATTCCATTGCTGAGACTCACTGCTGCATTGCAGTTTTATGCAGAGGCACAGCATGTACACCATCCAGCACCCACTGCCCTATGGTCTCCGTGGGGGCTTGAGCTCCTGCAGGTGTGTGCCGTGGTGTTTGGAGGGTGGCTTGCAATAAAACTTGAAGAAGTGTCTAATTTCTTCTTGTTGTTGTTTCAGACAAATCCTGTTTTAATGCATTCTTTAACTTTGAAGACATGCAAGAGATCACCCATCACTTTGCTGTGTGCCATGTGGATGCACCAGGCCAACAGGAAGGAGCCCCCCCATTCCCATCTGGGTAAGAGCTCTGCAGTCACCCATGTTGTTCAGTCTAGACTGAGGTAGCACCCAGTTTGAGCCAGCTGGGACTGCCAGGCTGAGTGTAGTCGTAAGCAGATGCCAGCAGCAGAGGAAATGGCAAGATGAGGAAGCTTCCCAAGGGTCATTCAGAGAACTCTCCAATTACTAAGACATGGGTAAAGCACTCACTAGGGCTAAGTCTGGTACCAACCTTCCTGACTTGAACATGAACCCAGCACACTAAAGTCGAGCTGGCATTTCATCTGTGCATCTTGCCACAGAAGTATGACTGCCCAAAGGACCACAGCTCTGTGTTAGTCTTGCTCTGAGGGATGGGATCCACTCAGTCAGCTGAAACATACGGTACTGGTGCACATTAATAACCTGTGCACGTCTGCCAGATGTTCTTTGTCCCTCCTACCTTGAGTGGAACTGGAAGGTAACCTTTGTCAGGCTGTATTTGGATGTGCTCCCTTGCTTTTCAGGTACCAGTATCCCAGTATGGATGAACTGGCTGAAATGTTACCTGCTGTTCTGACACACCTAAAGTAAGTCTCTGAAAGGAAATGGGGTGAGGCAGCTGGATACCTCTATTCCAGCATCTACTTCTGTCTCTGCTTGCCATGACTGATATGCTCACTGAGGTGTCCCAAGAGGCACAAGTATCTACTTACTAACCAAGGGGACCCTGTCCAGTTTTATGCTGGGGACACCATCTGCTACATGAAGCAATTTATGGCTGCTGTATCATTGCTGCATTGTTTTGAAAACAAACCATAAGTGCACAGCTGGATACAGAGGGGAAAGGCTTTGCCTCTAGGGATGCTTCAGCTGAGTAAGTTAGTTGTGCTGACTGTGAAATGCCTGTATTTCAGCCTGAAAAGCTTCATTGGGATTGGCCTAGGCGCTGGTGCTTATGTCCTCAGCAGGTGTGCAGTAAGTATCTCTTCATTGCTTGTGACTCATGTGGGCTGTGGTCATCGTTGTGGGGCACGGGCAAAGTAACATTCAGTAATTACAGCAGGTCTGCAGGGAGCCATGGGAGAGCTACCTCCATCCAGATGGTTGTGTTGGAGCAGTCAGGGTTACTCTGAAGCTGTACCAGGCATGGAAACATTGTAATGTGATGCCTTTGAGTCAGCAGAGCCCATCCTGAGTGCTAGTAATAGTCAGTCTTGAATCTTCACAGAGACCGGCTGCACTACTGTGTGCTGTGTCCACTGTTTGTGGCACCTAAGAATGGATGTGGTCACGTACTCCAAAGTGGTGTTGATGTGGAATGTGCTTTGTCACTGGAAGGAAGCAGATTTTGCTCCACCCTTACACAAGAGAGCTGCTTCTATTTCGGTACCCGCTTATACATATCTCTTCAGTGTAGTGTTCATGTGAAATCAGTGGATATTGTTTAGTATGATACAGGAATTTATCGGGAATTCACCTGAGTCTTTCACAGTTACTGCTAAAAAATCCCAGGAAATCTGACATTTTCAGTAAAATTTACTTCAGGTTGTTGTGTGCAGAGAGTTGCCAGTTGTTTAGGCCACTATAATTTCTTCAAGCCATTGTGCTGGGCAGCTGCCCCTCCTTACACAAAGTTCTCTGTTTCCCATTCCCTACAGTCAGGATTGAGCTGGGGCAGTGTGAGGCATTGGTGTTTCACTGTTCCTTGCCTTCTGTATCTTGGATAGTTTTCAGCCTTGCTAAAGAGAAGTTTGTGCAAATCAGCCTTAGTCCTCAACGAAGTGCCACAAGTGTGCCCTTGACACACTCCCTGGGCTGCGGGCAATTTCCTGCTGAGGACAGAGATGTTTCCTTCTCCTTTGCATCAGTGCAGCAGAACAGGAGAGCTGCCTTGGAGTGAGCCCAGAACTCAGCAGAGGCTGGTTGCCTCTGATTTCTGAGTTTGTATTTGCAAGCAGTTCTCGTAAGTGCTTTGTACCTGTGCAGCCCAGGTACAGCCTGAGGCACACTGGAGGGTTTTGGGTTGCTGGATGGAGCAGGGGAAGGGGTGTCTGCAGGGCGGGGGGTGCAGCAGGGGTGCTGCCTGGGGAGAGGGTGCCCCTGTAGCTCAAGCTTTCGATACTGCAGGGGCTTGGGGGGGCTCAGCACTAACTCCCCTGCTGTTTGCCCCATTTGCACTGGGAAAACTGCCTCTTCCTTGAGGAGAATGAGGTGCTCTCCAGGCACAGTAGCTCATCGAGGTTCTTCGCAGAGGTGCTGGATTGGAGCAAAGAAGGTTGCTGATCCCTGTAACACACAGGGCTTGAGCAGGACCTGCAGCTGTGCTAGGCATACAGGTCAGAAGGCACTGCTGAGTCTATAGGTGCTGTGGAGCACCTCAGTGCCACAAATGAGTCAGGTCTGGTCTTGCTGGGAGCCACTGGTTACCCGGCACAGAGGAGCTCCCTAGTTTGTCTTGCACCTTTTGCAAGAAGCTTTCCAGCTGCTGCACCAGCTGTTGACCACTGTGTGGACTGAATCATCCTTCTGAGTGTGCCTCCGCTCTCTCCCCACAGCTCAGCCACCCTGACCTGGTGGAGGGACTTGTTCTTATTAATGTTGATCCATGTGCAAAGGGGTGGATTGACTGGGCAGCATCCAAGGTGAGATTCTGCTTTCCCACACATGTGCTCTCCACAGCACCTAATGAACAGTGTGTAGAGTAAAAAAAAAAGGACAGAATACAGGATATTTTCCATTTCTGGCGAAAACTGTACAATTTCATTTCTTGTCCCTGCTGCATTCTAAGTTTGGATATAGTATGGTCTCTGCCAGAGGAGCATGGTTGGGTGTGATCATGTGAATGAGAAATGCAGATAAACTGCTTGGATCACTCAGCTTTCCTCTAATTCCTCTGCTTGCAGGCTTCATTTTGATTGATATTGAGTGAATCCCTTAATTATTCTCTTATTCTGGTCCCTTGAAGTTATTTAAGGTTTCCGTTTTTTTGGAGAGCTGGGTTGTATATACAGTTTCTTTGAAGCTTTGCATGTCCATCCCAAGCTTCAGGCATTTGCTTCTTATATAATATGAATAGTTTCTTCATTGTTTCCTTTACTCTGAGTAGCTGTTTTGCAATGTGTGATGAAAACTGCACTTTCCTGTTACTCTCCTCCTCATTCATGGTCACTCTTCAGTTTTCAGGCTGGACAACGAACATAGTGGATATTGTCTTGGCACATCATTTTGGCCATGTAAGTACCCAGCAGATGCTAATGTTGCCTGTGCAACTGTGCATGGAGCTATAACTTCTGGATGTGTCTGCCCCCAAATAATTCTGGTCCATCAGACAAGGGTTGCCGCAGGTAGTACCATTTTCTCTGTGTGTCAAGCTCACATTGGGGTTAGCGTGCTGGGGGGCATTCACATCCTCACTCTTGCCCTCGCTGTCTCCAGGCCATGCACTGGTGATAGAACTCCTTTGTGGTGCCTGGGACACTGTCCACAGAAACAAGTGGCAGCCAGTTCTCTGTAGCCAGCATGGAAGCCTTCGGACTGTGGGTAGAGCACAGGCCAGCTGGGAGCTGGCAGTGGGATCTTGTATCTGTCCAGATGTTGAACTGCTGCATTCTGCTCTTCATTTTACCCTTCAGTTTCAGCAGAGGCAAACCAGCCCCTCCTGAAAACTTTGAATACAGCAATGCCTTCTGTTTGGGATTAGCTGTCTCTCAACCAGCAAGCTTACTGGGCAATGACAGGGATAGTGCCTTGTGCACAATGTATATGCCACACAGCAGATCAGTTCCTGACCTGGAGTCTTCTTGCAACAACACATCAACACTGAAAGGAATGCTTCCTTCTCCAGCATCACTTCCTCCTGTGCACCTCCTGCTCTCTTCCCACTGTCAAGCCCTTTCATTGTATGTAGTGCTTCTTCACATTCCCTGTTCTCTCTGGCTCTCTCAGAATGTAGTTTCTTCTTAGAACTGGCTGCTGGAATTGAACTTTCCCCTGGTCACAGTCTTACAGCTTAAGTATTTTTTTACTTTATTACATTTATTAGTATTATTATGTACTTTGCTTCTTAAACATTAAGCGTAAGTGGAAGACCTGCCAAACACAGAGTGATTTGTATCTGTGTAAGCATTACTGAGGCTTGGAGTTAACTAATCCCATCTCAGGATATTTGTACTCTGGCAGCAGCTTGTGCACTGTCAGTTGTAAAGTGTAGTTACATTACCAAAGCATGGCATGTACCAGCACATCACATGAACGCCTCATGTCTCTGGGATCCTTATGCAGTGTGGAGTTGCTGCCCTCTGTGTCACTGTTCACAGGGAATGACGTGTGTGGACGCGCTTTAATGCTTTGGCATTTTTATGACTGTTGCTTCTTTACTTGGGAAAAGTACTTCCTGTTCTTCAATTCTTCTACTTTTGTACAGGAGGAACTGCAGGCAAATCTAGATTTGATCCAAACATACAGGCTTCATATTGCGCAGGACATTAACCAAGATAACCTTCAGCTATTCCTCACCTCATACAACAGGTATCGGATACCTTTTTGCCTGATGGACAGCTCCCATAGCTTCCCCATAGCTCAGTAAATTTGCTGCCATATGTATTATCCTACTGGGTATTGTATCAGGGGAACCTTTGTCCTAAGCCTAGTTTTCAGCTGTTACCCTGAGCCAAACCTAGCCCTTGTGTCTGCCCGCAGGCGCTGTCACAACTCAGTAGCTCATCTCTGGGCACACAGCAATGTCATGAGAGGATAAATCCTGTTGTCTGGGGATGACTGCTGGGACTCCTGATCAGGGCATGATGCACAGAGTTGCCTGGGTGCTGGAGCCTGCACTCATGTTTGGATTTTGTGTCCCCTCATGATAATCAGTTTCCTCAGCAGATTAATGAAGAATTGTTCTGTTTTGTCTTTCAGTCGTAAAGATCTAGAAATTGAGAGACCAGTTGTTGGTGTCAATGAAATGACTGCAAAAACACTCAAGTAAGTTGTCTGAATCAGCCTATCTCAATTGCTGACTCTGCAGTCTCTTCAGCAGAAAAGATGATGTTGCTTCTCAGCAAGAACTGCGCCAAAATCAAGCACTGAGAAGACTGTCCAAGACACTCCCAGGCTGTCGTACAGGACTGTCAGCTGCAATGGGGCAGAGGTGTCTGGAAGTCCTCTCATTAAGAACACATTGAATTTCTCCAGAAGGCAGGGTCAGAGGCACATGTGTGCAACAGCAGTGCCAGTTGGTGTGCATGGAGAGGACAGTCTGGGTGCATCTGCAAGCCCTGGACAATTTTTTGGTACAGCAGAATGCCAAGGTGATGGCAGGCAGGGATTTTGCTGAGCCTTTTTTCTTTTGCTGAGCCTTTCATGAGGGTGTTGATTCACCAAGCTCAACCTTCTCAGAAACCCCTTTGATGCACTTGGAGTAACATCTCTGTTTTGGCTTTTGACCAGGTGCCCTGCCTTGCTTGTTGTTGGTGACAACTCACCTGCTGTGGAAGCAGTGGTATGTATCCATGAACTCTTTCCTCTTGTGACATTAACCCCACAAGTCACTTAGCAACCCTGCAGTGCTTTCACCTTGCTCAGAATTACAGACAGTGGCTCTTTGTCCCAAGCTCTTTTTCAGTCCTCCAGCTACTCATGGGAGAGCCAATGCTCAGGGGCCCTGAATGGCTCTCAGGGCCACTCCAAGGTGAGGATGGCAGAATCTGAATGAGCACCCTGCTCAACAGGTGATGCAAAGGATCCTGTTTGGGGTCATGCATCCTTCCCTGAGCTCTGCCAGGCTGCTGCCTGCAGTTTGGTTCAAGTCTTGAATTGCTATTGTTTTGCTGTTACTTTGGGGCTACCTGGGGATTAAAAATAACTGAGTGTGACTCCAGTTCTTGTGGTAGAGCTCTCTTAGAGTAGTGCATCACCAGGAAGGCAGCACTTATGAGCTCTGTCCTCTGCAGACACCCCTAACCCACTTCCCTCTCAGCACAGCTATAAGCGGGGCATGGCACAGGGTAGTGTGGTTGTGATGGATGTTGCTCCTCCCTGTCATCCAGGGATTGTGGGGAGACCAGGAGGTTGTGAACAAAAGCAGCTGTCTAAAACTGTGGAAGAGTATAGGAGTCTCCTTAAGCAGTAACTTGACATAAGAGCCATGCATGGAGAGCATTTTCTGGCCTTGGTCTGTTTGATCTGGAAGTCTGAAATTAAGTCTGCAAGTTTTGACTTTTCTAGGATACTATCCTTGAAGATTCCCATTGCTTACTTGCCACAGTACAGTAGAGGATAGGGTCTTCTGCATATTAGTGTGCCTGTCTGGCTGCCCAGGTTCCCTGCCCAGAATAACCTCCCCTACTGTGGTTGCTTTTCCTATAGAGTCTCTGCCTACTCTTTTTTTGCAGCAGTCTTACAGAGAAGATGTGGTTGTGGCCTCCTTGTCTGGCCAGGGGACTGAGTGACCTCCCTTATGCTGCATTGCACAGAAGTCTCCTTCCCTCCCAGTCTTGCTCTCAGAGCACAGAAGGTGCTCCAGGGTTTTATAGTGCATCCCCAAACTAGGGGATGATTTCACTTGAAGTCATGACCTGTCATCACAAGGTCCCTTTGATGGAACACCTGTCTTTCTTCCCTGGATCTTTTATTCATTGTTCACTTCTTACATGATCTCTACTTTCTTGCTTGGTCCTTCCTGGCTCCAGAGAAGTGACCATTGCTGAAGACAGCCACTGCTTCTGGTGCAGCTACTCCACATTTTACATCTGAGCCTTCGCATTTTCTGTGTGACACCATGTCCCTCTCTCCTTTTTTCTAGGTTGAATGCAATTCCCGTCTTGACCCAACCAAAACTACCCTTCTGAAGGCAAGTGCCACTCCAGAATCATTCTGGCCAGCATAAAGACACTATTTTTGTTAGCTCCACTTAGGTTTTTGCTTTCCATACATTTGGCTTTGAGAAGTTTTTGGACAGTCATTCAGAGCTGTGCTCTCTCCTCCATGGAGCCAGGGCTTGAGAGGGAAGCGTTTTTCAGGGAGTCCCCCAGTCCCTGCTTTGTGGCCACCTTCAACTGGCCAGGAAGACCCGTGGGAGTTAGCAGAGATGCCCTGCCTCCACCCTGCTCTCTGCAGCAACAACATCCTTTTTCCCAGCTTTGTGCTGGTCCTTTCCACCCTCACCTGTGGCCCTGCAATGTGCCCAACAGCGGCTGTATGGAAGTGCAAAGGGACAGGTTTGGGCAGAGTGGCTGGGAAGGTGCTGGGCCTCTGGAGTCTGGCCTGAGATCACTTGGTGACATGGCCTCCAAGGTGCAGGGTTCCCTCAGCAGCAGGTCCCTGAAGGTGTATCACCTTGGCCTTGCTCTGGTTGTAGAGGTGAGGTGGTGGAAACTTCAGTGTGGTGCTCTCAGCCTGGTGGGTGGGTGGTGCTGGCTTGGTTTGGGGTTGTGCTCCTGGGCAGGACAGCTCAACCTGCCTTTTGTTTCCTGCTGCAGATGGCCGACTGCGGGGGCTTGCCTCAGGTGGTTCAGGTGAGACACACCTTGGCTCTCCCATGGCATTTGAGGGCAGAAGAGCCCTTTGTTCTGCTTGCACTAAAGCCACTCTCTCTGTTTCCACAGCCTGGCAAGCTGACTGAAGCCTTCAAGTACTTTGTGCAGGGAATGGGTTACAGTAAGTGTCAAACACAATTTTGTGATGTGGAGCAGGGTTGTTGTGAAGGGAACTCAAGCTTTCTGGTCCGTCTGAACCCACTGGCATCTGTGTTCCTACCCCTGAGCTAGTGTGGTTGCCAGGAGATCCATCCATGCTGGAAAACCAGCTAGTGTGCTGACATGCCTTAGCAAGCCAGTGTTGTTCTCTGTGTTGGTGACTCCTTTCTGGTTGCTGGTGTTGGTAAAACCTTTTAAGTCTGTCTTTGTGCCAATCCAGAAAAATGTGTTCCCAAGAACAGCAAATCTGTGCATACCTTCTCCAAAGGAGAAGGAGGTAGCAGTGCAGCCCCATGACTAGTCCGGGTATGAGAGCTCCCCCGTTTCTCCTCAGATGTTCCTGTTTCTCTCAGACTCACCAGGGTGAAGCAATACTCCACAACAAATCCCTCTAATGGCAGAACAGGTTCCTGGGTGACTTCTGAGGCACTCAGGGAGCCCAGAGAGAGCTGTGCTTTGCACCAGTGCATGTCCTGCCCTATAGCTTCCTCACCATGCTTGGAGGCAGAAGATACTGTCACCTGAGTGTGTCTGACTAACAGCTGCTCAGCTCGCTGCCCTTGGTGTTCCTGAGGAATCAGAGGAGAAGGGCTTCTTTACTTCTGTATCTCCAAGAAGGGCTTTACTACTCAGGAACATCAGGAGAAGGGGCTTCTCAGTGCACTACAGCAGCTCTTTCTTGCCTATCGGGGTCAGGAGTTCCCTTTTGTGGATGACGAGCCTTCAAAAGCTGGAGTTAGGGAAGGGGTTGGTTTCTGTGACTGGCTGACCACTGACCATGGCCACCATAAGAGCTGGGACACTTGCAGTGGTCTCCTCACAGCTTTGCCAGATCATGGTCAGGGCTTAGCGGAACCTGTCCTTTTCCTGAGGGCTCTGCAGGTAACACACACATGTAGGACAGTCATCTTCTCCAATGCTGGCCAAAGGAACCTGATCCTGCAGAGGAGGATGCTGTGTGAGGAGGGTTCCACAGCCTCACTGAGAGTGTTTCAATGTTCACATCTCCTGTGTTCCTGGAGTTGGTAAAGACAGCAGCTACTGTTTTCAGAGCAAGGGGGAGCAGCACTTCAGCAGCACTTTGGTGGGGATCAGCTCTCTTGTCAATAGGACATGCAGCACTGGAGAAGGACAGGCCAATTTTCTCCTTGCGGAATTAGTGGCTGGTCCCAACATAGTTTTCCCAGCTTTCATGGGCAAGACTGTGGGACACTGTGGAGTGTGGTCAGTTCTCTTGGGGAGAACAAGGTAGAAGCAAAACACAGCTGGGCACTGCTAGAAATACAGAAACCAGTTCTCCAGCAGGTGTTCCTGTGTCTTCTGTACATAAGCTGAAGCAGCTGGATGTACTTTTGCTGACACTGCAGGTGGAAGGTACCAGCCTTGAAGGAGACTTGCAGCAGGAATCTGTCATCCCAAAGACATGAATTTCTGTCCCATATCTGGAGTTACACAGTATACCCTGGGGAAACCATATTTCTGTTGAGCCAGGTGTGGGGTGTGCAGTGGGGAGTTGCTGTCACCAGGTACAGTGTGATTTTCAGCTAAAGGCGTTGAAGAGATTTGGCCCTGATGGGTTTTTAGGTGAGCTTGGAATCTCCCTGAGATGCTTATTAGCAGCTGTTCTTACAAATCCTGGGAGCTTTCAGTGCAGTGTACGAGCTGGGAATGGCAAGAAAGGTAGCTGGGGGTCCCAAGAGTAGTGCAGCCACTAGTCACACACTGCAACTAATGGGTTCTTTCCTGTATTCATCCCTTTCCTTGTCTCATGTTATTTCCAGTCCCTTATGTGCAGCTCAGCCACCTAAGCACTGAGTCAGGTACCCAACTGTGCATCCATCTCAGCCCCGGTCTGTGTGCTGGGTGGAATTGTTCTCCGGGTGCTTTGCTCTGGCTCAGCATGTCCTGCTGTGGGTGGGCTGATCATTGTACTGTGTGTGCTATGGGTTTCCACCTTTCATTTGTATTTTGTTGATTGTTGCATGACTTCTGCTCTGTGGTTTTCTAGAGTGATGAGACTAACTTTCAAAAGGTCATCCATGCCACAGCTGCCTTGGTTTGCACAGACACTGGCCGTGGCTGCGCTTGCAGAGGATCAGTTACACTGCTGGCATTTTCTCACCTTGGACCTTTTGAAATTGGGCCTTAACATCTTGCTTTAGACATGCAGAGACTTAATTTTGGCAGTGAAGAGTGAGTTTTCTTCCGAAGGGTACAGCTCTTTCTGTGCTTACCCAGTGACACATACCTGAGTGACTGTGTCTTGGCTCCAGGAGCTGCCTCCTTGTCTGAGTCCCACGTTTGTTCTCTCTTGCAGTGCCAGCAGCCAGCATGACCCGGTTGATGCGTTCCCGTAGCCACTCCTCCTCCAGTGTGGGCTCTGGTGAGAGCAGCCGCAGCCGGTCTCATGCCAGCACCCATGGGGAAGGGAGTGCTGGAACCCCAGAAGGAATCGACCTCCAGGCTGCACCTCAAACCATGGAAGTATCCTGTTAGGCAGGAGCCCCTCTTCTGGATTCAGACAGCTCCACTCACCCCACTGAACCCACTCAGAATTTAGCATTTCATCCAAGATGGCATTAACTGTTCTCTCTAACCTGTGCATGCCCATCCAAGCAGCCACCTCCTTGGTAGTCTGTATGTGACATTACTTTGATCTTTTCTGTATCCCCTTGGCATCAGAGTCTCTTTAAAACTCATTGACATTCCACAGTCTTAGTAAGTCCCATTACTGTACATGCTGATGCCATCTCCTGTCTGTGCTGTGTGTCAATCCAGATGACAGCCATTATCTCCCCTCTTCATTTAAGTATAATTTCTGTGGCTTTGTGAGGTTTAGAATTGCTTTCTAGTTGTGCTTCTGCTAAAGGGCCCTTGTGATGCAGTTGGTATGTCATTGGTGGGACGTGGGAAAGTAAGACCACGAGGATGTGGCACTCCAGGCAGTGGAGCAAGCAATGCAGTGTGGAGCTGTACCTGGGACACAGAACCCATTGGAAGATCTGTCTGTCCCCAGGGCTGTTTCACATGCCATGCAGCCTGAGACTAAAAAATGGTCAGGAATACTGTTTTGGTCTTACCTGTGTATGTGTGTTAAGAAGGAGCAGAGTGATTTCTTACCTGAGCCTCCTCAAAAAACAAAGCAATTAACTAGTAAACTATACTAACAAGGTGCACTATTAACCCAGTACAAGGGATTAAACTCCAGCAGCCCTGGCTCTAGACCACTTCTGCAACCCTCTGCAGACCTGGCAGAAGGGCAGAGTGCAGTGACACATGGTTGCTGTTCTCCCCTGGCATGGGTGAATATTTAATATTGAGCAGGTTGTGAAATGGGAAGCAGTGCCTCTTGCCAGGTGGAGATCCCAGAATCTCCTGCACTGCCATCTCTGTGTCCCACTGCCCCAGGCAGGATCTGCACAGGGTGCAGTTATATGGGGGCAGGAAACACCAAGTGAGTATGGCAGCCAGAAATCACATATTCCTGTGAGTCGTGTCAGAAGGGCGAGCAGTGAACACCACTGTGCAGATAACAGTTACTGTCTTTTTGGAATTCACAACTGTGCTACCTTTTTACACCTGGTTGGGTCACCAAGGATGCCTGCTGCCAAGGTCTGGTGTTAATGGGAGAAAAGGGATGAGTGGTCAGGCTGCTGCAAGTCTCAATTGATAAGCAAAACCTCCTTTCCTCACTGCTGAGCAGCCCTGACCCAATGGGAGCCAACTCCTCCCAGGGTCATGCTCATGTTCTGCTCCATTTCAGGTAGGGAATGGGACTGGGAGGCTCTGCCTGAGGGGGACTTTGTACCGGTTATTGAATAAAGCTATAACTGAGTTTCATTGTTACGCTGTGTGCTCTTGGTGTTTCTCTTGGCGTGAGCTGCACCCCTGGGGGTTTGGCAGCTTGAGTGTCTCCTGCTGCGTACAGCAAACTCGTCCCCAGGGCAGGGAGAGGACTGGGCACCTCTGCACCAGAATAATGTGGTTGGCGGCCCTGTTGCCGCTGGCAGAAGGCTGTCCAAGGGCATTGGAGAGCTGGCCTCTGCCAAAATGCAACTAGAAACATCCAGAATGGAAACAACAACAGGTTTGCAGCAGCACAGGCTACAGGGCTGCTTCCAGCTGTTGCTGCTCCCCAGTCTGTGCTGAGCCCCTGCCGTGGGGCCTCAAAAGAGCAAACCACGATCAGGTTCCTGCAGCTTTGGGTTACTCAGAGGAGTGACAAGACTCAGCCCACAAAAAGAAACAGAGCCCCATCACACCCTGTGAGGAGATTCTGCCAGGTGCCGCTGTGCAGGTGGCTGGTGGCACCAATGCCACCCGATGTCCCAGCCATTCCCTATCACCTACAGTGTTCTGAAGGTGCTCATGACATGGGGCTGGCACAGGGGTGCTTGCAGCCACAAGGTCCATGGGGAGAAAGGTGATGGCTGCCGCTTTTGTAGGATGGTTGAATCCCTGTAGTGTGTGAGAGTTAAGAGTGCATCAGGCAGCGGGGGCTGAGCAGGACAGGGTCCTGGGACAGCCCAGCCAAGTGCCCTTTGCCCTGTGCCTGCCAGGTTGCTATTCCCTGTCAGTGCAGTGTGGCAAGTGCTCTGCCTGGGCCTCAGTACCTCACTATCACATCCACCGGCTGGATAATGGGTGGCTTTACATCTCATCCCGGCTCACCTTCCCCATCCTGCACAACTTGGTGGACCACTACTCTGGTAATGCCCCACCAGCCCCCCAGCACCCTGAGCAGTGTGTGGGGAGATGTCCCCATGCCCTGAAGGGAGGGAGGGGGAAAATGTGGCAGCTGGTCCCTCCCCTGCCCAGGTGTGCCCAGCCTGGGGGGCAGGGCTGTACCCTGTTGATGCTGTAGGCTCCCTGCCCAGAGTTCAGCGAGGGGCCCTGCTGCCCTGTGTGCGAGCCCTGCCCCATGGAAGGGCCAAGAGCGGCCCCAGCCCCCACAGCACTCAATGCCATCATTCCACTGGAACAAGATTGAGAGGTGAGGGTAGCTGGGACAGGGGCTGGGCCTCCCCCCCACCTGACCCTCGAGGGGCTGTGGGCTGCCTGCTGACTGCCCTTTCTACTCTCAAGCAGCTCCCTCCTGATCTTGGAGACCACATCCCCACCGGACGAGTCCCCCATCAGCCACAGCCTGAGGGAAGCCATCAGCTCTTACCTGATTCTCTCAGAACTGACACCCCTGAGCCAGACCCCACAGGAAAGGTGGTTGTTATAGATGAGTACTGTAATAGTTAGGTCTCACAGTTAAGAGATAGATACTATGTGGATGTAAAGTGATGTTACTATAATATGTCCTCCCATAGGACATATTTTCCCCTCTTTCCCCTCCCCCTTGCAATAGCCTCGGTAGTGAGGGCATTTGGGAGGGCTTGTTACCAGGCAGCGCAACATGTCAACACCTGGCCTCCAGTCAAGATGTAAGAAAGTAATCTTCACCAATGGACGGCAGAGATGGACTTGACTGACAAAACTTTGGGAGGAGCTAAGGATATAAAAGGCAGAGCATCCATTTTGTAGATGAGGTAGTTATGGAGACTCCCAACACTGAAATCTTTCCTGATGTAGTTCTTTGTTGTAATTTTTGTTAAGGTTTAATAAACCTTTTGAAATTTTTAAAGTGAGGATCATTTCTCACATAGTGAAGGAGAGCTGAGGACAGGGTCCCCACTTGGCCACAGCTCTGTGGTGGACACCCATGCCCCAGCTCAGCCTTCTTCTACTTTCAGACAGAGTCTCTTGTTCATGCTGGGGCCCATTGACCGGAATGTAGGACAGGCAAGACCAATGCGGAGCCAGGCAGGTAGCGATGCTGGAAGGAGGCAGCTGCCTGAGGGCCTGTCTTTCCCTCACAGGACACTCTGGGACAGGACGCATGAGCACCAACAGGATGGATGCATGAGCCTCACCCAGCACCCAAGGGGGAAGGAGGCAGAGGCTGCACAGAGAAGGAGCCCTGCATGCCCTACAGGCTGCAATGGGGCCCCTGGCATCTGTATTCCCACAGCAGCAGAGAGAGGATAGAAATGTTCAATAAACCAAATCCTGGCCCAGGTGGAGGAACAGCCCAAGCCTATCAGACCTTCCAAGTTCAAGCACAACTGTTTTAGGGGCATGGGTGTCTGTGCAGGCCTGTGAGCAGCAGCTGTGGACCATCAGAGTGCTTTCACCCCCATAACTCATCACTCTGCTTGGTGGGACCAGCAGCCAGGGGGGAACCAGCCCCTGACTGTGCCCAAAGCAGCTATTTTTAGACCTTTTAACACATAGATTGTAAATTCCATAAAACAGGATCCTGCTGGACATGCAGCAATAACCTTCTGTTATAAATTAAAAGGCACCTTGTTCACAGCTGAGGTGAACTTATTGTGACTTGCCCATGGGGCCAATTTCCCCGCCACAGCCTGAGACGATTTGCTCCTGCCATAGCCCTTGGCCCCAGCTGGAGTGAGCAGGCAGCCACGGGCGGTGCTGGTCCTCAGACAACTCTCTTCAGGCAAATTCATGAGCCCCAATAGGTATAAATGTGCAATTTAACATGCACAACTCTGTTCTAGGAACAATGGGGAAAGAAATGGGTCTGTGCCAGGAATAGATCATTCAAAGAAGTAGAATGCAAATACTCAGGTAGAGCCCCGATCCCAGCTACACTGCAAGGCTGAGGGGCCTGAATGCAGCAGAAAGGCCTCAGAGCAGCCACACTTATGAGCCTCTGCTTTCAACAGGCTCTTATTAGCAGAGCTGGAGCTTCCTCTATGGCTAGAGGTGATGCAAAAGCAATTTTGCTGCTTGGCACAGTCCCTCTCTTCCTTCCCTCTCTGCACCTTTAGGCCAGTGTAGCAAGACCTGACCCTTAACCCAAAAGCTGCAGGTGTCCTGCTTGGACATCCCTTCCTCATTTTCCTGTCTGATGAGCTCAATCTTGAAACCTACCATAATTTTCTTGTTTTCTTCTCCACCCAGAGCTTTACAGACCTGCTCAGCCCCAGCCTCCACCCCAGGTGACCTCAGCATAGAATGGGCTGGGCTTTGTCCCAGGCTTGGTCCTGTTGTTGTCACACTTGGGGACCCAAGGTAACTCAGAGGAGTTTCGCATGGTTTATATTTGCTGTTGACCCATGTCATGTGAACCAACGCAGCTCTTGGGTTCCTCCCTCCATCACCAATCTGCACCCAGGTTGTTGGATGCATTTACACAAAAGACCACAGTCAAGAGCCTGCTGCTCTGCCATTTGTAACCTGGGGCCAGGTAAAATGGGACAGATGTAGTTGTAAAGGCTTTTCAAATCCTTCTCCATAGCCAGCAGCCTCTGAGCCCTCCAACTTCCCTATCCTGAAAATCTCCTTGTCCTGGGCACGTGCCACTCATGCTGGGAAATGCCTTTCCAGGGCACTGCCAGGCCCATTCCCTGCCTGTTAGGGCTGAATGCTGCAGCCTCTGAACACCCCGGGCACAAAGCAGATTTTAACAGACAGCTGAAGCACAGAGTGGGTCCAACAGCTCCCAAGAGCAGCAGTGCTCCACCAGCCAGAGGAGAGCAGAGCAAGAATGCTGACCATGGGGCTACTCTCCCAGGCAGTGCAGGACAGGGATGCTGAAGACTCTGAAGTGACAGAACAAGCCCCAGCAAGACCACAAGTGCTAGGGCAGGGGAGGACCCACCAGCTATCCCAGTCACTCCAGCATGGGCAGCTGTGAAGACACAGCAGGTCTTCCCCAGTGGTGTTCCAAGTGCCCAGGATCCTCAAAGGCTTCAGCCTACCTTGCAATTGTGACTCGTGGCCACTTAGTGAAGATCAACCACACCGTGGGCAGCACAGATCTCCCCAAGAGCCATGTCACCACTCCCTCTGGAGTGACAAGTGTTAAAAACTTGTCCCAGGAGATGGGAGTAACCCAGATTCTTTTTAATAGATCCCTTGGGGGGGATTAGAGTGAAACAATACTGAAATGCTCAATGTGTATAAATACATGTACACAGGGTTTATTTTTGAACAATTTGGCTGCAAAGGAAAGCAGGTAGGTAGCTGTTTTGATTATCATCTATAGTAATACAACAATATGAAAGCATTGCAAAATTGTCATTCTAACTGCAGGAATAGAAGAAACTCTTGAGTACCATCTTTCAAGTGTTAGAGAATCAGGCACTACTTTATTCCAGACAAGATGTGCAGTAGAAATCATTCCAGCTCACCTAGTTCTTTGCTAGACTTTTCACATATTTATACATTTAAAACCCAAATAAATTCTCATTCATTGGGTTCTACATTATACAAATCTGAGCACTTGATCTCCTATTGGATCTATTCAGCTTTGATGCTAATGTAGTCCTTATTCTTTGGTTCTCTTATCAATCTTTTTCCAGATCAGATGACTCCAGCCTAACGAGGGCATATTTATTAATGTCTGTTTATCTTCTCTGTATTTTCTTACTACTCCCAACCTGTAGATGTTGATTTTTTTTGATGTGAAGCCTGTCAGGCCTCACTGAGTGAAATTCAAACCCTCAGTGAGTAGAGTCTTTTGAAGAGAAACCTCAATTCCACACCGCCCCCAACCCCTCCCTTCCCCTTTGGTAAAGGCAAACAAACACATGACTAAAGTTACTTCAAAAATTGTAAAAGTTACATCATTTCCAACAACATAAAACTACAAAAATATCACCCAAGGACACGTATAAGGGAAAAAAGAAAAAGAGGGAGGGAGGGAGGGAGGGAGGGATGAGAAGGTGAAAATCTCACCACCCAGTCGGCCTTCGATGAGTCTTGATAGTTGGAGCTTAGCATCTTTCCCTGCAGCAGCATTGGCTGGGATCAAAGGGATTTCGAGGAGCTGCAAAGTAGGCAAATTGTCTTCATCAGCTCAGAGCCCCTGTGCAAAGGATGTGGCTGTGCCTAGACCCCGGACTCAGAGCAGCATCCACCCAACCCTCAACGCAAGGACACAGAAACCACCTGTTGAGGAGCTGGTCCTTCCCTGGTGTCCTTTGTCATGTCTGTATCAAGCTCCATGACTTACTCACAAAGTCACCAGTCTGGAAGCCCTGAAGGTACACACAGCATCCACTCCCAAGCCCATGCAGCCCCTCAGAATTGGGTATGGAGCACTGCAACACTCCATGGCCCCTTCCAGCCTCTCCTTTCAAACACCCCAACAGCACACAAGCACCACCAGCAGAAAAACTCCGCAGCAGGACAGGATGAATCTCAGTTTTGCTGGTTTGTTCTCAGTGTTTTCTGTCTGCTTCTATGTTGTAAAAGGAAATAAAAAGTGTTATTTACTGTTGAACTGTTTCAACAGTTGTTCAGGACATTGTTTGGGGTTACTTGCAGCAGGTATTACCCAGACGAGAGCTGTACACAGTTTTTTACCTTCACAAGAACTGCCGTGCAACCAGAAGGGTTAGCACAAAGCTGTGAAACAGTGCTGAACAATTGCAATGGCCTGCAGTGCACCAGAACCCCACTGGGAAATCAGAGCAAGGATCACCCACAAGCACTTCCACAGGTGGATGGAACAGCAGGCAGCAACAGCATGGATGGTGCACTGGCCATCAGAATGGGCATGAACATGACCCATGGGCTGGACAATGGTCAACAGATGATGTTTTGGTCAAATAACAGCAAGAATATGGCGACTCTACCCACATGAAATCCCACTGCTGACTGAGAGCTGCCTCCTTCTCTGAGTTTGCATCTACAGAAACCTTCCAATCACGCAGGTAAATAAATCAGAGGGCACATCAAAACATGACAAGCCACAGCACAGATCCCATTGAATTATTTTAAATCCAGACCACAACTTCAAAACCCGATTTTGACATTTAAATGATCATCAAAGACCTGCATGATGACACAGTGCAGTGAGACACACTGAAATCTGCTGTCAGTGGCTCAAGTCTCTCCTTGCTTCAGACACCAGGCTCCAGCAGTGATGCACCCTCCAGCCTTAAAATCCAGTTACACAAGAATCCTTTTAATTTTTTTTGAGAATGAAGTTAGAAAGCAAAATTTGGTATGACAAGGGAATTCATCTGCTTTCCTCCCACTGGGGAAACTGAGAGGGAAGAGATGGAAGCTGAAGGTACATCAATGCCTGCCCCTGCCTTCAGGCACCCTGGGCCAAGTACACCGCTTCTCCAGCCCTCCCCAGCTTCCTCCTCTTCCCATGCATTTTCTCTATATGGATTGTTCGACTGCATCCAGACCTCCTTTATTCACGCCATCGCTAATGCTGTGTATTCTCTAAGCTGCTGCGGCTGCCCCTGACAGGCTGCTCACCCAAACAGAACAAAAATTAGGGTCAGATCACACATACTAGGTACTAATATATTACATATATTGGTACTAATATACTACATATGTTAGGATTTGGGAACAAAATGTATGAACTTCCTCATTAAACAATATCCAATACACTATTAAGGATATTTATATAACATAGTTCTGGAAAATAGTAATCTCCAGACTTCAGCAACAGTTAAGAGATATATATACCTGACAAATTACAGTACTTGCATTTCAAAGCAATGTGAAGGAAAAAATTCCAAAATTATTTAAGTTATCATTAATTGAAACAAAGACTTTACTAAGAATTTAAACAACAAAAACCTATTTTTTATTTATTCCAAACACCAAGATACAGAAATTTTCAAGTTTTGCAAATATTGCTCCAAAACAAAACAAAATTCTATGTACAGCCCCTTGGTTCTAATAGTGCATCAACAAACACATGTGTACCCACAGTGCAATGTTTGCTCAGTTCATCAAGGCTCCACGTTGCATTCACTTACCAGTGATTTAAAAAAACAAAAAAGTGACCTGTCAGTCTGAACAGCTGGTCCAGACTAAAAATAACAATGAGGAAACTTGCAAAAAAAGGGACAGAAATGAATCCAGGCAGAGCACAATGAAGAATCTTCCCTGAATATGAGAAGTACTACTCTATTTTAAATAAATATTTTCAGTCTTTATCTGCAAGGGCTTCCCCAGCACTACTGAAGGGATGCAAGTCTCCAGGGTCCGCAACTTGATCTACCCATGGGAAATGCCTTTTCTTCCAAACCTCCAATACTACCCTGAGCAAAAATAAACTGACAAGTGAAAATACACAATGAGCACACAAAAGCCACTGCTTGAGAAGAAATCCCCCTCTGGAGCAAGAAGCCAGCTAAGGGACTGAGTGCTTGAATGCCCTCAGACTGGGAGCACAACCAAGCTGTTCCCACACAGCGTGTCCTGCTTTACAGATTGTAACCAGGGAACGCCTTTTCTGGTCTATTTCACCTGAAAATCACCAGCTGCCTGGGAGGCTCCTCTGATGCTGTTCTGAGCTACATGAGCTCAGGTACCTGACAGGAATGAGCCAAGGCACTGGTCTCATCTTCCAAGATCCAAGTGATCCTTAAAATACAATATAAGCTTTATTCCAATTGTGTTACAGAAAAGAAAGTTTGTTTTTCTGCTGTATGTACGTTGTATTCACATTGTACCACCAGAGTACTACAAAACTGTGAGACAAATTATTGCCTGAACTGAATCTTCGCATAAAAGTCTTAGTTACTACCTAGAGCAGCCTAATTATTTTGTTTTCTGAAGGAAATAAAATATTCACCATGTAGAGACTGTAGCTCCTACAATAATATGGATATTTCAAGTTTTCATTATTCTTTGCAGAATAAAAACATTACAGATATATATATTCCAAATTAGTAATTTGCACAGGTATGGGCCTTTCCATTACAACTTTGTTTGAATGTTACCCTTTGGTAGTACCACTGCACACAATAAATTAAGGGTAACAAATCCAGCTTTTTAAGGACACCCTCTCACTGCAAAACCAGCTCACTATGCTCCATAGGGAACTGAACTCAGCAATGTCTGCGAAGGAAAACTGAAGTTACAGCCATTATTTCAGGAGCGGTGATTTGCAGCTGAAAGACTCTGAACCTCTCAAATGCTCACAACGTTCCAAAGGTTCTGTATAACTTGACCGAACATCAGCAGCCTTGTCACCTACATCACAAAGTAAATACAAACTGAAAATTGAAACTTCAGGTATAAAAAGGGACTTTGTGAACACAGAGTATTTAAGATAATAACCCACCCACTGTCTGCAAGGACAGCACCTCATGCATAGATCTCGAGGCTTTATTTACACAAAAACTGATTCCCAAAACCACACATTCATAGCAAGTCTTCACAATGAACACATCTAGGGTATTGAAAAAAAAAAATCTAGATTTCCAAATATAACCGGAATGGCAATTATTAACAAAAGGGTAGAAAATATATCACATCCATGACAGACCATGCTGCAGTCTGAACTCAGAGCGTGGCTCCAGTCCTTTCCTGGCTGCATTCCATACTACTGCAACGAGGGGATCCCCCAGCAACTGCTGCAGGAGGCACAGGATGGCCGGATTGAAGAGCTCAAGAATACACACAAACACCACCTTCATGGGCAGTACCAGGTCATGTGACAGTGAGAGGATAAATATGGAAAACAAGTGCAATCCACCTGTGACCTCCTGCTACATTATTTACTGTAACAGAAGTGTGGGTCAGGCCACGTGAAAACCTCCACATAACACTTAGAGTCAAGAGCTGGACATTCATACTTACTAAGTCTGAAACTGTTATAACATCTCCTAATGATTAAATACTGAGTGCTAGTATGCATAAACCAGAAGAAATAAAACATGACATGAGTCACTTAAACTACACAAAGTTATTTACAACCTCTGTCAACCAAACTTTTTTGGCTCTTAGAACTCTGTTTTTCAGTGGCACAATTTTTAATCAATTTAATGATAAAGAAGTCTACCATTTTGATGAACAACTTGTAGGGAGTGAAAATTTTAGTCTAACTTATCAACCAACAGGCAACAGGAGACAAGAATATGACCTTTTCCACAGCATTATAATTGTCTAATAGACCTGAAATAACCTTTTTGCTCTTCTTTGAACAACACTTCTTCACAAGTCCCTGAAGTCAATCTGCATCCCATGCAAGCATCATGCTAGTTTAATTTATGGATTCAGATGTGCTCCCATCAGATACTGCAGCTTTGCAGGCAGTCCCAGCCCAGAGCTCTCCAGGCTCATGTGGAGCAGCACAGTGCGATCTGCTGCACTTTGCCCAAGTCCGTTATCAGCTGCTTTATGCAATGTTTGA
Organism: Camarhynchus parvulus; assembly: GCF_901933205.1. Taxonomy (NCBI): domain Eukaryota; kingdom Metazoa; phylum Chordata; class Aves; order Passeriformes; family Thraupidae; genus Camarhynchus; species Camarhynchus parvulus. The sequence goes on from NC_044590.1 coordinate 14,411,249, forward strand.
GCTGGGGCAGTCGAGCCAGTGGTTCTGGGGGTTGCAGCTCTCCTGTGTAATCCAGCCAACTCTCCAGAACTGCAAAGAAAACAAAATCCATCACTATTGCAGTTCTTAGCAAAAAGCTCATCTGAAGTCACAAAACAAGAATTCTTTAAATATTTTGTAAATCTTGAGAAGGCAGTGGGCAATATTTTTAACAGTTATTTGAGAAATCATAGAACTGAACACCTCACACCAATCTCTGCAAGTAACTTTTGATATATTACCAAGTAATTCACATGGGGATGGAGGGAGAAGCTGCTGCTCCTAGGAAAAAGCAGGAAGGAAAACTCTGGACCAAACATTGTGAAACCTCATGCTAAACTTCTTCTGATCTGTATCAATTTCAGACAAAGAAACTGTGGTACAGAACCATCAAAGACGGGACTATCAGAAGGAAAGAGATCTGTCATCCATACAGAACACAACTGACCAAGACAGAACTGGGTAACACAAAATGGGGATGAAGATCAAAAGCATAAAGCAGCAGAGTGCTCCATAAAGAAAATAAACTTCTGCTTTAGAAAGCTTCTCTGTGGGAAACAAGAAATCCCACTCCCCACCCCCCACCCAGCAGAAGACAAGTCAAGTGACAATGTAACATGCTCACAAGGAAGGTGGTCAGGTTAGACTATGCTGAGTTCTGGGGATCTTGATAGTACTGCAGATGGAGACTGAAACCTTGAAGACAGGATAAATACCTCTACCAAGAGCAACCACTGCCACCAAGCAGATCAACAGGTAAATTTTACCTATGGACAGCACCTGCTGCAGAACCAGCAGCATCACTCGTTACTGACACATCTCACCTTGGAGTAAGAAAGTTCCTGCTCAAAGCAGCAACACACTGCACAGACCTCTGCTCGGCAGCAGGTACAAAAAATCCAACTTTTTGGAATCAGAGCTTTTTTTTAGGCAGCACAGCCCTGACTGATCTTCTTTTACCTGAAATAGCCCCTTAGCTGTCCAACTTTTCAGTACCTTACTTACAAATACAGGGCTCTTACTTGGGCAGAAGTTGGATTCCCCTGCCAGTAAAGCTGCTGTTATAACCACTACACAACCAATGGTAAAACCTAACAATGTCAAGAAGAACTATCCCAAATCATTCAATGCAACACAAAGGATTTGTAAGTTTTCCATGACTATGAAAATCTTAAAAGATATTTAGATGAAGAATTTGGAAGAGACGGGAAAGGATAAGAGCCTTGGGCATTGAAGAAGCTACTCAGAACGGGCTAACATAGCCAGCAAGTCCCTGAAGAACAGAGAAATGTAGACACATGGAAGTTTTGGAAAATGACAAAAAACTAAACCCAAAAAGACATAATGATGTTCCAGTAACAACATCTGATGCAACTATTTAGAGATGACCTAACTAGAACTTCTTCTGTGAAATTCTGGTCTTTGTTTTAAAATCCACCCCCCACATCAGCAGCCTGTCTATTTTCATTTAGAAAATGTGATAATGGAACATTCATCTCTTTGTAGATCTGAAGAAGTAAAATTCTGGTTAACATGTTTTGAACAGGTAGATCAGTTCAAAAAAATTGTTTTTTAAACTAGAATAACACTACTTACCATCTAGCTCCTTCTCAATGAAATCCATTCTATGTATTACTTCATCTTGCAGAGATTCCACGTGAGCTAAAAGATTAAGCTGCCACTGCAGCTGTGAGTTCACTACTCCTTCTTTGTCTTTTTCCAGCAATTTCATTTCAATAGCTTCCTCTGGAGAGACTTTCTTAGAGACAGACTCTCTCACCTAGCAGAAATACACACATTAAATATTTGTTACAGTGAAAGAGAATTGGGGAGCCAAACTGCTTGAGTCCTCCCAGTCCCCTGTAACTGCTGAAATCATCATAGGCCAGTGAGTGATAGAGACACAGACCACAAAGAGACACTAACCTGGTTTGGGCAAGAAGATCTAAATATAAACATATTTTTGCGGGTATTTTGCTAAAAACTATTTGTACTTTACAAACATCTGGTTTTCTGAAGGTAACATACACATGTGTAGTATCTCCCTGCCACTGTTCATCTGCAAGATCCTGTACTGAATCTGTGCATCTCAGGGAATGCTGAAGCTGCTCCTAGAACCTGACAATACAATACAATACACCTTACAATAATCAACTAAATCAACTGAAGAGCAAACAATTCAGGAGTGAAAAGGGATTTTTCCTTAAGGAATCTAATCTAGATTCTACTAAAACTTTTGCTGAACCATCTCCAAACAAGCATTGCCACTCCTTACAAAACTTGACTACAACATCAGCAATGCTCATTCTACTCCCCTACTTTTCTCATCCTTCTGCTGAAATATGATCCTTTAGAAAAAGGCTCTTTAAGATTGAAGAACTAAAATATTTCCCTTTCTAGGAAACAAAACACAATCTCAACAGACTGACAGAGGAGTTAAAAGTAGCAGATTACAACTTGCATATGGATGAAATAAGAGCTATCCTAACCTTTAATCTAAAAAAAAAGGGAGCTCAGTATTTAATGGAATCATAAAACTGTACAGTAGTTTGGGTTGGAAGAAGTTCCAAAACCTTCCACTACCTCAAGTTGCTCCAAGCCCCATCCAACCTGGCCTTGGACACTTCCAGGAATCCAGGGGCAGCCACAGCTTCTCTGGACAACTTGTGCCAGGGGCTCACCACCCTCACAGGGAAGAATTTCTTCCTAATATCCCATCTAAAATCTAGACTCCATCTTAAGGCCATTCCCTCTTGTCCCTCCATCCCTTGCCCTAAGTCCAGTTCTCCAGGAGCCTTTTAGGCACTGGAAGGGGCTCTCAGGTCTCCCTGGATCCTTCTCTAGGTGAACAACCACAGCTCCCCTAGCCTGGCTCCAGAGCAGAGGGGCTTCACTCATTTCCCAGAGGGTTTTCAACATTTCTCAGCCCACATTTCATAGGAATTGGTACTAATAGAAGCAAAATTTTTGCACTGGAGAGCAGAAAGGCCTCTACTAGGCTGACAGAGATGACAATGAGAACCAAGCATTGAAAAGCTAAACCTGAAGGGCTCCAGTAGGAAGAAGATACAGGACTATTCTATGGTGATCAGTCTTAAAAAAAATCACTTCAGGCTGATACCTTTTTTTTTTCAACCGTGAAATGCTGCCTAAGGGACCTAAAATTAATTTAGCTATTAGAAAGAACATGGAAACAAGATGGACATAGTTAGAAGCTGGCATACCAGTGTATTTGGTAATATCATACATGCTTGGCCTGTTCTCTCTCTGCTAGTGTTTATGTTTCATTTAAAAGTACACAAAAGTAAGCAGCAATAAGCTACCAGTGGACCATAATACATGGTCCACACTCTTCAAACAACTTGAGGTCCAGAAGTTAACCCAGAGTTTTAAACTGTATTATAAAATGAAGGAGTTGATCACATTTATCATTTTAGTTGTTACTGGCAACTTAAATTTAACAGTCCAAGAAAAAAAATAAACACAAACAGACCAAAAAGTATTAAAAAAGGCTGAGGTTTGTAGGTTGCCAGGAAAACACATGCACTTTGCTAGAGAAGGCTGTTTTAATAAAAATACCTTAGAGCAATTGTGTTTAGATTCATTTTCCATCTTGCATATTTCTTGGTCCAGATTCCAGCCAAACCTCTCTGAGAAGGTATCATCCCCATTTTCCCTTATTCTGTTTACTCCATCATCCATGGCTGAACCTCTTGTTTCCACAACCAGTCTCTGCTCTATGGCAGGGTAGTAGGCCCGAGGCTTCTGGTAACAGTGTTCACTCGTAATGTAAGATTCCTCCACAGAAGGAATTGTTGAGGGTTTCTCAACTGTCCCATTCCAAGTTCTATAACTTGCTGTCTCCTCTTTGCAACAGTTTTCCTCAAAGTGAATGATGTGTTTTGTATGGATTTTTTCATCCACCGTGATGTGCTTCCATGGATGACACCAAAGCTTTAAGTCAGGGTGTTCTTTATTTCTGTTCAAACATAAAAAAGTAAACCATCCAATTTAAATGCCAAAGTGACTAAGCAAACTATCCTCTTGCATAAAGATATTAAGTAAGAATACTTAAGGGGAAAAAAAAAACGCCAAGGTTTGGATTAAGAAAAAACTTGAAGAATAAGCTGCAAATAGACACATACAACTTCTCACCAAAGCTGGCCCTTCATGGAACATTTTGCTTCAATATTTGTAATTTATTGACAGCAGAAATTAATTTTACCAGGGATATTTTAATAAAGGTATGGTACACCAACATTGCAACTGTAGTGGTATCCCAGAGTGGCCAGAGTTCCCTTCATCTGTTCTTAGAAAAATTCTTATTTTAATTGTCCTCAAATTGACTAATACATTATTTATTTCAGCAGAAGGGACAACTATAGGTATCAGATTATTACAGATATAACAAACAAAAGATTCTGAGTGAGCATTATAACCCATGTTCTTCCTTGTGTAAAGCATCAAAACAGCAGTAAAAGGAGAGCAAAGCACAATACTCTGCTATATTCAAAGGGCTGGCAGCTCATCTGCCACAGGCTGCAGGAACACAGCAGAGCAAATCCTGGCTCTAAAGACCCTGCTGCATTGGGCTGCACAGAAAGGGGGGGCTGCCCTCAAGCCTCCCTCTCTGCTTCCTTGCAAAGGTGGACAGACTTATTCTATTCAGCTGATCCAGCTTTTCTAGCTGTTCACCAAACCACTGAACAAAACATGACCAGCTGACTTTGGTAGTAACTGCTTTGTAATCCATCCTGCAGCAGCTCAGGTTTCTTCAGTGTCTCTCAGAGGAAACCAAAGTGAGTACAGCTGCCAAGGATGTGCTCAGACTATTTCATAGAAGCATCTTTGTCTTCAGTGGTGGCACAGCAAGGATAGAGCTCCCTGGTGAACCATCCTGAAGGCATGCCTGGAAAAGTGAAAGCCAGGTGTTCATTTACCAAAGCTTTCTGCTCGAGTTCCACTCATCTGCTACACCTAAAGGAACTGTATTTTGCTCACAACAGAGCAAGGGATAATTTTACAAAATATAGAAAATTTTTCTGAAAAATGATGCACCAGTTACCAAAGGATGAAAATTCAAATGCTAATATTTGAATAACTTAACTCCTGCCTGCTGAAGGTTCACCCTCCCATGGCACTGCTGGGGTCACCTTGTGTCCTTTGCCACCTCCCTGAAACACTGAGAGACCTCCCTGAAACACTGAGCAATTCCTAATAATTTCAGGCACCCATGAAATCATCTCTCTATCTGCTGATCTGCATCAACAATATAATAATTATTCAAATCCAGCAATTTTTAAAATCCCTTCTAATTTATATCATGATAAAGAAAACAGCAGCTGAAGCTTTTAACCAGATGATCCAAACAGGACTGCACCTCACCTTTAATTAAGCCAGGCCATCATACTGACTTCAGCATGGGAGAGAAAAGGAACAAAATCTGCAGCAACCACCACGTATACACCCGGTGCTCCTTACCCCAGTACTACGTAAATCTCGCCTGAAACTCGTATGTTGCTCTTTAAAGAAGGCCGTAGGAGTAGCCTTAAAGTATTTTTTCAGTCTCCAAAAAGGAAAGAAATTACTTACAGATCTAAATAAAAGGATCCCATAATGGAAAAGCAAACCCCTATGTTAAAATAGCTCCTCTCTTGCTTTAAGCATTATTCCATGTCAATGGACCTCCTGCATTACCACAGATTTAGGGGAAGGGTCTAAAGAATGCCAAAATCACTTCATTTTCCAAACAGTTGCTGCCATGCAAATTATCAACTAATAAATTACAATGATGGAATTCAATAAATTTAAAACTGCTAGATTTGAGTTCATTTTTTTTCAGTCATCAGAACCCAAGGCTGACTTTAAATAGGAAAATACACAGAAAAGTTGATTTGATAGAAAAAAATCTTTTATGTAAATAGTTGTTATTTTCTGTAGATACAGCTGAAATAACCTTTCAGAAATGAAGTACTGCAGGTTGCTGAGAGTGCGACTACTCTCCCACTGCACCAAAACAAGATACTGTACCAAACAAAAAGATCTGATTCCTCCTGAGAAGCTATGACCAGATTTCCTGAAATGGAGAAACCAAATGCTGCAAAAATGGCGCCATGGGTTATAAGTCTATCCTGTTCTTACTTAAAATCCATTTGGGTGATTTAGGAAAAACTGTCATTAGTTTTATTAGTTTAACCCTTTCTATACACACTGTCCATTTACACTCATCCCACTTAAACAGTTTTCAAATAGCCAAGTCCTTTCCCAAGATCACATCAGCAATTCAAACTATGTTTTAAATCCACACAGCACAAATGCAAGCCTGAATTTCTGGTTATTTTTACACTTGCAGTCTGATTCCCGAGGAGAACATGCCGGCTGGTACTTAAATGCTGCTTACTGTAATATGCTCATCTTCAGCTGCAGCCCGTGCAGGACTTCGATCACTCGCTGTACATCACCAAGCAGCTGGTGAGTGGCCACTATCTTCTTGGCATTCTGGTGGGAGTAATTTTCTTCCAAAAACGCTAAGCCATGCATGTGACCATTACTTAACCACTCCTTTTCATACCAGTACTTTAAGCTGGACCTCTGACCTGAAGTGACAGTAATGAGTGAGTTAAAATGAAATGTTGACATTGCTGGTAGTAATTCTCATTATCTCTAGGTACTGCAACAGCTTATTTGTTCTCATCAATAGAACCTGTAACAGCAGACCAATGAAAAAATTAAGAACTACTAAAGTAGGAAGCCGAAAACCTCTGCCCAACTGTAAACACATTCTGACACCAACTTCCCAGAGGACATCCACAACAGACAGTTACAGATGAGGCTGAGAAAGGCGTATTCTTAGCAGAGTATCACACTGTCTAGTCTAAGCATGGTTATGACAGAAGTTACAGTCTGACTGCAGCTCCCTGCAGACAGTAAAATGCAGAAAAAGGCAATCAGCTTCCCAGTGATCTTGTTTTTAACATCAACATGTACTAGTACAGTTGTGCAAAACTAGATTTTGAAGGAATCAAGGCTAAAGTTCCGGTAAAAAACAAGCCTAAGTCAAGCTATTAATAATGATAATTCTATCTTAAGAGATATCAATGTTATCTCTTGATATTGAATATCAGCAACAGCTGAAATGAAACAGTGCTGAATGTAAAAGATGTATCAGTAGAAGTAACTTAAACTGCTAAACAAAAAGTATTACAAGGAAAGGTGCTTACTAAATTGCAAGCACACACAAAAACCCTTCACATTAAATACCTAACATAAGCTCCCCCACACCCTGTAAAATGTACATTTACTATAGATATTCTCAGTGGACAGCTCAGCACCCAGAGAAACAACTGCATCAGTCACTGCCTACGTACAGCCCAGGCAGCAAGCCCACAAAACCAGAGATAAAACTGCAACACAGACTGGGAACCATAATTGCGAAAAGGTCTCCAATATAAGCAGGTTAACGTTGACTAGAGGAGAAGCTAAAAAAAAAGAAAAAAGGAGTTACTAGGCAGCAGAGTGAGACTGAGGCTAGCACTACAAAGAATGGGTATTAGGTGGCATCAGAAATCATGACAGAGTATAAAAAAGAATTTTGAAAGGTGTGTCAGCTCAACCTTCCAGGCAGATACACTGTATCAAGCAGGAAGGTAAGCAGAATTTTTGGTATGGTCAGAACCACACTGGAGACACTTCTGGCCACCTGCATTGGCCCTCCCTCATTAATTTCTGCATTAGAGAAGCTGACATCTGAGACACAAAGTACAGTTCAGTCCACAAGAGTAAAACAGTGACTTTGAGAACTTCATGGTCACCTGAACAACAGAGGTGATGTGCACCTTGAGATAAAAAGTGCTCCCTTTTGAAGTATATAATCTGAAGAGGAGACACCAGACTATGCCCACAAGCAATTGTGCTACATAATCATCTTGATCATGTTTAAGCAAGGGTAAATGTTAACAAATCTCTTAAAAATCCTACCCAATTCAAAAAGATCTGAGTAAAACAGCAGTTAGTACACAGTTAGTTTTTAGACAAAATTACACTAAATTTGCTTTTTACTTCTAATAGAATGAGTGGTGCTGTTACAAGTCCCAGCAGTACAGACTGGGGAAAGCTCCTAAGTAAGAGTCTGCTGAATAGCCATGCTCAGTTTTAAAAGCCACTTCTTTGTAGATTCATACAGCCTATCAGCTCACTTCAAGCCAAAAACTGTCACTGAAAAGCCATCTTTGCAGTCAAAAAGTTGGACATGTTTTCCTTTCTCACAACAGCAGTAAAATTAAGACAGAGATAAAAGGTAAAAATTAAGTCCCCTCCAATGTAAACTTCAGAATCTTGAAATTAATAGTTAATGACGAATTCAACAAATGAAGCTGTAATCACCTTCTGCACAGAAACAGTCATTCAAGTGTGATGGCACAACTTCAGTTTGCAAGTGTGTTTTAGTCCCATTTAAAACTACCTTCAACTGGCATAAAGCAAAATATCTTTAATAGAAGGTTAAAATTCTAGAAGCAAGATATTCTAAAGAAACCTTAAATATATTGCTGTCTCTGTAGTAAAAGTTTAAAATTTAGGTGTAGCATGTCTTCATTGTGAGAGTACAAGCAACAGCAGTAAACATACTACACAAATCTATGAGTTAAAGTACAAAAGAGTTGGTAGCTTTCAACAGCCAAAAAAACCTTGGATCACAATCCAAATGTGTATATAAACCAAAAAAGTCTTTTAATCAAGTGAAAAGAGATCCATTTTCTTGCTATTTATAACCATGGCCTCAAGTCCAAACCTCATCCTTTTCACTTTGGCAAATCTTTGTAATAAATACAGTAGAAAGTCAGAAAATATTTGCTTAATGTAATTTTACCTGCTGTGTAAGATGGACTAAGATGTGAGAAATTGATTTGTAAAGGATCCTCAAACCTGACTGAAAGCTCATACAGTCTTGTATATCTGTATGCAAACTCTGAGATAAGGTGTGCTGCCTTAGGAAGGCCATGGAATAGAGATGACATTGTTGAGAGAGAGATTGAACTAGAAAGAAGTTTCAAATGATGGCTTGTAAAAAGACCTGATATTTTTGAGAATTAGAACTGTGAAAGATGCATTGTAGGAAGATCACATGGGTTAAAATAATAGGTGATTCATGTTAGAAGTATGAGCACCATCAGCTAAAAGGCTGAAAAACATTTATAAGGTATTGTAACCAGGAAACAGGTTGGCTTCTGATGGAATGGCATTGAGTTTTACAGCTCTTATGTCTCACCCTTCTACGAGACTGATAATGGAATAAAATCTTTAAATTGCCTCTCAGTTGCCCCGTCCCTGTAGAGCTGGAATTTTCCAACACTAAGACATTTCAAAATATCTGCCAAGGAGGAGAGAACATATTGCTTAATCAACTCTGACTGTGTTACCTCAGGTAAACACCAATATATAGGTTATTGCAGGTGTGTTGGTTTTGCACAGCCTGGTTTTGGTAGTGGGGGGAGGGGGGCGGGCTCGGTGGCCACAGAGGTGGCTTCTGTGAGAAGCTGCTGGATGCTTCCACTATGTCTGGCAGAGCCAATCCCTGGTGGCTCTGAAGATGGACATGCTGCTGGCCAAAGCTGGCCTAATTTGAGAGGTTGGTAACGCCTCTGTGATAACAGATTTAAGAAGAAAATCAAAACAAAGGTGCAGTTTTTTCTTTGAGTCCCAGAAGAGGAAGAGGTGAGAACATGTGAGGGACACAACATGGTGACACCAGGGTCAGGGGAGGAGGAGGGGGAGGAGGTGCTCCAGCTGCCAGAGCCAAGGTTCCTCTGCAGGCCGTGGTGAGGACCACGGTGAAGCAGCTGTGCCCCTGCAGCCCACAGGGATTCCCAGGGGATGCAGAGATGCAGCCACAGCCCATGGGGGAGATGCTCACACTCAAGCGGGTGGATGCCTGGAGGAGGCTGTGATCCAGTGGGAGACGCGGTGGAGAGAGAGGGCCCCTGCTTCCAGGCTGGAGCAGCCTGTCCTTGCAGGACTGCACCCCGTGGATGAGTGATCCACGCTGCAGCAGTTTTGGGAGGACTGTGTGCCCATGGGAGGGGCTCACGTTGCAGCAGTTTTGGGCAGACTGCTGCCCATGAGACTGGTAATCCATGCTGGAGAAATTCACAGAGAACTGTGGGAAGGACACTGCGGTCTCACACAGGAGCAACTTCTCTCCCAGAGCAGTAGAAGAAAACCTTGAGTGATGAACTGACCAAACCCCCACACGTGGTTTCCCTGCACTGTTGGTGGGAAGGAGGGAAGGGTTGGGGGAAGAAAAGGTGTTTTTAAAGGCTCATTTTATTTCTCATTATCCTCCTCTGATTCTGTTGGCAATAAACTCACCTTTTATCTCTAAGTGAAGCCTGTTTTGCCCTTGAAGTGTTTTCTCCTGGTCTCAACTCCTGAACTCTTTGTTAAATTTTTCTCTCTTCTGCCCAGCTGAAGCAGGAAAGGGTGAGCAAGTGGCTTCTGTGGGTGGCTGCCATTGGGCCAGCATCACACCAGAACAGCAGGTAATGCAGTCAATGACAAGAGCCAACTGCTGAGGAGAGCCAGAAGCCCTCTGCTGACTTAGTTTAAAGAATGCATCAAGCCAAATTTGTTGGGGGAGAGCTGCAGCCACATCCCCTAAGATATACCCATTGGGAGTCTTTAGTTGAGCTTCCTGTTTTCTACACTCATTTGCCATAGTCAGACAGTACAATCCTTATTATAGCAAGTATGTGCCAGATGGTCATCACAGTGAAAACAGTCTTTTCCATTCCTGTCCTTTTGTAATTTCATAATATTGACTCACGGACATTCACATAAATTAAATTTTCTGAAACTGAAACTTACCTACAGTGACAGACACAGGTGGGGGGAAAAATAGCATAGTTTTTCAGAGAGATAGATATAGATACAGATTACATATAGATGAACTAGTAGATTTTCTACATATATAAAAAGGGTCTGTAACCTTAAATTTCTGTACCTGGAGGATCTTGGCAAATATAGCAGGTATATTTCTCAGGTATATTATCTTCCAGTAAGCCCATACAGACTCCATGCTGCCAGCACAGACACTCTTCACACTGTTCAAAGTCAAGAAGTACACATTAATAGAAATGAAGGCTAGAGGAGCTCAATACCATTATGTCAATTAAGAAACACAGGATCTACACATTTTAAGACAAAAAGGTCTATTAATATACACACCCCACCTTCCACTTACAAACAAATGCATTACAGAAACAGACTATAATAAAATGTGAGCCCTCCACATTTTTCATGTGTGTTTCTGGAGAACGACAATTAAAAAGTAAAAGCAGAGAATTCTGAAAGGTACAAAAATACTCCCTTTGGAAATGAAAATCATTCATGAGATACATGTGCACATAACCAGATAGCCAACAGAGCAATCAAGCCTTCTTCACCAAAACAGATCCATTTTTCTGAATTCAAAAGCTTTCCCCTTGAGAGGAATGACGGATTTGTCTTTACAAGCAAACTGTGGGTCTGCTGGTAGATAAAACTAGCACTCAGACATAAAAGAAACAACGGGAAGGATTCCACTGATAGATGAATGGAAGAAGATATTTGCCTTTACAAACAAACTGTAGGTTTACTGATAAATGAAATTGGATATTGAAAGATGAAAGATACAATGGGGAAACCCCTAAATTCCATAAGAATTAAAAATTAAAAAGGAGGGGTTATACATTAAAGGGAAATCTTTGGTATCAGGTGTTCCGGGAAGTCTGTACTTCTCAAGTACCTCAGCCACAGGGGAAAGAGAGAGGGGAAATGCGGCCAGAAAATTGGGATAAAAAGGCCAGTGTCAAAAAATTGTCCTCCAAAAATTTGAGGGACCCCAGGGGAATGCCCCATGGCCTCTCCCTTTATTCAAATAAAGTAAAAGGACTCCTCTGTCTCCTTTTTGGACATAAACCTCTGATGTTTGTGGATTAATTTTCCTGACACCCTCAAACAGTCATCCACATTCAGTTATCAAATCCCAGAGATATTTATGTCACACAGGAGTAGGCAATATTATCTTTAATAATTCTTGTATCTCCAACATTTTATCCACTTCAAAGGTAGCTCTACTAACACAAACCTGCAGTGCAGATCAGTTGCACCAGCTTTAGGAGCATCCAACATCTTTCCAAGGCAGGACAATCATACTGGCAACGACTGAATATAATTTGGATCTCTGTAGCACAGTTACACTATTTAAAATGCAGTCACTGTTCTTAAAGCCATGCTGTTCTAGAGCAGGGAAAAAACTATTCGCGTTTTGTTTGTCATTTTCTCCCCATCAGTATTTTAATGAGACAAAATTGTGATTGTAGACTATAGACCACTGAAACATGGAACAAAACCCCACATAAGAATATTAAATCTATTTGGATTGGAAACTGTGGTGTCAGTTAAAAGTTACTGTTTTCTCAAGCAGTGAGACAAGAGATCATATACCCTTTATTTCTCAGAGCATAAACCAAAACCAGAAATGCTGTCAATGTAGAGGACTGCAGTATGAGCTAAACCAAACCCTAGCAGCAAGGAATGCAAGGAATCTCACATGTTGCTCTTCATTGACCTACAAAGATGCCAACTTGCTAAACATTTCGTCTGTGTTCAACATCACTTTAATTAATGCTCTTATCTCCTGCCCTTCCTCAAGCTAGGAGGAACAGAAAAGGACAACCAGACTTTGAATACTTTACTGCAATAATGAGTGGTCTAGGTGTGGTGGAGATGGGAGCTCTGGGATTGGAGAATGTAAAAGGTTAGAGAGAAACAGGTTTCTCAAGGATGGAATCAACAATGTTTTGCCTTCCAAAATGGGTAACTAGTCCTAATGCAGTTGGGAGATGTTTTCAAAAAAGGCAGACATAATCCTCCTTTCACAAATTAGAGCCAGAAAAAGTTGTTCTAAAACAAAGAAAAAAGATTAAGAGAAACAGACTGTGCTAAAAATAAGAAGGGAGCTCCTGGATCTAGTTACACCTGCATCCTATGGATCATTCCCATATTGTACAGAGGTGCACTCAGTGTTTTTCCAGGCAATTTTGCCCAAAACTCTAGTGAAGCATCTGTCCTAGGTTGCAAGTGCGGTTGTAACCAAACTATGCACTCTACTCCCATCTACATTATTCTCGATGAACTGTTAATGATGGGTCGTTTGCAAGAGCTCCCCAGTGCACACCAGCCGGCAGGCTGCAAGTGTTAGATAAAGAGGCCAACCCCCCCCAATCCAGGTACATCAGGGTAGTTGTTCTTGTCTTCACAAACTGCCTTAACTGTGATAACTACATCTAGCCTAAGGGGGTCATCTCTGCCATCAGGCCTTAATGCCCCAATGGGCAGCTGTAAGGACCTAGGCCATCAAGGACTCCCCAAGACTCATAAGATTACATAATTCCATTGTGAAATTCTCCACCCTGGGGGAGGTACTGAGCATCCTGCCCCTATCTGACCATAAATAATCTGGGTGCTTCAGGAATTTAGGACACCATGACTACTGGACAGATCCAGAGGAGGACCTGAACTTCCACAGGAGGACTAGACCTCCCAGAGGCTCTCCAACCATCATTTCGCAGGACTACTGTCACTATTTGGTAGGACTCAGACCACCACCCTGACCAAAAGAACACCAGGCTGCAGTCTGACTTTAAGCCAGTTTTTGTGTATTGTAGCATTTACTGTAATCTTCCTAATGACATTGTAACTCTGACCTGAAATCTCTCTCAAGGCATTTCTGTGGGGTTCATTTCTTGTCCTGGGTTGACTATATGATGCTTTTATCCCTAATCATCTAATTTTGTTTATGCTGAATAGTAAGTTTTGCACCTTTAAGACTTATTGCAGAGAGTGAAGGGGGGAGAGAAGAAGTGCAGTTTTTTTCAGACACTGCACTCACTCCCCCGCATTCCTCCTCCTGGACTGTGTTGTCTGTGGATGGAGAGACAGCGGGACAGAGCTCTCCTTTGCTTTTAGTTAGTTATAGCTAGCCGAGGCAAAGAAGTTCCCTGGACTGTGGGTTTTTTTCCTTTTCTTTGGACCTCTTGAAACCTGCTCTGGACTGAACACCCAGGGGAGCACCAGCAGCTGCACCTGTGGCCCACCGGGCCAGGCCTGGCCTGCGACAATTCCAGCACTGGAGGGACTAATCAGAGACTGAGTGAGCTGAGCTGCAACCCGGGGACGGGGTTTTCTCAGTTTGTCATCTCTTTTGGAGCGGCAAGGGGTTTTATTGTTTTATATTGTTTAGGTTTTATTGTTTAATAAACAGCTTTTTTCCACTTTTCTCCAAGGAGGTATTCTCTCCCGGACCGGTTGGGGGGAGGGGCCGATTGAATCGGCTTTCCTAGAGGAGCCCCTTTGGGGATTCTTTCCTAAATTTGCTCTAAACCAGGACATTTCTCCTGCTGGTTTACTTTCAAATCAGCACAAACATTCCAACTTTTAAAAATTTTACTCAACTGATATTTAAATATTCACCCCTTCAGGGTACAGGTGCATTCTTTAACTTGCAGGTTCTACTGCACACTGTGGCTGCTAGGCTACAGGTTACTGCTCTGGCACATGCTACTGGGAAACTACTCCCTGCCCAGGTGGTAGTAGGGAGTTTCAAAGCATGCCAAGCAGGAGATTTAGAAGAGAAAAAACATACAGCATTGTGCAAAAAATATTTAAATTGAAATTCAAGTCAGAAAATAAATAAACAAACCCAAAAGATGTGTATTCAAAGCCGCTTTTCACCTTCCAGAACAAAAATATCTCAAGTCTGTTTACATTGTTTACATCCATCACCTCTGAGGCCACCAAATCCAGTCCCAGAATTTTCTGCATCATACACAAATTCACCAGTGTTTCGATATGAAAACTAAAAAGATGAGGCAACAACAGTCTGTCTGGATTTCTTTGGGCCTCACCACAAAATCGGAGTGCTGTGCCTCCAGAAGGAACACAGGGCAAGGCTACACTACACTGCTGCTTTACACCAGCTCCATAAATGAAGTCTAGTAACCTCCCTGCACTGTTACAGAGACCGGAACAAAACAGCACTAACCAACAATACACTGTTTTTCTGTACTTCTTTTTCCAGATTTAATTTCTACTAACTGAAGCAGATACTTCTATAAATGCAAACCTAGATTTCTGTATCTCAGTGCAATGAATGACATCCTTAATGCACAAATTGCTCAAGAAATTTAAGGCAAGTATAGGTCAAAGAAAACTTTTTATAAAATCTTTTGAATGTGGGGGCAAGTTATTAGTTTAAATACCTAAAGGAACTCCCATTTTAACTGTGTATGAGTTTCATTTAACTTTAATGTTCCCCAGTCTTTCATGGACAAGCTGCTGATGTGTTTAAAATTAACATTTTCCTGCATTATTTCTATATTTGGCACATTCATGGCAATGAACACAGCTGAAAGAGAACGCTTAGCATTCTCCCTCTTGTAAGAGAGGAGGGGGTACATGTATATTGGGAGCAATGAACCTCCAGCCAGATCCATGAAGAAACTGCCCTAGCTCCTCATTCCGGTATCAAGATGGGTACGCAGCAAACCCAAGCAGGTATCCCAAGTGCCAGCATATTTCCTATCACCTCAATCCCCACCAAGAATGCAGATACTCACAATACTGCTTATCTGCATCTCTCTTCCAGAGACCAATTCTTTCACAAATCAATTCAAATGTTTAAAAGTTTGCGATATGCTAAAAAAGCCCACTCAAACTAGTTCAACCTAGCAAAGTAATCTTAGAAGCAGCCCACGAAACTCTAAAGGAAAGGCACCCATAGGCTGCATCCAGAGCCAGCTGACAGCTCCCTACATTCTGCAATCCTAACCTAGTATGGAACTTACTTCTGCCAGTTATACTCCCTGGCTATTTCTTCGTGATTTTCTGTAAGCCATCTCCTCAGAGGGTATCTACCCCCCTTTAGTCACCACTGTTGGACTCCTTTTTCTTCGTGCACAGGCTGGTGCTATTTACTTACACTTGACCACTACCCATCACTCCACCCTTCCTTACTAATTCATAAGTTACTTTTTGCCCTGCATTGTCAGGATCCAACACTAAAACAAAGCCGTGTGAAGTGAACTCACCACTAAGAGGAAAAGCATCATACCTTCCACAACAAGGCTCCATGAAACAGCATGGAAACTCAAAGAAATTGAATTAGAGCAAAAAATTATGAAGAAATTGAATTGATTTTTTGACTTCACCTCTTGAAATTCATAGGAACTGGGTGGGATGGTTAAAATAGCTATGTAGGGAAATCATTTTCTGATAATTTACAAACATCTCAAAGTAAATAGGCAAGTAACTTCCAAGGAGGTTTTTTATCAACAGTTTTAAGCAGAAGAGACAACAGAAGCCTCTCCAAATTTTCAGTGAAGCTGATTTTAAAAGAGCAGATACATGTGGAATGGACAGATGGCCTTAGGCAGGTTAGGAACTCTGAATTTGCAGACTACTGCAGAATGGACAAATGACAAATGCAGTTCTGCTTTAAAGCAAAACTCAATTTTTAAATTTTTTTTTCCAGCCTGTCTGGAGAATTATATGTGTAAGTCAAGCTTCTTACCAGGGCAGAGGAATGGGAAGTACAGTACTATCTCATGACAATGTTCTGAACAGGCTCTAAATTTTCAGGCTCGAGGGAGCCCGAAAAAAAAATCACTGACTTCAAATACGTGTTCTCAGAATCAAGAAAGTCTTCTATGTTTAGAAAAATTCCCAAATGACAAACCAACCATTTTTGACTTGGAGTGAATGTTCCCTCTTTCTTTCAGTTAAAAATCCTAAACTGTACTATGAAGCAGAAGTTAACTATCGTAGCAGTCACCCTTACAGATTACCTCAAAAAATGTTATGCTTTTGGAAGACAACAATAGTTTATTATTTCAGGTACAAAACAAAAGTTTCTCTACTGACACCTTCCACTGCATTCACTAAGATGTGCATTTACCTTCCATTTCATACCTGAATCATGAAGTCATTTTCTTCTCTTACTTCGCAAACACACCGAACAATCTCAAAATCACTCTCTTCAACTTCTTCATCAGGGTTGGTGGTTACATCAACATCCTGACTGCAGTCATCGTCACTCCAAGGCAAGCTATCCATAGATGACTCACTCAGGGTGTCATCCTCTGTACAAGAAGTATTTACATAAAATCCTGAGTAATTATAAAAAAAGGTCCCTCAAAATCTTATCCCAAGTATGCAAATATACATTCCAAAAAGCACGAGTTCACAGTGCAATTTAAGGAATACCACAATTTTAACTGTTTATTGAAGGTTACTACATAATGAAGTTTTATAGTCTCATTAATGGCTCTCTCAAAATATCCATCTTAACAGCTTTTGTCATTAAAACTGTATTGTCAGCATACAGCGTCTCAAACCAAGGCATGAAGTCTCTTCAGACAAAACTATAAACAACAAAACCAGGCTTGTACATTCAAATAGGACTCATGCTAACTGCTGGAATTGGAACAGAATTGTGACTTGGCACTTCTAGTGTAGAGCTCTCAAAAAGAGGCAAGAGGGCTCTGTTTTATGAACCATTCAATCTCATGAAGTGATGTTTTCATGACAGAAATACTGGGTCCAACACAGAATTTAATCCTGCTTCAGAAATTATTATTTTCATTTAATCTTCTGTTTAGTATGCATTTATAAACTCAGGCAGTGTACTGCACAAGGTATTCTTCCAGAATGCACCCACACTACTTAGCTGAAGCATTAGTGCATCCTAGATTGAATAAAACTGCCAAGAAAATTTTAACTGAACAGCATGCTGAATTGAGAATCTTACCTCAATAATATTAAATCAATGTCTGCATCTTCCTTGGGGATAGAATGGAAGGGTCAGAGGAAGAAGATGAAGTATTTTAATTATTTGAAAATAATTTCATGAGTTAGAGGGGAATGGAAGGTAAAAATTTTAATCTTAAGTATAATGCTGGGGTCTCACCTACAGTGAGTATAACTACTTTCATCATTTAGCTCACAGAACACAAAAACAGTACTAGTCTGTGACATAAACTGTATCTTTCGGGGAAGCATCTGTTGTCAAAGGGTGAGAATCCAACACAATAGTTTATTTCCATGTTTAAAGGTTCTATTCCACCTCTGAATTAGGACACTCTTTCCTAAAGTGCAGTGGAAGTGACAGGATGGGCACACTGCACTTTTGTGCAGAAGAAGTTTCACTTTTGTTTACACCAGATCTTGCTTATCTAGGCACAAGTTCTGTAGATGCAAAAAGTAACAAAACAATTTTAAAAGGATGAAATAAAATAATTTCTGGTATTTTTCACCACTTTCAATATCTATCAACTGATCAAAAGAAGTCTGAGCAACTGATGGCAAAGCTACTAAACTGTATGTCCTATGGTTGATATACTCCAGAAACACAACTGCTCAGATTGCAAAATGTGTTTTCAAGACATTACCACTATCTGCATTTCAGTAGTTTTTAATGTTTCCTGTTTCACCTATAAAGGGGAATTTAACTGAAGCTAAAATTTACTTTTGTCTAATAACAAAGAAAGTTATGCAAAACAACAACAAAAAACTAACAACAAAAACAAAAAACCCCAAACAAAAACAAACAAAAACACCCAAAACAAGCTCAAACGGCTCTCAGCAGTGTATCTGTACAAAAAAGAATTTAACATTCTTGTATAGAATCAAGCTGTCATATATTTTCTATTTCCTTCAAATCTGTGACTTTTAAGAAGAGAAAAATCAAACATTTGTCTTTTTTATTGTACCAGTTTGTATCAGTAAGTAGTAACATGGAGCAAGACATTGAGAATTATGAAAGCTGGTACACAGCAGCCAGATTTTTATGGGTTGTGTGTATGAAGTACTACGAAGAAGACATCAATAAACAGCACTCAAGAGCTTCTCACATGAAGCTCAGAAAGTCAATATAAGCATATTCATTCTGTATCAATACAACTACACATCACCACATCCGATGGTCTCTTGAACACAGCAAGCTTGCAAAGCACCCATTTTTAATTCTGAAGGAGTTCTTACATTGTAGAAACTTTTGGAAATATGAAAAAATTATTAAGTTTAACACAGTTATTTTAGGAGTTAATAAGGCACTGAAAAAACCCCCACAAAATGAGTTTGATTTCTGAGATAAGGGCAACAATCTCAAAGTGTATATGAAAGTAAAGCCAAAATAAAAAGCAGCAACATCAAGCTCAGGCAAACGAACTGGGTCCAGTCTTGTCAAGCAGAGGGAAAGAAATACACACAGCCCTGAGTAAGAATAGCCAAATTTATACAGTAAGAACCAGTTTTCAAATATGTTAGTGCTGCTCACATATTTACTGGTAATGAAAGACAGAACTAGAAAACCATAGAGGAGAGTCATCTCACCATTTGCTTTTGATCTTCCCTTATGCTGTCCAGAATCAGTGCAGTGAAGCAAGGTACTTGGGTGAGCAAATGATTTATTTGAAGAATTAGATTTTGTGACAACTGATTTTTCAGGTGAAAGCTCTTGTGAGATATCTGTGTTCTCCCCAGTGCCCAAATACCCTGTAAAATTGTAGTAAATCATTAAAAATCTATGGTCAAAAAAAGTTGACAGAAGAAACAGCACCATGCATGCCCATAGCAGAAAAGTGTAACTCACTGAGCCAGTTCCCAATATGCTGGAGCTCTGGGACTGCATGATGCTGCTGCAAGATGTGCAAGCTTTCCAGGGGCAAGAAGGTATTTTCTGAACCAGAGAATTTCATGCCACTCAGTCACTGTTTACTGCTGTCAGAAGTGACAAAGGTCTAAGTGACCAGCCTTTCCAGGCCAACTATTCTTCAGACTGAGTAGGTGTACAAATACCTTTGCTTTACAGGCACTTTCACACAAGCACCACTAGCTGGAGACCTCCCCCTCACATCTCACTCTTACTCACACAAGGTTATACACATTCCCTAATCTCACAGACTTCAAAGTGGATAGAAAGCACTTGTTTTCCTAGTCTATGTATGGAACAGAATGCACAGGTGGACAAGCCCAGATTAAGAGTGTGTGAAGAAAACACCTTGAATAGTTCCCCTGTGAGGCCTACATTGGATATAAATCAAGGCTAGTTGAAGTTACAAGTAGCACTCTCTAGTTACCTAGAAAAAATCTTCACAGTTCTGGACTGAATTACCATAAGCTCAACATCACAAAAAGGCATGCAACATCTTAAAATCCAACGACAGACTGACAGGTGGCTTGTGGGGACTTGGTGCATAAATCTACAAATTATATTTTGCACTTTATCATAATGCTTGTGAGTACCATACAATCCAAAATTCACTAAAATTATTTGTTGCAGTACAATTCTAAGTGACATGGCCTATGGTTCTTCCAATCCATTCTCCTGATAGCTTGCCCTACTCATGGCAGCAATCAGAGAATTTTCTATCTCAGAAACTCCTCCTTAGGGAGATCTAGCTTCACAAATGATGCCTAGCAGATTGAAGTATGCTGTATATCCCCATCAACAACAGAGGATGTTGTCACACTTGATCCTTAAACATTTCAAACAAATTTTCCAGAATCGGCTGCGTTTTCACTAGCAAAGAATCCATCACCTCTAACACCTGGGCCTCTGCCTCAAGTTCAAAGCTTGAAGTGGCCCCAGGAAAGCATTCCCAAGCCTCCACAGATGAAACCAAGAACACAGGTTGCTACTACAGCCATTTTAATGTAGTGCAACAGCATGTTATGAGACATGAAAGAGGGACACAGCTGGAGTTTAGACTTTAAATAGGGCTTTTACTAAATCTCTACAGAAAAAAAGATTAATTTCTTTAAGAAAGAAATTAAGGCAGTGACAGGTTTAATTTGGCTCATTGTTACAGCCCACTCCCCCTCAAAGTGAAGGTGTAATAAATAATAAGGTTAACAGCAGAAAAAAAGGACTCAAAGTTTCCAAACTCCAGCATTCATAAAGCAGTCCCAGAACTAACGTAACTGAGAACAGCCTGTACACAGGGCATCTGCATTCTCTTAATTGGGCAAAGCTTGCATAGAAGCACACTTATTAAGGAAAAGCCTGACTTATACACTAACATTCATTTAGGAGTGACATTTATTCTGTGCCATTACAAGCAGTACTACAAGCCACCACCCAGCATTACTGAGGAAGCTTAACCAGGAAATAGATTATCTTGTCAATCACAATTTAAAATCAATTATTTAATAAAATAAAAGCCAAGTGAAGAAAAAGGCTGAAATGCAATGCCTGATCTTAAGTGATCTAAAGTGATTTTTTGGAGGTAATAAAACAAAACAATGAAGCCAGTTTCATCAACAGAAGAAAAATTAACTTTACCGGGCTTAGATCTCTTTTTCTTTTTTTCCTTTTTCTTTGACTTGGATCTTTCATAGTCTTTGGATTTTCTTCCTTTATTCTTCTCATGTCCTTTAACAGCTGAAATGAGACGAAATTCCAAATTAGTTTAAAAAATATATACATTTATTCTACTTCATAATGTTCTTTAAAGCCTCCCATTCTTTTGGACAATCAAGGCCAGTTCCCTGAAAAAAACAAAACAAAACAATAAACCCAAGAAGAAAATTTATTTTTAAGAATTCCCCAGCGCTCAATTGGAATAATCTATTTTAAGTCCTAATTTGACTGTCCCATAACAAAATATAAGCATCTTGTAGGAGAAATGAAATGTACAGCAGTACCCACTTATTATTTACATGATTTAGAGATCATAAAAAAGACTGAGGGATTTGTTATGTCCACTTTCTAAATTATTATGACTGGACATTTCACTAGCATTGTAAGAGAACAAAACCCCAAACTTCAGTTCAGTTCCCCAATCAAATACTTTATTTATATTGAAAATGGAGTAAATGTTTCAGCTGGCTTTAACTACTCTCTCAACATCTGTTCTCAATTCTATTTTTATGGGATTAAAAACACACCATAATTATGAATAACTGACAGCTGTCAATTAAGTCTATCCTCAAAGCATGCTTCCAGAGCATGCACAATTCAGTACAAGCCTATTGCAAGGGCATGTACACAAATTCCTGCTTTCCAGACCCCAGTGTTTGGTTACATCCTGTCTTTCAGATTTAGGTCCCAGCACACAATTTCTAGATACTTATGCAGTTCCTCATGTAAATTATCCTGACTCAGAGATGCAATCAATGCCTATTATGGAAGGAAGTCTTGTATCTCAAAATGGCTCTGCTCTCAGAGTGCTTGGCTGATTAGCCACTCACCATCCCATTCAGAAACCTATTTCAATGTCAGATAATAGAGATCTGAATAAGCAGTTGAAGACAGTGTATACTGTAAGAAATCTTCACTTGCACAAACCATTTGAGAACCCTAGGTTGTCTGTAACGATTTATGAAGTAAACCAGCAATACCAGCATATTCTGTCAACCCCTTTCATACATGTAAACAGTAAAGTCCCCGATTCATCGGCTGAGTATTTATGGCATAAACAGTTCACTGAGAAACTGCAAATGGCAGTCACATTTAATCAGCTCTGGTAAGCATGCAGGACAAGCTTAATAGTTTGTCCTCAGGAGACTCTTTAGCTCTGCATGTTCCCATCTCTCTGAGTCCTCAAAGATTTCCTGCTTTGCTATTTCTGTGCCCCTCTTAGCACGAGGTTAGCAAAGGCACCTCAGTGTGCTCACCCACATGGCCACACTAGGCACCTGGGCTTCAAAGGCAGCAGGACTGGCAGCACAAAAGTCACCTTGTTCCACCTCTTGGTGTTGAGGGAAATGAAAAAAACCAAAACAAAAAACAGGAAAAGAAAAGGCGCATATTCAAGTGTCAAACACAGTGCTTCCAACTTCCTTCTAACTCTCCTCTCTTCTCATCTCTTGTACTTCCAATGGTCAGCATCCTCTTGGTACCATTCCCTTCTCTTTGCTCACAAGGATGCAAGAAAGTTCTACCATTTTATTCTTCCAGAAGGGCAAAGAGAGAATAACTGAGCTCCACAGAGGTAGGAAAATTTTCCTTCTTTTCATTTGAAAATTCTAATTCACATGATCAGAGATTACTGGATTTGTTTGAAGACATCCAAGAGCACATGGGAAGCTTCCTCAACCACTACCAAAATATCCAAGATAAATATGAAAGAAACTGTCACTTTATCCACCTTTCCCCGTAAGCTTCCCCATGTGTCCTAAAATCTGAAAAAAATCTAAATATTTGCAAACGTCTTTGTGGAGCTATCTTCTGAAATGCACAGTAGTTAATGCATGTTTCCATGAAAAAAAAATCTTCAAAGAACAAGTATTTGAGTATTATACTAGAATCCTCCAAAACCAGGTACTAGACAATCTCGTTGTTAAAGCTGTTTCTTCTAAGTGCTTGAAGTGTAATGAATTTTTACTGACATAAGACCAAATAGAGAGACTTATCTAGGTTATGAGCACCCTCACAGATTCATATAATCAAACACAAAGATAACCTGAGAAACATAATCCTAGAAATTAAGCACAAAACAACTACATTTTTAAATGGTTTGGGGTTTTTTTGAAAAGACAAAGGATTTCAACTTCCTTGAATGGCAGAGACTCAAAGGAACTGGGACGAGTGCTCACCATCCTCCATCATATCACCACTGTGAAAGTTCATTATAATCTCTAAACGCCACACTTGCACAAAGGACACATCCCACTGAGTGAGGAACAGTGAGGAGATACTGATGGGCCTCATTCAGACCTTCCTACAAGGAAGGGCACTGAGGGATGCACAAGAATAAACAAGATGCTAAGTACTGTCTGTCTGCTATGATCAACAGAACAACACAGACACAGGCAGCTAAGGAGATGATCTCCAGGACATACAGCATCTGTCACACATACAGTAGTCTAACCTCAGATTTTATTTGTGTTTTCCTCATCACTGTGACTCAGGTTCTTTCTTACTGAAAGAAAGTGGTGATGCAGTAATCTAGAAGTATGTTGGGAATGATTTATGTATTATTTATATACATACAAAATAGTACTATTAATATGTATTGTTTCTATGAACATGTGTGGGTATACATACATCCCCCCATCCCGTCTGGCTGTTACCCACCGATACTACAGCAGATTTCAGTCTAAACAGAGTTTACACGATACCACTGAACAGTCAAAAGTGAAGTTCTTCAGAGATGTCTAGTAGCAACTCCTGACTACAAGAAGTGGTCAAGTGCTATTGAAAATAATCCCCTACAAAACATATCACCCTAGGTCATCGTGCCTCATGCCCACCCCCATCTGCCTCTTTTAAGTTTAGGTATCTCAGCAGGTACAAGATTACTGAAAATATTTAAATGATTACTTAAAATATTTAATGATTTGGGCAGACAGGAGTTTAACAGAATAAAGACCTACAACCTTTTAATGACCTTTAATACTTTAGTCCTTTTTACATCCTATAAATATTACCAACTGACTGGGCAGAATAAACCCCAGTGCAGAGAGCATGAAAACTTACAAAATGACATTGAAAAAACACTGCTTACATTTTATGCCGCACATTTATACAAAATTACTCTCTCTAAATGAAGGTGTGAGAAACAGCTGCTCACTTAAAAAAATTTAAAGGGTTTATTAAACCTTAACAAAAATACAACAAAGACTAGGTAAGGAAAAGCAGGCGTGGGAACTGCCCTCGTGGCTGCTCACCACATGGTTGGCTCATCTTCAAGGTGGATGCTTTGCCTTTTATATCTCTAGCCTCTCCTAGAGCCTTGTCAGTCAACTCCTTCCTTGCTATCCAGTGGTGGAAGTCACTTTCTTACATTCTGATTGGAGGTCAAGTGCTGCCATAGTAACAAGCCAACCTTCCCAATCCCTGGATTACCAAAACCATCCAACGATAACACATATTGGGGGGAGCAGACTGCAGTCACATAACTATATATTTATAAAACTTCTTTTACCATACATATAATGTTTACCCCTTAACTGTGAGAACCAACCATTTACTCATCTATAAAAAAGGTATACAGAATATTGTCAGTTCCTTACAATGTTTAAAACTTTCTCAAGACTTTTTCCTTTCCATGTTTAACTTTCCATGTTAAACCAAAAGCCGTACCATGCTGAACTCTTTCTCTCTCCCGAGGTCTCCGCAGTGCTCTTGCTATGTGGTTCCTGGTTTGGTCTCTAATAGAATGTCGGTGACTATTTAGTGCACTTACAGGAGTTGAAGTTCTTCTCTTTTCTACTATTTCATCTCTATATGGGGTACTCCTGAGGGTTATGTGTAGAGGAGCATCTACAAACAGAACAAAGACCAAGTCCAAGCTTTAAATACTTTCCAAAGTCAGTCTATTTCAGCAGCAGCAGCTCTGACAGACCATGTGGAATGTTTCTGATCAGACATTGCTCGACTCAGTCCTAGCCCTAAAACCTCCAATGTTTTTGCTGGATTTACTGATGAGCTTTTCTTTCAAAAATAAACAGGGGATGTCCATGCATTCCCAAATCTCTATTCTTCCAGAAAAACTGTGACTTTTTTTTTTTTTTTTTGAGAAAAGATGAAAAGAGAAACAGTTCAGTTCAGCAGAGACACAGGTTGGGTCATTTTTATTAGCTCCTCCAAGAGAAAAAGTGCCCAGTTGCTTTAATTAGAGGAACCACAGCCAGTTCTCCTACATGTGCTTTGTAACATACACAGAAGTGGCATAAAGCAGCTCTGCACATGTAAGGAAGAACAGTTTTTAAATACATGTCACTGAAACAACAGTGTTTTAATCAAGAGTGAGATGCAAGAATTCAGAACCCCTACCTAAAATTCATAAAAATCTTAAGATGCAGACATGGCTTCATATGAGATTACAATTTTATTTAAATTAAGTCAAACTGTTTCATCCTCCTAACTGCAAGTAGCAACTCCTCCTGAAAGACTCCTGGACACAGAAAAAGAGCAGTGAAGGTGATAAAAGCTAAAACTGCATGGCAGATAGGACAGCAGACTGAACAAGACCAGTTGCCATTTTGTTTTGGAGTATTACATCAAGTATCCTGGTCAATGAGACCCAGTAGCCAAGGTGACAGGATGCTGACATTTATCAAAAATACCCAGTTCTATCATCATATGCATCTCAAAAGTTCAGAGGATAAGAAAGGCAACTTGTTTCTCATCTGAAGATTAACATGCCACACTTAGACACCTTTAATAAAACAATTCTAAGCAGAACCTGAGAGTGACTGAAAAGGGAAAGAGTCCCAGAGGGCACACTTAGGAGAAGAAACTAGATCAAGCACCCTGCCCTGATCAACATTTCAAGCTGAAGAAATAATAAGGCACATTAAAAGATGCCATAGTTAGAGCTTGCAGAATCACATGGATCTCTTCAAGCAAAAGAAACTCCAAGATGCAGAAATCTGATGACATTTTCCCTGGTCCTCTCTCTCTAGGAAGCTGGAACTGAAAGGGAAAAAAAAAATTCCAAACAAAAAAAGAAAAGCCACTTGTAACTACTTCCACAACCAAACTTATCTTCTAGTCAACTGGCCTAGTGATCTACAGCAGCCACAAAAGACAGAAATTAAACCAAAACCCAATTACCACACAAGACCCTCTAAAAGATGCCTTTTGTCCAGACAGGCAATTTTTTTGGTAATTTTTTGTCTGGTTGGGTTTTTTGGCACTGTCTTTATTTACTTGTTTGTTTTTAAGTCAAGTCTATATTTACTTCCTGCTCCTCTGAAGACTCCCATGACTAGGGGTCAAGATATCATCAGTTCAGATGACAAAAACAAAGGAAGAAAAGTTTCAGATGAAAGCTTTTTCCATGGTACACAGTAGCTGGGAAATAAGATTCAGGTACTAGATAGTCTCTCTGGGAACACCAGTACCCTAATAAAGTTTATGAAATGCAAATAGTGTATTTCATTACAGGGTGAAAAGTCACGCAAACAATATTTTCTGCAGCTTTCCTGACTGTCTACTCTGCAATAATTTTCCAAAATATTTACAGAACACCACATCAGTGAAACTCAAAATTACAATACAAAAATCCATACACACCTTACAGCCTTCACTTAGGCCTCCTAACTTTCCCTTCTCCTAACAGCTCAACTCAATCTCATGAATTAACATCTAAGACCACCACAGCCACCGTGATCCTAGCAGTCTGCAACAGCACAAGGCCTCTTAGCTTCCTGTGGGCTGACACAGATGCACACAGGATCTTGGTGGAGCAAAACTGTATTTCATGTCCACTGGGGTTTTGTAGCTTTGTGAGACTTCATTTCAAGGAGATTTTTGCCAAGAATACATCCTGTCTTTTATGACACACTGGTTAATCTATTTCTGTAAGATTTCTCAGCAAGCTGTAACATTGCCCTGGGGGAGGGGTCATGCTGCTCTATCATACGCTGAATGCTTTTCTTTTTTTTCCCCCAGTAACTGACACAAAAATGCTAGGTTTTGAAATATCTTTGTTCCACTGAAAAGAAAGTTTAGAGGGTCTACAAGATCTCTGAGCACCCTGAATACATTTTAGAAGTTGTGAATAAATTTGAGATTATGAGATTAAGAACCTGGAAATTTATCCTGAACTTTCGAGACAGCAAATATTAAAACTGATTTCATGGAGATGCAAGCTTACAAGCCTTCCACACTAAAGTGTTCTTTTTCCTCTTCATTTGGTAGTATAACTCAGGTCAGTTTATAAAATCATTCCCTAAAGAACAAAGAACAATTATTCATAACAAACACAACTAAGACCTTATATTTAGGCATGTGGCTTTAAACCTTGCACATTTCTCACATTTGGATTTTCTGCATTAGTACCACCTGCAGAGTTGTGCCACCTGTTTCCATTCTCTGGTCTCCCCAAGCCAACCTTAACCCTCCAGAAGGTTTCCTACTCCTCTGCCTCCACCCAGTCACAGAGCATTGGGCTGTGAGGCTGCAGTGACAGCAGGACCACGCTCATAGAGATTCCTATGAAGAGTACACAGGGGATCCCTAAGTGTTTCCTAAAACTGCTTGTGCAGGCCCCATGAAGACACATACATCTGTGTCCCACCTCAGGGAAACCAGAAAAGGCACAAAAAGCCTCCTGACACCCTGGGCAATGTCACTTTCTTTGTCCTTGAACAGTAATGCTGTGATTAAACATCAGAGCACATTAACTTCCAGCTCAGATGACAGTGAATACTACTAACAGGAACAGGAGGTATGTTCGTAAGATACTGGAGATGAACAGGATTGCTGATTAACTCCCTCCAGTCTTCTTCCATGGAGTTCTTTCAGGCCTCCCTCTCCTAAGCCTGGAAGAAGTATCCTCTGTCATACCAAGAGCTGACCCAGAAGATGTGAAGGATCTTAGAAACACATACAAACCCAAAATATGAAATTACCTCAACCATGTAGAAACCACACAGACAGAGCTTTAGAAAACTTACCACTAAACACATCGAGGTTCAGTGACAGACAAGGCACTAGCTTTCTGTCCCCTGGAACCCTGATGTAGGACCCCAGGTTAAGAAGATAACTCAGCATTCACAGGAAGCAGAGACTGCATTCCCAAGTATGTGAATCAGACAAAGGTACCATCCACACCTGTGAGATCATTTGCTGGGAACTTCCAGTGGTATTTTCAAGAACTGAAAGACCATGTTTCATCTTGACTTACAGCCACTCCCCAGAAACCAAATGCAGTACTGTCTTGATAAGCCAAATACAACTGGCAACTCTGCAAACACAGAGGGTGTTTATGCAGATCTTCCCTGGCTCCAAGGAAAAAGCCCACATTTGTAGATCACCATGCACACCCACTGCCTAGCAAAGAGGCATCAGTCAGCCAGAATCAAGAGCATACAGGAAAATTTCCCAAAGGATTAATCTTACAACCACTACACAACAGGCCAGAGGTTTGCCTGTGAACAGCTGTTAGAGACAACCAGATGCCTGAGATATTTTAAGATGCAAAAACAAGTTTGCCAACTCCACTCACACACAATTCAGCTCTCACCAGTAACACAAGTAAGGACAAAATACCTATTTTGTTTACTCATGTAAAGAATTCATGGATGGAGTCATTTATACACTAACAGGACATACTGTAATTAACTCTGAGTAGGCAGAATTTTCTAAAAATGAGGTTATGTGAAAAAATTTAAATCTACTGACCAAACGTTTTTTCCCTTAAGTGATTTATATGGACTCCACAGTAAGGACAGATTTTTTACAGTAGGCAAACTAAAATTTGCAGGTCTCTTCCTTTAGTTTCTTCCTCATGGCAAGGAACACAGGAGAGCCAAGAGTGGCAGCAACTTGCCAGACTGAGGCTACTGTACTACACCCACACTTCAAATCAAAGCCTAATACTGTACAGTGCTTTTGAAGTTCCAAAACTGACTTTGGCTCCATTATTACCAAAAATCCTGAGAGGGGCTAAACTGTGTCCTAGGAGTCAATGGGTATAAACTCATGAGATCGCTGTCAGTACAATTGTGCTGACACCAGTACTAAGTAGTTATTAAGAGCACACCAATCACCTCAGATGGCACTTCCATTACCAACTCCCCTACTTGTTCATGAGGTTTGTGTCTCCTAAGAAATCTTCAGCATCCAGCAAGTACAGAGCTTCACCATGGTATGACATGGGGACACATCAGCTGTGCAAGCACTAAAGTCTTGACTGTCGGATTTCAGAACATATGTTCAGCCCAAAGGCATCAACTGCATGTTAGTAAATCTCCAAATGGACAGATTTCACTAAGAAAATGAAAGTCACCAATACAGTAAAACTCCAAGTCAAGATGTCAAAATTGTGACTTGCAGGCAACAAAGAAAGAAATGAAACTATTCTATGCCTCATGCCCTTGGAGTGGTCTAGGTCAGGAAAAAAACATTTTTATAGGTCAGGAAACAACAATCTTTATTAAGAAAAATCTTTTGCAAGCACTTTATACAAAATAACATGGATGGACAGACAGACATATCTGAAAGAGACAACTGGTACCTTCAGAGAAAATTGTTTACAGTGTCTGCAGGGCACAAGTCACAGTATGGGATGATGTACTTTAACAGTAAACTAAGGGGTTCTGCAGCAAAAGAGAAGGGACCACAAAGAAAGAAACCTGTCTTAAGGTTAATGTATATGGGCACAGAATCCAGTTTTACTTAAGAGTTGAACTTGATGATCCTTGTGGGTCCCTTCCAACTAAGAATGTTGTAATAAAAAAATGGAGTACAGATGCACAGAACAATCAATAAGTAGCTGACATAAATTGTCACAGATACTGTATCACATTTAATTTCCAAGCAATTATTCTGATAGAGCATCTCTACTTGAGCTAGCACAAAATCTAAGCAACTCTTTAATCTAAGACCAACACCGAAGTCATCTGCAGCCCAGATTCAAAAAGCCTCTTTTAGGCTTAAACATCCACACATATTTTCTACAGATCTCAATTCTCCTAACAGAGGCCTGCAGGTGGCTCTGCAATGCACCTGAGGTATAATGCAGCCTGAGAGCTGAGGGCAGGTATACCTGCATCTCCTCTAGCCCAGGGGGACATAACATCAACTGCCTTCTTCTATGTAAGGACAATTCTTTCCTGAAGACCAAAGCAGCAACAACTCAAGGAGGTAAGTATTGTAACATGCACTTGGGGGGAAGAGCTGTTTCATCATAATGATCTCATATTACTTTCTGATAAATTTAAGAAAGGTATTGCTTGAAGATATCCAGAAGCCATGAAATCCTAGACATTCTGTTTAGGAATATTCTGCAAGGCATATGTAAAATACAAGCTGTAGGCAATGGCAGTACCTTCCTCGCTGTTCAGAGCAACTACAGAATTTAGAGACCTATCGGTCAATTTTGCTACTGCAAAGGCAAAATCCTTCTTTGGAAAGAGGGGGAGACAGTTAAAATCAGTCCCACTAACCTTTCCAGCTCACTCAAGCTTTGATTCCAACGTCAAGTAACACAACTTACATACTGGAAATTTTAATTTTGGAGTCTCCACTCCAGTGCAAAGCAACTATATTTGAACTGTTTTTTCCCAAATTTCACAACATGGTCACTAAGACCACTTACATCCATCTTCTTTTCTGCGTGTTAAAATTTTAATTTTAAGCACTGCAAAGAAAAGGTTTTGCAACTGTTCTCAATTTTACACATTCCCCTACAACTTTAGAAGCAGTAAGTATTTTCAGTTTAAATTCAGCACCAGAAAACCCCCACCATTTATTTTATGTGCAGCATAAAGAGTAAGGAGTTCCAGAGGTCTAAAATAAAACTTGTGAGACAAGTGTGACAAAGCTCCTAAAGCAAGAGCATCTTAAGTTTTATACAATAACAAAAATCATGATTGCTGAAATTTTTATCTGTTAGAAATTGCCACCTTTTCTTAAGCACTAAAATCGACCTAATATAGTGAAGTACAAGAAAAATACATTTGTACCAAAAGGTAAAATGATTTAAATATATTCTTTTTAAATAGGGGAATTTTTGCTCACAAAAGGATAGTAAAGATGAAAATATACCCACCACATACCAGACTGAATTATGGATTCAAAAGCTTTCACTCTAAGTAGTACCTCCTGAAAAGCCTTTTGAAAAAGCGGCATAAGTGTTCAGCAGACAGAAGGTCTTGCCTAGAAGACAGGCTTTCTATACATGCCATTAAGACAGAAGAACAGAACTTCAAATACAACTTCAAAGTAAGAGCTCATGAATCTCGTGAACTCTGCTTTCAACTGTGTAGCACTACCAAACAAAAATTAGAGTCATAAAGAACATACTGAGTTAGAAAACAATGGCACTTAGTATCAGACATATAACTAATATATAATGACATTGTCTTTCCTCATCAAGAAAAAGTGTACTATAGCTCCACAACAGCAGGCTTCAACTGTGAAAGTGACTTGAGAACTCCACAGCCCACCCGGTCCCTCCCCCCACCATCACCTCGATGCAATGTTCAACTGCTGCGAGCACATCCCAGGCACCCTGTGCAGAGAGCTGCTAGGGAGTACATCATGGTGAAAAGTATTCATCTACAAATGGGGAATTAGAGAGGCGGAGGCTTAAAATAAGCAAATACAGTTACACCTCAGCTCCACAAGGAATTACTTGCCAGTGATGATGGTGCATCTGACTGCATGCACTTGGAGGAAAGGATAAATGGAAGGGTCAAGATCTTGAACCACTAGTCAGTGCATTCAAGACAATCATAACAAAACAACTTCTCAAATCAAAAAGAATTACACAGTTCAAAAGAGCCAAATAGAAGTCTGGTTATTGAAAAGTCCATGACATGCACAAAGCCTGTTTTGATCAATTTGCAGCTGTCAGCAGCCAATCTTCACACCATGCCTATCTCAGGTATGTTTCTCCAGGCAACACTTGGGTTCAATTAAGCTGCATGCAGAGTACAATACTTACAAATCATTACATCCTAATGCGTTCCTACCTAATCCAAGATCATGCCTTTGCATTATTTAAAGATACAGAAATATTTGGGGTTCATATGTAGTTACAGTATGTAAAGTCACACTTATCTTGTTAGGAATAAGCAGTAGCACCTCAAATGAAAACTCATTTTTCTAGACTCTTAAGAAAAGCAGCCACGAAGCAAAGGATATATCCTGCTATAGTGAGCTGGAGTTCTGTGAGCAACTTGCAATACTTTGTAGTTCTTAAACAATGTATAAACAGAAGATCAACGGCAAAGACAAAAGACATTAGGGAATTCAGCCAGGAGAAATATGGATTTCATAAAAAAGGCTCAATGAGAAGACAGAAGACATGACTAGTTTTACGGACTTGAAGTACACAGCGACATCAGTCCACAAGCACGAAGTCTGGACAGGTTATCAACAACCACTGCAGTTCACACTAGACCTAGACTGCCACTCTGGTGTCATGCCAGGCAGAGAGTGCTTCAGAGAATGAGGGTGAAGCAGAAGTGAATGTGATTTTGCAGACTGACCTTTCCACTGACCATCTGTTGTGTGAAAATCTTTTTCAAGCACAGCTGAAACAACTGCACTTGTAAATACTACGATTTTTCATGACATAGAACAGTAAATACTGCAGAAACTCGTACTGGATTTCCAGCCGGGTATGTGCTTGAAGGCAGTAAAGTACAGGTAAGTCTAAAGATAAGGAAGAAATAGGAGAGAACTGGAGGTACCCAAACTGTACCCTAATACAGAAAAGGACAGAGGTCTCCAACCAATACTATTTATAAGCCAGGAGAAAAATAAAAATCAAGTCAGAAACTCAGGGAACTGGGGTTTTTAAAAGGGAACAGAGGTTTAATATGCAAGTGAGCTGCTACAGAAAAATAAGAGAAGCTGCACAGTGGGATCTTTACCAGAAAATGATCTTGAATGCTAGAAGAAACATCTTCCTATCTTTCTACAACATGATGTGCACACATATTATGCTTCTTTTCCACACAGAAACATGCTAAGACACAGCCCTGAAAGAGACTCCTTCAGCCCAAAAGAAAATTGATTTCTGGTATTTTCTGTCTGTCCTGACTGCTGCTGTTTAAAAAAAGAAAGAGATCAATACCATACTTACACAGTGAACCAGCTGTTGTCTGTCCTCTTTTTGACCTTTCTTGATTAGCTTTCTCAGAAGCCAAAGAAGCTCTGGTTTGAATATTTCTTTTTACAGGGTTCTGCTGTGATTCTGCAGCCTTCTCCACTCCATGAAAGTATTTCATGTGATAATGCAATAACTTGGCTTTGCGGAAGGATTTTGAACAGTCCAAGAACTTGCATCTAAACTTGTGATCTTGGTCAACAGTTGCAGCTTTTTTTGATGCAAGAAAATCTGTTCTCCTACAAGGTTTTGTTACTGTAAGAACAAAACAGATAAATTGCCCCATGCATATGCTATATTTACCAAATGGTTTCCTAAACTTTAACAGCAAAAAGAAGCATGCATTTACACACATTAGCTATGAAATGCTAGAAATAAAATGTTAATGCCTTATCTGCCTTTAAGATTAGTAACTTTAAAGGGAAAACTCTACCCTACACTGCTCATAAATCTGGTTGTCATGACACTACTGTTTTTACGAATAAGTTAAAATATTTTGTTTCGCTGAGTTCTTGCCCAACAGCTGATCTCACTGCATAGTGCTCCTGAAGATAAAAGACTGAATCACACAGAGATAACATCCCTATGTCCGAACACTAAAGATTATTTGTTCACAACTATTCACATCTCTGCTGAAAGCAAGAAAACAGTTCTGCTTCTCTGGTTACAATTATTTTGCTACCTGCTTTCTGGGTGCACAGTTTTGCCACCAAAGCCTGGTTATTTCCAAAGACAATAAAGCAATATGTTAGAACACTTTAAAAGTAATATTGAAATTTATTTCAATTTTTAAGTAGCAATGAAACACAAAATTGCTTGCATCTGTTACAAAATGTTCCCTATGAGCTATACTTACTTAGTTTCTCAAAAAAGTAAGAAAAGTCTAAAGATTCATATGTAAGAACAGTTTAAGGCACCTATTCCAAAGAGCACTGCTCTGCAACCCAGGGCTGTATCTATCATGAATTACAGGAACTTTTAGTTCATATTTTTTCTAAGAAACATACAAAATAAACATTTTGAACTAAATCACAGATTGCTATCACCAGTATCTGTACTCAATACAACACATGAGAGGTAAAAATGAGGAAACAGATCTAAATAGATCTATGCAATTATCCATCACTAATACACACACAGCATCCAAAAATCCCTCTCCAGCTAGAAGACAATGGAAAGGAGGTATCATTTTAAAAAATCCCAGCTTCCAAATACAATTTTTCAATTTGTTTTGCCAGTACTAAAGTGTTATTTCCATCTTTACAAGAGTTTTCGACTTTCAGGATTAAGAAAGCAGTGTTTAACTGCAAGACCCAAACCTAGCAACCATGACTAAAACTCAAGGGATGAAGCACACGAATGAAAATTAAGACACTGTATTAGAAGTAGCTGTAAGCAGGAGACAAAAGTACCCAGAAACATTATGAACAAGAATAAGATTTTCTGTAAGTGCAGTAAGGCTTTGAACAGAAGGAGTGTTAAAGGCAGTGTCTTGTTTCCAAGTTTTTACCATGCACTAACAAAAACGGGGTTACTGAGCAGCAGACTTAAAGGTTGTCACAGTGCAGAGAAGCATCTGAAACATCTATATCTGAGGCACATCCAGCCTTTAAGTACTGTGTACAAACAAATCTTTAACAGGGAGAAAACACAAGTAGTTGTACCCTAATGCATAGGGAAAGATTAAGTCATACGCAACACCAAGATGGTTAAAAGAAAGAATATGCAATGAAATTGGAGAACGAAATAGTACAAAGAAAGACACCAGTTTTGGGTGTTTCACAGTGGTAATGACCAGGAGGAAGACACTTTGGCATAGCCACGTTAAGAACATGCTGACAGGAACATCAGTAAGACTGCAGCAAAGCCAGACTCACACTTGCAGAATGATGAAGCTTGCCAATACCAAAATCAAAATACACTGCAGACCATCAAAAGCTGCATTCAGGAAGAATGAAAAAGTATTTCAGGAAGGCTCAGTGCAATGGCCTGTGGGTTTAGTGCAAGCAAACACAGAAAGGTTCTCTTGACTCTAAAGGAAAAAAAACAGCATTTGGGACTACAGATGCTGAGAACTTGTTACTACTTAATAACCAACATGAAGCTGGAAAACAACTGAAACAACTGCAGCAGAAGGGAGTAACGGGGTCCAAAGAGACCTAACAAAAAAAAAAAATTACAAAGATGACAAGGGAAACTATTACATCATCACACAACTGTCAGGATGAGGCCCCACATTCAAGCTCAGAGCACTTCCCCTCCACTGAGCTAGACAGATTCTGGAGAAGATATAGGGAATGGCTTCTAACTGATCGGCTACAAGTTAGAAAAGGAAACGATTGCATTAGCTTAAGTCAGAAATAGGGATAACAAAGACATGGGGGCAAAGGGAAAGGGAGCAGACAAAAAACTTACTGCAATGTGCAAAAGGAATGTGTTCAGAGTAATAAAAATACAGACGATCCCACAAAATTTGAAACAAAGTTTCAATCATTCCCATCACTATATTTTCCTTCTTTAGAAGGAGCACAATAGAACTCCCTGTCACTCAGGCACAGTAGGAAACTGACAACCAACTCTGCCACCCAGCGCAGCCTCTGGAGAGTCCTTGCTCCAGACACTCTGAAAATAACATCCTACACCAACACCTAAAGGGGCAGCTACCATCCTTACACACAGAATTTTTGCTCACAACATATGACACTAAAATTGGTTTCTAGAGAAACAAGTTTGGTGTATCGTCTTCAGATTTTCAGGCAACTGCCTTTACAGAGGAGCTTGGTGGGTATTTTCTGTGAGTACAGAGGAAAAGGAACGGTAAATTGACACCTGCTATTTCTCCCATGATTATAATCAAAATTCAAACCCTTCATCTGCTTTTCAGTCAGCCATTACAACACTAAGCACAGACACTCATGGCCAAACATCAGTGTGTCCTTTAAGCTTCACTACAGAGCAAAACATTCCTTCAGTGCTCCCATCAGCAACCATTCTCACTTTTCACTGGGCTGAATTATCCAAGGGTCAAGCTATGACCATGTTCAGCAGTAAGTTCACTGTAAAATGCACAGTGTGACGTTTCCAAGTCCACCAGGTGTTTTTACACCATTACCAGTCCTCTCTTTGACATGACTCCTGCTAGGACAGGTATATTTGGCAGCCGCATTGTACCTTGACTGAAGGTCTGCCATCCTGCGGCATCTCCTGCAACATCCTGGTAAACAATCCAAGAAGCCAGCAGTGCACAAAACTCTTCCCATTTTCCCCCACTTAAAGATGGCTTTACTGCAGTTTCAAGCCATTAGAGTTCCACACACAACTGCTGGCTAAAATGAGGAGACCTTCACTTTCTATTTCTATCTCCAAAGAAATATTAAGTGAGGATCAAATTATTTCATCACTTAATTATTCACTTCACTTTCTTCAATGTGTTTAATTTAACACATTGAAACTCTCTAAAACTCATGTTCTTTGGCACATTATCTTCATGATAGGTCATGGTAACAAACATGCTTGAGCTGACAGTTTTCACACTGTGCTTTAGACCACTTCACACCACTGGGCAGTGTCCTCACTAATTACTTATTTCATTCAACTTATTTCTTCTGAAATCTTGTGCTGTTTTTTCCTGAGCTCACCAAGTGTTTCATCATTTCAGCTCTCAAATTACATTTCTTCCTTTATTTTCAAAAACCCCCACAATATCTCAGTTGTGAAACAAAAACCATCTTGCTTAATTGCTCTTCTCAAGATAATTTAGGTAAGGACACCATCCAAGAATTTCCAGTGCATCCAGAATCCACAGAAGCAGATGCCTGGTGTAAGAAATACATAACAGCATCAGTAATCACTGATCATTACATATTTATAAACTTATGGGGTTCTGAGCTGTAACATTACTTGGCATTGCAAGAACTACTCAAGACAGTATTTCTTATGGCACTCCACTCTCCAGTTTCCCCCTGTGCTGGAAATAAATTGGTACCAATAAAAGCAGCCTGTACTGGGTAGTAAAGTATGTAAGCCTTGCTGTGCACCACTCACACCTCAACTCACCTTTGGAGGGGCCAGGTGGGGGGGATGTGAAGGTTTTACGTGTACTTTGACCTGTAACTGAAACAGTGCGATCAGACTGAGGTGCTCCACCCTAGGGAGCTTTAGGTGAGCAAGGCACGATGCACTTACTTACCTACCATATCTTGTTAGGCTCAAAAATACAACTTTCACACTACCGTGAAGGGATTAAAGCCTACTGAGGTGAGCTGCAGCAGAAACAGCAGCTCTTTCAAACTGACGAAAAGGGCTTATGTTTCTCCTTAACTGAAGCCCAAAGCTAACAGAACAAAATCAGAAAAGCAGGTGTAAGTATAAGGCAAATAGAATCCCTGATGCATGTCTATGCAAATAAATAAGTAACTTCAAGAGTGCTAGCAAATACAACTACAAACAGGATAGTGAATGCGTGCAAAGCAAAGACAGCTCACCTTTAAATTTAAAGGAATTTTTAAGAGTAAACTCATATGAACAGTTATGAAATGCTTGTTTTCAGATGTATGCAGACCTTTAACTGGCTGCAAAAATTTGCCAACTGACTGTCACATATTTTTTGGAAAGACAGTTTGATTTAGCTAAATTCTGATCACCACTTCTGGTCCCTTGTCATGAGAGGTGCCAAAAGCCAGGAGAACAGGATTCTAATCTTTCAGTACATGTAATTATTCAGAATTTTGGTGAAGCTTTTTAAAAAGGAACTTCATTTTTGACAAAGAGTGCAATATTGCCCTTGCAGAACATATTACATTCTAAAACATCTCAGTCATAGGAAGACTCCAGACTGTGTTTGCTGTTATAAATGTCTGCAACCACTATTAATCTTGAATCATCTACCAACCAGTGACTAGAAAAACACCCTTTAAAAGGAATGCTTGTCTCCTTAAAAATTCCTGATATTCAAATGCTATAAAAATGTTCTTCCTAAGGATCATGCAACATAAAATTTGTACTATCAGAATGTACTACTCAACAATGCCAAAATGACACAACAAATCACACTGAGGGAAACACAGGTTTTACAGTATTCTCCTACAGGAAGATAATTCATTCTCACTAAGTGACTAGACTTGAAGTCTACAGACAAATAATAATGGTAATACTGGGTTACAATACTGCCTTTGTTCTACATATGCAAAACTACCAATGACTAACTTCCATGCTGTACTTCATGGCAATCTCACATGCAACAGACACCCTCTTCTCCCACACAGACCACCTACTCTCCAACAATGTACTCTGCCCCCTGCCCAAGACCCAAATCTCTTTCAAACACATGGCAGACTAATGAACATAACTGACACACAGTTTTTCTACCTGGACCCTATCTGTTCCCTTGATAATCATCCATAAATTATTTAATTCAGCTCCCAGTCTCCAACACCAGCTATTTTTAGGACTGCATACCTGGGCTCTGCAACATATCTACCCCTCCATAAGAGGAGAAGCCACTGGAGATTTTCAGAGGTATTTTCAGAGCCCACACAGAGGCGCCTGTCATTGTCATGCTGCTACACACGCACCACCACCAGGTAAAATACCAAGCCCCGCTGTTCCCCCATCAAGCAACTCATCAGCACTGGGGTGTACCAGTACAATCCCACAACCAAGACAGAGCACAGAGAAGGAAACACAGATCCACTTTTAACTACAAAGGATTTATCTGTGATAGAATATATGAATTTTCTAAAACTGCTTGTTAATAACATTTTTAATGTTGGTTAAGTATGGAAATGTAGATTTTTGCAGTTGGATTTCAGGTGACAGTATTTACTCCAAGACCCTGCACAGCTTTTATCACCAATCCTTTACAATAAAAACACCTGCTTGCCACATCAGGCAAGCGTGTCTGATTTCTAATGTTAACTGAAACAATTTTCAATTAAATAAAATCCACACTCAGAAGTGTGTATTTTTATGTAAAAAACAGTGTTGTACTTCAGGTCAGAATGCAATGTGAATGAATATTCCCAAATTAACTATAATCTACCTTGCTCAAGTCCTGACAAAAGAGCCAGGAACAAGAGCGCACAAACCCTATCAGAGCCTTTGGGCAGGTGTTAGCCAAGCCCTGCTCCCACAGCTTTGCTGCTTGTATCCATTGAAGCAAGCTCAGGCCACATTCCACGCATTCCATTAATGTGAATGACACTACACACACAAATATTAAACATTCAGTTGGAATTCTCCCGAGTTTAAACCCAAATTACAAATGCTCAGCAACAGCTGAAGGAGACCAACATCAAAAGAGCCTGTATTTCTAAATAGTGTAAATGCATACATTTTCATTTACACATCCAACCGAAGTGAAGAGGTCAGTTCCTTCCAGCACTGAGGGTACCCATTAGTGGAAAGGGAGAGGACATGTGATTCGAACAGTTACACTCAAGTGAGTGAGAGAAGTGCAAACAAGAGTTAAATTTAAAATAACCAACAAACAACAGACAGAGTTTACTCCAGCAATGCTGAGAAACTGTAAATCTCTCCAAGTGCTCTGTTACACTTAAAATTAAACTTGTTAAATAGAGCATAAACTAGAAAATATGTACTTCAAGTTTCCTCAGTTAGCTGTAGATCCAAAGATGAAAGTTATGAGAAATAACCACAGGACAGCACCATGTTTTGACAGTCTACTATCTGCACAGGAAATTTTAATTTGAAAAGGCAAGGTAAGAACGCTCCTCAGCTAAAGAAAATAGAGTAAATATATTAAGACAGTTCAAACTGAAATGTTTGAACTATTTCATAAATTTGTACTAAAGTCTCCAAGTCTAAACAAAAGGATATAAAAATGCACAATTAGGATTTCCAAAGACCAGAAACAGTAATATTACCACATACTTGCAGCACATTAAGGAGAAAAGAACCTGACCTTTTATGGTGTTAAATTCAATTTAATCCAGAATTCCAAACACTGAAAACAAGAAGTTTTCAAAAATGACAAACAGTCATTTAAAAATTACAATTTCCACTTTTAAGATTGCTGTCTAACTTGAAAGCACAAGATTAAAACTGAGTCCGCAAGGAATAAAAATATACATTTTTTGCCAAGGTTAACACTGCAAAAATGCACAGTTTTAACACCTGCACAAGTACAAAACACCCGGTGTCAGCTGCCTTAAGAAATGCATCAACATTAAGTATGAAAAACCTGAACCTGTAGCAGCAGAAGGTTCTTGAGTTCTGACAGGAACAGAGGAAGACTCAGTGTCTTCAGCTTTTTCTTCCTGCGAACTGGCATCTGTACTGAGTGCTGTGCTATGCAATGTGTTTCCAGGTGATCCTTGTTCACCAAAACTTTGGTCAGATTCAACAGCAATTTCTAACTGGACTAGAATGAGAAAAAAATTTCCCCTGAGTAAAATGCATACAAAAGCATACTTCAGAACATTGGGGGGGGGGAGAGGGGGAATACCCATCCACGCTCTTGGTCATACAAAATTTTTGAGACACAACTAACTTGTAGTACCCCTCTGAACTTACAGCTGCTTAGAAACACACAAGCTAACTGTTTCTAGCCCAGAATAGGATGGATCTCGTACCACTACAAGAGCTCCCTCAAAAGGAAAAGGCAGTGAAGCACAGGGCAGGAAAGGGAGTGTTATCTCAACCCTGTTTAAGCATAAAATTAGCCCATTTGATGCTTTTAGTGCTCAACAATAGGATTAATCTGTAAGAACTCTAAGAGTTCAGTACTAGGGCTGTTACTTCTACAATCTGAAAGTGTTCAAACTTTGAAATTACCTCATTTTCACAATCAGAACCTGCATTCCCTACAAAAGAAAACTAACCAATCAAAAAACTCTAACTATTTCCTTGGAAAGTTTCAGCCTATGGAGCTCTCCTTTGCTGGAAAAGCTCCCATCACCCAAGGAAAATGCTGAGGTTCCTGACAGAAAGGGAATCAAAAGCCAAAAGCAATCAGGGCAGCAGAGCAATAAAAACTTTCCATGAGTTTTCTCTGCACTGCTGATACAAACAGGTTTTAATGGCAGATATGGAGCCTGCAGGTTAAGCAACTGAAAATACAGAGTTTGCAACAACTACATGACCACTTCGTCACAAAAATCTGAGGTACACTGTGAAGGCACTTACCCTTCTCAGATTCATTTTGGTTAGGTACTGCATCTTTCCAAGTCTGAATTTCCGTGGAAGTTGTAACAAGATCTGTATTTAAAATCTCATGGCTAATACTGGATGAGAGTCTTGAAGATCGCCTCCTGATCTGGTCTCTCTCAGCATTATCTGAAGACCTCTTAAGTTTTTCCTGAGCTGGAACAGTTGTATTTAATGGTACTATGCAGTTACAGGAGTACAAACAGACCACAAGCAAACTTCCAAGTTTTTCCCTCCCCGTGACTCCCTTCAAAGTGTGTTTTTTAAGAATTAAGGCTAACACCAAAAGCTAAAAAGCCTGGAAAATCAGGCCTCTCTAAAAGCTACAATAAGTTACAAATAAGCATAAAAATACAGCAAAAGTTCTCAACTTTTTTCTTCTAGTAACAGATTTTGAAGTATGAATATAGATCAGTATCTTACTAGTTTCTTACTGAGAAAAAAAATTCCACTAAGTAAAATGCACACAGAAGCATACTACAGAGCAGTGGGGGTGTGTCCATCACCTTACAGTGGAGCTGGTCTAAACAAACTGTTCCATGGACGTAAATAATATCAGGAGTTAGATGAGACAATTCAGACACATCAAAAGCCATGGCTGAGCTGGATAACCTACACACACTCAAGTTTAAGATTGTGGCATTAAGAAAAGAGTTTTCTCTAGCTCTTCATCTCCTTGGCCATGACACTATTACAGAAAATATAATCTTCTTTCCTCAAGTTCTTCAGCCTCCACACAAAGCACACAAAGATAAAGTAGAAGCTATTCAACTGCAGTGGCATGAATATTTACATAGTATTGAAGTGCCTTTGCTTTAATCCTTCATCTAGTAACTGAAGAGTTTCTACAACTTCTAAGGCTTCTATAGCCTTCTATATATTGGAGACAATATAATTACTGCCACCCATACATCTATGAACTTCTGCATCAAGGCTCACAACTTATGCCTCCTTTATCCAAAACCAACTTCCAAGATTTAGGGGGGAATTCCAGAATGATGATACCACATATGAATGCCCAATTT
Organism: Camarhynchus parvulus; assembly: GCF_901933205.1. Classification (NCBI taxonomy): domain Eukaryota; kingdom Metazoa; phylum Chordata; class Aves; order Passeriformes; family Thraupidae; genus Camarhynchus; species Camarhynchus parvulus. The sequence continues at coordinate 14,454,066 of NC_044590.1, forward strand.
ATGAAAAACAGGTGCTGCATTTCAGTCAATGCATCTATCACAGTTCAAGATTAATACCACAGCTGTTTTATCCCTCCCCCACCCATTAAGCCTGAAGAACTTTTATATTTATACACACACACACATAGTGTGAGAGCTGAATACCAAAAAACTCACACAATGTTTTTTCAATCCTGGGACGCTTCAATGGAACATCACATCCTTTAGGTATTTTCCGACGTCTTAACTCCAAAGTTATGGGTTGCAGGGTCTGAGAACTTTGCTCTACGTATTTACACAACAGAAGAAAAACTGATTTAATACAAAGCTGTGAAACACTTTAACACAAATTCCCAAGCCTCAAAATTTAAATACTGCACTTGCATAAATACAGCTTCATATGGCCTTCTAAAACCCATATAGTAGTATTTAACCCTGCGACAGGTATGCTTTATATTACATGATGGTTACTTGCCTAAATCCAATCTCTGACCAAACCACCAAGGCTCCAAATTTCAGCATGTTTCTGGTTGTCCTGAACAAAGATGAACTTAAAGTTTTTTAACAGTTTCTAGAGATTTAGGCTGTGAAAGAGCAAGACACTGCTTATTCCTCTAAGTAAGTTTAGAAGTGTTCTGGTACATGCCTAAACATTTAAGCTTGGCTACATACCCGTGGGAGGCGTTATTGGTGGTCTGCCACGCTTTCGCTTAGTTTCTTTCACATTTTCCTGTGGACTCTTTACCTTGTCATTCTCAGGCTTCTTCTCAACTTGTGTATCTACTGAATATTCCATATCATTCTCTGATATATTCTCTTTATCTTCTTTTCCATTCTTAGATATATTCTTTTCTGAGATCTTGCCTTTTTCCGAGATGACTACAAATTTTCCCTCTTTATCGGGTTGTTTAACTCGTTTCTCAGTCTTTAATGTCTTTTCATCTTTGTCTTTCTTTGCATTACCTGTTGCTTTCCTCTGCTCTTTAAACTTCTGGTTTTCAGGAGATGATGGAATTTCATTACCTCTTTCCTTAGGCTTAGCATCACCCACAATATTCTAGAATAAAAAGAATGACAGGAAAATCAACTCACTGTAGTCTAAAAGCCACCCCTCCCCTTTGTATTTAGCAGACCTGCATCTTTGTCCAGTTTTTCAAGTGATAAAAGTACACACTCTATTGCAACCCACAGATTAAAACTTAAGAGGCACCTGAACTGGTGAAGGGCCTGTGCAATGTGAACAGGACAGGGCAAGAAAACCATTCTTCACCACATAATGGCAGAAGACATTTGCTGGTCCTTTGCTCCCAGAAGTAGGCTGGGTCCCTACCAGCTTGTGCAGTACTACATAAAACCTACTTGGGACACTGCAGAAAGAGTGGGAGTCAGGAGCAGAGAAAACGGCAGACAGGTCAGTCACTTGGATGTGCAAACTCTTCCTTTCACAGACGAGTCTCATTCAAAACAGGCACGTAGTTTGCTTGCACTAATCATTGCTGCTAATATTGCTAAGGGTATTCCATGTCCTTCCCCTTTTGTGATCAAGCTTTACACCACTGAGAAGGGGCAGGGAGGATGATATATGCTGATTATGTTTTTTCCCCCTTCCAGTGATCCTGCAACAGGCTGTCCTAGATGAATAGAAATCTTCTACCTTTGCACATGGATTAATAATTTATATTGGTCATGTATCAACACTGCCTTTAGTTCAACTAACTTCTCTCTTCTGTAGCCAAATTGAAGCATTAAAGAGCAACTATGCTCCTTCCCAGACACAGTTCTATAGGGCGCAGCAATCTTGAACTTTGACCCAGGATCAGAGGACAGGTAAGGCTAAATAACCTCAACACCTTCTTGGGGAAAGGAAGTGGAACACATGATCCAAGCCATATGAAATTCTGAGAATCCACTTAAGACTGACTATTCCCTTGTACTGCACTACATCTTGCCTTATCCCACTCCAGTATTCCTGTCTATCTGCGGCTTACATGAAAATACCTTTTAAGGTATTTTCAGACTGTAGCCTCAAGAAATAATACTGCTGCACTAAAATGGTGAACATGCAATCTGCTCCATCCCCTATAATATTATTTCAACCATACTTGGTACAGATGTGATTTTAAAAAAAGTCACTGTTTAAAAGCGTGAAATGAAATTTCTGTATATTCCATGAAAACAGACAGGTAAATGGGAAGGAAGTCTTTCACATGTCTGAGCACTCCTTTTTCCAGACATCCTAGAAGTTTGTATTCTGTAAATTCCTTACGGGAGAAGCTTCAGGGGAGCAGTAACTCAAACATCAGGGGAAAACAAACAAAACAAAAAACCCAACCCCAAACAAACAAATGAACACCTACCACCTCAAAAAACAACCCTCAGGCAACTACGTTTCAACACTTCCCATGCTTACAAAACCATCTGATTTGAATCAAATATGTGGTACTGGAACACTCCTAAGCCGTCCTAGTCAAAATATTCTCAAGAAACTGAATCATGAATACAGTATGTCTGAATTACCTCTCGGTGTTCCTGAACTCTTAAAAGTTGTGTGTCCTTGCAAAGGCACATTGGTACAGTTACAGGTCATTAGCATTTCACCATCACTGTTCAACATAGTCAGTTACACACTCTACACAGGGACAGAGTAATAATGTAAAAAACCTTTTTTATTGCTCCCTTCAGCAATTGTATGGTTTGGAGCACTTTTTCTTTTCCTTAACAAGTACTAAGACTTGAGCCATGTCTGCCTTCATGACTACACTCTTTCCTCTGAAGAACAGGAACAAGACACCTCCCCTCCACTTCCAACATGCTGCTACACTACTGTTGTACCTGTTTTTTTCTGATTCTTGAGCACTCCAGTGGCTCAAGTATTTTTTTTTTCAAACTTTACTTCTGGTTGTATAAGTAGAGCTCACTAGGAAATTCTCACTTTATGCTTTTTTATGCTAAACGACAGAAAAAATGTTCTACCACAACTAAAGAGATTCTCTTGGGCTAAGAGACATCTTCTTGGACAAAGGATAAAAGGAGAAAACAGAAAGAACCAACTAAAACCCCCTTTTCATCTCCTTTCAAAACTTTCCAAAGCTATGCAGTATCATGAAACTTCCTAAAAGAGAGACAAAATATTTTTGTTTACTTATGTGAAGTATTTATTCAGATTGTTCAAATCCATTTATTTAACGCTAAATATCATAAAAACATTTCTCATGGAAATGAAGATTCTGCAGTAGTTCACTTGTGAGTATTAGTCAACTTTCCACCACACACAATGATAACCATTTAAAAGCTATGAAGGGCACTTTTGGCGAACGTGAAACAGTGTTCCAATCCAGCCTGGCAGATACAGAAATCTGGAGGACTGCCATACCTCTCCACAACAGTGACAAATATAAATTGTACCACTGACATTCATTACTGGAATCTGTGTTTAAGACTTGTACTGGGGGAACAGATTCAATTTCTTTGCTCAAACTTAAAGTTTCAGAAAACTAAAGGCAGAGAGTATGACCAAAAAACCCACATGCTACAGTTACCATACAGGAATGTGTGGCAAGATATCAGACTTAAAACCCTGTCTGTAATGAAAATTATTCTGAAGCAGGTATTTCAGAAGTTTTAACCAAGTTACTCAAGACCAGAACTTGACCAGTCTTTCCTACATGCCTGTACATGAAAATCAAAGTACAGAGCAGCACTTCTTCCTCCTCACCATCAGCAGGAGAATTTCTAATTTTTAAAATGTAATGGCTCACTACTACTTTCTATCATGAGGTGAAAGTTGAACCCACTGTGCTGAGCAAGTGAAGGGTTGGTAAAACAGCCAAACCACAGAAAAGAAACAAGGAATAGTTAAAAAAAGCTGACCTTCTCAAAGCTGTGAAGTGAAATATTAATAGCCATGCTCCTTAAGTGCCTCAAGAATATTAAGCAGTTGCTTTGGAAAAGAACAGTTTCTGTCCACTCCATAGCTGTCACTCCTTTATTTTTAAATATATATGTGTGTATAACTGTATATATATTCATATATATATATATATATTTAAAGCAATCACAAACAGGTAAAACAATCACAGCGTGATTCAAAACCTTACCACTAGCTTTAGTATGTACATTCTGAATTTTCCAATGACTCTTAGAAATCTGTTTTACTTATATACCTATGACTTCTTTAGTTCAAGAGGTGCATTTAAAGAAGCTGAGAGCTTTGCAAATCACAGCACAAAGATTCACATTTCATTTTAAGAGATTCCCATTAATGAAGGAGAAACGAAGTCCCCTTTTCCCTTTCCTGAGATATTCATCACCCTTTTTCATTTTAAGGGACTTTATTTCAGACATACTGTATTTTAGCAGTAAAGGTTTTTCATTAATTTCACATTATATAATTCACCAAATCCAGCCACCTGAACTGCTCATTTTAGAATACACTAGCTGCACAAGCACCATACTTACCTGATCTTTGGAAAAAGCTTTGACATGAATGTTTTTGACTGTCTGAACTACACCATCATAAAATTTCACAGTGTAGGTACCTAAAATATGAAAACTAAGTGTAAGAGTTCAAAGATCGGAAGTTATTCAACACAGCACCAGCTAATAGCTCCTATACTCCAGCTGCATAATTAGCCCTAGATGAAAGCTGCTTTACCTGTGTTGTCAGAATCCTCAACACAGAGCTCCTAGCACAGGCCAGGAAGACACAGCAAAGTGATCCAAAACAATTCTGGTCAAAATAAAGGTGCGTGTCTCATCTTAGAATTGCTCCCCAGATGCACCTTACTCACAAAACCCCAAAATATTTTTGGTGGAATATTGCAATATATAATCACACAGTTCTTTTCTCCTTGATCTTACAACACAGACAATCTAAAGCAAGCCCAGCATTAAAACAAATCATTCACAGTTCCCCCTCCCATTCTGATTTTTAAGGGGATTTTGCAGCTCTGACAATAGGTTTTATTGCAGTTTACAGGCAACAAAAACAAATTTAAGAAGCAACTTTTCTCACATATATACTTAAAGCAAGTACTGACTGGATAGCCCAGCAGAAAGCTTTTTTCTCGTAAAAAAGGTAAGAGGTTAAAAAAGTTAATGACAAACTAAAACACATCTAAAACACAAAATTGCGTTTTCAAAGCTGTTTTCCATCTGCTGTAGTATCTCTCCCCCTAAATGAGTTTCCAGCACAAACAGAAATACATAACTACTAAGTGTGACCCAGGAATCCTTACCATCTTTGTTAACAGAAGTAACTTTGGCTGGATAGAAGCGACAGTCAGACCAGCATGCCAATACCCGATCATTGATATGAAATCCCTATAAAACAGTAGTTAAAAGTGTCTTTATCTGAGAATTACTGAAAAATACAACTCTATTAAAACATTTCTTTTACTAGTTTTCCAATGTTTAGAAGAAATCATAAAATTTACACAGCAGGTAAGACAGCAACAGTGAAGCATTTTAAAGGTCATCATTCATACAAACGCACACTAAACTGTTACAAATACGCTCAAATTTCCACTTACTGCACAACCTTCTTCCTCATGCAATCCTTCTTTTCTTAACTGTATTTTCTCTAGGGGGCGCAAATAAGGACTGTCCCAACAAAACCATTCATCATATCTATGGTTCCAGCGCTTGAAATGGATAAGTACTTTGCCCTCTTCATAATCAATTTCTTCAATGTGTGCTGGATACCTAGTCAAAGGTAGATTAAAATATTTTAATTATGAATAAGGTAAGTTGTCTAAGACACTTTATACAAATTAACCTCGGTTTAGCTCCTCCAATCGTTTTAATTTGATGTACTACTTGTATAAACAATAAAGATGCTACATAATGACAGAGCAAAGCACATAAGAAAACCCAAAACTGAACACGAAATGCAAACATTGGCTGCAGCAAGAGAAGACAACTAAGGAGTTCTTACTCTGGTGTGGAAAAAAAATTTAACTACAGATTCAGAAGTCCGAAAGACCTTCCCTACATCTAGACATATCACATTTTACAAAATCAATAGCTTCAGTTCACTCTTATCAAGACTAACACTTGGGTGCCAATACACTCACTTCTCTAAGATACCCATCACCAGGCATCATAAATCATCTACCCAATGTAACACCAAAATTCCAGCAGGCACACTAAACATAATTAAAGTTTTAGAATCTCAAAGTTAAATTTCATCTGCAAAATCCTGGGATTTTTAAATATAAACTTCTTAGTACATTAGTAGTAGGGGAATCTGAGATGAGTCAAATTCAAATGTTTCTGATCAGGAAGACCTTGCAAACTCTGTATTTCTTTAAATTGCATTGGTAATTTGTAACTTCAGTACAGATTTCAGAATCACAGCTACTTCACTATCGCAACTGAAGGTAACATTCCAAGTACAAAGCTTTCCCTTCCGCAACAGTAATATCAAGAGAAAATTTCCATTTGTCGGTGTTTTCAGTATTCTGGAAGAAAGACAAGGCCTCAGTGAATTCTTGAACAAAGGGCTGAAGACAAAACTCAAATCCACAAGTACTCTTTATCTGGTAAACCACACTTGAAAGACAGAACAAGTGGTAGAAAGAAGTAGCATCTCAAAAAGATCAAGCATGATACTAACAGTAAAGCCTAGACATTTAAGAATTAAGGCTCAAATGCAATCCAGGCTACTGTTCTACAACCCTACACAAAGAGAAAGCAAGTCTACCTGCAACTGAAATCCTCCAGCATATCTAAGTCATGTCCAGTCATGACTTCACAAAGAGCTATGAATAGGCCACACTAGAGACTTACATTGCAACTACAGACTAAGGATACTCGCTGCCACACATGTCAAGCTATGCCATTAGTTCACCCCCATGTATTACCAAAATGCATGCAGCAAAGGCTGTGGAGGAGAGGAATTCCAATGGGAGATATTTATGGCAGGGACAGCTGTAACTGGCTACCAACTTCTTGGAAAAAAAAAAAAAACTTTCTTCCTGTTACAGTCAATATACTTTGTATTTATGTAACTCAAGTACTGTCCTCCACAAGCTCTTGAGGGGGCAGTAGTTACAGTCATAACCTGAACATTAGTTTTGGATATCACTAAGTACAGATAATGACAAAAATCAGCATCCCATTCCCTACAATCTGAGAGCAGCAAAACCAGATAAGAAATCCCATATCCTCTCAACAAGAGAGCAGCCAGAAGGGTGCTCTTGCCATTGGGACTGCAGTACGCCTGGGACTCGTTTAGATTTTTCAATGATGAAGAGGGAAGCTAGTAAAAAGGGCAGAGTGCTGACTCAGTACAAAGCTAACAATCCTGTCCAAACAGATAACCACCTCTAGGAAGCACAATCCACTTTCTACCACTGAGATGAGACAAGCCCAAGTTACAAGAGCCAGCTAATTCAACGATGCAAGACTGCTCTCTGCTTCACATCCAGCAAAAGAAGGAACTTTCTCCACCAGAACTGTCATCCCAGAATCATGTATCAGTACCATCTGCACCTATCCCACTTCACTAATGGGAGTTAAGATCATTAACAAAAAAGTATCTGACAATGAAACCAAATTTCAGTCTACCTGAGTGTGGTTGAGCTAGAGCTTTCAGTTCTTGGAGAACATGCTGCAAAGCCTCAACATCATCTCTTTCTGAAGCAATAAACATCAGTCAACATACACTCAGTGCTCTTGACTGAAGCAGTAAACCTATTACAAGCTGTGCTAGACCTATCCATGAACTCTGACAGACCTTGACACTTGGACACTACTTTCCTTTCATATGAGAGCACTGGCAGCCACTAAACAAAGCAATAAGGGTCACAGAAAGGTTCACAGGCTCTCAACAGCCCTGAGCACCATGCACTGACAGGCCAAGCTTCCTTCCTCCCACACCTTTTGTAGAACTGAGCAAGCGCACCACATCAGGAGGTGCAAGTGCTCAAAGACATATACAGAAGAGTAACAGAACATTACCCATACACTTCCTCCAAAGAGCATACATAGGGGAGAGGTAACTTCAAAGAAACTCAGACTTGTTTATTAAAAAAAATACTATGAGAGGACACACTAAGTAAAAGGCCAATAGCTGAAGCCTGGATAAGGCCCCAGAGAACAACTAAGACATGTCCAGGGTGGCCGAACACATCCTCCCCCAAACCACAAAGGAAGTATTCAGCTGACTCAATGGATATTCAAGACAGCTAAACGGATCCTGGGTAAGAAAACCCCAAATGGTACTGATTTAAGTATTTATCTGAAACACTGTGAAACTGGAGACAACATCTTGCAACATACAGGAGGAGCAAAACTATCCTCTTCTGGGAAGAGGTAAGTATCTGGAAATTCCCTGGACTAGGTCTGTTTCCCTTCTCTTTTCCTACATACCAAACCAGAATTGCTATAAACCCCCACTCTCTTGGAAACTAGAAAGGGACAAGCTTAGTGCAGTCAAAGCAATGCAGAGAGGAAAGGAAGCATTCAGGAGAACCAGCACCATGAAGGACAGCAGCTACAGGGGTTCATCTTTTTAGTACTTAGAGACCAATTCCTGATAGCATGAACAACTGAACTCATGGGACTGACAATCTGAATCTTAACAGGGTAGCACCACATTACTCAAGAGCTCTAACCATAATCAAAAGCCCCTTCACATCCATTTTACTCAAACAATAGACAGAAAAACTTGGATATATCATTACAACAAGGTAACAAAAGGGAACATCATTTGCCTATTGCAGGCAGCCAGTGCAGTCATCCTCTTTTCAGTATGAGAGGATGCAGCTAGACACCACTCAATCAGTTTAAATGATTCAATGCAAAAGGTTTCAAAAAGTCAATTCAGCTGCAATAGTGTGCCCATGTCAATGGCTACAGCATCCCCTCTGGGATCCCTCCACTCAGGACTGCCCTACTGCAGCAGTCTCTCTCCTTCATCCTCTGAACTCCAGCACTATGAGACCTCTCAGCATCCATAGAGGCTCTCTCCCTATAGCAACCTGAGGCCAACAGACAAATCTTTCATGACAGTTCTGATGCATCAACCCAAGCCCTAAGAACCTAAAGTGAAACACCAAAAGTACTCATGGTGCTCCCTGGAGTTCAAGTATAGGACGTGACAGACAACTGCACCAGGAATTGCAGTGCATTGCCAATATGCTATGATTCCAAATACAACAAAGCAACCTCTGGGATGAGCAGTAAAGATGCAAAATTCACCTTGCACTTTGACAAGGAGCAGGCTCCACACTGACTACTCTGCTGGCATAAAGTGTTTTTTCTTCACTAGGATTGACAACACGTCCAAACACCCTGGAAGTCCTTAACTAGCAATTTGGAGCGCAAGCCATTGACATTAAAGAGAGGTACATGGCACTCTGACATGAAATATTTTCCAAAGCATCACTGCCAACAGACTGGTAATAGTGGCCCATGAATTGACTGATGTATTTGGTACTGAGAACAGAAATCAAAGACAGCACTTTAACTAAACAGGAAACTTGTGACTATGTTTTAGCATCAATACAGCAACAAAAGTACACACAAGAAAAGTCTGGACCTCCAAAGGGAAAAGCAAGTGTCAGCAAACAGAAAATCTTGTGCCCCTAAAGGAGTGCACAGTAACCACACCACAGAGTGGTCCTAGGGCACATGCACAGGGGCAGATGTAAGCAGCAGAGAAAAAAAACAGTCTGCTGACCTCTACAAATCCACACCCAGTGAGTTGTGTCAGCACTGACAGTTTTGCTAAGCCCCCAGCTCTTAAAAATTTTGATTGAGAAACCCTAAAAATGCAAATGCACACAATCCAGAGTTCAAAGCTTAGCAAGGAAACAAAAAGATTTCAGAACTGGAGAGTTCATAACCAAGTTGTGAGACCAGAGTTGCAAAGCACTGTGTGTAGGACAGGTAATTTAAGATCAAGTGTTTCCAAAAACCAAAGAACATGGAACAAACAGCACACCCAAAATTAAAATTTAAGCCAAGGGATATGCAGAAAGTAGAGCAGGTTGTTGAATTCCCCCCCCCACAAAGTTTTCCCATGAAAGAGTTATGTACACTCAAACACTGTTGTTGAGCAAACATCAGAAGGATAAGAGTTATGGACACAAGTTATTAGCCCTACTCAAACAGCAGCTACACCAAACTGCATCTTTAAAAAGCCTACATTACAGACAAGCTAAGAGATCTTATTTTTGTAAGCCTGACTAATTTTTTTTTTTGCTGTACTAACAAAACTCAAGAATATAAAAAATGGACATAGGTTCAGATCTTTGCTTACCTACACAAGTCTTGGATACACAGCTAAGCCAAATTAATGTGTGAATAGGATTTAATGTTCATATTTTACGTTCTTTATGGAAACAGCTATGTTTTCTCGCTTTCACAATTCCAATGCCCTTGTACCCGGAGAGAACATGCTCCACATGCAACCAAGACCTTTTGGAATAAATCCCCTGTGTCTAAGACAGTGCACTGTCTTCCTGAGATGCCCAAACAGTTTTCAATACTGACTTTGCACACTTCACCTGTTGGCAGGTTCCAGAGCTTTAAGTACAATCATATCTAACCCACAGTGACTTCGTAATAAAAATCAGCTACAGATGACTTCTGGAAAGAGAAGTTATCTACATGAGCTAACAAAACCAAATTAATTCCTGTATTTAAGAAGGCTTTGGCAATTTTCATTTTATCTCTCATTCACTGAGAATTATTAAATGCTAAGTTTTGAGCTGACTACCTGAAACGTACAGAGTCAGAAAATTCAAAGTTAGCCTAAGTAATTTGTAGGCTCTTTTTCATCATCCTAAAGCAGTGGTTCATGAAGAAAAATGTTTTTCCTCACAGCTGAGAACTGCAAGACAGGCACCAGACCAGACTTGTTAGCATGGAACATGGTTCTCCACAGAATTCTTTCATTCTAAAGCTGACCACCATCATATGAGCACAGGCCTAACAAACTCGATCAGATTTTAGAGCCTATGAATTCACAACAGCACCGGGAAAGGAAGCAGCAAGGATATTCTGTACTGCAAAGAATTTATTCTTCCATAATATCTGCTCTGCAATATTAAGTATAGCACAGAACTTAAAGGGTGAATTCAGGAGAATGAGAGCCTGAAGTCCAGCTAGATTTAGGAGCAGTCCTACTCCCAGACACAACACCAGTACACTTCTGGAGGGCCAGCACAACATACCAGCATCTATTGCCCATCTCAATCACTGGTATATAAACTTTTATAAATTAACTACTTTCCTACAAACCAATGACTACAACTCTAAATATTGAACCAATACAAAATGTTATAGATAGTAAAGACTTAAAATTAATATAACATGAATGGTTTTAAAAATATACCAGTTTTTTAATCTGTCACGGGCTTCCAACTGGGCTCCCACCTCAAAGTTGATCCCTCTTCTATTCGGAGGATGTTTTGTCATTTTGTAATATCAACACTGCTGATTTTATTCCCCTGAAAAATGCAATTAAATATCAATCACTAATCAAGACATACACAAAATAAGCTTATGCACTATAATTCCCAGAAGCCAGATGTTAAAGAACTGCTGTAATTTTGGTTTGCAGAAAGTAAGGGGGCAATTATCTTTTAAATAAGGGTTCCCAAGTGACAGTCTGCAGAAGGATTCCAAAAGTATGTTCAAAATGGCAGCTACTGGACCATGAAAGAGTAAAGCTCAGCCTCTGTCCACTGGTCCAAGTTCCAGGTCAATTACGAACCACACAACACAGTGTTTATTCACAAATGAGACGGAAGTTTCGTAATATTTTCTGCCCCCCTCTCCATTTTGATGAGAACAAGGAATCCAGTAAACAGGAAGTGGGAAAAACAAACACAATGACAATCTTTCAACAGCTACCACATTAGCGACACTCTGGAACACTATGTCACCTCATCACTAGAAGTGCAATAAAGTTCAAAGACATTAGAAATATGTAGTTTCTTAAACCCACTTTTAGAAGACTCTCTATACTCCTTGCATATTTGCATTGTTTTTGTCCAACTTCTCCACTGCTTTACCCAGAATATAAAAAAAGTCTTCATTAATATTTGTTTCCAAAAGATAATATAAAAGTTTAAGAAATCTTGCTCTAGTAGTTTATCTCACGGTACATACAGTGTAAAAGCCTGATCAACAGCTATTTTTCCTGATTTTTTTGTCAGTTTTTTCCAGCAATTTTAAGATACAAATTATGATCCATTCCTGTAGTCTTCAAGTGCACAAGATCCAAAAACACAAGTAAGTCTTACTCAATATCACTGTCCTTAGAGTAAGGTTGTATCTTGAACATTCAATTACAGGTGGACAAAACTGATTTGAGTTAAAATAAAAAAACCTAGTCTTACACTACATGAACAAGGAGACATGCACAGAAATAAACACTAGTATTTTCGTTCACATAAGGCATAAACAGCAATGGTGTCAACTAAGACGCATCTACAAAAATATTAACATCGTGAAGAATTCCTCTAATTTCAAGTGTGGTTCACAAATCAAAGATCTTTAGGAATATCGTAGAGCTTTTATGACGGGGAAAAGCTACTCCTTCACCACACTTTTTAGGCCAGGCCATTTGCCAAGGGCTGACCACAGAGACAGCCCAACCAGCTCCATTCAATCACCACACTGCAAAAAAACTTCTCTACCAAAAGTTCATCTGCTGCTTTCCTCTAAAACAGTGCTTTTAGACTGACCCTCACCTCTATTAAAGCAGCCTGCAAGGGTATAGGGGAAAAAATACCATCACCTATAAGTCTGATTCACAGCAAAAGACAAAGTATTCTAGCCACCTAGGAACTGAAAAAAATTAATTTCCTAGAGTAGTATCTGATAGCAGACTGAGCTCTCACAGTATCACACTGGATCTGAATCAGCCCAGTCTTCTAATGGTTGGGGCGGGAGTCCATAACTTTTAATTGGGAAAGGAAATTAAGAAAAACTTAAGACAGATGGGGTTTTACAGTTTACGTTGCATCAGAACGTAGAATTTGAAAAAAAGAAAAAGGCAGCAAGTGCAAAGCTATACTTTAAGAGGTTTATCCACTGACACCTCAAATAGCCATGATTTTCTTTGCAGATTTACATTATTAAAATATCCCTTTCTCACTCTAGCGAGGGAATTTCATGCCTCCAAACACTGAGCAGACATCCATTTTGCTTAACGCTTGAAGAAATTATATCTGCAAGGTGATTCTTTCCCTAGTACGCTTCTTTTTCCTTTTCTCTAAGGAGGGACATGCAAAGCCAACCCAGAGGCACTCTCAGTGCATTATTTCAGCTTCCCACAGTGGTTCTCCTCAGTAAGAGCTGCCATCTGGATGAAAGGGATTCAATCTCAGCTCACCTCTATGGGGCTGGAGAGGAACATACTTATCTGCGGATTTCAGTAACAGGATCACACACATTAGGGCTTCCATAAACACATTCATTTTGGCACAGAAGGTCGTACTATGGTTTCATTCAAATATTTTAAAAATATGAGTATCACAGCTAATAGGAAATGTGAAGAAAACAGCCAGAGCCACTTAATCAGTTAGAGAGGCAGCACATTCCATGAAAATCTGAACACAGCTAGTCATAGTCAGCTAACACCAACATTAGTTAAAGCACACACACTGCACTTCACTAACTCAGCTAAGCTTGTTAGAAGGCAGTAGGTTACAATGTTGAAAGAGAGAAAAAATTCTGCAAGCAGAAATCTCGTATCATTGGCCCCTCCTCCCGAAGTCTTCATTTCTCTCCCCTCCGAAGTTACAGAACTTGGGCTGCTTTGGGTTCTCTCTCACATCCTACCACTGGCTTGCACTGTGGTCCTGCTCCTCAGACCATGAAAGCAGGCTGGCTTTTCCATTTACAGACAATTTCAGGAACGGTTTCCTCAAGCAGATGTATACTTGGCAGAACATTACATAAGATAAATTACTCAGTAGAGGGTCTCAACCATTTTACCCCAAAATATCCAGCCTTAGAGTGAGACTGAAACCATGAGACACAACTTTTACTGAAAACCATGACATAGCTCTGCACAAACTAGGCCAAGAGGCAGTGCCAAAAAATGCTTCACCAGCATCAGCATGATCATGACCATAATGATAACTTCATTTCTCAGAAAGCAAGCACTGAACACAGGGGCTTGCCTGCTTTGTGGTTTTATGTTTCTGCCCCTGTCCTCTCCAGCAAAGATTGCTTAAAAAAACCTTAAACTACATTAAAACAGCTTGTCAACAAACAACCCCAGACTGATGAGACATTCACAGCTGCAACTTGGAAATAAGAATATTTTGCCAGAATATCTCTCCTAAAATTTTCTTCACCAGAAAATAACGTCTTACTTCTCTACGAAGATCAGATCTGTTTCAGGACCAAATATTTCAGGATTTAGATAAGCCACTACTTCCAAAACAAAATGTTTCTAAATCTGTATTATTGAAATACATGTTATTTAAAAGACATAGCCTTTTCTTCTCCATCAAAGTCATCATAAGATAATCTAACTTTTAAAGACTATTCAACTAATCAGACAGATATCAGTGACAAAGGTACACTCATCTCAGGGCAATGCAGAGGAAAATACATTAATATTGATCCCTTCAGGGATCAGTTTTTGACTCCTAAAACAAGCTTTTCGCTCTGCTAACAGTGCATGTCCTGTACACCTTCACCTGCAGCTGTTCTTACTCTCTCCAGAGACCCAAACCTGGCATATCACCAAGTTCTAACAGAAGTGGGCTCCTCTGGCAACTGAAAATCTGTTTCATATTATCAGACAGAGCAAACCCAAGCAGTTACAGCAAACTTTCACTAATAACAGCCTCTCCTGTTTCCTCTGCAAAATCGCTGCAGCCTTTTCCAAACCACACCTACCCTGGCAAAACTATTTTCCAAATCCCCGTGGAGTGATTAAACCACTCCTTCACAAAGTGTCACACCAAAACTCTTTCTTTAAAATCAGCCCCACTTTCAAACTTAATTCTGTCTCAGTGCTGCTTCATAAGCAGTTCAGAAGAAATGCAACTCACTTCCACAACTCAGCCTATTTCCCTCATTCTTTTGTGCATCCATGCCAAACCCAAGGATTTCCCTCCCTCTGCCATAAGGATACAATAAAGAAAAAAAGAGGAACACCATGAAAAAAAAAACCCACAGTTCTCTGACCTGATAAAGATGCACAATCAACTTTGACAGTCTGCATAAATATAATCCTACTTTGCACTGAGAATTTATATTTTATTCTGGATGGGAAGCTTGTTGTCCCAGCTCCTAGGAAGCACTCAGTACCTTGGTGGTGATTCTTCAGGACTACAGGCTAAGAAAGTTAATAAAAAGCACTGGCAAAACCAGGAAGTAAAAGCAACTAGCCAGAAATTGTCTTGCATTCCCTGGAGATGCAGCACAGATACTGCTGACCTGGGGTACTGCAGGCAGCACTGCCACTCCTAGACAAGCAACACAAGCCTGTTTTGTTTTCTTCTACGACAAAGCATGTTTACAGTTGACTCCACAAAGCCTAAGGCTAAGTCTGACTCTGCCATCCTCTCCAGCATCTCTGCTCCAAATTTGCTTGCACATCTATGTATGGAACTGCCAAGGACTAAGTCCATTCACATTTTGTACATCAGGTTTTTCTTACTCGTCAATGTAGTTAGTTTTGACCTTTTATCATCTGCACCCATGATACCAGCCTCACGTCTCCATCAGTGGCAAAAATGATGAACGCCTCACCCAGTTCACCCCCTACAATATGCACGCCCCCATCAGCAATGGTCAGTCCAGAGAAGTTCGTGGTCCCCACCACAATCGGAACAACTGGCAAGTGGATGACCACAGCCATGCTGTGCTGAATGAAACCACACACCTGGAGATGAGAAAAGGTATGATATCAGACTGCAAAACAGTACTTACAGACACCATTTATACTATACAATCCTAACGGCATCTTATGAAGACTAAGTGGAATTCTCACAAGCACCACCTAAAAACTGCATTGGCACTGATAAGACGATTACAATAGACTTTTATTGCCTGCGGACAAAACACCCTCTGCCTGGCAAGTTTTGACTACAGCAGCAGTGCTACCATGCCTTACTGTGTTTTACCCTACACATAAAAACAGATAAAAAACTCCTATACCTGCTAAACATGTTAACTGAAGAACAGCCTCTGTTCATCCAAGGATGTCTGCTCCTGCCTCACGCTGGTTTTGTGTATCATTTCACAGGTAGGTTACTGTTTTTGGATGTGACCATAAATTTCAGATTATGTCCTTCACAGCAGTGTTTCAAACCACAATGCTTAGATCTTCAGGCAAGTTTTTGGGTTACTTTTTTTTTAAGTAACGGGAACAAGAAAGATTTAAACTAGACAGGAAGACCTGACACTGCAACAAATTTCAAGGAATACTGCATCACCCCCCTTCTTCTATCCAAAAGACACATTTCAAACAAGACACAGGACTATATGCAGTTCTTATTTGCACAGTGTAACACCCTCAACTACATTATTCACCAGCACTTACTTGGTTTAAAAGCTTCCCAGATTCCATCAACAACTACGCAGGTGAACTCTGAGCCACACAAAACAGAAACTGGATCCTGAACTCATACTTATCATCTCTGTAACAAGAATGCTGAACGGCTTATTCCTCACCACTGACATTCCCTCAAACCATAAGACTTGAGTACTTGATTTCAGTCTCCTACTTCTTCTCTAGTTTATATAAGTAGATTAGGAGAACTGACCAGTAAAAATCTACATTTGCTCTTCTCCTCAGGCAGAACCAAGACCATCCCAAAGTACTCGGTGACAAAACTGAAAAGGTGTTACATGAATGAGCCTCTGAACAAGATCCTCACTTCCTGAGATTACAGAGCCTGGAGAACGTCATTTTCATCCCCTCAGCAACATCTCATGTAACTGTGCTGTCAGTTTCAACTGGTGCTGAGACTGGGATAGACCAACATGGAAGCAGATATTAGGAATATAAGTAATTCAACAGAAAAAAAAAATTTCTATAAAATCTATTTGAATTACCAAGTGCAATTAAAGAAATAAATAGTCATTACTGAAAACAATTATTTTCAGTCATTTGATCATGTCCTGTGTTCTGGTTTCTTTTTCTGTAAACACTAAAGATAAAAAACAAGCACCTAAGCACTGAACAAATAGGAAGAAATTGGAAAAAGGTTAAGTCACATAAAATAAATCAAGTTTTTCCTAAATAAAGCAATATTAATGAAAACCTACTTTAATGAGACTGTTTATTTTCAGTTTAAGGAAAAAATGGCAGCCTTTAAGAATACAAGAATTCAATGCAGATAAGTCTTGCAGAAGCTCTGTGGATAGTATTTAAGCAAAACCTGAATTTTAAAGCAAAATTCAAAAGCTTAAGGAAAAGCCACAATTAAAAAAAGGATCTATGTTTATACTCACCAAGAAACTTGTTTATGTTGCTGCAAACATTCCAACCAGTGCTGTGTAACTACAGGAAAGGAAAAACAAAAACATGTGAATTCTGAGACTAAAAGTAGTTCAGAGTTCAAAAAAATATTCTCTCTACAGTCAACAGTAGCTGCATAATAGAATAACACGTCTAGAACAAAAATTTAATCTGAAAATATTTCAGTACAGGTCAGCAGGCTGCTGTGATCCAAATTAGAGAGACCCTTAAGAGACCCTGACACACAGACATTCCCTCTGCATATCTCCACATCATATTTCTCCATCATTTATTTATCTGTTGTCAACTAAAAGTCACCAGTAACTTCATCATTACTCCTACTTTAATGCAACAGGTACTGCAGTATTAACTAACTACACACTAAGTAAGCAGTCCGCTCCTGTCAATGAAGACATACTCAACCGGATAATCTACATTCACCACATGGCAGAAGGAGCTGTGTTTTGCTAATACAAGAATGAACTACAAGAGTTTCTCCAGAATTGCTTCTTCATCCACAAATCCAATTCTTGTCAATTCATGTAGGCTTCCTCACACTGCACAAGTGGGAAAGACAGCCATTTGAATTGCTCCCAGAAGCCCAATTTAGGCTGCAAATTTGGCACTGTAATGACACTGCTCTCAGTTTCTACCTGAACTGAAGCTGCATAGAGCCTATTGTGGTTTAGGAATAGTATTCTTCCATCAAGTGTTCCCACTGAAAGGAGAATTAGAGGCACAAAAGGTAAAGACCATTGGTGGAGATAAGAACAGTTTACTGAAAACAGCAATGAGATAAGAAAATGAACTGTAAAAGTAATGGTATTAAGAAGTGTACAAGAAAGGCAAGCAATACACACCGGAATGCTCAGTGCAGAGCCTGACTTAACCTGACCACACCCAAACCACCCCAACCTGGAAGGGACCCCTTTCCCCAGCCCCCAGAAAATGATGTGAGGTGGCGCAGAATTTCAGTACAGGTCAGCAGGCTGCTGTAATCCAAACTAGAGAGATGCTTAAGAGACCCTTACAAACACACAGACACCCCTCCGCATATCCACATCAGATTCTAGCCACACCCTCTTCTGGCTATTAGGACATTATCCATCCCTTATTCTGTACCACATACATCATGCCCATATCCTACCCGTTTCCAACTATACACACACACACACATATAAATATATATACACACAGACATAGATATCTACAAAAGCACGGCTATCATTTCCATCATTAATGGCTGTCCCTCCAGCATGTCTGTTGAGTTCATTTAGTCCAAGACTGTGGATTCCATCCATCATAGAGGTCTTCTAGGGCAAGAGGGCTGGTGGCAAACTCTATCAGGAATTCACAACTGGTATATCTGGAGCAGTCTATACACTTTGTCAATTGCAGTTATGGCACACAGTGGCACTATTATTCACCAACCAATATTATACAATTCAACATTACAGACTCTTCTCACCCAAAAATCAAATCCCTTTGAGGTACACATCATGTTCCCTTGTCCCTCTGCATTACCCACAAAGAGCACCTAGGTCCTTGAGCAAAACCAATCCGCCAGATGTGCTTGCCTTTGTCTGAGGTAGGACTAACCCAAACTGTCTTCCCTAATATATTCCTCCTTATCTATCCTTCATGGGGACCATACTCCATTCTACAGAATGTGGAAGTTTTGATTGTGAAGTGCCAGCTTGACTGGTGTAGCCTCAGGTGTTAACTAACCAGGTGGCTTTTGCTATGTGTAGATGTCAATGTCTGATGGTTCCCCACCCATTACTTTCAATATGGTTGTTAACAGTCCATTATGCTGCTCAATTTTTCCAGAGACTGGTGCATGTTAAGGAATATGATACACCCACTCAATCCCATAGTATCTGGCTCAGATGTCTATGAGGCTGTTGTCTGACTCAATTCTTTCTGGAGTGCCATGCTGACAGAGGATTTGTTTTTCAAGGTCCAGATGGTGTTCTGGGCAGTGCTGTGAGACATGGGGTAGGTCCAACCATCCAGTGGCGCCTTCCACCACCGTCAGCATGTAACATTTGCCTTGGTGTGTCTGCAGGAGTGTGATGTAATTAATCTGACAGGCCTCTCCATATTTATATTTTGACCATTGCCCCCCCATACCACAGGGGTTTTACCCACTTGGCCCAGCTTGACTGCAGTACACGTTTCACAGTCATGGATAACCTGGAGATGGTATCCATGGTTAAGTCCACTCCACAGTCATGAGCCCATCTGTAATGTTGCATCTCTTTCCAGATGACACAAGGTGTCACGAGCTGCCCACCAAGCCAGAAATAATTCACCTGCAGCAATTTAACCTTGGCAGCCTGACCCACCTGTTCATTGTTGCAATACTCTTCAGCAGCCCAACTCTTGGGTATGTGCGCATCTCCACAACATACTTTTACAGTCAATTTCTCTACCCAGGCAGCCACACTTCAGCAGCCCAGATGGGTTTCCCTCTGCACTGCCAACTGGTCTTTTTTCACTGGTCCAGCCCCCCTCCCCCCAGCATTTGCCACCGTCCACAAACCAATGCAGAGGTATGATATTGGCTATTTCTCTCATTCAGCAATATTTGAGGACAGCTGGATGGCTTTCAGCTCTGCAAGGACCACCTTGTCCTTCATCAGCTTCTGCAACTCACTGTGTATGACTCCAAATGGCAGCTTTCCATCTCCAATTTGTCCCTATGGTATGACAGGAAGCAGCAGTGAAGAGAGCATCACTTTTCCTTTTCTGGTAGTTGATTATATGGTGGAGTCTCCTTAGCATGGTGGCACCTTTTCCTCCTCCTCTTCTGATGGTATGGATATTTTTGCCTTCGTGCCACTGTGATGAATTCCAAGATTCCTGGGTGATTGGGGTTTCCTATTTGAGCTCACTACATAGTCAGAGCCATTCACTTATTCCACGTAGTGTCAGTGGCATGATGTTTAGAAGGGAATTTCCCTTGGACATTCAGTCCAGCACTGTCAGTCCGAGTGCCAGAAAGCGCTGTGCTTCAGTGTCAATCATTTCTGAGGCGGTGCCAACCCCTTCATAACCTGGTCAAGATCTCTTCTTCAGTTGGGGTGTAACAGGCCTCAGATCCTCTTTATCAGCGAATCCAGAACCTCAGGGGTTGTCTTCAAGTCTCCATGGGTACTTTCTGTCAGAGACTCCAGGAAGGACCATGCTTCCCAGCTGCAATGTAGAGCACATTTTTCACATCTTATCCCGTCCTGAGTGGCCCAAAGGCTGCTGCACAATCTTCTGTTGAGTTTGTCCAAAACTTGTTGTTGTTTAGAATCCCACCTAAAATTGTTGCTCTCCTGTGTCACATGACAGAGAGGGCTTACAATCTTGACTATCTTATGGAATATGCATCCTGCAAAAACCCACAGTTCCTAAGAAAGCCTGTGTTTCCTTTTTGCTGCCTGGACACACTACTTTGATGACCACATCCACTGGACTATCATAACATCCATCCTGCCATTTTACTCCTAGGAACTGAATTTGCTGGGCAAATCCTTGATCGTGGCAAAAACAGCCTTTGGGAGGATTTGGATTATTTTCTCCCCTTTCTCAAAAGCCTCCTCTGCAGTGTTGCCCCCATACAATGATGTCATCAATATACTGCAAGTGTTCTGGAACCTCACCCTTTTCCAGTGCAGCCTACATCAGTCCATGGCAAATGGTAAGACTGTGCTTCCATCTCTGGGGCAGCCGTTTCTAGGTGTACTGGATGCCACTCCAGGTAAAAACTAACAGTGGCCTGCACTCTGCTGCTAAAGGAATGGAGAAAAACACACTGGCAATCTCAATTGTGGCATCACTTTGCTGCCCTGGACTTCAGGTCATACTGAAGTTCCAGCATGTCCGGCACAGCAGCACTCCGTGATGGTGCGATGATGGTGTGACTTCATTCAGGCCAAAATACTTCACTGTCAGTGTCCACTCTCCATTGTACCCATGCACTGGCCAATTAGGACTACAGGACATTTCCTCTCCAGCTTGCTCGAGTCTTTCAAGTCTGTCCAGAGTCTTGGACAGCTCATAGCCACAGGTCAGTCAGGAGGAAAAAAGATGATCTCAAATTGCCTGAATCAAGTAGTCACCCGGAGCACTTCTTGTCCTCCTTTCATTGACATCAATGTCAATGCCCTAGTGTATGACAATGGCACACTCCATCCAAACTTCTGCCACATGGATTGTTGTGAAAAACTAGAGAAAATTACTACTGGCTCAAATCAACTGAAGGGGAGGGGGCAGTTCTGTGGAAAGTGGGAGGTGCACTGCCCCATTCCACAACCCCACCTCCAGGAACCTCTAGTCCAGCCCAGAATGATTGTCAGGTACTGTCACACTGAAAGGAATGCCCCACACTCCATGCCTGCAGCCTCAATCTAGCTCCAGAGATAACCAGAAGTCCCACCTGGGAAGCATAGCCACAGGAGACCAGAGCAGGTAAAATCCACTGTTTTAAGATGCATGTGGTAACTTTCCTATCATCCTTGGAGTTTATGATAGCTGAGATTGCACTTGGATCAAAGATGGTAGCTGTATCTTGGTTTTCTCTCTTTTTCACTCCTAACTTCCCCTACTTGGAATATGGGTAATATAAGGTTGGATGGGTGGAATTTCCTAAATTAAATGCTTTATTCCAATTGACTGTTTTGTTTTAAATTTTGCTAAATTCCTGCTCTGCTAAAGTTTGCCATTTAGATTTGGTTTTTTACCCTCCCGAGAATGTTGCAGCATTTCTCTTGTGTGCCCATCTCAGGGAAAAGTAGTACCTTCTTTAAAGAAACTTGCCAAGTGAGCCCACGGGCTCAACATTTATGTACTCTGGACCTCATCTGGATTGATAGGAGAATGCTTGTTATTTGAATCCCTATAGATTACCCCCAGCACAGCTGATTCTCTTGGGTAGTGGATACCATTCTCTATGGTGGTCCACCTTCTTGCACTATTACATCATCCTTGAGAGAGTAGCTTTCCCTCACATTTGACAGGAGTTGCCTCCAGAGGCTAAATGTTTGTCCTCTTCCTGACCTCCCAGCCAATGCCTGCATCACAGGACAGGGATCCCAGTTACCTGGCTAAATTACCACCCAGCACCACACCCATCAGCTGCGATATCCCAGCTCGGAGGTTGCTCTGGGTGTTCCAGCAGCACAGTATACACTTACAGCAGGATGCTGAACCTAAGACTTTATCACCAAGCATCAACAGGAATTTTAGCTGTCAGATGAAAAAATTATGACCAAAAATGGAAGGAGCAAATCAGAAAGCACAACAATTATCTGGTTACAGTACCTGCAGCAGTAACTGGACTTGGGACTTTTGACTCCTAGAAGGTATCTACCTGTAAAAATATCCATTAAAAAAAGTCTGAAAAACATTTTTCACAGATAATTTGCAGCACCTGCAACACTGGCTAATGAAAATCCCAGAGGTCACTGCTTCCACCTAGTCAGTATACCGTGTCCTGACTCCTAGACACAGCATTCTGTTTCATTGCTTCTTGCCTTGACAGAACCAATTCTACCCTACTTGCTGATAAAGAAGAGGATATTTTCAAGACGTCCAAATAAAGGAAAATTTTCCAAGCTATATTGCCATAAGTACTGATAAAAATTATGTCTTTATTTAAGATAATTCATTAAGCAGACATCATCTGTGCATGTCACCCTGTAAGAAGGATGCAACTTGCCTATTTGTTTTAAAAGAAAAGAAAGGGGTGCATTTCAAGGCTGCTTGCAGACTTGTCTCCCAGCTGAGAGATGAAAGGACAGCAGGAAAACAAAAAAACTCTAAGTGCCTATTTCTGCCTTGCCTTCTGCAAGCCTGGTAACAGCAACAAAAGACAGCTGCAACACAGGGAAATGACTGACACAAATACACGGGATCTTGGAACAAAAAAAGCCATTAGCAAACTACAGTATAGGGAAGAAGCAATTCCAGCCTGGTGTACTCACAACCTCTGCTATGCCAACACATGCTTTTAAAACTAACTAAAATTCTAACTCCAACCCTACCAGTAGCACTCTGCATCGCTGATGCACAGGTCTAGGCTAAGGATGCTCAGCTCTGCATCTGGAGCACAGAGGTGTTGAAGATAGTTTCCTTACTCAACGACTCTGTGGAAAAAGAGCATATTCTCCAATTCCTTGGGAAAGAAGTGCTGATTTTAAGCAGCAGAAATGTGAGTCAATTATGAAACTAGTATTTTAACATTAGCAACCAGATCAGAAAAGCTCTTTGATGCTAACTTCATATTAAAAAATCCAAAACAAACAAAAACAATCAAGCCCACAAAACAACAACAGAAAAAAAAACCAAAAAACCCAAAAAACAAACAAACAAACAAAAAAAACAACAATCAAGCCCACAAAACAAAACCCCCACACAATAAGCAACAGTGCTTCCTCTCTTTTCATTAATACAGGCAACCAAGCTGAAGACATGCTTTCCTTTCTAATCAATTTCTGTTTAACCAATCCTAAGAACTCCATTTCAGGTACATTTATGAAAAAACAAGGCAGACCAAAGCTGCCTACACTTAAATAAGGCTGGTTGAAAGTTCTCAAGCCCAGTAAAAAGACACACAAGCATGTCAACAAACTAACATGCCTCCAAAAGGAGTGTTTATATTCCAATATTACTATCTGCAGCTAGTCACCATAGACACAGTATACACCCATGAATTCATAATCATTTAAGCCTGGTGTTTGCAGTCACAAAAATATTGGAATGCCAGTAGTTCTGAAAGGTCTTCAGAAATATACAGGCCATGTAGCTATTGGTATTTGGACAGCAAGGACAAACCAAGAGTTCCAAACCACCATTTTTCACCTGAAGACAGTATTTTCCTGCAGGAAGTACAAGCAGTCAAAACAAACCTGTAGGCAAGCAAGGAACAGAAGTACGAAGTATGAAGACAAGGAATTAATTGAAGAAAAAAGAAAGGATGACTTAAACGTACAATGAACTCATTAGCACTTCACAACACTTCTCCCTATGATGCACCAGTCCAAAAGACTGTTCTTTTTAAGATTTTAAAAAACCCCACTGTAACCATTCAACTAGACAACCATGAAGAGTACAGTTTAAACACTGACAACAACCACTTGTAGGGCTGAGCAATAAATCCTTCCCCTGTCCCATGTACATTCTTTAGCTCAGCTCACAATGCAAGTGTTCACACGGGCACAGGACAGTGTCACACAGGCAAGAGAGCTAGTGTCAGCCTGTCAGCTGACGAATTACAGCTACAGACAATACCTATCTTCTGCAGATGCAGTTATAAATAAAATGTGCAGTTAGAGAGAATTTATCATCCCCTACAATTAAATTAGGGGTTGTGCTCTCCTTTCCTGGCCAAGAGGGAGAATTTAAGTCAATATCATTGCCTAGGTCATGTAGGAACTACAGGAGCAAACACAAGTGCTACAGAGAGCTTTGCCAATTAAAGGTAAGAATAAATTACATGCTTCTTACATTTCAGTCAAGGCAGTACCGTTATGAACAATTAATACTCTAGCCTCATTCCCAACTTGACCTTAAAATAACAGGCAGACAGATTTTACTCTCAGCCTGCTCAAGTAAAATTTTATTTCCATTGAGGAGACATCCACAAAGTTATCAGCAAGAGCGTAAACTACTGAACTCTTCCACAAGCTGACTTAGCATGCATTCAAATAACATGCATTCATCTAAGTCACCTCCCTTTATTACTATGAAAGTTTAGAAGTCACAAAAATTAAAACAGAGAATTATTATATGACTGATCTTTGCTTAAGCCTTCTTGCTTGACCTTTTTTTTCGAAACTGGTTCTGCAAAAGGATTCATAACACATTATAGAAAATTAAATGAACCCAGGTCAAAAGCATTAGTTACAGAGATGCTCCATTACTAAGCGCTGTACAGATACTTACAAAAGGTTATTTCAAGTCACTACCATTGCTTCAACATTTTGTTTAATTCCCTACTGCATATAACACAACAAAATTCTGTAGCCTAGTGACATCTATTTTACTTAACTAGGACTCATCAACTTTCAGATATCTCTTCTGGGTTATTTTTAAGTATTTAGGCTAGAAACAACAGCATGGGACCACAGAAACATCTCTGGTACCCAGATTTTAAGTCAGTAAAGCAGATAAAAAGGTTTCCTGAAACTGTACCTGTTTAGATTAACTAAACCCTGGAATGGCTACAGATTACCAACTGGTGCAAAAATCCACTTTGCTGGCAATAAGCCGTATCTGAACACAGACCTGCCAGGAAGAACACCCCAGTGCCTCCCAACCGTACGCATTACATAGGTACGACATGGGGCAACTTTGGGGTTAGTGAAAATATCCACCGTAATTTCTGTTCTTTTAAAATTGTTTAAAGGAACAGAGTGTAGCGCGATAAAGAAATGCACTAGATTCAATGGGACAAGAAAGGAACGGAAGCCTCCCCTTGCCGTGCTAAACATCTGGCAGGCCAAGTACCTGCTCAGCGCGGGTTCCCCACTCCCGGGTCCGGGTGACGTACAGCCGCCCCGCCAGGCGCCCCCGGAATCCAGAGCCGCCGGGCCCTGCACGTCCCGCTCCCCGCCGCACCCGGCCCGCCGGGCGCCACTCCGGACCCGTCAAATCCCCGCCTCGGGCTCCGGCACAGCCCCCGCCATGCGGCCCGTGCACCGGCTCGGGCTCCGGCGCCGCCGCAAGGTCACTCGGCCGCCCCTCGCCGGACGGGCCCGCGGCGCCTGCGTTCGGCCCGCACAGACTCACCTGCCCGCCCAGCTCCGCGGGCCGGCGTGCGCGGGCGGCGACAGGGAGTCAGGGACGGGAGAGCGGCCGGGGCCGGCCCGAGCCGCGGGCCTCAGCGCGCCGGGCTGCGGCGAGGCGGGACCGGCGCCCCGCTCGGCGCCCCGGGGCCGCAGGCGGGAGGCGCCGCCCGGCCCGGCCCGGCCCTTTGTGCGCGGGAACGCGCCCGCCCGGCCTCCCCCCCCGCGTCTCCCCCGCCGCGCCGCGGGCCCGCAGCGCCGGATCGGGCAGGCGGCCCGGCCTGCCCGGGCGCCGCCGCGCTCTTACCGAGGGATCTGTACGGGAAAAAGGGTTAGAACGGAGCCACCCCGCCCGGGCCCGCGGCGCGCCGAGCCCCGCGCACCGACCGCAGCAGCACAAAATGGCCGCCGCGATGCGGCGCCGCTGGGGGAGGGAGGGAGGGAGGGAGGGGGGCCGCGGAAGGCCCGCCCACTCCGGCCAGAGGGCGCGCGCAGAGGGCGGGGCCGGGCATGGAGCCGAGCGGGCCGGAGCCCGGCGGACCCCGGGGGTGGCGCTGCCGGGGCGGGGGGGGCGGTCTCGGCGGGGGCTCGGCCCGTAGCGGGGCACAGCCGCAGTGCCGTGCCGCGAGCGTGAGCGCTGGGGTCGCACGGCGGTGAAGTACCGGCGACAGTTGGCGGCCTGCCCCCTTGAGCCTTCCTTGAGGCGGATGTCGGGATGCGGGCGCTCCTGCGCACACCCGCCCGTGGCTGTCGCAGCCACCGCCGGCTCGGCTCGGTGCCCTCACTGCTGCCCCGTGTGCCGGGAAGCGGGTGGGCCTGAGTAGTGCCCATCCGAGGGGATCGTCACTGTTCCTCAGCCGTGCTCACCCTCTGGTACAGTCAGAAGACTGTGGGTTCAGCTGTAGATAACAGAGTTGTTCAGGGGCAAATTAATTTAATTTTCTTTTTTTGGTAGTTTTATGCTGGGTTAAAGCCCAAACCAGATTGACACAGAAGAGCAAAAATATGTATATGCTGGAATTGGGTGGATAAATTCTCCCTGGTTCGGGTCAGTTTCCTGGGATAATCCTTGAAATTCTGCTCAGAGGCCACAGACCAGCAGAGGGTTGTTGCCTGTCAGGTTTTGTGACTGAAAGAGTAACTGCTGTGGCCAAGGTGTCCACATAGCACTGGATGCTTTTGGGCTTCAGAGGAAGACACAACATGGCCCAAGGGCTTTTCCCTTCTGTCTTCCTCCTCCTCCAGCTGCAGGAACTGCTGTTGCTACACAAATCTGGCTGCTTCTTTGACATCAGCCTCAGCCCAGTTCCACAAGCATCGCAGGACTCAGGGAGCACAAAGGATGGCTTAAAGCAGAGTGTCCCCAACACTGTACAGCAGTAGATGCTAGTGCTCTTCTGACAGAGCCTGTGAACTGTGTGTGCTGAGAATCTGTGGAAGCAGAGTGGCTTGCTAAAAGTATTGCAACAGGGAGAAAAAAAAAGGTTGAAAATACAGTTTTCAGATTTGTATTTTAACCTGAATATTTCAGAAGTGGTCTTAACATTGAGGGTGTCTAGAAGAGAAAAAAATTGCAGAAAGAATTAAAATAGAAAGGAACTGGAAAATAACCCTTAAGTTTTGAGATAAATAGAAAATTATTTTATTTTACCAAAACATCAGCATAGTGTTTGTGTAATGGGTTTTTTGACAGCACTGTATTTCTTTCTGGAGTTTCATCACTTAAAAAAACCTACAGACTCATAGCACACCTGCCCTGAGAACCACTTCCTTCTCCTCCAAAATAGGTCTTCCTAGATCCCACTGGACTCCTTTGCTTTGCTGTTCCCACTGAGAGCACATGGCTCTTGGTAGTTCAGGGAGGTGTCTGTGCCGATTTGTGACATTTCTCCTTTTTCACTGTCTAGGGGTCCAGCTTCTCTGATGTTAGTGTGCATGGTTAAAATGATCATGAGTGCTCAGACATTTGCCAAACTTGCCTGGTGTGGCTGGCCATGGAGTGGCAGCCCTTCCCAGGGAACGGGAACTCCTCCACAGACCTGGCTGGTCTCTGCCTGCTCTGATGCCGGTTGCAGACAGACCGTGATTGGATCAGTTGGGTAAATTTGGGTCCAGAGCTTCCCCTCACAAAGAGGAAAGTAGTAAATGTGGACAAACTAAGCTTTGTGGCCCAGGAAGGGGCCCAAACTGGTGAGAACAGAGGCAGGCATCACTACTTTCCTCTGTCCCCTTTGTTCATCAGACCCGGCCAAGACTTTAGGCAGAGACCTCCTTGCTCCCATCCTTGCTGAGCTGCTGCAGTTTTGCATTGTGAACTTCAGAGGATTTCTCTGCAGGGATGTCACCATGCTGGGAACATCACAGTCCATGCCAGTTGAATGTGGTATGGGGCTTGCGGCCCCAGGGGCTGAGCAGGACATGTGGCACAGGGAAGCTGGGGCACAGCCGATGCTGCTCCTCCCCTGGCCAAGATGGAGAAGAGCTGCAGCTGGAGCGTGTGCCAGAAATGGCTTTGGGAGCCCAAGAACACCGTCCCTGGGCTGCGCCCCTTGCTGTTTCCCAAGAGCCCCATGGTGATCAATCACTGCACCTCCAACAGATTGCTCTGCCTGTCTCCTGCCTTTGTGCAAAGAGCGAGGCTGGCGGGGCTCTGCAGTGTAAAAGCTGCCCCAAGGAACCAGACAGGCTGGAGGAACGGGCACCAGAGATCTCACCAAATCCAGCCAAGAAAGGGGTAGGAAGTGAGAGCAAACAGGGACGGCAGAAACCAGGGCAAGGGAGACTGGGAATGTGGCGGGAAGGTGGCAGAAAGGTGTCTGGGCTGAATGGGAGCCTGGCGAAAGAGGAGGAGAGGGCCTTCCCTCAGCCTCTATTTCTCTACTGTTTCTCGAGATGTGAACCAGGAATTACATGTTGTCAGGAATGGGCCAAATATCCAGTTTACTGCAATTCTCCCAGTTGTGGCTGCTTGGCCATGACAGGAAGAAGCCCTAAAAAGGGAAAGAGGGGAAAAGCAGAACCCAAACTGCACACCTTTGGTGTGGCAATTTCTCCCATCCCTTCCTGTTGGTGAGGAAGCTTTGCCACACAGAATGACAGGACAGGGGAGGGGAGAAGGGGCCTGTGGACAGGAGCTCTCACAGCTGGGTCACACCAAGGGGGTGGCCCACAGAGGTGTCCAAAGGAGCCTCCGGATGCACCAATCTCCCCCCAGGTGTGGTGGGCAGATTCTGTGTGACACAATGTCGCTGGTGATGTGACGATGCACTGATGTGACATCACCATGATGTAACAATGCCCCTGGCTATATTTAGCAAGGAGACAGCTGCTGTGTCTCTGGAGCAAGAGTAAGAGTGGGATCACAACACCATGAGAGGTCTTGGCAAGAGCTGTGGAGCACCGTCCCACTGCTGGTGTCCTGCCGAAAGGCAGAGGCACTGCTGAGTGCACTGGGAATTAGGGGGGAGGGGGACCACTGGGCCAATATAGAGGGCTCTGCTGGGGAGCCTGGGACATGGGGTGATGCTCTAGGGCTTCAGGACTGCCATGCAGGAGGCTTGTTAGGCAACACCTGAGTGTCTGTGTCTTCCTATCTCAGCCCCAGAAGACCACACCTGGGAGAAGGAGATACCAGGAAAATGGACCCTGAACTGCTGAACCTCCCACTCGCAGTCAAGATCCCTGTGGCACCTGGATCTAAGCCTGTCTTCTGCAGGGGAAAGCTGGGCGAAAAGGTAAAGGAAATAGAAAAGGGTAGAAAATATCTTTCATAGAGTCCCCATCATGCAAAGATTTTCTTGAGGCCACCTGCTCTACAGCAGGAGCTGCAGCCCTTCAGCTGGGCAGGACTGAGCAAGGGAAACTCTAGGCTCCATGGAATACGAGGAGAAAGCATTTGTCCATCTTTGCACTGGTTTCTGGCACTGTGCATGTGTGTGGCTGGGCCCCTGCCCTCAGCAGACAGCTGTGTGTCCAGGTGCCAAGGCAGCTCGTTCCTCTAGCTCATCCCACAATGTTGGGCCAGGCCCTGGGGCACTTGTGAGGGAGATTCTGTTTGCCTTCTTGGCACCTTTGGAATAACTTGGGCTTCCCTGCCTGGGGTATACACACACTGTTGTCCTCCAGTTTGCACTGCAGCTTCCCAAGATAGAGATTTTCTGGAGGTGGAGGTAGCCAACACAGCCCTTGGGCCTGCCTAACCCAAGGAGACTGGTTTCATTCACTCTCCACTGGCTGCATTTGAACCTTTGAAGGTTAATTTTTGGATGGGTCTGCAGTTCTTCCTGGTGGCCTAAGATACCTATTTGCTGGTGGGGTTGCTGTGCAGTTTGTCTTTTCTCCCTTAACCCATCACAACCCAGCCCTGTAGTCTGTCTGTGCAGGTCTCTGTGCCTACAGAAGGACAGAGAAGACCTTTACCTTTTCACAGGTACCATGTGGTACCTCTTCGCTCCACTCTCCTGCCGCCTTCATACTCTGGAAACTCTCTCTTACAGCTCCACCGGCCGTTTCCTTATTTCACTCTGGATGATCCCTACTGCCACCACCTCAGCCCAGCATACAACTGCCTGCATGACCCTGTCCTTCAGGACTACCACAAACGCAAGGATGTGCTGCATTTGCTGAAGAAACAGGGCTTTGTCACCAGAGAAAACAAGGTAGGTTTGGACATCAGGCTGATCAAGAACAGCCCTCTTCAAGCAGGGCTCCCACAGCCCTTGCTGCAGCTGATGCTGCCAGAGAACAGGGCTGTGCGTTGGTGTCCCTGGCAGGAGAAGCAGCACCAACATCCCCCTGGAGAGCCCCAGACCTGCCCTTCTCAGCCTGCCCCACGCTGCCTGTTCAGCCCTGGCTGGGGGGACAGCAGTGGCCCCAACACCAGGGTATGAGGGGAGGGCTTGGGGGCAGCTCCTCTCCCACTGGGCTCAGGCTGTTTTGGGGAAGGCCAACTGCATGACTTGACAGTTTTTGGGGGATTCTGCCCTCATCCCTCCATAGGTGATTTGCACTGTGAAGGAGTTCAACGAGTACAGGCAGTACCTGACCAGGATCAAGCTACAGTCAGAGCAGATCTTGGGGCAGCAAGAGGTAGGCAAAGCGTTGTGTTCAGGGCACGGGACTGTGCAGGGCAGTGCTGCTGGGCCGGGCACAGTGGCGGGGAAAGGACTCCATGGCTGGGAGCTGAGCCAGCACAGGGCACTGAGCTGGGCACGGGCAGCAGGGCCATGTGCAGGCACACACCGTGCTGAGGGAAGCCCTTCTCCCCTGCCCTCGTGGCCTGGCTGAAGCAGAGTGCCGGCCTGGGCCCTCAGTAATCCTCAGCATGCAGGGGCCGAGCAACATGACCCACAACCTGGTGTCACTTTTCAGGAAGGTGTCACTTTTTTTTTTCACTTTTCACTTTTTTTTCTCTTCTGACATCCTGGGCCAAATTAAAGCATGGCCCCAACCTGCCAAGAATCACCAACACTTCCTGTCAGGGGAAGCTGCAGCCTCAAAAGCCTTCCAGCCTACCCAAGAGCCAAAAATTGGGGGGATGCAGAAAAGGGAGAGCAGCTCTGAACAAGGGCCAAACTTACTCCAGAGCTGAGCTGGGCCAGAAGGATGCCAGCACTGCTGCTGACTCCCAGAGGAAGCCAGATGGCACTGACAATGGCCTCTTGAATGCTGTGTTTGAGCAACTAACTGCAGCAGAAGCCAAGAAGCTTGAAGAGCTGGTTGAGACTGTGCTGTACAGAGTGTTGGAGCGGTTGAAGATTCCTAGGAATCAGCATGTCAGCTTTTTACAGAGGGTTGCCCGGGAAATCAGAGGAAGACTTTTAGGCTGCATGAGAGTAGAACTTTTGGATACTTCTCTAGATCACCATCAGAAAATGGAAGTGATGGCGAAAGAGCTTGTAGCAACAGTGTTGGAGATCTTGGGGGACCGTCTGGCATCCAGCACATCCAAAGCTGCTGAGGCAGGGGTGGCAGCCAAGTGGGAGGACCTGTCTCTTGCTGGAAGAGCCACCCAAGCAGACAAATCCAAGGACACTGCAGACAGAGTACTTTCAAAGACCTCCCTTGACACACTCACCAGAGAAGTTGTTGAGAGTGTTCACTACACCTTGGAATCCTCTGTAACTTCTCAGTTTGAACAAGACACTGGCTGTGAGTACACTGAAATCCTGGAGCTTCCTGGGGGAAATGTCTCCAACAGACAAGTGCAGTCGTCCCAGACATGTCCAAGGCAGGCCATGGAAGCTGGACAAGGATTCCCCAGAGCATCTGAACAGCAGAGCCTGAAAGCAATGTGGCTTGCCCCTGCAGAAGGGGCTGGGTGTGCCAAAACCATGGAGCCTGAAGGTTGTGCAATGGTGAAGGAGAACTTGGAAAGAAAAAGGAGCCTAAACTCACCAGCCTTAGCCAACACTTTGGATATAAGGACCATGTCAAATCGGATTGCTGACTCAGTATTAGAGCGGATCAGTCAACCTGGGCCTGCACCAGCCCTCAACAAGAACTTTCAAGGACCTGTTGCAAACCCACCCACATCCCAAGGTGGAATGGAGAGCTGTGCCACTGAGGACATTCTCCCTACCGTGGACCCATTGCCTTCCCAACAGCCCATCCCTCCAGCCCAAGCCAGAGCACGGCACATAGCAGAGCGCCCAAAGCTCATCTGATGCAAGTGAGGTGTGTGACTGGAGAGCTGAAGAGCCCTCAGACAGCAAACACAGACCACATTCTTGTGGTGGCAATAAAGAGTTTATTTCCAAGGCCTTGTTTGTGCTTTCATTAGCTAGACCATACTGTCTCTGGTCATTTTCCCTAGTGTAACCTGTGCTATCTTCCATTCTTCAGCCTCTATCATGCTGAGACCAAATTTTATAGGGAATTTGAGGTAGGGAGGCAAGAAGTAGCCAGCATTTTTGTCTTGTTTAGCAAGCTTTGCTGTTGAGCAAGTGGAAGGATCAGTTTGGATCTTCTCTGCTTTCTCTGCAAAGGACTTCAGGTGTCACCTGTTGTCGTGGGTTTACAGGAAGCAGGTTTTCTGGGAATGGAGTGGCCAGAGGCCAATAGGTGTTCAGATTTTAAACTGACACCAGGCTTGGCCACTGAGGGTGGATGCGCCTCTGAGAACACAGGGGTTAGAAGCAGAGCACTCCCTTGGGCTCCCTCTTTGATTTCCGGCCAGCAAAGAGGCAAGGCCTCCCCTGCCCGGCTTCGAGCTGGGCGGGGGGGGAAAACCTGCGGCCCGGCAGAGGTAGGCCTGACCCCTCAAGATGGAAGGGTGGTGGGGGGCACCAGGAGGTGTTGGGCAGCCCCCCCCAGGAGAGACAGAGGGAGAGAGGCCCCGAGAGGATTTGGGCAGCCCCCCCCAGCTAGAAGATGAGAGAGAGAAAGCTGGTACGGGCCTGTGGCCTTGAAGTGATATCGGCCTGTGAAGAAGGAGGGGGAAGGGGGGAGTGCAGCAGGGAAGGAGCCTGGCCCATGCAGGAGTTTGTTAACCCCTTTCTGGACAATGAAGACCTCACAGAGCATTTGGACCTTTCCCAGAGGGGAGATGGAGTGGATGATAAAGAAGAAATGAGCAAATGAATGACAGTCGGAGCAGTGAGTGAGGCTGGGAGAGTAAAGAAGAGGCCGGAAAGGGATGATGGAGTAGCTGGTTGCTGGACTCTTTTGGTACAGCCATGGACAGAACCATGCTTCCTCGCGACACAGAGGCTGCATCCAGGGGGGAGGCGATGGCTCAGAACTGAGAGGGTTCAGTTTGGAGACGCCCCGGCCCCAGGGGGTAGACAAGTATGGGGGGGACAAGAGGTCCCGAGAGTGATGAGGAAACTGTGCTTTTTTGGAACTGGTCAAAGCACCCTTAAAAGGATAACCCTTGAAGCAGCTCTGTTCCTTGTCCAGTGGTGGGAGCGCTGGGCATGCAAGGAAGAGGTCACCATGGCCCCAAGAAGGACTCCTCTCCTCTTGATGGACTGGAATTGAGTATTTAAAGGGTGATGGATGGAGAGTTGAAATTTGGAAGATGTATTGGAAATGTGGGGGGAGGAGGAAATGCTTTTTTTTTGTGGAGTTTTCATTTTCCAGGTGTGTGTGTGTGTGTGTGTGTGTGTGGTTTGTTTTCCTTTTGTAGTTTAGTTAATAAACTTTTTTTTTCTAAGGTAGAGGCCTGCTTTGCTTATTTCCTGGTCACATCTCACAGCGAACACCAGGGAAATATATTTTCATGGGGCACTGGCATTGTGCCAGTGTCAAACCATGACACCTGTAAATCATTTATTTATGCTCAGCATGAGCACTCCACATGATTCACTGTCAGGGAGCAGCAGGAGCTGTCACAGGACAGGTGAGCAGGAACTGAGCTGGGAGGGCACTGCCCTGTCCAGCACAGGACAGGCCAGTGGTAAATGGGAGCAAAGCAGAGACAGTGACAGTGACCAGATGAGCACTGGAAAATCCTACAGCGATGAGGCAGGTCAGAGGAGGAGATCCTGGCTTGGACCAGGATCTCCATCATCACAGAAATGGCTGACCCGGCTCAGGCAATGGCCTGAGGTCCAAGCGCAAAGGTCTGCGTTTAGGCAACATTCCTGAGAAGCGGGGAGGAAGTTCCCAGTGAGGTGTCCTTCAGCTACTTCCCCTCAAGGGCCTGGCTGTAGTGGTGTTATTGGGAAGCTGGCCCCGAGCTTAGCAGTTCTGCTTCCCTACATTCCAGCCGAGACAATCATACTTGTGGCAGGGCAATGCACCCAAGGAGCAGCCCCAGAGAGCAGTCACAAAAGCCTCTGTGCCTGGCTGAAGCAATTCCCTGCCTAAGACTCTCCACTCCTCCCTGCCTGGCTACTCTGGGGCCTGCATGGCAGTGGGAAGGAGGGGAGTCTGAGCCAACAAGGGTTTTTTCCTGTCTCTAGACCTCTGCCAGAGCCCTCAGCTTCACCCTGCTTGTACTTGTTTTTGTCAGAGTGCTGCTGGAGGTCACACAGGTCTAGCTGACCTCCAGACTGCTCCCAAGGTGCACACAAGGATGGGAGCTGAGTGACTCACCAGGTCAGTGTGCCATCATCATAGCAGAATTCCACTTCTGGGTACCTTCTACTTTGGGACAGTTTTTCACCCCTTCTTTGTTGACCAGAGCACCAGAGGCTGGGAACTGGCTACATATCTCCAGGGATGGGTGCCCACCTGTGATGGTGGTCACAGGGCTCTCAGGATGAGGGAAGAGACAAGAATTTGACTCCATATTTCAGAAGGCTTGATTTATTATTTTGTGATATATATTACATTAAAACTATACTAAAAGAATAGAAGAAAAGGTTTCATCTCAGAAGGCTAGCTAAGCTAAGAATAGAAAAACAAGAATGATAACAAAGGTTTGTGGCTCAGACACTGTGTCCAAGCCAGCTGGGCTGTGATTGGCCATTAATTCCAAACATCCATATGAGACCAATCACAGATCCACCTGTTGCATTCCACAGCAGCAGATAATCATTGTTTACATTTTGTCCCTGAGGCCTCTCAGCTTCTCAGGAAGAAAAATCCCAAGGAAAGGATTTTCATAAAAAGATGTCTGGGACACCCACCCTCAGCCTGTGCCCTTGGCCAGAGCAAGCACAGCCCCATCCAGGGAGTGGCTGGGAGGGACACACAGACAAGCAGACATTTCTACATCACTGCGCCCAGACATCCTGATTTAGCTGGGAGAACAGAGAAGGCTGAGGATTCCTCACCTCCTCATTCTTTACAGGGCTGTCCACTTGCAGATGAGGCTCTACAGGCCTTTCTGTGGTCCCTGGGGTTATATGTCCCAAAAGCAAGGAGTTAACACCCACCAGGGGACACCCTAGCCCAGTATCTGGGGACTGTCTGCACTTGCAGTGCCCTTGTCTTCCCCCAACATGGCACCAAGGCCATGTTGTTTCAGGGAAGCCTGTTTCAAGGCAGCTGAGGCAATCCAGCAGCTCACTGAAAAGGAAGGGCCCCACTCCCTCCTCCATTCCACCCCCCCTACATCCCTCACAGACCACCTGGTCTCCCACCTCACTTGTAACCTGAACAAAAGACCAGACGTGGCACAGATGAGATGGAAGAAATGTGTCTGTGAGCGGAGATGAACTGACGTAACCCACTAGTTCTCCTTTGGGAGAAGCTGCAGCTTTTAAGAACCTTGACCTTCCTAACACCTTCATGACTTCGGGCCTCGATCTCTGCCAGCATCCAGCCCTGACAGCAGAGGTCACACAGTCCTCCAGTCCTCAGATACAAGCTCCTTTTATGGTACCTGTAAACACTAAGCACTTCAGACAAAATGGATAGTTTACATGGTGAGACAGAGGAAGGTCCAGGCAGAGGCTGGGGCAGGAGATGCAGGTTCAAATCCTTGTGGCCTGGACAGAGTCCTCAGCTGGTGTCCCCTGCTTTGCAAGGAATAGTCAAGGCGATGAGTGACTCCATATGTCCCAAAAGCTTTCCTGCATGGCTACCTGTAAGCACTCAACTCTGTTCAGGTCTCTATGTGGTCCACCTCACTCAGAACACCCATGCTCCTTCTTGTTCCGTCGTCATGGGATGATGAATGCCTGAGCTGGTTTCCCCAGCCCACTGCACCCACAACCAGTTCTTGCCACTGTTCACCATGGCTGACAAATGGTATAGGACAACAGGACCTCTAAAATAATTCAACAGGACCTCAGCAAATAATTCAACTTTTCCCATCTCATTTTTTTGGGTGTCCCGCAGACAGTCCATGAGTGTGGCAGAGCCACAGCCCTGCTCCACACAGCCCCAGCTTGGCACTTGTCTCCACAGGCCAGTTCTGCTCAATCTGCCAGTGCTGTGCTGCACCCACATCAAACCAGCACTGGGGCAGCATCAGGACAGGGAGCCTCCCATCTCTGCCTCCTGCCAGTCCTGCAGGGCTCCCGAAGCAGACCTGCCCCCGTTCCTCTGGGTTGAAGATTGCAATGCAAGTTGTTTTCCATTACCATCTGTATGGCAGATTACCTTTGTCAAGTGGGCAGTTTGCTTTATCTCTCTCTTTGAGTGACCACATTCACACCTCCCTCGGGAGGGGACATCTGCTGATAACAGACTATTGAATATCAGTGCATGACTGATAAAGAACTGTAACATCCCATTGTGAGATGCTCCGCCCAGAGGGGGGAGCCAAGCATTCCTACCCAGATATAATTCAGAGGTTTTTGAGACACCAGCACGGCTTTCTCAAGATTCCCCAGAGGAACAGCAGCTGCCTCTCCTCTACTGGATCTTCAGAAGAAGAATACATCCTTCTCTACAGATCCCCCTTGCTCCAACAGAACCACACCTGATACTTCAGGAAGACTGCAGCCACATTTCCAACTGGACTGCCACCGACACCCTGACCCACAGGGTGTCAGGTTGGGTTCTGACTCTGTCAGTGTTGTTCTAGTGGACTGCATTGTTTATTTTATTTTTTTTCTTTTCCCTATTAAAGAACTGTTATTTCCTGCTCTCACATTTTTGCCTGAGAGCCCCTTAATTTAAAATTTATAGCAATTCGGAGGGGTGGGGAGGGTTTACATTCTCCATTTCAGGGGAGGCTCCTGCCGCCTTCCTTAGCAGACTCCTGTCTTTCCAAACCAAGACACTCTGGTCTCTACCTTCCCACAGGGCTGATTTAGTGCAAAGTTCCATGTAAGGATTGGACTAAAAACCTACATGAGAATTATACTAAAAACTGGCCTCTCATTACTCAGGAGCTTTGAGGAGGTGGCAGAACTTCTGTGCATCTCTGGTGGACAAGGGCAGGGACACCCTTCACATTTTCAATGGAAGGAAAGACAGCGGGGAACTTCTCTATCAGAGGGGTAGCCTTATGGTTGCCCTGTCCTGTAAAACATCAGGCAGCTGCCAAAGCTAAGCCCTTTCTCCACCTCAAGCTGAACCTACAGACAGGTTGTTCTGGTTTGAAAGCAAAACCAGTGAGAGACTCCAAGTCAGAAATACAATTTATTAGGAAAAGGAAAAAAACAAACAAAACAAAACATGCAATAATACAAAAGAAAAACCACTGACAGAGTCAGAATACAACCTGACACCCTGTTGGTCAGGGCGTTGGTAGCAGTCCAATTGGAATGGTGGCTGCAGTCCTCCTGGAGTGGCAGATGTGGTTCTGTTAGAGCAGTGATTCTGTAGAAAAGTGTAGTCTTCCTCTGAAGATCCAGTGGAAAAAGCAGCTGTTCCTCTGAGAATCCAGTGGAAAGGCTGATCTGGTGTCCCAAAAACTCAGATTATATCCAGTTAAGAATCCTTGGCTCCTCCGTCTGGGCGGGGCATCTCACAATGGGATGCTGTAATTTTTATCAGTCATGCAGTGACATTCAATAGCCCATTAACAGCAGATGTCTCCCCAGAGGGAGGACTGGTTTGTGAAAGAGATGAAGAGAACTGCCCAATTAACAGAAGATAACTGTCAGACGTCTAACAGATGGCAAACAGAATACACATTGCTTTGTAATCTAGGACACAGGTCCAAAATCCACCTGTGATCCACAACATCTGCCCAGCCTTTTCAGGAGCTGAGGTGGCACATGGGCAACAGACATGAGGGCATGGTGTCTATCAGCTGCCATGAGCAGAATTGCTTTTACTATTTCTGTTTGCAGGCATAGCAAAAAGTTCTTGTAAGGCTCTGTGAAAAGGAGACTCAAACCAGCCAGAAATCCAACAGCACAAGCAAGAGCACCCAGCACTGCAGAAGTGCTGGCCCCATTGGAACACTTCAGTCTCCCACAGCCAGCAGCAGGTAATGGACAAGCCACTGGTGCCTCCTCTCAAGGACCTGTGTCCCAGCTGCCCTCTAGCACTGGGTCCAACTGTACTGCCCATAGAAGCCCAGAACAATCCACAAGCTTGTTCAAAGGCCAGCTGCTGCTCTGGCCATCACTTCTTTAACTGATCCAGGTGTCAGGTCATGGTGACTGCAGGAGTGAGCCTGAGTCTTGGAGCCTGAGTTGAAGCACTTGGTTTGTGGCCTTTTCTGATTTGTCAAAAATCAGCTCATTTCACAGAAAAGCTTTGGGGAACACTCAGAAATTGGGCTGCAGACATTCCCCTAGGAAAGGACTGTGTGAGGTTACAATGTTCCTGGTCTTCCTTCTGTGCTCCATTGCCCTACAGCCCACCTACAACACTTCTGCCAGCCCGACTGGTGGGAAAACTCAGTGGTATGCCAGCATATGTGATCCTAAACTGGTGGTGTGACAGAGCAGCCCTCACTGGCTTTGTCTGAAGTGCAGCAGCTTTTCCTAGTCTGACAAGACAGTGACCACCCCCCAGAGGACCAGCAACACAATCTAGAGCCTGGGCTCACTCCTGTGTGGCTGAAATAGCACAGCTGGCATCTGCCCTGCAGCTCCACAACACTGTGCAGCACGAGTCTCGAGCACCAACAGACTGCTCCCAGTGGTTTCTTGGACTACTAGCAAGGAAAGATAAGGGAATGCTCTAGTCTGAACATACAAATGTCCCCATCAGGTCAGCCTAACAGCCCAATTAATTACATCTCCATCAGCAGAGACCCCGCGGGAGGCCATGCAGAGGATGCCTGTGTGGCCACCTCCTGCAGTCCACCTGCAGCACTCTCAGCTACTAGAGAAGGGACATAAGCAGAATATCCCTCTTACCCTCCAACTGCCCATAAACTTCTCTCATACCTTTATGACCCTGAAAGGCTCCAGAAGACATGTGTAAAGCAGTATTGTCTTTTACCTGTTTCAAACCATTCTCTTCCAAGATTCATTAAGTGTCCTTTGGTAGTTGCCTGAGAATTAAGAACAACAGAACCAGCCCAAAGCATGGTTTCCAAGTGCTTACTTCATGCTGATTCTCAAATCTTATTCAAGAGCACTGACATTCAGGCTGAAATGTGCAGCCCCACGCAGATGTAATCATGCTGCAGAAATTCACAAAAAAGACAATTCACAAAAGATACAGCCATGAAGATTGTATTTATTACTATTAGAACAGAGGAAAAGCTACTTTACTGATTGGTATTTACAAATCTGTTGGCAAAGACAATAATATCCAGTGTCTTTTATGAGCATGTTTTACAACCCTTTCCAGAATCACTCACTTTTATTAGCAGCAAATGCCTATGGTTTGATTGACTGCCACTGGCTGAGTGCAATAAGTAACATAGATCACCACTGCAGTGGCTGCAGGCAAAGCCTGACACAGACACAGGCACCTGCAGCTCAAAGAGGAGGGCAGGTCCCACGTGGCTGCTCCAGCCCTTGGCAGGCAACAGGACAGCCTGAGCTCGTTCAGCAATTCAAATCTCAGGACAGCATGTCAGAGCTGGTAACCTCTGCCTGTCTCTACACTTCTGGGGGAGTAGCTTCACATGTGAAGAACAAGTTGTTCAGCACTACAGAAGGACAGAACAAGCTGAGAGGCATCAAAGCATGGAGATGGGTGTGTACGTGAAACAAATGCGGGCACATTTCGTGGGCATGCTTGACAAAGCTTATCTTGACAAGGGAGCAAGATTTCCTGGACCACAGGATCATCTGGTATGAGGAACCTTTATTCAGCTGGGCACAAACTGAATTCCTGCTCTGGAGTTCATACGAACATAGGCTCTGAGAACCCTCTTAGAAAGACTCTGCACACGGCACCTCATGCCCACACTGGTACTGATTCAGGCATCAGCTCTAAACCTCACTGTCGGCAGGGCTCAGCTCCCCACTGCAGTCTGAAGAGGATGATCCCAGGTCCCCGCTGGAAAGGGAGGGGGATACAGAAACACAAATGCAACCTTGCATGATACTGGCAGACTTTGCACTGCAACAGTAATCGCAAAACACACTTTTTTGCAGCAGACCTGCCTCCAGCAAGGAAAACACCTCAAAGGAAGAGCATGGATACCACAGTTGACTACAGGCAGTGCCAGCATTTCTCAAGCACACACCACTGTTGTTGCTCTGCCTGGAAGGGTGTACCTGAGCACAGGAGCACTTCTGACTGTTGTGGGCTTTCTTTAGACCTGGGCTGAGCCTGAAGGGTGGGTCAAACTGGTACTTAGTTCCTGGCAGAGTGATCTGGGAAGGATGTGGTATTAGGAAGGGGGGTGCGAGGAGCTGGAGCTGTGAAGGCTGCTCTGAGCATAGGCTCAGGAGCTCCTCAGCAAAGCTGGTGTCAGCTCATGCTGTCTGTAGCAAACAGGAGCTGCAAGGCCACTGGGGTCACTGCTCCAGAAGATATGGCCCTCATTAAGAGGATGCCAAAGTGGTTGTTTACTTGTTTGTTGTTAGGTGTGTGGCTTTCCTGTTGTACCAAGCATCATGGTGTGGGTGGGTACTCAGCACAGGGCTGGTCTTACATGCTGCTGCACAGCTCTACAGTTCTTGAACCTCTGCACTTTCACAGCCCTCTACCAACAGCACTGTGGGACGTCAGAACAACTCTGATATCTCCAGCCAACAGCCTGCAGAGGTGAACAAGGCTGGCCCCATAATAGTAGGATTACTCCTGATGAGGCAGCATCTTCCCTCAGACCACATTTTGCCACAGCACAGGAGTGATGTTTTCCTACCTCAAGTCAACTCTGCCTCCAGAAGGGAAATGAAGAGTCTCACTACCCCATGTAGCAGTTCCTCACACATGTCACAGCCCTTTCACTGAGCACCCAATCTTGTGGCTCTCAGGAAGAGGACTGCACACTGAAAGGCCAGGAACTGCTAAACCTGATCTGGCATGCCCAAGGATTTCCTGGTGCTGACAGAACCAAGCCTTCCAGAAATGTCCAGTCCTTGTGATCATACATTGGGAGATGCTGAAGGGCTAACCCAGGGCATGACAACAGTAAGGACAATGGAAGAAACCTAAGTGGAGAGGAGAAGACTTAACCTAGGAACTCCTTAGAACAATGTTTTGCAGCATGGGGCCAGTGGCTCAAACCAGCCCTTTGATGAAGCTCGTGTCCAAGTGTACTATTAGCATGCGGAGAAAAGACATTTCTTTGCGTGTGTTCTCAAAGATAACACGAGGGTCGTCGGACTGGCAGCGCAGGCAGTTGGGGGCCATCACCATGGCCAGGTTATTCACATCCATCTTTGTTCTGCCCACATTTGATGGCTGAGCAAAGATCTGCAGATAGCAAGAACACATTCAGATGGAGCAGTGGGAAAGGGCAAGGAAGTCCAAACACACGGCCCAAGAAAAGGTGCAAGGAGAGCAGACATAAAGCCTGCCTTAAGGACAGTGCCCCATCTGCCACGCGTCCACAGGGAAGAGCACTGTGCTCTGACACAACCAACAGAGCAGCAGCCTTGGCAGACAGGAAGCCAACCCCAGGCTTTACAAGATCAGGATCAGGGTTTATTGCTCCCATAAGGAACAAGGCCAGCATCAATCCCACCTTAAGTACAGATAAGAGGTCTTAAAATTGTGCTGATGGTCCCACCACAGCTGTCCCACTAACTGTGCCTCACATGCTCCTGGCCCCAGTGCAGGGCTGTGGGGGCTGCCTACCTGCAGGAAGTGTATGAGGTAACACAGCACCAGTCTGTTGAGCTCCGGCAAAAGCTGCACCACAGCCACGGCAGCATCGGGGTTCTCATAGTTGCTGATACACTCTTGGTAGAACTGCTGGGGGATCACAGGCTCCTCCAACTCCCGATACCACAGCTTGAGGAGAGAGGCTGGGCAGAAAGCAGGTGCATGAGAACAGCTCTGGTCACTTCCCCACCCCCTTCAGGGGCAAACTTAGCAGTGAGAGAGATGGCAGAGAAGGGATTTCTGTGCTTGTGCTGCTTCACCTTAATTCAGTCTTGGCTCTGAAATGCTCAGGGACCCAAGCAGACCAGTTCGTGGCAAATACTGGCTGCTACCTACCTGCTCCTCTAGGAAGCAGCTCTGGGGCTGCCTAAAGAAGAGGACAAGGAGACCTGAAAGACTCCCACCACTGTGCCCAGCTTGCACAGCCTTACTACATCAGAGACAGAGATTTCTCCCCACACCCAGTGTTTCCTCTATGGGCAGTGTTTGGAAAGGCAGTGAAAAGACACAGAACAAAATCCCGGTCAATGCAGACAGCTTGTGTACACATTCTCAAGCAGCAACACACACACTGAGCTGTTCTTGCACCTGCCCCTCCACACTGCGCCGTGGCTGAGGCTGCAGCAACACACCTGCAACAGTCCTGTACCTGGTATGTTGGGGTCACTGAGACTGTTTGGGATTCTCCACTGATCCACCTGCAATTTCAATGCATTGACTTCATCTATGTCACCTGGTATCCTGCAGAGACACAGAAAAGGTCCTTTTGAGTGAGCCAGGCAATGTGCTTGGTGAGGCAGCAAAGCATGGCTCCGAAGCTGCTTCTTGGGCCTCAGGGAGAAGGGAGCAGGGAGAAGGCCTCAGGCACCAGTGGCAGTTACAGCAGCAGTTCCTCAGAGAGAAAGGAGGTGCTTATTTTTATACACCATCTTGAAGTGGGGGCTCCAACTAGCTCAGATATCAACTATCGCTGTTCTCAGGAGTGAATATTTTCTGTAATCAGGCTTCTTTGCAGCGCGTTCAGACCAAAGATGAGCAGCATCTCTGGCTAAATATAGTTATATATATACACACGTATCTATCTATTATCTATCTATCTATCTATCAAAAAATATACCCATACAAGGTAAAGTTGAGCCTTTTAACAACTATCTTAAGTTTAGGTACTGAAAAACTAATTCAAATCTTAAATGCAAAACAAAACCACACACACAAAGAAAACAACAAAGAAAACCCAAACCCAAAGCAGAATCCCCCATGCTCACCACAGAGATTCTGTGTCTCTCTTTACTCCTTGTGTCTTGTGCAGCACTGAGGCTGATGTGCTGCATTAGATGAAGGGCTCTGCCAGGATGCCGGAGCTCCTCCCTCCCCTACACTGGCTAACCACCA
Source organism: Camarhynchus parvulus (assembly GCF_901933205.1). NCBI lineage: Eukaryota > Metazoa > Chordata > Aves > Passeriformes > Thraupidae > Camarhynchus > Camarhynchus parvulus. Next base: position 14,498,190 of record NC_044590.1, read on the forward strand.
TTGCCAAATCTGATGAAAGCTCATCGCCCTGCCTGGGGATAAGTTGTCTACATAGTTAAGCCACAACTACACCAGTCCCCTCTGTGCTAACACATGCAAACTAGCTAATGACACTACAAGAGGTGATTCTTGAACCTGAGGAAAGTCAGATTTTGTCCAGCCCATAGTGAAGTGCTATTCTTAGGGAAGAGGAAGCATGTGGAGGTCAATCTTGGCTTCTTGGCTATGAGGACTGACATGTGGTTTGCTCAAAAGTAGCACAGTACCGCAAAAGCTCACCTGAAAATCCCCTCAGTCTGTTCCCCTCCCAGGGCCAGGACCTGCTGTGACAGCTGTGTCTGCACCCAGGGAAGCTTGTTCCCTGGATACATGTCCTGCTGCCGCAGCATGATTTCCTCCAGGGAGCTGCCAAAGAGCGATGGCGTGAGGATGGCATTCCTGGCATGTGCTATCTCTTCCACTGTTGGTTTACGGAGGCCCTGAGGACAGAGAAAAGCTTTGTGCAGCCATGACACAGCCAGCCCACAGAGAAAGAGTGACCCAGAGATGGGGATGGTGAGTGGCCAGGACAGAGAAGACTGACCCTCCATGTGGGCACCTTGTCAGCCTCCAGGCAGCATGGTTCTTGTTCTGCTGCCTAAAATCAGGGGTGGGTCTATTCATCAGGCCCAGGAGGAGCAGAGGAGACCACTTTAGAGAATTTGTGCTGGTTTTGCAGAGATTCTGTTGCTGTGTTTTGCACAGCAACAGAAGGGGACTGCTCTGGCTGCAGCTCCACCTGCTGCAGGAGGCAGTATTGAGTGGAGCCCAGCCCAGCCCCACCTGTGTAAGGTCAGCAGAGGGCACCTATACCCCAACCCAGCATCAGGTGAGTGCTTAAGCCACTGACAGGTGTAAAACAGTCCTCTGGAGATGGGAATTCCAGGTATTTCCAACTCCAGGGAAACCTTTGCTCTCAGAGGTGCTAAAACCTGAAAAGTAGGCATTGGTACCTGTTGCTTCTGACAAATACCAACACTTAAAAGGGGTTTTGAATGTCCTCTGGCAGCAGTTTGGAAAAGCACAGAGTTGTCGCAGGGGGAACAGGCTGCCCAGCACAGTGGCCTTCAGCAGTGATCCTGCAGCCAAGTGGGGAACACGACAGGGAGAAGCTCCCACTGAGCCCTCTGAAGGACAGTGGCCAGGGCTGCAGTTGTGTGCAATGTGTGTTTGGAGGCTTACTGTCCTGCCCCTGGCAGGATGCCAGGAGCCTTCAGCCTTCTCAAGGTATTTCAGCTAATTTGTTCACTACGCAAAGTTCAGATGGCAGGGAGTCCCCAAAGGAATTTCCAAAAAAAAAAACAAACCCCGATGACCAGATCTGGCTCGGTGACCTAGAACTGACAGGCCATCTACCACTTTTCCTGGCCACAGGCAGAACCATGTAGAGGGAAGAAAGGAAGATTACAGATAACACAGAGCACAGACTCCTTTCTGCACCACCTATCTCTGCTGTATGACTGTTTGAACTGGGAATGAACAACGCTGTAGTAAAACAGCTACAAGACCCAAGGTCTCAGTGCAAAGGGAGACTCTTCCTTCACCTGAAGAAACAAAATGATGAGTATCCCGTGCTCAAACAGCTCTTTTTACCCTGGAAACAGGTAAGTGCTGGGTTTGTCTTTGCCCCTGAGGCCAGGAAGCAGGCGGCCATGCAGATGCCTGCACAGCAGGCACTGCTGTCTGCCAGAAGGATGGCAGGAACTGGACAGCAGCACTCTCCCACACATTCATGGGGAAATGTACTCTGAGCAAGGCTCCCCTGCTCACTCTGTCTCCATTTCCCATCACTGAATCAGTGGTGACCACCAGAGTCCTCCAGGCAGCCCCCAAGCCCTGCAGCCAGGGCAACTGCTCACCTTTTTGCCTCCAGTGACGGCTACTTTATGGAGTTTCCGGTAGCAGTACTTCGCGTAGGTGCTAATGGGTAGACCTGGTGGGAAAGAGGAAATGAGTGGTCAGCCCACAGCACCATGCACCCCTACACTGAAGCCCTTCAGAGAGCTCCAGCATAGCAGCTCATTCTGGCACAAGCAGCCCCCTCAATGCACAGCCCACTGCAGCAGGGCAGGACTGCCAAAACTTGCACTGAGCACCCTGAAGTCTCCCAGTCCCACGGCAGACAGTGTCAGTGCATGCCAGGGCTTGGGCTTAGAAAGATTAATCTCCTGAGTGAAGGCGCATAGCTCTGCACCTCCCATCCCTGCTCCTGCAGATCTCCGCCTCTCGCACTTGGAATGCACCTGCCCTACCCTGACTCCATGCGTGGCACCCATTCAACATTCACAGCCTGGGCACACATGCATGCCTGGGCCCTGGCCTGCTGGGCACAGCCAAGGTTGTTTATTATTTGAGAACTTTGGTTCCTTTGCTAGTGAGAGAGGAGCAGCAGAGAAAGGTGTGTGGGGACAGAGTGGCAGCACCAACAGTGACCTCAGGACACAAGAAGAGGCGTGGGGAGCTGATGGGATCTTATCTTCCCAGAGATCTGCAGAAGGCTTCCTCACATTCCTGCCTGCAACCTTCTCCAACTCAAGCCTGTACCAGGCAGCTCAGGCATGCTCTGTGAGACACAGAAAATGGGACGCACCAAAGCCTGGGAACTGTACCTCAAAAGCTGTTGCCCTACACAAGAGCACGTGCTCTGTTTGTGCTTGGTTCAGTGTACTCTGAAGGCAAGTACAAGCCACCACTTCCAGAGATAATCCTCCCGTGACACCAAGAGAAATGTTTGCAATGACAGAGCACTGATTGCTGAGAGAGTTTTTCCAAAACCGTTGGCCTTTTGTTCTTGTTCAGGTAAAACTCAAAACTGCTCACTGAAAGCAGTGAATAGATCTGCCCTATTTGATTCCCTGCCAGGCCCAAAGCTTGCAGCACAGCTCAAATACTTGTGGCAGTGAAAGTCTACATTCTAGTCAGATGCTGTGCATTTCACATCAGCCTTTCACACACCCTATGGCTTAGGTATGCTGACTGGGAGCTTGGACGTCTTCAAATCCTCTTAATGCAGAGGGAGGACAAACTCTTCCCAAGCAGAAGTGGGAGATGTGTTATCCTCTTAGCCAGCAGATAAACCACAGTCCTTGGCTCCTCTCGATGAAACAAGCACCTCCTGCCTCCATCAATCTGCCTCACAGCTGGAGCCACACCAGAGCAGGTACAACAGCATTCCCATCTCCCACAGGCAATGGGAAGGAAAGCCAGTTTTGGGAATTTCTCTCTAGGGAATATCTAATGCAAAATATTCACTGTAAGCAAAAATCCTGCTAGGCATGACTTACACTGGGAATATCTAAGGATTAAAAGGAAACAAACCAAATGAGATGCCCTGTGATGCTTCACTATCCCAGGTTACAGCTTCTGCTGTCCAATGTGAGACACACCCCGAAGAGAGGTGTCACTCTTCTCAGAGGGGAAGGGGAAGAAGCTGGACCGCGTCTCTGCATCCCAGCAATTTTGCAGGAGACAGCACGTTCACAACTAATAACAAGAATTATCTTTTCACACTGTATTTAGACCATGAAACACATAATCACCCTAAAAGCTTAACGATGTTTGCAAAAGAAACTGTTGTCCTGCAGATTCTGCATGGCTGATGCATGGGCAGCAGTCAGACACATCTGCTTGAAGCCTATTGTGTATTTTCCCAGGAAGCTCCCCAGTCTCAGAAAAAGCCTAAAACCTACATCCAGCACTTTCTGCAGTGAGGCCTCCTGCTCCCATGACAACCAACAGCCTCTGACCCAATGGGCCTGTTGGGGTCACATGTGAAGCTGACCAAATTTAAGTAACTGAAAAATAAACTTGCTACGTGCACAACAGGATGGACGAGTTACTGTCCATAGACCTGAATGGCCAAAAAAGAGGCAAAAGCCCTGAGGAACAGGGTGAGCAGCACTCATTCCAGAGGGCACAGACCAATGGCTTCCTTGCAGTCTCGCTGCTCCAGAGTAGAAGCCATCTGCCCCAACACAAGTGTTCCTGGCTCCAAGGCATGTGCAGAGTGGGATGGGCAACAATGGAGAGAGACATGGAGAGGCCAGGAGGCACACGCTGAGCTGCAGGAAGGAACATGAGGGAGAGGAGTAGAATTTAGCTTTAGCCTCAGCTTTTCCAAACCAGCAACCTGTCCCAACCATCTGCTGCTTTCAGAACGCTCAGCTAGAGACTGACTACCAGCACTGAGCTCATCACACACGCTGACATTTCCAGACATGTGGGCCAGGTACTCCCTCCAGCCTCCCTCCAGCTTCATCTGCACTGCCTGGAAAGGGCTAATCCTGAAGGCAATTCTGTGAGCACATAATGAATCTGAGAAATCCAAGATGATCTGTTATTCCCTATGGTATCACAGAGGCCTCAGGAGCTCAGGAACAGATGACTACTAACAGCCCATATAGTGAAAAATAGCTTTCAAAGGAAAGTATTTCTCCATATTCCAGCCTAGAAACACATGTGGACAGCATCTTAAAGAACATCTCCTTTTAGAGAAAGTTAAAATCCAGACTAGACGCGTGCAGGAACATACCTTCTGGAACTCACTTAAATGCTTTCCTGCAAAAAAAAAAATTCCTAAAAATTCACCAGAGTGGATTTAGGACCTGGCCATAGAATATGTATTTTAGCACTACAGAAAGCTGTTGTCTAGATATTCCTCTGATCTACCACAGCCTTTTGGATCTCAGCCTGGCACAGCCAGAGCAGGTTCTCAGACCAGGATCCCATCTCACCGCACTCTATAGCATAGGGGTAGGTGCTCCTGAGCAGGAAAACTGGGGTTGGCACCAGCAGTGCTGCTCTCCTGGCTTAGATCTGCCCAGGATCCATTTTACAGCACTACTTTAGCTCCTCTTTTTCACACCACCAGTGTTTCCTTCACCCCAACAATGCTTCTTGATCACCATTCCCTATATGGGAAATGCCATGTTCATCAGCCAGATAACCCAGCAGCCTGCACCTGTCACCAAGATAAGACACAGATACAGGATGTCTTAAAAATTAGTATTCCCCTTCAAAAAACTTCTAGCTAACAGCAGGTGGGCAATACCCTCAGGCAGTGTTGTACCTGGACCATTAACCATCAAGAGACAGACCTCCCTTCTTTGCATTTGTCCCATTTCTTTCTAAGCCTCTTTATGCTCTGAACTGTGGAGGCTGGTGGGCCAACAGGGAAAGAACCCACAATACTCCCCTGGACAGAAAACCCCTCAAGCCATAACCACCCTTGTTAGGGTAAGGAAAAAAGCTTCTCCCAGCATGCCTTGCTGTGATGTGCAGACTCAATGCAACCCATTGGCCCTCCCCACTCCTTCCATCCCTGTGCCCTCATCCCATTAGCCCTGGTGTTCTGCCCTGTCCCTCACGATCCCTATATAAAACCCTGCTTTCCCTGCCAGAGTGGCTGCTCATCCCTGGATCCCTTTGAGGAAGAAGCTCAATCAAGGCTCTCCTTGGAACCCCACGCGAAGACCCCATCTCTCCGTCTGCGTTGCCTGGATCACGGCAGAACTGAAATCACCTGGCATGAGCACAGATGTGCCTGTGCCCCCGAGGTGTCTTTTTCAAGATGCTTCTTTGGGAAGGTCATGGTGATATGAACACTGTACTAGCCCTTTGGGATTTCATCCTGTGCTTCAGGACAGACCATTACTGAGCCTGCCACCCAACACCAAAACCAGGCAGCTTTCAGCTCTGCACACAGTGAGTAATTTTTCTCTTGCTTTCCCCAGGTAATCTTAAATTTCTTTCATCCCATTGACCATCTCCCCTGTTCCCTCCTCCACGTGCAGCTCACATGTCACCTTCCCTGCCTCACTCATCAGCCTTGGAGGGACCCCTGGGCAGGACATACAGAGTGGGCACAGCACAACTACAGCCAAGGGCTGCTTTGTTCTCTGTCCTTTCCCTGCAAGCTCCTGATCCCTCTTTTGGTTTCTGACCACATCCTAGCAATGTGTATGTGTTCATAGAAATTCATATACAAGCTGGAAAATGTCCTTCCCTCCTCAAAAAGGCTCAACTGGGACCTCCCCCTGCACTTGCAGTTAGGGACCTCTCCCCCATGCAAAAACATTGCTTTTGGTGACACAACATTCTCTGCTGCTTGATCACTCAGTTTGTCACTCTTGCCAGATCCCTCTGCACCCTTCATTTTTATAGCTGCTAACAATTTTCTATCAACACTGAGCTGTCAGCTCATGATTTGTCTCCTTGTACAAATCCAAAGACCAGCTCACATTTCTGTGGGATCAGCAGATAATCCTCCTTCTGAAAACGCAGCATTTATTCCTACCCATTATTCTTCTGCCTGCCAACAGGTTATTCATGCATGAAAAGACCTTGAACCACATTTGTATTTCATTTACTGACAGAGAATTAAGATAGAAGATGAATACTGCACAGGTTAAGTGTAGGAAACTTCAGAATTCTTTCTTGGGTATATGTCAGCTGGTAAATGTTTACTCACCTATGAGCTTCTGGACTGAAAGCAGTATGTGCACATGTGTGGGGAATCACTGCTTCAACTCAACTTTTCACTGAAAGACTTACATAGATGCCTACTTATCTTCTATTCAGTTCTGACGGAAGTCCGTGCATTTGATTTCCTTATGGATTTCTCTGCTAAAATGATGCTACAGCATCCATAAGCATCTTAGTATTTCAGAGCCACTAAGAAACTTCTCGCAACAGCCTTGCAGCTTCAGGTGCATCCTACCCACCCCTCACACATCTGGAAAGCAGGGCTGGTCAACCAGAAGTAGGTGCTCCAGGGAAAAACCTGACCTTTCCAGCCAGCAGCAGAGAGAACGTGGCATGTTCCTGCAAGATTTCCCCTTACTTCAAGTGCAATTCTAAAGTCAGTCTCTAGGAAAAGTCCTCAAAGTTTCAGTCACTGTGAAAAAGCTGTTTTGAGCGAGCTGCCAGCCCTGCTGCCTCCTCTGTTAAACCCCTGCAGAACAACTCATAGGCTGGTCCCTGCCAGAGCAGCCTCCTGGGCCAGAAGGACAGACAAGAGTAAACAGCCTCAAGCTGCGCCAGGGCACATTTAGATTGGATATAAGAGAAAATGTCTTCATTGCAAGGGTAATTAGGCACTGGAACACAGCCTGCTCAGGGCAGGGGTGGAACCTCCATCCCTGGAAGTATGAAGAAAATATATGGATGTGGCACCTCGGGACATGATGTGGTGGCGGCCTTGAGAATGCTGTGGGAACAGTTGGACTCAATTACTTTAGAGGGTTTTTCCAACCTTAATGATTCCATGATTCTATGAAAGGTAAGAGTGTGTGTGACTTGTCACCAGAGCCCCAGCTGAGGCGACACAGGCACACAGGCACAGCTGACTTTCAAGTGCTTCCTTCTGGAAACTCTATAAAGTTATCCTAGCATGCCTTTTTCATAACATTTTTAATATGTATATATCTAAAAATAAGTATCAGAGGCAACATAGAAAATCCTGAGTTGGAAGGGACCTACAAAGAGTCTAACTGTTGGTTTTTGCTTGTATTTTGTTTTAAATTTTAAATTTAATGTTTGTTTTTAGGTAAAAACTACATCTGTTTTCCTAAGCACATCTCCAGCACACACAATTTAGACACGTAATTGCACAGAACAGCCCACTCAGCCCACAGGCATAACACCCTGCTGAACAGAACAATCTCAATGGAGTTGTCCCATAAAGATGTCTTAGTCCCTCGGAGCACATGCAAAATGAATTTTCAAAGGCTCAGAATGGCCTGAACTCTCCTGGGCCTGAACAGGAAAGAAAAAACACATATTCCTACCAGAAATATAATCCTTCCATGCAATTGCAGGTCTCTGCTCTGAATCCCACCAGAGACAGAGAAACAATGCAACTGTTAGTGCAGGAGCTTCAACCCAGGGCAGTCCTCAGCCCTACCCCTTGACTTGCAGCTGCCTCATGAAACAGGGTGACACCGTGGTGACACAGGGAAGCCACCATAGGCAGCAGCTGTCTGCTGGGAGAGCTCAGGAATGCAGGAAGCTGGACTCCAGCTCTCACAGATTAAAAACACTGAAGCCACTTGATATAAACTGCTGCCTGGGAGGAATTCACAGGGCTAACTGAAGTTTCCTGAAAGCAATATAAAAAATATTGAATGGACTTTGCCTAGTAAGGCTTTAGCCAGATAAAGTGTTATCCTGCAGCCAGCAATTCAACTAAGTCTGGAGGAATGCGCGAGCTCTTGTTCATTCCTCACAGATGCCAGGGCAAGCCCTGGGCTGCAGAGCTCAGAAAGTGTGGGCAAGGGAAGCCAGTTCAGGAGAGAAAAAGGCAGTGTCCTTCACCAAGTACCAGCACCCTCCAGAAAGAGCCTCGGGTTAGGCAGTGATTTACAAAATCTATTAAAACAACTGAGACAGGTTCTTTTCAACACATTGGCTCATATGGCTTCTGACTTCTAGCACCAGAATATGCTCCAGGAAATGTGGCATGCACAGATCAGAGGAATTAGAGCCCCAGATCTGCATCCAACTTAAAATCCCTCACACAACTTGCACAATTGTGACGGAAAGGGCCCCCACCTCTCCCAAACGCAGCCCAGCTGCCACTCGCACTGCTGATCCATGCTCTGGTCTAATGTTGAACACCAGCCTGCCACCAGATAAATTTTCCCAAACCCAAGCCTCTGTATTTAAAGAAATGGTTTGATTTTCAGCAGAGCTCAGCATTGCTGCCTGCCTAAAGTCAGTGCAGACCTCTCTCTCAGCTTCCTGTGCCTCTCCCTACCTTCATCCTCTGTGTTTTGTTTTCTCTTTTTCCTGGATTTTGTGATCTTCTTGTTTTTCAGATCCACAAGCTCCTTGATGTGCTGGGCAACTGAAAATTCAGAAGAGGGTCTCGATTAATAGTGTAATATATACTAAAATACCAAAATACAGAACTGCCCTGAGATATGGCAGCCAGCCTGACTCCAGCAGTAAGAAGCTCTGTCAGGGGAAAGGTCCTGCACCACCGCCAGCTCCCAATGAACCTGAATGAGGGGCTCAGAACATCATTCAGCTTCTCCAAATGGTCAAACAGTTGAAAAGTTCATACCTAAATAAACTTGCTGCCTAAATACCAGCAAAAGAACCATCTTCTCAATATCTCAGAGTACTCTTCCTTGTTGCCTGCATTCCAGGCAAAGCACAGCTGGAGGGAATGTTTTTGGACAGAAGTGACAATGGCTGAAAATCTTTATAAAACCCAAACTAGTGCTGCACAACAGGCAGTTCAGTGAAGAAATCCCACATTAAGGCTAAAGTCATAAAAAAAGAAGGCAAATATTGCCAGTGTAGCATTTGCCCCTTGGTCCAACTTCTGCCGCCATGCTCATGAGCAGGGGCAGAGGGATGCTGAGGCAGAACTCCTGTAGCCACCCTGGAGACCTGGGGGGGCTTCAAACACAGCAGGTCCCCAGAGATCAAGAGGAAAATAGGTGTCTGGTTTCTGGCTGGAGATTGGACAAGATACAGTGAGTGTGGCTGAAATAAGCCAATAAATACCAGTTAATACTCTCCAGGCTGGTACTTCGCTTTTTTTCTTTTCTTCACACCCCCTCCCCCACCCCACCCCCTCCAACCAGATGCTATAGCAATTCAAAATTGGGGTAATAATGGAATATAAGCTGGGCTGGTCCCAAACTTCTGAAAGACAGATAAATTTCATTTCTTCACACTAAAAGGCTGCATTCTTCAGGATCCCCAAACAGCCAAGGTCTGTTCTCAGTGTCTGCAATGGCTCCCTTAAAAACTTAGATGCTAACAATCCTTTTATTTTGCCAGCTTCAAGGAACTTAAAAGTAAATTATGTCATCAGAGAACCCAGAAAAGCTCTGCCTTTGGAGGGCTGACATCAGCTCATTTCAGTGCTGACGGGTGAGGTAAGCACAGTCTCGGGCTTGCAATTTTTTGCCAGACACGAGCTGGTGGCAGCTTCATCCCACTGATGAAAGGTGAACTCAGACAACACACTGTGCTCTCACTAACACAGCCCACAGCACTAGCTGGGGACTACTTGTACTTTTAAAACCCAGACAACCTTGGCTATGTGGCACAACCCACAAGGATGCTGCTGCATACAGAGGAGGTGCATGAGGCACTTACTCTTTTCATCACTGTCAAGGTGGCGGTAAATGTAACCTTCCAGGTAAGACTGAAATTTGGGTGATGGGGAAAAAAAGGCCAGACTGATGGCCATCAGTTCCCAGCCCCATGCCAGGCTTCGGTAGCACGTGTTATCTGTTGTCTGCCGGATCAGCTGTATGTAGAGCTCATCCCGCAAGCCTTGCATGCTCCAGCACTTGGTGACCGTGACCAATGCCACGTGATTGCGGTCCATGCGAGTCTGACGATCTCCCATGTAGCTCTGCACCAGTTTGAACATCTCACATGCCTCTTTTTTGATGGTCCGGTTGCTAGTGATGAGCATTGGCTTTTTAATGGAGCCACCATTCCAGGACAGCATGTTGGAGATGGAGATCCTTCGTCGGAAGATGCCTTGTGTGTGCATGTTCAGGTTTTTGGAAGCCCAATCCACCATGCTGCTCTGAGAGATGGGCTTCCGTAGGGTGCTGTAAGGGAAATGGCATTCCACACAGCCACCACGCTGGCTGCTGCCCTCCTGCCTGGGCTCCAGCTCTATGGTCTCAGACTGCAAAGAAGAACAGACACGTTAAAACCAGCTTAGGTGACTCCTTACCTGGCTAGGAAAATTGTCCACAGTGAGACATGAAGCTGCCAGCAACTGCACAGTGGTGAATCTGTACAAACATGACTTGGTACATGTAGAATTGGTGGATAACACCTGTAGTTCTGAAAGAGCCTGGCTGGCACAGCCACACACTAATGCTGGCCCTAAGGGAAGTGCTGGGACATGGAGCAACAGAGCTGAGCATCCCAGCTGTTGCTGAGTTTACAGGGATAGACAGGAGTTGAGCCAACTTCCAGAGCAGCAGCACAGCTCTGTGGTACCAAGCACACATCAAGGAAACAAGTATCTCTGCACTCCTCGGTTTCAATGGAGCTCCAGGAGCCCAGGAGGAGGGTGGGACACTGGTCTACAGTTAACCCCAAAATACACATTAGTTCTTAGAAGTTTAGAGCAAGTCAGTGTTTCCTTCTTAGTAGAGAGGAACTCCTGAATTCAGGACAAAGGCTTCTGCAATCCAACCCTTTCCCATTTCACACCCCACATGTCTCTGCATGTGGATGATGGGATTAGCACACATCACATTCCACCCCTCATTGACACCCTGGGGCACAATAATCTCTCCTGTTTTTTTACTTTGTTCTTTTTATCCCTTAAGTTACTCCTCTATCTCCTCACCCTCTGAATTCACTCAACACACTGACTACAAATCCACACCTGCAGTTCTCTGCCATCTCAACATCTTCAGTCTCCTTCAAACCACCTTACCTGCCTGGAGTTGGTTTTCCTTCTATCACCCTACCTGCTCCTCCAGTATGTTCCTTCTGAGGAGTCACCTCCTCATACTATCTTGAGGTTCAGGAGGCTCTGGGTTCTCTCCTCTGCTCTCTCTGAGGCTTCTCTCTCATATCTCATTCACAGCCACCTCTGCTTAGCCTGTCTCAGAACTTCTGCCCACTCTCCTTCGATACTGAGTTTTCTTACCTCCCAATTTTCCTCTCTATCATACAAACCCAGCACAAGACATCACTGCTCACTCAAGCCACTGGATGTTATTTTCAGGTGAGGCAGTGATTTTGCTGCCAAATTTTCTGCAACTTCCTCCCTTTATTACTTGGACTCTTGAGTATTTTTGTGAATATTTTTTTTAATTGACTCTTTTTGCCTCTACCACAACATCCGTCTCTTTTAATCTTCTGCTTCTCCATATTACCACATATGAATTATTTTTCTTCTCTTTCAAGGACACTCACAGCCTATCCCCAATCCACCATCTCTTGTGCATAATCAAGTTTCAGCTCTCCCTGTCAATGTAACAGGGTGTAACACAGCCAGAAGACTGGAGAGCAGTTTCCTACCAAGTCTAAAGAGGCTATGAAATGAAATTGCTGAACAATTAATAGTAACGTGTAAGTCATGTAAATTTGATGCGTCTCTGTGCCTGAAAAGTGGGAAATGTGGGAACACGATATCAGTTTTCCAAAAGGTTTCTGTGGAGGAATGGTTACGTGACAAGGGTCACGTAGACATGCTCCAGATGCATGAAGAACTTGGAAAGTACCGAACTCAGCTAATCTGAGTTGTTGATGTAGCAAGGACACTGTATCCTTGAGCACAGATACTGTGGTTAAGAAAAGCATGAGAAAAAGAGAATGTAACTCTTAAGGAATGTTAACAAAAGGTGGACCTGACATGTACAAAATAACTAATAGATTGCTTAGGTTACAGAATATGTATTAGCTTATTATCTTACTGTATAAAGGTCTGATGCTCTAATCAATTGTTGAAGATTGCATGCAAGATGTTTTCCATTACCATCTGTATGGCAGATTACCTTCTCAAGTGGGCAGTTTGCTTTATCTCTCTCTTTTAGTGACCACATTCACACCTCCCTGGGGAGTGGACATCTGCTGATAACAGACTATTGAATGTCAGTGCATGATTGATAAGAACTATAACATCCCATTGGGAGATGCTTCGCCCAGAGGGAGGAGCCAAGCATTGCTACCCCGTTATACTCTGAGATTTTGGAACACCAGCACGGCTTTTTCTCCACGGGATTCCCTAGAGGAACAGCAGCTGCCTCTTCCCCCACTGGATCTTCAGAGGAAAGAATACATCCTTCTCTACTTCTCTACAGATTCCCTTTGCTCCAACAGAACCACACCTGATACTTCAGAGGACTGCAGCCACAATTTCAATCGGACTACCACCAACACCCTGGCCAACAGGGTGTCAGGTTGGGTTCTGACTCTGTCAGTGTTGTTCTAGTGGACTGCATTGTTTATTTTTTTTTATTTCCCTATTAAAGAACTGTTATTTCCTGCTCCCATATCTTTGCCTGAGAGCCCCTTAATTTAAAATTATAGCAATTGGGAGGGGTGGGGAGGGTTTACATTCTCCATTTCAGGGGAGGCTCCTGCATTCCTTAGCAGACTCCTGTCTTTCCAAACCAAGACATCAATAAACGAAGCTTGCTGATCCCTCATATTGAGAGCCCGAGTTTTCCCTTGCCGTGACAGGTTTCAGATGAAAACAAGGCACTTATTGATCCAAAATGGCAACAAAGAGAACAGATACAGATAATTCTGATAGAGCGGAGAGGTGTCAGCCTGGCTTTCAAAGAAAAGTTACACCTCACAGGTCTGCTGGAGCAATCTGGAATAGTCAAGGAGCTTTCCCAAGTTTCTTCATGAAAAACTTTGTACCAGCAAACAGGAGAAAAACTAGAAAAAAGTAAGAAGCCACTTTTCAGCATGGAGGATGATTATCAGCTCTGCCTTATCAAATTGATGTAGAGATCCCGGTTGTTCAAAATGGGAACAAAGGGTGAGCAAAGACAAAAAAGGGAAAAAGGTTCAGGAGATATAAAAGTATCTACAAAGAACCTAAATCTGAACTAAAACCAGGAAGCAGGACATTCCTTTGAATCCAAGTAGGAAAAAAGACGGCAAAATAATCCTGCAGAAGTGCTGTGTTAGAGAGAAAACTACTCCCCTTGTGCAGGCACACTAATGGGGCTTTGAAATAGCTGTTTCCAACAAGATTCTAGAGCCACTGACACCGATTTTCTAAATACTGCTATTCCATGTTCAGGAATTGGGAAGGAGAATAGCATATGAGGAACCATTTGAAAAAGGAGAGAGAGAAAAAGCGGAATTGCTGTCATGTGGCTATGCAAATCTTGATGCCATACCCACCAACTCAGATCATTCCAGTGAAGAAAGTACGTATGAGGGAAGACATGAGTGACAGTAACATGATCAGGCAAGCACATTTACCCAAGTAGCAGAGCAGAACTACCCACAGCGCTGAGGCCTTGCTGGACATGAGCCCCATTCCACAATTCTCCTTCCTCTCAAGCCACTGGCCTCAAACAGGGTTTCCCCGAGCAAAGATGTGAAGCTTTATGACCTGTTTGCTATTCTGCAGGAACAGATGTGTCTTGCCTGCAGCACACCCCCGGAATTAAACCCCCCAGAAGCAGGCTCTCTATGATGAGTCTAGCAAGTCTAGCAATGAAAAAAAATAAATTTAACATGGCACAGATGGGGAGGTACCTGCGAGGAATGGCGTGTAGCACCTGATGAAGCCAAGCTTGCCTGGTTGGTGACATTCTTTTCTAAAGAATCTATTTTCTCAAAAGTTCTCTTCTGCCTCATTGTGTCCTGTGGAGCAGCCACACTGCTGGGAAAGAATTCCCTAATCTCCAGGTCCTGTCTGTACAGAGACCTACTGCTGGCTGCGACATCATCCCTGGAGCTCTGGCTGATGGATTTTTTCAAGTGGTCAGACTGAAACCTGACCTTGCTGCTCTCTGCTGGAACACCGTTCTCCAGGCTTTCAGCATCCAGGCTGGCTTTGCTTCCCCTGCAAGCTGCTGACCTGCCCACCACAGCACGCATCTCAGCAATCACTTTATCATTCAGAGCTGTGAGCTCACTGCTGCTGCCCACAGAGCCAGGTCTTGCTTGACCTGCTCCTTGCCTCCTTCCTTTCCTTTTTCTCAAGCTTGGAGAAGGGCCAGTTGAATAACCAGAATCCTGATGGCCAGCCGGGTACTCCTGAGTCTGCAGGCTGTTTTGCCGACTGTGGTGGAGTTCCATGTTCTTGAAAACATTGGCTTCCAAGATCCTCCAAGACTCCTTGAAGCTATCCTTTGAAGCAAGCTGACCGGGCAGTTTAGTGGAGGTATCTGTTGTTGCAACAGAAGAGTGGGAGAGTTTGGCAGATTGGTCAACGTTGACCATATGTTTTATGTATTCTCTGCCAGCTGGGCTGTACTCAGTGGAAGAGGGATTTCTTGAATGCTTCTTTGCAGTTTGCTGTTGTTGAATACTGGGATGCTGCAATAATTTGGTTAATTTGGTTGGTTGCAGCTGCTTTTTTAAGCTATTGCTTGGTGACCTTGGTGGAGACATCCCACTCACACAAATGCTTTCAGTGTCCATATCTACTGGTGGCTCGTCATAAATTGGCAACTCTAAAGAGGGCTCATCATATATAGGTGCAGGAGAGGCATATGTGGGGGATGCAGGCTGGGGGGTTCCTGTCCGGCTTCTTGGAGGTGTTTGAGAAGTAGGACCATTCATCATCACTAGGCAAAACCCGCCACTCTCCGTCTTTTTGATCTGCATAGACTGCTTTGTTTCTCCAGTAGGCATTTGCTTTGTGGCTCCAGGGCTCTGGGATGTGGATTGAGGCTGAGCATATATAGCTGGTTTGGGAAGAGATTTTGGGCTGTTGGGCTTTGGAGTACCCTGCAGCTGAAGAGAACTGTTTGAAAAGTTCTGCATCTGCCTCAAACTGTTCACTTTGACCAACAAGGCTGCTTTCGTCCCTGGCAGAGGCTGCCAGTGGGTAGGAGTCTCCCTAAAACAAGAAAGATACAAATACACACAATTATTTAAGAATTATACTTGCTGAAGTACCTTCTACGTCTACCCAAATACCAAATTGTTAGTCTCAAAGTGCCTGAATAGTCCCCTGAAGTACCTGCCCTCAGATTATCCAACTGTGATGACAGTCCTTCCAGACCATGCTATTTTTTTATATAAGTTTCCAGATATGCGTTTATTTTGTAGAAAAACCTATGAGGTCTATGGGAGGTATATAGGGGTGGCCATTCTCCACTCACAGCTTACATTCCCACGCAACCTGCCACGTCTCCACCCAATCTTGTCCAGATTCACTAGGATTTGGTACCCTTGACCACACCAACTGGCCCTGCTCAGCTCCCATGGCTGTGAAACCCTCCTCTCCTGGGAGTATCACCACTGATCCGTGGCGGCACTCAGGATCCACCACAACCCAACACGCCCACTGCAACACCCCAGTTCCCAGGATATATTCTACAGTGTAGCAACAACAACCTGCTGTCAGGCTGCGATCACAGCCAGTCTGTGTTGGTGAGCTCCGAGGAAAAGGGAATAGAAAGGATATTAAACCACCTGAGCTTCCAGGTTTTCTAAGGCATCACAGTCCCCAGGAAGGTCCACTTGAATCTGACCCTACCTCCATTTGAATTGTGTCCTACCTCCATGTATCTGCTACCAGCCATCACTGGGTAAGACCTGAAGGTGTACTGCATGTGTTCCATCTAAGACAGGAGATGCTCCCCTAACACCTTCATAGCTATTCTGCTGTTTGTACCTTGACCTTGCTCCCCACCCCACATTGCTGACCTGTCCTCTATGGCCTCTGTGCTGGCAGACACATCCACTTCTGCTGCATGTCCAGAGGTGCCCCCTACCATGTCTGGCTCTCTTGTGCCTTCCCTACCAAACCCCAAGGTATGTGGACACCAGCCCTCTTGCTCTGCTCCTGCTCTCCAGAGCCCTTTCACCTGGCCAGGTGCCAGCCACCGCCTTCAGCACAGCTTCCCTGGGGTATCCTGCCAGTGCATTTGTGCATCCCTTGCTCTCCCTACACCTGCCCCACATCACTGTGGGTGTCCTATTTCACCTGGTGCACTCTGGCCAACTTCCCTACATCCTCTGTCCACCACCTAATGTCTCACATCTGTTCCCAATCACTGCCCTCCTAAAGGGGTGGTGTGCTCCTTCCCCATCCACTGCTTACCATATTTTTGGCAAAACATGCTCTCTGTTGGCAATGTGTCGTGAATCCCATCTTGACACAATGGCATCATGAGTGGCGCAGACGAGGCTGGCATTGCCCTGTCATGGGCACAGTGCCTGACCCCGGGCCAGGGTTCAAAGGCCTCATGACATTGATTACGCTGCACTTCTGTCTTTGCAGGGCTGGCTCCTTTCCCGCAACAGAGCCCATGCAGGTGCACTCTCTTGTGCAACTACCCAGGTGTGGCCAGAAAAGGTTGAGGAAGGGCTGTCTTCCTCTGCTTTGAACCCTGGGGCCCCCTCTTGCTCTGGGGCCTCTGCTGAAGATTGCATGCAAGATGTTTTCCATTACCATCTGTATGGCAGATTACCTTTGTCAAGTGGGCAGTTTGCCTTATCTCTCTCTTTGAGTGACCACATTCACACCTCCCTGGGGAGGGGACCTCCGCTGATAACAGACTATTGAATGTCAGTGCATGATTGATAAGAACTATAACATCCCATTGGGAGATGCTTCGCCCAGAGGGAGGAGCCAAGCACTGCTACCCTGATATAGTCTCAGATTCTGAAACTCCAGCGGCTTTTCTCCACAAGATTCCCCAGAGGAACAGCAGCTGCCTCTTCCTCCACTGGATCTTCAGAGGAAAGAATACATCCATCCTTCTCTACAGATCCTTCTTGCTCCAACAGAACCACACCTGATACTTCAGAGGACTGCAGCCACATTTTCAATCGGACTACCACCAACACCCTGACCCACAGGGTGTCAGGTTGGGTTCTGACTGTCAGTGTTGTTCTAGTGGACTGCATTGTTTATTTTATACTTTTTATTTCTTCCCTATTAAAGAACTGTTATTTCCTGCTCCCATAGTTTTGCCTGAGAGCCCCTTAATGTAAAATTATAGCAATTCGGAGGGGTGGGGAGGGTTTACATTCTCCATTTCAGGGGAGGCTCCTGCCTTCCTTAGCAGACTCCTGTCTTTCCAAACCAAGACAGCCTCTTATATACCTCCCACAGAGGCATCAAGGATTTTATTTTAAGGGAGCTCCTGACACTACTTCAAGATGGTGATGCAACTGCCATGAGGAAGGCCTGTCTCCCAGCCTCCACCTTCGTTCTCTTCAAAGCACTGCAGCCCAGTGCTGACCTAAGCCCTATGCCAAGAGCAGCCTGGGAAACACTGACAAATTTGAGATTTTCTCTCCATCTGCCCAAGCCACCATCCAGCATAGCTCCTGCTCTCCCATTCCTGTTTAGTCCTCAGTGGCTTGTCCTCTACATGCTTTTTCCTGGGGCATGATGCCTAATGCAGGAGTTGAGCGCCAGTGGTGCCAAGTGAGGACGCACACATGGAACCACCAGTGGTAACAGCAGCATGAGAGTGGCATTCGTGAGGACACCCAGCTCCACAACCCACTAGGTATTCCTCCTGGGGGACACAGCCTGCTCCTTGCATCAAGGCATCTCCCCTGTGCACAGTCAAGCTCCAGTCTCAATCCCAAGCCTTGCTGAAGACCAGACTCTTTCTCAAAGAGTGTGTGGACTAATAGGAAGAACCAGAACAGCGACACTTTCTAGGCTTTTAAATGAGGATTTCTGACACCTCCATGGCTGTATCAGCGGGAGACACTTTGCCAGTCTCTTGTTTCATGGCACAGAAGAGAGACTGGCAAAGGACAGAACAATCCACAGGCCCCTGACTCAGCAGGCAGGCCACAAGTGTGTCACTGGGACATATTTCAGCTCAACCCTACAGCAACCATCATTGCATCTGGACCAGCATTATCCAGTTGCTGGGTTGCAGAGGGATAGCCCAAAGCTGCAGATGTGTCCCACTGCCTTACAAGACCTCCAGTTATGGCAGGCCTGGAAAATAACCCTGTGCTCTGTGGAAAGGTGCTGGATGCCCACACACCACAAGCCACCTCCTGAAGTTTTTCCTCTCCCTGACGTGCAGCACTGCAGGCCCAGCTAGCTGTGCACAGCTGAACCATGCACTCAGCCAAGACTCGGCAGACCCACCTCAGCCAGACACAGCATGGCCAGACTTGTGCCCCCTGTCCAGGCTCATCACACACTGGTACTGTCTGGCACCAGAAAATCACATGACCAGGAACTCAGCCTGAAGCTCTGCCACCTCCTTGCTCAGCTCTGAGACACAGGAAGGAGCCCCTCCCTGTCCATACAGCAGGCACTGGCACCACCTCCTGCCCCATCTGTCGCAATTCACACCCATAGAGCAGCACTGGGAAGATCCTTGTTGGTCACTGCTCAGGTGTGGGCCTGGGCATCTGCAGAACACCATCAACATGCCCATCAGAGATGGGTTCCTGCTCCAGCATGGCATTATAACTTTTAGGGCCCTGTGGGATCTCAACTGGCAAAAACCTCTGCCTCTCCACCTGTGATAAAGAGCACAGCCCAGATTTTAGTCCTCAGATGAGATGAGGGATTTAATCTGAAAAGAGGATAGTGTGATCATAGCCTCCTGAAGAGGCAAGCTACCTACCTGTGAGCCCCAGCAAGCCGGAGGGCAAAAGGCACTCCAAAGCACAACAGCTCCTCACTGCCCAGAGTCCCTTCATCAGGGACATCCCTCACCTTGGGCGTGCCCAGGACAGAAGATGTGCTGGGCCTTGAGCACAGACTGGGCCACAGGGTGGGACACGATGGAGAGCGGCAGGAGCTCTGCACTGGTACAGGACTCTCTCTGCACCTACCCTGAGCCCAGATGGCAGGACAGCAAGACAAATTAGACAGACAGCCACAGCAAGGCAATAAAGAAGTGGCTCTGCCTCCCTGCAGCAGGATTTTGGCACTTGTAGTCCATGCCCCAACATGCAGTCCATGCTCCCTCCTTCAGGCCTAGGTCAAGGCTCACACTGGGAGCCAGCCTGCTCCAGACCACTGCACCGCCCTGGAGCTGGCAGAGCCCACCCACTAACACTGCTTCTTTTTGAGGAAAAGCAGAAACATGTGGGATTGCCACAGCTAGGCTACCATGGACACTGGTAAGAGGCAAAGCACCTAGATGCCCTGCAGAGGTCAGGGGAAACTGTGCTACTCCCACGTCATCAAGTGCCACCATGCTCCCCCACCCAGGAATGTGATGGTGAAGGGAAACTTCTAAATGTGTACAGTACCCCACCTCGCCCATCAGTCTCATCATGGACACATCATGCCATTTCCAGCCTCCCTGCCTGCCAGAGATGAGAGGAAAGAAGCACCATCACAGAAAAGACAAAGCTGTCTTGAGAAGGCCATTTCCACAGCCATGAATGATTTCTTGGGGCCATATCTGGATACAGCTTCCTTCAACTCCATCCCCAGGCTGCTGGGAAGACCAAGCAGAAGAGAACAGGGACTTTCTGACTTCCCAGCACAAAGATTCAGTCTTGTCCTTGTGAAAGCCATGACAAAAAGCAAAGCCAGCGGTGGAGAAGTGTCCCAATGCAGCCTCTCAGCCAAGCTCTTCAGCCAATAGCAGCAGAGACTCTGATGAATACCCTGGGACTGTTCCTGTGAGGAATGCTTTCAAGTAGCTCCAATATAAAGGCCTCAACTTGGCACTGATTTTCCCAGCCTGCACCTAGCTCCAACAGCATATCTAGTAGCTCTTCCCAGGCTCCAGATCTTCAATGTTTGTTTTTCTCCTTCCCAGAAGTCTGGAGAAAAGACCTTGTACCTTAGCTCTGCCCTTTCTAGTAGTTGTTTTCTTGGTGCTGCGACAAAGGTGAGTGAACAGGGATGTTTATATTCCAGCAGCACTGCTGCTCTGCCCCAAATTCCCACACTGGAGGCAGGGATACAACCTGCCCAAACCAAAAACTCTGCAGAGTTGTGCAAAGAACATTATGTTTGTATATCCTGCCCCAAGGCCAACTGCACAAGCAGGAAACAAACCTGTATTAGGGATTCTGATGGTCTTTCTTGCTTATGAAAACTTAACAGTTGCATTACTTAAGCTGTGCCTTGATTCATGAGCCCATGATGAAACAAACCAGAGTTGGAAGAGGCAGAGGTATTCTTACAGCTGCCTAATCACACATTCCCTCTCACTCCTCTTCCAGCACATATTCCTGGCACTGTAACACCAAGCCCTTGCTCCTTCCCAGTCGAGGATGCTGAGCTGTGGGAAAGGTGAGTGAGGAGGGGATAGGCAGCACAATCTACTGCCCATGCAGAAAGGAACCTCACCTTCCTCTTCTGGGGGACAGAATATTCCTAGAGAAGGTGGCTTTCTTACAGATGATTTTAAGATAGCCTGTTATTGCAAAGAGAACCTCAGAAACAGCACTCTGAAATTCCCAGTGCTGACCTTATGAGAAACAGGGGAAGAGGAGTAAAGGGGCTGGTTCTGCACGGATAGCAGGGCTGGGAACAGCAGAGCCTGCTCACAGTCCTGACCTGCAGTGTGCTGAAATGCTGCAGAACAGCACACAGCCTCGCAGAAAGACTGCCTTCTTCAGGCCTTGGCACTCCACCAAGCCCTTTTTCACCCATTACCTTGGAGTTCCAGCAAAGCTCAGGATGGCTGCAGTGGCTCAGAGTACACTTCCAAAATGCTGCATTCAACCCCAGGCTGGTCTCACAGTCCCCAAGGGAGCATATCCATCCTTTGCAGAGCTTTCCAGTGTGTGAAAGGATAATTTGGCCATCATTTCCCCTGAAGAGAGTCCATTTTGCTTCCTAACGGGATTGTAAGAGCTCAGGATGAGTCTGGAGCTGTGAGGCAAGTGCTGTTTGCTGTCCTTGTCAGCAAGGGAGAAACAGAGCCAGCACTGGGCTGGGCAGCCCCAGAGAGCACAGAAAGGCATGAGTGGCAGAAAGACAACATGGGAGCAAGAGCATGGGCAGAGGAGCTTCCCCAGAAGGCTCCACAGATGGTCAATGGCACCAGTGTCTTACTCTGCTGCAAGAAGAGAAGCTGCCATTTCCCTAGGAGGTCCACCCTCCTGTACTGCCTGGGGAGGCCAAAGGCTGATGTCTAGAGAAGGCTGCTCCAAGCCACTGCAAGAGCTGGAAGAGCAGCAGCAAGCTGTGGGGCACTGAGGGAGGGGTGGCATGGGCATAGAGACAGAGGGAACAGGTTTGGAGAGCTTCTTTGTTCTTCTCAAGGCTGCTGAGGGTTTCACAGCACTGAGATGCGGCAGGGGGCACAACAAATTCAGCGGTGCTGATATAAGGCACAAGAGAGGAAAGGTGGTAAAAACCAGTTTACTAAAAGAAAAAACCTCAACCACAAAGTATAACTAAAACCAGAATGAAATCCCTTCCCCCAGATCTTTGTTGGATGGGCTTGCAGGAGACTCCTCTTGGGGACTACACTGGTCTCTGCTGGCCTCTCCATCTATCACAGAATGACAAACATGAAGGAAAGAAAACCACTATTTTTTGCACTGGCACTAAGAGACAAAAGTGAAACTGTCTTGGGTGCAAGTAACTATAAAGATGTCAAATACTACCAACAGCACTCAATGTGTTCACCCTCTGTTTACGCAGCTGCATTTCTCCTGAGCAGAGGAGGACATGCTTGAGGTTGTCTTTGAAGAACAACACAAACAACAGAGCTGAAAAGTTTCTTGTGCTCATGCTGTTAGTATACCAGACATTCCAGCAATGGCATTAGATCCTGCCTGAGAACATTTGCTTCTGGCTCAGCTCTTTGCTCCCCATTTTACAAGCTAGCAAAAGGCAAGAAATCTCTCCTTGGGTGTCAGGCTCAGCTAGGGAAATCACACTCTGCATTATAACCAGTTACACAACCCTTGCTCACACAGTACAGAAAACACATGATAGATGTGCAAGGAAACAGTGCCCAATCTTCTGCTTCCAAGAAAGCACATTTCACAGACGTCAGCTTACCGGTATGAGCCTTGTAATCTGAAAGAGCCTGGCATATCCAAGTAGCCTGTTAGCTCCCATGCAAGCTAACTCATGCCTTTCTCAGCTCTTGCCCTTCAATTCATTGCAGGCTCAAGGTGCCCCAAGACTGCTGCATAAACCTGATCTAGGGATGGAACAAAGGAGAACTCCTTCCCACTTCCCCTTCTTGCAGGAGAATCAACAGTGATGGTGATGCTGCCCTGGGAGATAAGGAAAGGTACAGCAAACTCCTGGCCACATTGCATCACCCCCCTTTCTTCTATATGAGGGGACCCTGTAGAAGGGTCTTTCCTACTGAGAGGGCGGAAGAACTGAGGGATGGGTCAAAACTGGCATCACTTTTCCCTTGAGGCACAGCAACTTCCAGCACAAATGCAGAGGAGGCCATGTTCCCTCCTGATAGACTGAGTCAGTGTCCTGTTTGCAGACAAGGCCAGAGCTTAGTGCTGCTGTTATTCTATACCATGCACATCATGGTATAGAATAACATTTTCCTTCCTGAACCACACCAGTTTCAGCAGGAAAAGCCAGGCACCCCATCTGAAGCATGGCATTTTGCCTCTCTCTCCAGAGGAGGGACTGTCAGCATCAACCCCTGCAGGACCCGGTCCCTTTGCTCCCCTGCCGGTTCCCCTCCTGTTTTCATAGTACACAACTATGGAACAGGGCGTTGAAAGGGACAGCGGTGGAAATGCAAATTGATCACAGTTCTGAACCAACAGCACTGGCGAGGAGGAGGCTGCTGGAAGGGAACAGTCCAGCAGTGGGAGTGACCCCAACCCTGCTGAGCCCATCAAGCCAAGCAGAAAGGAGCCCTGCCAAACCCAGCCAAACTGAGCCTAAAGTAGTGTCTTTGAGCAGTATGACAAAAAAGCAGCAGTGACCTGCAGGGGTGACCTCTAGTGAGGTGGGGTGGTTGAAACGGTGGCACAGTTACCTGTGCGGAACTGAGCCCAGTGGAGCAGCTGCAGGACCCTACTTGGACGATCCAGCTTTCAGGGGATATGTTACTGGATTTTGTGGATTCTGGCTGGGAGTAGCAAACATTAGTCACAGAAGTTCTCCCACATCTTGCCTTTGTTCCCAGTGGCCACACAGGCAGCACATGAATGGCCACCACATTGCCTTTGTCCAGGAAAACCATGCAGATGCAGCTTACAAGGAGTGTCTGCCATCTTGGTTTTGTTCCCAATAGTGAACAACTTTTTGTGGGCAAAACACCTCCTCTTTTTGTATACTATTGCTATTAACATTGCTGTTGTTATTGTGTGTGTCTTATTCCACTGCTTCATGCTTTCAGTAAATTGTTAATTCAACCTGTAATCTCTGCTTTTGTCTCTCTCTTACTGGAAACAGTGAGGGGAAGAGGAGTGGCTTATTTGGAGTTTAATTCCAGCTGGTGTTAAAACTGGCACAGTCATGAATACTTAGGACGCTGTGAAGCTCACAGTATCTTGTGAGCTTCACGGGGCCCTATCAGGGCTTTTACACTCATTTATCTGGAAACATGCAATGTAGTTTTGATGGTACCCATCCTGGCTGCCCTGGAGTGCCAGACTGTAAAGGGACAAAGAAGGAAAGTCACCTGTCTCGTCAAATCCCACGTGCCTGTAGTTCAGTTGTGTGACCCCCTCCCAAGTCACTGGGGTTGACCTGAGAGAATTGGGAACTACTTAGGTACAGCTTGAGACACTTACTAGATTTCTCCTGGCAGGGCAGGGACCATTCTCTGGATGGATATGAAGCTCAGGGGTGCTGCTTCTGGGGTAGGAAGCACAGGGAGCATCATAACCACCAGTAAAGTGTTGGGTTCCTTCTGGTGAACTTTATGTGCATCAGCAGTGTCTTGCAGCCATTAAAATCTGCACTGAATACAGGGAGCAGCAGACATGTGATAAGCAACCTCACTTCAGGGTGCATACACTTTCCTGAACTGCTATCCTATGTGGCTTTCATTAACTTGGCATTTTTTTTCTATCCTTGCCTGCACCAGGCACACAGAGAGGCAGCCTTGATCCAAAAACCAAGGTGCTAGCACTTTGCTGCACTGCCAGAACCAGAACAAGGCATCCCAGCATATATGGCAGGACAGTCAGGCTTACTCAAGCGCTGCTCTAGCTCTCAGGTAAGTTCTCAGTATGACCCAACTTTGCTTGCTGCACGGCCTCCCCAGCTGCCAGTACTACATCCTCCAGGGCAGGATGATGTCCAGACAGAGTAGAAGGAGGCAGAGCAGCCCCACACAGTATCCCAGGCAGAGGGGCCAACCCAACAGAGATTGGGGAAGGGATAGTTTTGTGCAACTGAAGCTAAAATAAAGGTTTCAATACAATAAAAAATTCCCCGATTGCTGTCAGACTAGTTTTAGTGTAAAAAAAAATCTCTTAGTCAAACATAAAAATAGCATCTTGTTATCGGTCTTTTATTTCAGGTTTGATGAGACCACATAACTGTGCCCAGGAGCTCTGTCCCTGCAGCCCCACCTCCTGCCCTGGCTGAAGCTGCAAGACATCAACAACTGAGCAAGGAGGAAAGAAGGAGCCAGACCAGATGGGCTCACCCGCACCCCACAGCAGCCTGACCCACTGCGCAGGAGCTATGCCATCCGAACAAACCCTGTTGCAAGTTTTTGAGAGCGTTTTCATCACTACATGACACTCCTGCTTGTCTCCTCTCTGTCTGTTATAGCACCCAGAGCAAAGATTACCTTTTGACATGTATTTTTATGGTGACTCACACAAAGATGGCCTGGCCCAAGCTGGGGACATTCAGGTAGTGGTGGCAGCAGACATCTGTACCCCAAGAAGAGGAGGGCATATGGTAGTGATTGGGGGTCTGGCAGTACTTTGCCCCACTGCTGCACCCTCCTGGGGCAGCACAGCACCGTGCTGGAAAGCACAGTTCCCAACCTGCCTAACAGGGCCAGCCTGGCAGCTAAATTCACCCCATAGATATAAACAGAGAAGGCTGAAGCTCTCCCCATACCTGGCAGGATCTTTCCTCTTCTCTGCCACACTATTCCTCTTGCCCTTCTCCATCTCCTGCAAGATGGCCATTTGGATGGGGGTGCTTCTGCCACCGCTGCCAGTGCTGCCTCGGTGCTCCAGGCCACAGCAGTCAGGCTGGGAGCTGCCCTTCATGGCCTGGAGCTGGGCCAAGGGCACAATGTCACAGCCCTGGGGCCGGTGCCACACTGTCTGCCGCGTGATGGCATTGTAGTAGTAGAAGCGGTTGTTGTTCTGGTCGAAGAGTTCCCACCACTGCTTCTGGTCTGACTGGCGCACCTTCAGGTTGGGAGGGGGCTCCCAGCTGCACTCCCCGGTGGTCAAGTTCACATACATCCGCTCCTGGGAGCGGGGCTCGATGATCTCCACCCAGTCCGAGCTGCAGGGACACAAGAGCCGCATTAGTCTGGACCAGAGGCCCAAAGCAAACAGGTTGTCTGAAGAGGCCTACAAACCTGCTGCCACTGGGCCAGGCAGCCTGCTTGCAGATCAAAGCATTGCTTGGGGCTATTCAGCAATCTAATGATCTCAGGAGACGCCAGGACAAGGGTTTGAGATGGGGCTGCTACAAAAGAGCAGTCCTTTGGAACAGGGAAGGGGAGTTCAGTCCCATCAGCCTGGCCCACTCACTTCCCACTCACTAGCCCAGGACTAACCCACAGGGCTGGCGAGCACAGTCTGTTGATGCTGGGATGACT
This sequence comes from Camarhynchus parvulus, assembly GCF_901933205.1. NCBI lineage: Eukaryota > Metazoa > Chordata > Aves > Passeriformes > Thraupidae > Camarhynchus > Camarhynchus parvulus. The sequence continues at coordinate 14,524,556 of NC_044590.1, forward strand.
CACATCAAGGGCTGGCCCAGACACAGGAGTGCCAGTGCCTGGGAGATGCAGGGCGCAAGACGCAGGAGGGTAGGGGACTTGACTTTCAGGAGCAGGGACTATCTGCAGAACAGGATCTGCTCCTTTTGAGAGCTGCACATTCCACCTGGGGAGACCAAAGCCCTGGCTCCCAACAATGTGGGCAACCTGCTCCATGCAAGTGCCTGCCTGGAGGCTCCACATGCTGTGGGGCTGGAATGGACCTTTGGACACTTATATGTCCAAAAGATATATGTGGGGAATGACTGGTGGATGAGACCATCTCCATTGCAGGTTCTTCCCCCTACTCCTTGGCTGATGGGACAGAGCCTTCAGCAGGGTGTAAGGTGACCCGAAGGACAGGCCCTGCTGCTGATGCATAACCCCTTGCAGCCCTAAAGAACCCCTTGAGCCCCAGGGTCCTTTATTAGCACCCATACTGGCCCAGTCAGTGAGAGCAAAGCAGGTAGTGCTGAACGACTGCTTTTCAGGCAGATCAGCACAGTGGTTTTCATGCAGAGGTGTTGGGGTGCACAGCCATCATACATGGCATATCAACCATACCACTGACACACCAACCCTAAAGAGCTGGCCTGAGGAGTTCAGCAAAGCCAATGCCTCCCCAATGCAGTAGCCCAAACCATTTTGGATAGCCCAGGTAAATGGAGGAAGGGAGTGCAAACCCAGCAAGGTTTCCCTCCACAAAGGAGAGATGCTACCTAAAGTGATCCTGAACCAAGTTGTATGCTCAGCATGCTGAAAAAAAACATGAGCCCCTCCTGCCCCCACATCCCAAAGCCTGGCCTCCATCCCAGTGCTGGTGGAGGCTGCAGGAAGGAGGGCCTTAACTGAAGCTACTTTTGCCATTAATAAAAGCCATATGAAGAGGACAGCTCCAAGGCCCCTCTTGAAACCTGTTTCTGCCAGGGGTTCACTCTGACAAGCTGGTCTCCAGCAAGGGTATGACAGCAAAAGCCATTCCCACAGCAGAAGCGGGAGAAGGGAGATCCCACTGCATCTCTCTCACACCCTCAGCTGCCAGCCTGCAGATCCTCAGAAGGGTCAGGAGTGATGGTGGCAGCGCTGCAGTGCCTGAAATGGCAGCCCAGGTTCCTGTGCCCAGCCCTGGCTTCCTGAGGAAGGTCAGCATGTATCCTATCACCACGCAAGTCTAGGTGAGGGTTTAGTTGCCCACTGCACCTCCCTGCTAGGAAAACTGGGGGTTTGATTGACAACAATCAATGCTGAGCAGTCTGGCATGCACCCATAAAAAGCAGGCCAGTCCTCAAAATTGAGGAAAAGCAAGGAGTACATTCCTGGAGCAGGGCCAGCTCCAGGCTGCCACACAAGCCTCAAACATAACATCAAGAATTCTGGAAAGATGTGATAAACCCAGGATTGCAGAGATAAGGCCGTAACTTAAACACACAAAACCCAAAATTAATTCATATTCCACTTTACAAGGTTAAAGAAGTTTCCTGGGGATGGTTTAAATAATTCTTTTCTCTGCCCTTTCAGCTCCAAGTGCTGAGGGATGCAGCAAACAGAGTGGGTGCTCACGCTCACGAGCACTGCAGAGCACCTGCTCCCTCCAGCAGGATCACGGCAATGGTTTCTCTTCATCTCAGCTCCTGTAACTCAGTGTCCCCAAAACAATACTTGCCTGCAGGCCCCATCTGCAGTGCCAGATCAAAGCCCTCCACTACCCGAGCACAGGACAACCAGCCTGCTGGCATCGCAATGGCTCCAGGGAACTACTGCAGTCACCAGACCCTGCAAGGCAGAGGGATTCCAACAAAACACCCACTCGCTTCCAAAAGCAGCCCACATTCCCAAGGTGCATCCTCCTGTACTGTCAGAAAGTCCAGGAGCTTTCTGTGTGTCCTGAGTAATACTTTCCAGACCGAATAGCTGGGAAACAGGACACAGCTCCAGCTGCTCACTCCAGCAGGCAAAGGCCCCCAGCTGTGATGGCTTGTGCCTTGAGCATGCTGATGTTTTGGAGGAGTGGCAAGGCCATTGCAGGGGTCAGCCACCAAGCAGCAGCGTGCTGTGAACAGGATGGTGCACCAGGCATGGAAAAAGCAGAAGAAAGTGTAGGGCTTTTTGTGGATAATCACATCTCATGTAGGCAGACAGATCTGGTCCCATCTGAAGGCTTTGCCTCACAGATGGGCAGCTGTTTTTTAATGAAGTGTTGTAATAGACAGTACAGCTAAGAGACAAGCTGCTGCGCTCTGTCCTGCAGCCTCAAGGACACAGGATGGACATGTACCAACTGTGCTCCTTCAAAACCAGCTCGAGTTCCTCCTGGCTGCCACTCCTGCTTGGCAAAGCCTCAGAAAAAAAATAATAGCAGTAATTTTTAAGAAACAGCATTTCATCCTGAAAGGGCATCTGCAAGCATCTCCTGACCAGATCTTTCTCACAAAGACTGTAAATGCTTAGTAGGAGGTCTAGGAAGGAATATTTTTTTTTAACTACAGAGAATTGAGCAGGACCAGAAATGGAAAGGACCAGGTGTGGTGGTGTTCACAGGGGTCTCAGGAAGAGGGAAGAGACAAGGATCTGACTCCATGTTTCAGAAGGCTTGATTTATTATTTTATGATATATATATATCTCTATATATTATATTAAAACTATACTAAAAGAGTAGAAGAAAGGATTTCATCAGAAGGCGAGCAAGCAAAGGAAGAAGAATGGAATGATAACAAAAATTCCTGACTCTCAGAGAGTCTGAGCCAGCTGACTGTGATTAGCTATTAATTAGAAACAACTAACACAGACCAATCAAAGATGCACCTGTTGCACTCCACAGCAGCAGATAATAATTGTTTACATTTTGTTCTTAAAGTGTCTCAGCTTCTCAAGAGAAAAATCCTAAAAAAAGGATTTTTCATAAAACATGTCTGTGACAACCAGGTACAGGTGAAGAGTCAGTTGCAGGAAGAGCTGAGGAACCCCAAGAAGTCAAACAGCCACTCCCTCAGAGAAGAGCTCGTTTTCCTGCCACCATCACCCAAGTGACAACACAGCCCAGGCAGTCAAGCATAGTCTGGGACACCACAAGTTCTTCCCAAGGCTGTAAAAAGGTAAGAATAGTAGAGATGTTTTCTTAGCTGGAGCTGTCAGCTCAAGATCAGCTTGATGTGATCTGCAGCCCCACCTGTGGAAGCTGCTTAGCACCAGCTTGACGAGGCAAACATCCACCAAGGGGAAGAGAGCACCAAGGATAGCCATGAGAATCAACTGCCTCAGGGAGCTTCACACCAGGCTGCCAACAAACCCTTCTGCATGGCTACAAGGACACCTCTTATGACTTGGTCTCCCATTTCACTTCCATGCTCTGTAATTTTTGGATTTCTGCGCTTCAAGCCAAGATCCCACCTCCTTCCCCCACTTCCCTTCTTTGGGATGAGCCCTGCAGAGAGTTGGGGCAATACTAAGTCCTTCCTGGCCAAACATGGCTCCATACCAAGTGGGATTTTTCAAGACTAATGCCCTCAATGGAGGCCTGCAGCATACTCAAAGCCAGCCCCAATACAAAGATGCCAGTTGTTGCCATCATCAGAGACCATCTAGCTGAGGATGTGCCTATGCCAAAACTAAGTGCCTTGTTAACAAGTCCTCCTTGAGGAGGAGGAATGCAGTTTGGCCATCACACACAGAGTGAAGTATAATTCCCAGAGACTGGCCGTGGTGTGAAACCAGCCAAAGGCAGGGAAGTGTGCGCAGGGCTACTTGCTGTAGCAATCAACTGGGGTGATGGGGATGGGCATCTGAAATTATCAGCCCCACAGAGACGAGTTCAAATCCTCTTTCATTTGCTGCTAATGGCACATAGGACAAACAACCCATGAAAAGGAGCAGATCCAGTCATACAGAGAATGATGCCATGTTCACCATCTTGAGTCCTCTAAAAGGAGGCCCCTGAAGCAGCCCATGGCAAGCCAGTTCAGGAATGGGGAGAGGGTACCAGCCCAGAGGCTCCACTGCTGCTGACTTTGCTGCTCCTCTGTGGGTCTAGGCTCCTGGCTGACTGAAAAACAGCACAGGTTGTGTTCAAGAACTCAAATATCACCACAGATTTTTTTTTAAGACAATCGCACTTGCCCCTTCACATTCGGCACAACAGGCCTCGGAAAAGTTCACTTAGTACAGACGCTGAGAAACCAACTGCAACCTCCAGGTGGCTCCGATTCACTCAGATTTGCATATCAAAGCCAGGACAAGCCTGTAAAACTAACCTCTATCCTCGAGCTGCAGAGAGCCTCCAGAAGGTCTCCAGCATCAGCTCCTTATGGTAATTTTCCTTCAGCTGAGTGAGACAATTCAGGCTTTATTCACACACACTCTATAACTTCTTTTGAATACCCATGCCTGCTTCTAACAAAAATTATAGAGGAACAAAAATAAATACAATGTCAGGCTGCTCATAAAATTCTCCTGCTCCTGAAAATAAGCACTATGCAAACAAACGAACCTCTGCTTTGCCAAAGACAGATTACACTGTGAAAATCCAGAACAAATGCTGATTGCTCAAAGCCTGGCAAAGAGCACATATGCTTAGCTCTAGCAAGAGCAGAACAGGGGCAGGCCTCTGAAAGCAGAGCCCAGCCTGGCAACACATTACATATTGAAGAGAGAATAACACCATAGTTTGGGTGGGTTAGGGGAACAAGACAGCCTGGAAAAGGTCTTATCACAAAAAGCATCTCATTACTTTGTTGTTTTTAATTAAAAAGAAAACAAAACAAAAAACAATGAAAACAGCCCCAAAGCCCCAAGCCTTCTGCTAGGTGGTATTTTCAAAGACAAAGATGTCAGATGGGAAACTTGGTGGCTTTCTAGTTGCTTGGACTCTGTCAGTTCGTGCCTGTTTCCTGGCTTTCCCAGACTTTCCCCCAGCCCAGGTACCAGCATTGCTGGCTCCATCTTGCTGCTGTTAGCCTCTTGATTCATCACAAATCCAGAGCGGAACAGACAGCAAAGGGGTAGCTCAGTCCAAAGGAGAAGGTTGGGGCAACACTAAAATTACCAGCAAATTCCCTCAAGATCTTGTCTCAGGGAGAAAGAAGTAAGTAAAAAGGACTTTTGGGACACAAGTGAGATGTCTTGGGGTCTCTGCAAAAGGAGAGAGGAGGGGCATAAGGAAGGACAGACACCATGACAAGCCATGCCCCAATGATAATCAGCTTAAAATAAAGTCCAGAACAGTCTCAAAGGCATAAGGCCCAACAGCCCAAGACCAGTACCTGAACCTTGGGTGGGATGGATGCACAGGCATCTTAGAGCTCTGTATGTCACCAGGGAGGAGGGAGGGCAGCACAGGCACTCCCACACCAAACTTCATGCTTCTCCATCATCTACTCTGTGCCAAGTGTTGTCCACTAGGTTTGGACTGATTTGGGTCCTGAAATCACTCCCTGGAGCCACACAGAGAGCACCCCAAGGGGAGGGGAAGACAGAAGGGCTTGAACTGCTGTTCATCCCCACCCGATCCTTCAGTGCCCCCATCACAGGATGGACAATTCTGCAACAGAGGGAAGACCAAGGGACAGAAAACATCCCTGTTTTCATGGCCTTGAGACAAAACAAAAAGCACTTGCTGGACGGACACTCTGAGTAGGAGGTGGTCATAGTGTCCATAGTGTCTCCATACTGGAGACATAGGCACCAGGGGACTGCCTGGTGACCAACAGACCAACACTAAAGGAAACTGCACCTGAGGGCAGGAGGAGCAGTAAAATCTACTCCTGTTAAAAAAATCCTGGCGATGCAGACCAGGTACAGGTCTTCACCGGAGAGCTACCTGCCGCTTCCCTGGAGGCCAAGGGTCTCTCACTTCTCTCTGTCCCCAAATTGTCATTGAGGGTGAGCACCTTGGCCTGTGTTATGGCTAGAGACCAGCTGTGGCCACTGCAGCCTCAGCAGAAGGCAAAAGACATGTCAAAAAACATTCAGCATCAAGAAGTTTCCAGGTGCTTCTCTCTACTCTTTGCAATGATCCACAGGCTGGCCAGGGACACATATCTGGCAGGCAGCCTCTCCTGCCTATCTGTCACATCTAGCCCCTGGGTTTCACACGCTGAGGAGCAAAATCATTTGTGGAGCTTGAGCCCCAGGCCACAGCAGAGAAGTGAGCTAGCTTCCTTGGGCTATGGGACCTGCCGTGACACCCTGTCCAGCTCTCAAGCTGCTGTGATAGCATACCTTGGGTCTCTTCTGCCTTATGGCTAGAGTTTTCATTCTGCAGGTCACAGCACAAGCCCAAAACTCCAGTACTTAAACAGCCTCCCCAAAGCTCTGGTTTCCTCCAGATGAAGTAGCACCTTCTAAGCTCAATGAAAACTTCAGCAGAGTTATTATTCCTTTTAAGGGGCTAAACATTTAAGAACAAGTTGCAGAAGATAAAAAGAACCTGGCAGTCTTCATCTCCTCTCCTTCCAAAATGTACTGTGTGCACCCACAGCAGCATCCAAACCACAGCTGCTGGAAGGCAGGCAGCTGTGGGGGGAAGCAGGAAGGTCCCTGCCCAAGGGAAACAAGGCACCCTGGCAGGGAGCTGAGACATGCCACAGCTTGGTGCTGGCCTCCAACCTGCACAGCCTTAGGCTGCATCAATCCCAGGACACATGGTCAGGTCTGTCATTGGACTGGGACCAATATTAGCACCACAGCACCTGACAGTGACTGCATCCCATCTCAACATGCTCAAAACTAGACTTTCTCCCCAACAGACAGGATTTAAATGAGAAAACTTCAATTTTATCAATATTCTAGAGAGGAAATATTTGCTTAGGTAAAGGCATTACAGGACAACCTGCCAGTACAGCAAAAATTATGACCACGGCTGGCATACATACTGCTTACCTTCCACCCCTGGCGCTCCCCCATGGCAGCATGTTGGGCTCAGTCCCAAGGAGGCAGCCTGATGACTTCCCATTGCTCCCATGGTGATGCCCCTAGTTTCAGGGAGGATTCATGCAGGCACACTGCAAGCATGGCTCAATGAGCATCGCCATGGTCATCCCACCTGTACAGGATCCCACCAAAGGGGGCAGCAGGACTCATGCAAGGTCATCACCAAAGGCACTAGCCACATCCTTCCAGGAGTGTAAATCTCTGCAGGCAGGTACCCAAGGTAATAGATCTACTTTCTCCACATCTTCTTGGGACACACAATCTAAGACACATGATACCAACTGAAGCAGACCTGAGCTTCACCCTCTTCTGAGAGCATATGCAGGCACCACCAAATCATACAGGATCTGCCCACAATGGTACTCATAGCAGCTAAGAGCCTCCCAGCATAAATGAAACTCTAAAATCAGGTCTGGGCTGTTTGTGGTTTTTTTTAAGGAGGATGCATACAAACAAAAGGAAAGGATAGAACCCCTTAATCTCCCGCCTTCTCAATGGGCCCTAGCACCTCTTAGCACTACCTGCTGATTGAAACCCTGGTCAGTGACTAGAAAGCTGAACATGGCTCCACAGATCTGTAAGACGCCAATACCTCTTGGCAGCTGTTGAACAGAACTAAACTGGACTTGAAGCAGGATGACATTTCCCAGTGCCAATAAAGCTGCACCCTGGATGAAGAGCGTCATGCTCTTCTTAAACTGCAGGAATGAGGTGAAGAAGTTGTACCTGCCAAAATGAGGCAGGGCAAGAGCCCAGAGCCCTGCAGAAGCAGCATACACCAAGTGCTCTCCCTGGGCCAAAGCAAGCAACGTCATGTCAATGATATCCCTGCTATTTCAAGGACACAGCAGCAGTCACTGCCCTGTCATCCTATAATTACTGACAAAGGTCTTGATTTATCTAGCTTGCTATCCAGCTGCTTCAGGACTGAGATTTACTCTTCACCACCTCCTGTGTCACCACTACTGATATCCGGGATTCCTCCCAGCATTGCCACGAAGCCCGTGCAGCCAGGGGCCCAGCACAGCAGCTGCTGCCTCAGACAGTTGATGCCAAACAAAGCAGCCTGGGAATAGGAGGTTCTCCAATCAAAAGTTGCTTTGGAAAAGCCACATTACCACATAAACCCAGCAATTGCTCCAGTACCTTGGGAGCAACCCACAACCTGTACACTGTGGAAAGAGCAGGACTCAACAGCAACCAATCTTCCGTCATTTCTGTACACGGATCATCCTGGGCTCAGTGACACGACACCAGGCACTGCACAGACGTAAACACACTGCACTGCAGCATAGTTTCCGCATACAGGAGGGCAAAAGAACAACCATTCTTGTGCCATCTTCACTGAAGGGAAGAGAGAGCCCATAGCAGCCAGAACAGACCAAAGTATATAGCCAGCTTCCAAGGCTCATTTGCATCACGCACAGGGATAGCTTTTTGCTGCAGACAGGAACACTGAGTAAGGACAATAAAACATTTACACAGATTTCTGAACAGTGTCAGAGGGTGAAGAGGAGGAAGACAGGAACAGAAAAGATACTTCCAGAACCAGCAAAGGGAAACCCATCAGCCAGGTCCTCAGGACCAAATGGCCACCATAGTGAGAGCATGCAGGTTTGGGGACTTAAGGACTTCTCAAGACATCCACCTCTGATCTAAAACAATTCCACCAGACCATCAAAAAAACATGACAACTGTAGCTTTTCTAAAGGCAGAACATGAGTTGGCAGTGGTCAGGAACAGCAGACTGAGACTGTAATTATAGGGTGGAGAACCTGCACTGCCAGGCCATGCACAACTGGACAGTGTCACCCTAGGTGCCAACAGAGGATGCCCTACAGCCAGATCACAGAGCATAATGCTTTCAAGCACCACTCAGCAAAGCTACATATCTGAGGCAGCTAAGTTCCTAGAAGTGGGACATTAGCAAAATAATGGCCCTCTGTCTCTGTTCATTTAAAAGGCTACCAGTCATTTATGAGCTGAAAAACAGGGTCCCTTGAAAACTCATGCACAACATAGCCACGGACAGCAAGGGACCAAGTCATTCCTCAGATAGCAGAGTCCACAAAACACTGGAGGCAAAAAGTACAAAACAAATGTAAGTGTTTCATCATAACTTCTTTAGGGTTATTCATTCTTCGGCAAATCTCTCCAGCTGCAGCTGTCTCTGCCAATTCCGTTGAAAAAAATCACGAGAGAAGAGATGCAGTGAAGCTCTTGAAAGTATTAGCTGTCCAAGCTTGCTATGTGTGACTCAAGTTAACCACTAAAACACCAGGCGAGCTGAGGAATTTGGTTGCAAGTCAAAGGAAAGAATAGGAGAGTGTTGGCAGGAAGTCAAAGGAATAACCGCCTGCAAACAAACAACTCTCTCCTGTCCTGTGAGATGCCATCAGGAAGCTCATCCCAACAGGACTCTGTGCAGAGGAGCCACATCAGTGTCATCATTTTCTCCAGCCCAAAGCACACCAATTTCCTCTGGCGAAGAAGAAGAGATAGTAAGTAAACAGCTGAAAACCTCAGGCACAAAGTTCATAAGCTGTTTATAAAACAACAAGCAAGAAAAAGAAATATATAATGGAAAAGAGGTCCTACCATTTGTTTTGTCTACAGGAATTGCTGAATGACAAGCACATCAGACACAACAGAGTCAGGATGTTGCAAAGCCAGTGCACTGGACCCACAGCATCGGTCCCTCCTGCAGCTCCAGAGCCTCCCCTCCTGCATGCCTGCCCCACAGGGAAGCACATGGGTCTCTGCTCTATGCACAGCTTCAACTCTGGAAATCTCACTTATCCCTAGTGAATCCTTAGTTTGGGATGAAAATCACAGCACATGTTTGACTCTTTTATCTTGTTTTTTATTCTGATGTAATAAACCACAAAAAAAAGCTTCCTCCAAAAGGAAAGGCATGCTTAACTGTTGCCCCAAACTGACATTCTTTTCCTGATTCTCCACAACTTTACAGTGTGAGTAGGAGTCACATCCCACGAGCTGTGTTTCAGCCTCTGTCTTGTCTGCTACACACTTGCATCTGCAAGACCAGCAGTGACTACAGTAACACCTTGAACTCCAAGTAAACCAAAATACTAGTTATCTATAGTTCCAGTGCTTTGTCATTAACAAGCTCTGGCTTGATTTAATGAGAAACAAAGACTGAGGTGTTTGACCTTGCCTTAACATACAGTCACAGCTTTTCAAAAACTGAACATCTCTTCAATCTCACAGATCTAAGACTTCACAAAATAAAGCACAATTAATTAAAGCCCCAAATTAGCCTTTCCTCTCACCATATCATAGAAACAAAGGGGGGATTAACCAGGGGAGACCTCATTGTGGTCTTCAACGCTCTTATGAGCGGAAGTGGAGGGGCAGGTACTAATCTCTCTTGTGACCAGTGACAGGACTTGAGGAAACAGCATGAGGTCGAAGGAGGTTCAGGTCGGATATCAGGAGAGAGTTTTTCACCCAATAGATGGCTGAGTACTCGAACAGGCTCCCCAGGGTACCAGTCACAGCACCAAGCCTGTCTGAGCTCGAGAAGCATTTGGACAACACGGTCAGGCACAGGGTGGGATAACTGGAGCGTCCTATGCAGGGCCAGGAGGTTGCAGACTCAGTGATCCCGATGGATCCCATCCAACTCAGCATATTCTATGGTTCCCAAGAGTCCACAAGAAGGCAGCTTGTGGCAAATAACTGCATCAGTCACCGAAGGCTCTCAGTTGTTTCTTGGAGATGCTCAGGGCTGCAGAAGAAGGCAGTCCTGCATGGCATATGATGCCTCCCCAGGAAGACTCAACCCTTGACAGCACTTCTGGAGGTACTACCTTGAAGAGACCCTCCCAAGAAATGGGGAAAGCAGCAATAAAAGAATGATGCAGTCACTCACTGCAGACATCACAATTACTCCTTGCTTTGGACAAACCTTTTGCAGGGCATATGCTCATTTCTTTAGCCTCTCCAAGCAGGTTGGTAGGATAAAGAATTCCCTGTTTTCACTATATGTTTTTCCCTCAGTTAATGACAGTAGGCTATCAATCCAGCAGGTCAGGGAGATCAGGGAAAGTGCAATATCAAAGACAGTGACATTGAAGCTGCAAGTTTCAAGTCTGCCAAAAAAATTTTCAAGTTGGTGAAGAAAGGGAGGGAGGGTTGTACAGTTAATACCTACACTTCAGCAGAAGAAAAGTGAATTCCCCGAATGAGAGGAGAGTGATCTGGCAAAATAACTCCTTCCTCTGGAAGGATGAAACTGGTGAACTGTGACTTGTGTACACCCAGAACCAGAGCTGGGGACAGACTCATGACCCTGGTTTGAACCCATTGCAGGTCTTCACAGATGCCCAGGTTCAAGTGGAACCATCCTCTTAAGCAAAAGCCCAGGTTTCACCTTTTCCACAGTTCTTTAAAAGGTTCCAAAAAACCACGCTGGTGATGGTATTTTTGACACAGTTCCAACTCCAAGCAGATTCATGCAGACATGCTAATGCACTCTGGGGTTTTAAACACCACTAAATTCAACTAGTGCCAAGAACAGTTGAGCTGCAATTTTAAATACTCAGAGTTTATCTTGTTTGAATAAGCAGGAGATAAGTAAAGAAATCATGTAGACCAAAGCCTGGCCCAGATCATGTTTGATTTGCGCCAGGTTCTCTGCTTCACCAAGTCAGTCTGAGATAAACACTTAAGCTACTTTGCATAGCCAGAGAAGTAAATATGTATCATCTGTTTGTCCTGGTTTAAAGGAAGGGGGAGAAAGGAAAAAGAGAAAAAAAGAAACTGAATTAAAAAGAAAATTGAGACATGACTTTCTTATAAAAAATAGTGCAGTGGGTGGCTGCAGAGCTGGCAGTACTAGACAGGATCTCCAGAACAAAAAAAAAACCAGGAAATCCGCAGTGTCACTTCTCCCCACAGTTATTTAAAATGAGCTTATTCCTTGCACTTGGTCTATGAGGAAGAAGCAGCTTCCTGGCTATGATAGGGGGAAACAAAGTTATTAATAGCATCACAATGAGCAAGTATCAGAAGTTATGTTGCAGCCCTGGAAGATCTTGGCTGGTTCATGAAAATATGTGTTGCCATGGCAGAAATTGCTATACATGGTAACAGTGAACAGTGGGGTGAGAACAATACACTTCTTGATTTGGTGCCCAAAACAAGTTCCTTTTGTTTTCTCCCACCAAAACCCAGACTGTGTTCAGTCCAAAACCAAGCTTTTCACTTTCAATACTGTCAAGAAAGATAGCAAAAAAGAGACAAATTCAGAAAGACATTAAAGCAGGCACCACTCTCTGTGCTTCTGCAATGGCATGGTTGATGGATTGGGGTAGAAACTGGACCACATTCAACCTCACTTTTTATTATTTGATATCCATCTAGACAGTCTTCATCTGCCAAACACTATGTACCCAATACATAGTATTTGCTACTGATAAAAAAAAAAAAAAAATCGCAAATAACTGAAGAGGCCCTTAAAGCAGGGCCTCTTCCAAGATGGGATGATCTGACATTCAATATCCAACATGGCAGCAGATCACCATGCTGTGCTAGTCTGTCCTTTGCTTTCCTCTTTGCAGTTCTCAGCCCCCTCTTCCCCTCTGCAGCACTGCCAAGCATCGACCACACACAGAGTGCTAATACTTTCCAGAAATACCTGTTACCCTTAACTCATTGCTGAAGTGCAGTGCTCAGGATTTCTTCCCTCATTTGCTCTTCCTCAGCGACTACTTTTGTCCCCATTTCTAGATCAGGTATACAAACACTGTGAGCAGCAGAGATCCCAGCCTGGCTCCACCAGGAGTTCCCTCCTCTGTAAAGTCTGACCATCTACTTCTCATCTTTGCAGCCCAATCTTTTAACCATTTATCCACCCATGATGGACTTTTCCTCAATACCCTCTGCTGAAACATTTCAGTGAGGTCCACTAGACCACTCCACTTGATCACCCCTGACACGTACTTGGAAACACCTTCCAAGTACCAGTGGAGTCATGTAGCTCAGTTTTGGTCTACAAAAGCCATATTGGCTCTTCCCCAACATGTCACACCCATTTATGTTCCCACTTAATACTGTTTTCTGGAAACTTTGAAGTGTAAGACATGCACCTTTGGTAAAACCAAGTGCCCCTTCCATTCTGCCTACAGGTGAGACACTCTGAGAAGTTTGTTAAGCAAAACACGTAAGCCTGGTCGTGCCCTTTCTCCATCTTCTCCCTCATTGCTCAAGAACCCACACATGTATTAGAGATGTTAAAGGCAGATGGCTGGCTGTTCTTCCTAGTAACTATTTCAGACTAACTGTCTATAAGTTTACCTAAATACTTGTTCAACCTGATGATGCCTTTTGCATCCATGACCCCCAAGAACACTGAAATCAGAAGTTCATCACAGATTGTGTAAAATAAATGGTGTCATGGTTTGAGAGGAAGTAAGTTTTCTGGGATATGCTGTGGTCACCAATAGGTGTTCAGATTTTAATACTGGCACCTGGTGTGGCCACTGGGGACATTGGATACACCTCTGAGAACACAGGGGTTAAAAGCAGAGCACTCCCAGGAGAATTCTCTTGAATTCCGGCGAGGGAAGCAGGTCAGACCTCCCCCGGGGGGGAGGGGGGGGGGGGGAAAGCCATGCGGCTGCAAGGTAGGCCGGGTTTTGGACAGATATGGGAGGTGAAGAGGCCCTGGCATGGAAGGGTGGGAGAAGCATCAGGAGGCATTGGGCAGCCCCCCCACAGGAGAGAAAGAGAGAGTACAGCCTGTGCCTGGGACTGCTACCTTGAAACTTGATAACGTGCTGGCAGCACAGCCGAGAAGGAGAAGAAGGGGGGGGGGATGCAGTGAGAAGGTGTCTGGCCACTTGTGGGAGCTTTGGGTGGGCAGGGCCCGAGCTTTTAACCCTTTTTTGGACAATGAAACTTTGCAGAACATGAACCTTTCCTAGAAGATAGAGATAGAGATGAAGTGGAAGAAGGAAATGTGCAAGTGTGAAGGTCTGGGCAAGTGAAAGATGTCGGGAGAGTAGAGAAGAATCTTAGGTGGGAAGAGATGATGGAGTGGCCTTTGGCTGGACTCTTCTTGTTATAGCCATGGACAGAACCATGTTTCCTTGTGACACAGAGACTGCATCCAGGGGGAGGCGATGGCTCAGAGCCAAGAGGGTTCAGTGTTGGTACCCCTCGGCCCTAGGGGGTGAAATCTGGGGGGGACAGATGTCCCAAAGGTGAGACTGTGATCTTTTTGGAACGGGACAAAGCATCCTTAAAAAGATGACCCTAGAAGCAGCTCTGGTCCATGTTCAGTGGTGAGAGCACTGGACATGAACGGAAGAGGTCACGATGGCAAATGTTCTCCGGGCGGTGCCACAAGTGACATGGAAGCACACGAGGTTTCAACGGTGTTTCCAGGGGAAGCCTATGGCACAAGAAGGACTCCTCTCCTCTTGATGAACTGAGAATTGATTGCCTGAAGGGTGGTGATGGACTGAGAGTTGGTGATTTGGGGGATGAATGTATTGGAAATTTAGTGGGGGCAGGAGGAAATGTTTTTGGAAGGTTTTCATTTTCCCTGTATGTTTCTTTTTACTTATAGCTGTAGTTTAGTTAAGAAAGTTTTCTTTTCTTTATTTCTAAGTGGAGGCCTGTTTGCTTATTCCTGGTCACATCTCACAGCAGACATGAGGGAGCATATATTTTCACGGGAGCACTAGCATTGTGCCAGCACAGAACCATGACAAATGGCCTTCCGCCTTTAGGTTTCACCAAGTGCTCATAGTTCTAGGGTCACAAGACTTGGTAGAAAAAATTCAACTTATCCATAGAAAGGGGAAACACTGTCCCCAACTTTTAAAAGAGTAGGAAGGAAGACCCTGGGAACGACCAGCCTGTCAGCCTCACCCCTGTGCTTGGGAAGGTGATGAAACAGACATTCCTGGAAGCTCTACTAAGGACATGGAGGTGATTTAGGACAGCCAGTATGGTTTCACCAAGGGCAAGTCCTCCCTGACCAACCCAGTGGCCTTGCACAGTGGCATAGCTCAGTAGACAAGGAAGGGGACAGAGATGTCCTTTATATGGACTTCTGTAAAGCCTTTGACACAGATCCCCACAACATCCTTCTCTCTAAATTGGAGAGAGATGAAGTTGATGAGCGGACTGTTAGATGGATAAGGAAGTGGTTGGACAGTCACATCCAGAGAGTAGTGGTCAACGGCTCAGAGTCCCAATGGACATTAGTGACAAGTGGGGTCCCTCAGGGGTCCATACTGGGACCAGTGTTGGTTAATATCTTCATTAGTACATGAAGGGAACAAGCGTACCCTCAGCAGGCTTGCAGATGACACACCTGAAGGACAGGGCCATCCGGAGGGACCTGGACAAGCCTGAGAAGTAGCCCACGGGAATCTCTGAGGTTTAACAAGGCCAGATGCTGGTGCTGCATCTGAGCTGGGTATCAGTCCCAGTATTGATCCAGACCAGGGCAGGAACAGATCAAGAGCAGCCCTGATGATAAGGGTTTGGGGGTGCTGGTGGATGAGAGGCTGCACACACCCGGCCGTGTGTGCTGGCACCCAGAAACCAACCATGTCCTGGGCTGCATCAAAAGAAGTGTGGGCAGAAGGTCAAGGGAGGGGATTCCGCCCCTCTAGTCCCCTCAGGTGAGGCCCCACCTGCAGTGCTGCATCCAGCTCTGGAGTCCTCAGTGCCAGACAGACACAAACCTGGTGGAGCCAGTCCAGAGGAGGCCACCAGGTTGATCGGGGAGATGGAGCACCTCTCTTAGGAGAAAAGGCTGAGAGAATTGGGTTTGTTCAGCCTGGAAAACAGGAGGCTTAGGGGTGACATAATTGCAGCCTTCCAGCTCCTAAGTGGGGCGTACAAGAAAGATGGACAGGGACTTTTTACAAGAGCATGTAGTGACAGGAAAAAGAGGAATGGATTCGAACTGAGAGTAGGCTTAGATTAGATACTTTGCTGTGAGGGTGGTGAGGCACTGGAACGGGCTTGTCCAGAATAAACATGGATGCCCATTCCCTGAGTTGTTCAAGGCCAGACTGAATGGAGCTCTGAGCAACCTGGCCTAGTGAAAGATCTCCCTGTACATGGCAGGGAGTTGAAAGTAGGCAATCTTTTAAGATCCCTTCCAACCCAAACCATTCTCTATTACCTTCATGACTTTGCATACCTTAATCTTGCTATGCAAGATTTTTCCAAACCAAGGAATCACAAATTTTATGCTCTCTCCTTATAAGGCAGCTGCTCTGCCCTTTAGTAATTTTAATTATCTTCACTGCAGTCTCTCTAAGACCACTGTCCTTCTCACAATGCAGAAATCGAGACAGCATGCAGTCTCCAAGACATGAACAAAGTGTTAAAGAGGGTCAAATTGATGTCCTCTGCTTCAGTATTAACTCCCTTGCTGATGGTGATCAAAACTGATTGGTTTCTTTGGCAAACATCACAGACAGAACTGATGATTTCAGAGAACTGTCAGTGACTCCAAGCTCCTTCTCAAGCTATAACCACTAGTTCCAGGCTGAGTATCAAACAGGTCCAGTACAGGTAATTTTTCCCTGTTCACCACGTTTTCCTACATTGAAGCTTATCTGTCACGTATCAGTCCACTTCCTCAGTTCTCTGAGGTTCTTATGGATTTCCTTATCTTCAGTGAGCTATTCAACCCAATGAAGAAACTGAGGATCCTCTGCAAACCTGGGAATGTCACTGCACCCCTCTATACCTGAGGTTACCCATACGGTGCAAAACACTCCCAGCACCAGTTTCTCGGGCCTTGCTGCTGACTTCCCCGGGTTGAAAAATGACCAGTAAGCCCTACCCTTTGCAGTCTATGCTTTCACCAGCTCTTTGTCCATAAGAAGACCCTTCCTCTGTGCCCATGGCAACTCTTTCTTCAAAGCCTTTGGCAGAGAAACTTGCCAAAGGCTGTCTGAAAACAAAGACACATGAAGCCTAGTGGTCCTGCTCCCAGCATGCTCATCACCTCCAGCAGGTCTGTAAGGCAGAGGCAGGGCTTGCCTCTACAATAGCCCTTCTAACACTGGTCCAAGCAGCTGTGCTTGGCCATGCCTTCAGCAAACTTGTTCTTTATTGCAAAGACTTAGGCATGGGGTCAGACCCAACAGTCCATGGAATCCTGAATACTCTTCACAGCCCTTCCCTAGCAGTGCACCTAGACAAATACTGAGCCACTTCTCCAACTTCCTCAACACTCAACCTTTTAAAATGCTATTGCATTCACCACCACCAATTTAGGTGATACCAAGGGCACTTTAGCAGCAGGATACACATGAAAGTATCTCAGCAATTTCAGTATTAGGATCCTTTGGCACTCTTGAGTAAACATTATCTGTTCCTTAGTTTCTTACCAGTTCCTCTTTTGCTCTAAAGCTATTTCTACTGATGTTCAATGTGAGAGAACTTCTCCTACAGTTCTTCTGTAGCAAGCATGAAGTTTGCAAAGGTCCTCCACCAGAGTCAAGATGGCTAAAAATGGTTTAGATTTTTTTGTGATAGCATTATCTTCTGTGCTTCTCATGCTTTGATCTCTTCTGCTGCCAGTTTCCAAAAGGCTTCAATGCATTTGAAAGTTAATCATATTTGGCAAATTCACTCCTCAAAAGTCTTAATCTGGCCCACCTTATTTTGATTTTACATGTAATCTGCTGAAATAGATAGGTTTTTTGGTCTTCTTGCTTGGATACAACTTCCCCTTATTGGTAAGCCTGCTTCTCATTCTACTATCCTTTTTTCCCCTGCACATTTCCCTTTTTTTGCGTCTTTCTTTAAAAGGCCAAACAAAAAAGTCTGATCTGTTCTTGGTGGAGGTACCCATTCCTTCTGAGCTGGTAATATAACCACTAAATACTTTCTATGCCCACTCTGTTCCACTCAGCTCCTCTTTAGCCAAGGAACAGATCTCAGGTTCCTTCCAAGACAGCAGACAGCCCCTTTTTAGCAGACTCAGGAGTAAACACCAGCTCTGGGGCGAGGCAGACAAGTCTCATTTAT
The DNA here is from genome assembly GCF_901933205.1 of Camarhynchus parvulus. Taxonomy (NCBI): domain Eukaryota; kingdom Metazoa; phylum Chordata; class Aves; order Passeriformes; family Thraupidae; genus Camarhynchus; species Camarhynchus parvulus. The sequence goes on from NC_044590.1 coordinate 14,542,533, forward strand.
TTTATTTTTATGCTGCCAGTCATAAAGATCCCATAATAACCCCAGGCTTCGCATTATTATGACTATTCAGCACATAGGTACTGAGTTTTCACAGGTAACTGCATATTCACAGTTTCCAGATGCCCAAAACTAGATGTTTTTCCAGCTGGAAACCATGTTACACAAACAAAGCACTTCCTGGGGCACCACCAGGTGACAGGTAGAGGGGTCAAGGCTTCTCCTTCCCTGGAGGAATACAAGATGACACAAAGGGCAGAAAAGATTCCAGGAGAGCAGCACCCTGCAACAACATTTCCCTTCCAAGGAACTGCCACAGCTTGGACCTTCTCCCTTTTTTCAACAGTAGTGTTTATTTTCAACACTACTGAGCGCAGAGCTGTAGCTAAGGTCCTGAAACCAGCAGGACCTTGGTGGGAGACATACAAGAGACAAAAAGCTAGGCCCAATGGCTAACAAACTGCAAAATAAGTTTAGTCAGCAACAGGTTTTAATCTAAAAAATAAAAGCATCATGGATCAATTATTGCCCGAAGCACAGTAAAAGTGAGGATTACAACTCTCAGCTCTTCATTCCTTTTCTCATCTTCTCTCATAGCTTAGCAAGGTGTGAAGTTGAAAGATGAAGCCCAATACTGCCCTGCACCTTGAACAGCACAGAGCTCTGCTACAACAGAGCTACACCCAAGAAGGGGCTGGCTGAACATCCCCTGTAGCAGCACTCAGTTTTCACAGTCAGCCATGCCAATATTACTTTCTGTCCATGGGCCCATATACTGCCTGTCCTAATGAAAGCCCACACTTCCCAGAGGGCCAACTGAGCAGTCCAAGCTCTAGCACAGACACATCTCACTGTTAAAGCTCTTCGTGCCACAGTTCACATCTGCCTTTCCCAGGGCAAACAGCCACACCATTCAGGAGGGTTTACAGCTATAGATCCATAGGCAAAGCAGTACAGATTCCTATCATAAGAAACAGACCCAAAATGGTAATTTCTGGGGAATACTGTTAATTCATCTAAAGTCCCTCAAACCTCTGCGGTCCGTAAAACCTCTGGGTTTAAGCCAGGTCCAGCTGGAATTTGAAGGGCAAGAAAGCTGCACTGCTGGCAGTTCCATGACAAATTTGTCTGTTCTCCGACCACCCGCATGCTCTTGCTTGAAAAAATAACTACTGTTGCAAACAGGAGAGGTTTGAGCAAAGCAACAGGAATTAACTGCATGTCCTCCTTTGCCTGCATCAAGGGCCCACCAAATGCAGGTCCTGGAGGCCCAACTCCACTTTGCAGTTGGTGCCACGTGCCCTGGCAAGACCAGGGTAACAGAGCTGTCTGGGCCAGCTGCACTGGCTATTTTATTTCTCATCCAGAGTACAAGATGTACCTTGTATCACGAGACACCTAAAATAAAAAACTTTGCTTCTCCCCAATGAGACTCCACAGCAGCTCAAAATCAACACCTCTGGAGCTCACCCGAGCCATCCAGGCCAGGGCACAACAACTACTAGAAGATACTAATTTTGTATTTCCAGCTGAACTCTGGGTACTTTCACTAAACCATTTGATGATCACCATGCTGTTCACTCTTTCCCACCTGAAGTCTTTGCTTCCTGCTCCAGGGAGAGTGGGATGGACAAAACAGCCCAAGGTGAAACTTCCCTGTACCCCTGCAGCAAGTACAACTTCACTGAACACCAGGTACCCAAAAAGGTTTTCTCCATGTACAGACAGCTCTCACAGCTCAGCAGCAGCTTTGCTTGAAAAGAAAATAGTGAGTGATTTCATCCCTCCAAGACCAAATAAAGTTTAAGCATAAAAATGCTCAGCTATTAGAGCACTGGATGGCTGATGGGGAGGTGTCATTGGACATCGAGAGGCCACCTTCCTAGGGAAGAGTTATGGGGAGCCAGAAAGGCTGAAATCACTGACATGTCCCTCACTGCCAAACTCATACAGCCTTCCTGGTTTCAAGAACAAGATCAACCCAAAGAAGTGTCACAACTAAGGAAGCTATGCCCACAGTATCTCTGCCAGCCTTCCTCTTGTAGCAGCGTTTAGAATTCAAGGCCAAAGTCACTTCAACAGCATTACATTCAAAGCTGGCTCAACAGACTACGGAGAGGGAACAGGAACATCATGGCACAATGGCACACTAAAATCAGAGTGGATGATTCAGCGATATGTTCTCCATGACCCCTTCCCACTCTTTCCCTATCCCCAGCACTCATCACATGAGGTCTGTAGAGCTCCTCAAATCCTTCACAGGGATAACTCAGCCTGCTAACTAACAGCAGATGGTTTTCTCTTGCTTTAGTGAACTCAACGACTCCGGTAACAGGACTCAGAACCAGAAAAAAAAAAAAAAAAAAGGCAAGGTGGCAGTGCACAGCTTCACCTCCAGATCATCACTGTCTTTTTTAATTTTTTCTGATTATTGCCATCCAAAAACAGACTTCTACTTTGGAAGTCTCCATAATCTTAAACATGTGTTTTAGACTAATTTCAAACTACAGCTTTAGTGAATTCAGGCTGGATTGTCATACCACCACGAGGCATTTCCTCAGCAGCTTCTAAGCCCTCTATACAAAAATGAGTATATTTGCTTTTCACATTATTTCCAGAGATTTTAAAATTAATTTAATGAAAATTAGAGTAGATTACTTCAGGGGCAAGCTCCCTAAGGAGTTTCCAAGCCAAAACTGCAATTCGCGGGCCATTTGTACTCTAACTCAAGACTGCAGATGAGAGCCCAAGGGCAGCACCAACTCAAGCACAAAGTTGCCCTCTAAGCCTCAATGCTACTTCCTTCACACTCTTTACTGGGCTGATTAAATACAACTCAGCCATATCCCACCTAGACTATTCACTGTATTACATGGGCATAAATTGCCAAGATAATACATCTCCACATTACGACGCCCTAAGCGTCTGTCCTCTGGACTACATTAAACGCTCCTCATGCTGGCTCCACTCCAGGCTCTGCACCCCAGCTCATAGCCATTTCACCATCTCTCTTTGCTTTACTTCATGTTGATCCGTGATGATCAAGAACACATAAAACAGTTGGAGGTTCTCCTCTCACCCTAGCTTAGAGCAATAAATACTTGGATGGTCTAATAAAAAAAATCCCAAGCATAAGAGCTAAACAATGTGGTTGATGAACAGCTGGATAACTGTAGGTATCAAAGGAGTATCAAAGAACTGCAATGTACACAAGGAAGAAATAGGTACAAGACCAGTAAAAGACCAAATATGGCATTTATCACTTTACAGCAAACTGACCACGTTGAAACTAACAGCTGATCCTTGGGTTACTATTTTAACACCTATATGGAAGACTCAGTGCCTAGATTACAATGGGACCACCCACAGTTTACTCCAGGTCTGGAAACAGCCCTGCACTTGATACTTCCCACATGGCACCAATAGCATATGGGGACCAGGCCAGAGCAGATAAGACTATGTGGCGGGGTACAACTGCGCCAGCAGACAAGCAGGGGGGTGAGAAGCAGGTGCTGGAGCAGGTGAGGTGGCCAGGACTGGCAGGCAGATTGGAGTTCCAAAAGTATGTGAGTCAGCCACTCCAGCCAGTGCAGAGGAACCTTTCCAAGTAAGACTACACAGCACAGTTCATGCACTGCATTCCCTGGGCCTGTATTTAGTTATTCAGCTAGAAAGTCTCCTGTAAGCTTTTCTATGACTTTCCTTTGTGACTGAACATATTTTACACCAATTCATCCTTTAACCTGAGCCCTGGCTGCTTGTACACAACATATTGCACTGCTTCAGTCAGAAAAACCCAAGACAGCTGAACTCCACGTGGCTAAAGGGGATTTACTGGGTTCAGTCTCAGCTCATCAGGCAGCATTGTGTAGGGATTTTCTTGGTATCACTAGTGATGGAGACAGTAAGCCTCTGTTTATTTTTTCCCAGATGAATGACACAAGCAAAAGCAAACAGAAAATACCAGACCTACAGAACAAAGAGGCTATCCCTGCTACAGTGCACCTGGCCCTGGGCCACAAGTTCATGATGTCCATGATCACACAAAATCTCACTATATTGAGTCTTTCTGCCTCCATAACAGGTTTCCAGGCAAAAAGCAGCAACCTTGTTTGCCCAGGTAGGAAACAGCCCCATCTGTCACAGCAAAGTGCCTTATGGCAGTGTCCCACAGCTGCAAAGTTACACACACAAGTGAACCCAGCACAGGTTTGTGTGGGGAACCCTTCCTGCTTGGCTTGTTTGGTTTTGGTAGATCATAAACCCTGCAGCTAAGAAAACTGTTACAGTGTGAAGCAGTGTCCTGTCTTGGCTTTCCCACTTCCCCCGTCCCCTCTCCCTGCCTCCTGCTGAGAGCTGTCCATCAATCTCAGAAGGTCAGCAAGGCCGTCGTCTGATAGCTGAAGTTCAAAAGATGCCTCTCAGCCCTGGGGACAATTGGGTCATCCAGGTGTCATTTGTCTCCTGAGCCCCCGGCTACCTGGTTGGTAGCTCACCTACCCCTTCCCCTCCCGCTTGCCCTGAGCTTAAAAAGACACAGGACCATGCGGTCAGGATCCGGTCGGGGTTGTCGCAACATTCAGAGGCCTGCGTGCCCAGGAATAAACTCTGGACTATGACCCCCTAGCCGGATCCATCTCCTTTTTTCCTCTTCGCCTCGCCTAAAGCTTCTTCATCAGAGGTCCAGCCTGAGTTCTGTTGCCTAGACTTTTTCCAAGAGCCTAGCTGCCGCATACAACTAACCAAAGGTATCTCTGGGGTGTAACACCACGGCTGCCGCCTTTGGTCAGGCAGCGAGGGCCAGACAAGCCCAGGTACATTCCACCTGGTAATAGAAAACGGTTGGTTTAGAGAGGCCCAGGGCTGCTGTGCTTCAAGTTGAGACAGGAACACACAGCAAATCAGGGGAGCACAGGGTGCTCCCTCTTCATCTTCACTTCATCTGTGTCGAAGTTCTTGCCACTTAGGAAGGCAAAGCATAGAAAGAGCTTGGTTCAGGGAGCTGGGCACAAGCAGAATACAAGAGGGGTAAGAAAATACACCCTCCTTAGAGAACCAGACTTCTGTTTTCCTCTGGTGGTTGATGAAGATGTCAGCAAATAATTTTAATAAGACCCTTTTTTTCAGAAGTTCTAGCACTCTGCAGCATAGAGCCCTTGCTGGAATTTCATACAAGACCTAAAGCACAAAGAGACAAAAGAGCCTGAAAAAAAAATAAACTCAGCATCTCCAGCACTTTAATCTTTCAGTGTGTTTTTTTCAGGAAGAATTTTCTAAAGCTGATATTGTCTACCTCAAGCCCCTTCTTTTTGCCTGAAATATGTAACAGGGGGAGGCCATGTCTCCTTGCCATGCCAACATTCACCTGGGAATCACAGAGTGCTTTCCCTCTCCCATGCTTCCTGCAACCAAACAATCTGAATCTCCAGCACTCTCATTTTAAGTTTTCCAAATATCTTTTGGCTGTGTGAGTTGCATAACCAAAAAATGGCAGCTGACAATGCACAAAGAAAAAAAGCCTGGGAGAGTAGCTGGAAGATAGTTGACACCAGCTACACTGGAATTTACTGGGCTATGCTCAACTGGAAATATAAAACACTTAATTCTTACAGCAGTAACCTCAAACTCACGGAACAGTAATTAGAATGAGAGAATATATGCCAAATAATGGTACTTCCATTATCCCATGAGACAAAGACCAAGCACAAAAGAATTTTCTCTTGACCTACAGTGTCTCTTCCAGATGTATGAGGCAGATGGACCTCACGGCTGCTGCTACAGTTAATACTTTCCTGCCACTCCAAGAACGGACTGCTTTAAGAAACCATCCAAAGCAGATTACTCTTCCTCATGAAAAGCATAAAACCCATCAAACAGACAGCTTGCTTCAATGGATACTCACGACTGAGCTACTAAAAAACACAAGAAATTATTTGCTCATTAAGGCTGTCTTTCCTACATGGGAAAAGCCTTCCTTGGTGAAGGCAGGAATAAACATTAAATATGTAATAACGACAGCAGAACTCAGGAACCTCCTATGAATCCAGCTAAAACCAAATCCCAGTGCCTGTTCGGGAATTTCTTTTTATTACGGGTAAGAGGCACTTCCTGAACTATTTGAATCTGCCTGGGGGACTTTTTATAGCAACACAAGCGTATACACGTCACAAGGCACAAATAATTGCACTCCACTTGGGAAGAAGGACTGATGGAGCCTAAATGGAACATTTCAATTTCTAACCTATCTATTTGCTAAAAGTTTGCAAGCATCTCCTCTTAATTGCATCATCCACTGAGAAAATGTCATGGTTTGACCCTGGCACAATGCCAGGGCCTCCAAGAAAACACACTTTCCCTGGTGTCTGCTGTGAGATGTGACCAGGAATAAGCAAAGCAGGCTTCTACTTAGGAATATAGGAAAAGTTTATTAACTAAACTACAAGTAAGAAGAAACACACACACAGGAAAAATGAAAACCTTGCAAAAACATTTCCTTCTTCCCCCACCAAATTTTCCCAATACAATACATCTATCCACAAACAATCAAACCTTCCCCCAAATTCCCAGCTCTCAATCCATCACCAAAACCTTCAGACAATCAATTCTCAGTTCATCAAGAGGAGAGGAGTCCTTCTTGTGCCATAGGCTTCCCCTGGAAACACCGTTGAAACCTTGTGTGTTTCCATGTCACTCTTGGCACTGCCCGGAGTACATCTGCCATCATGACCTCTTCCTTTCATGTCCAGTGCTCTCACCACTGAACATGGACCAGAGCTGCTTCTAGGGTTGTCCTTTTTAAGGGTGCTTTGTCCAGTTCCAAAAAGGGCACAGTCTCTCACTTTTGGGACACCTGTACCCCACAAATTTGCTCGCCCTCTGGGGCCGAGGGGCACCAACACAACCCTCTTGGTTCTGAGGCATTGCCCCCCCTGGATGCAGTCTCTTAGTCACAGGAAAAATGGTTCAGTCCATGACTATACAAGGAAAAGTCCAGCCAAAGGCCACTCCATCATCTCCTGCCACATAGGATTCTTCTCAAGTCTTCCGACATCTTTCACCTGCACAAACTTTCATCACACTTGCCCATTTCCTACTCCATTTCATCTCTATCTCTATCTTCTCATTCAGATCCAGGAGGATCAGTATTCGTAAAGTTTCCATTATTCAAGAAAAGGGTTAAAATCTCAAGCTCTGCCTGCCCGGAACTCCCACGACTCCTCACCGTGCCCCCCCGCTGCACTCCCTCCTTCTCCTTCTCAGCCGGCTGTGCTATCAAATTTGGCACCAGCACAGACACCAGCCCGCTCTCTCTCCTGGAGGAGGGGGGCGGGCTGCCCGATGTCCCTCTGGGCTCCTCCACCCTTCCATCCTCAGGGCCTGGCCTACCTCCGCCGGCCGCATGGCTTTCCCCTCGCCCGCCCAGCCACAGAAGCTGGGCAGGGGAGGTCAGACCGGTTTCCCAGATGGAAGCCAAAAAGAGGACCTTCCAAGGGAGAGCTCCGCTTTTAACCCCTGTGTTCTCAGAGGCGTATCCAATGCCCCAGTGGCCAAACCAGGTGCCAATATTCAAATCTGAACACCTATTGGCCTGACCACAGCATATCCCAGAAAACTTACTTCCTCAAACCAAGACAGAAAGCCATTTCAGGAGTGTAGCAGGAACAGAAACATTGGAAAAGGAGACTACAAGAAGGAGGAAACACTGCTTTCCTTTGAACTTCTGATTAGTTTCCACCAAAAGACTCTGATCTGTCCGAAGGCGTTTCCGAAAGATCAGGCTTTATCTGCACAGGCAAACACTGGAAGGTTTGACTGCCCCTTAGGAGCTAGCTCCAGGCCATGCTGGGCCTGCTGATGGAAGCACCTTAAAAAGGTTTTGGCAGTGATGGTAGACAGGACAACCACCTTGTCCTCTACAGCCCCTCTTCTGCTTCTGCCAGAAGAGCTACTGGAGGAAAACAAACTCCTGGCTTCACTTAAAGCCCGTCTTCCCCTAAAACATTTCATTCCAAAGAAACTTCCCTGGTAAGCTTACCAGGCACAGCAGCATGTTTAGAGGAGTGGTGACAACAGGAGCAAGCATATGGCAGAGGTCAGGCTTGCTGATAACTTCTCCCACCTGCACTTATTTCCACTGACTTTGCAGAGCTAACAGAGACTTCTGCTATCCCAGTTTATTTACTGCCAAGTGAAGTATCACAATCCAGTCCATCCAAGAAAAGGCTCATTCAGCAGACAAGAGTGGGATGACCTGCTGTGGGGCATGAGCTTGTCCTGCACTCAAAGTTAGCTACAGAGAGGATATTTATTCATGGACTTATTTAAGCCAGCTAAGAAGAGGCTAAACCAGAACAGGGCACGTGGACCCAGTTCAGAGGATGTGGAGGGCTCTGCACGGCACAACAGTGAGAGGCTTGGATGCCCTGCCAAAACCAGAAGACCTCTCTGCTGCAAAGTCACAGCTGAAGTCAGACACATAGAGCCCATCAGCAGCTCCAGGGCAGGGTGATGAAGTGTCAAAGTTTTCATTCACTCCTAAACGGAAGTTGCTAAAAAACATGGAAACTGGTATTCATGCAAACTCAAAGCCTGAATTAATCTGAATTAACTAAAAACAATAAACTAGGCTAAAATGACTCAAGATTCAATAACAAAATGAAGAGTCCTCATTGTAATCACAACAAAACATATGAATCCCTTACATTTTGTACAAATCAAATTGAAACAGCCAACCAGATGAGCAGGTTTCCTGCTGAACAAGCACACTTAGTACCATTCCCAGTCCTTCCACCCAGCTAACATGACTTCAGCAACCTCAGTATTTCTGGGTAGGCTGGAAGATCTCCCTTTGCACCCATCCTGAGGCTGTTTAATTCAAATAGCCAAAAATATGCTGCTAAAACAGCAAGTCCAAACTTAAAAGCTTTCTTCTCCACAAGTAAAGTGACAACCCAAGTAGTATTATTACTAAAACATTTACCCATCAGGAAATACAGATAAGACATATATGACTTCCAAAAAGGGTTAATGAATATTTATTAAATGGCACTGCCAGCAGAGAAAAACAAGCCACCCTCATGGGCCAAAAAGTCAGATTCCTATAGCTGTTTATGCTCTCTTACCTTTAATTGCAGAAGTAATTCTCTTAAAGCTGATTTTATTAATCTTAAAGCTCTTCCCACAGTCCCTCAACAATGCTAATAATTCTTCCTCCACTGCTCTCAGAGGAAAAAATTCCTTGGTCCCTGATTTACAAAACTTTATCGGTTTGTTATCAGGCAGTTACCCCAATCCTGTGAAGGCACCCCCAAAAGAACGGCAAAATGGATTTTAAAAATGCCTCAAAGTTCAGACACCAATACAAGGAAATCCACAAGATGTTCTTACCCCTTAGGCAGCTCACTACAGGAATTCCAGGCTCTCCTTTCATCTTTGTACCACACATTATATTTTTCTAGGAATCAAGTAAGTCAGTTGAATGGGAGGCACTTCTTTTGCGTCCCTAAAGCAGAGCAACACTCAGTAAGCCCTGTTCTGCATGGCGTATTATGCATGCATGTCTCCCATGAGGATTTCTGCTGCAAATGCAGTCAGGGCGAGGCTGAAGTCAGACTTCTGCACCACAAGGATGACCATAAAATTCTCTCAATTACAAAATGTACCAGACATGTGGACTGAGATCTCACTGCAGCTTATGTTTGCCCAGCTAAGGCCAAGATATCTGTTTCAGCTAGGCAAACCTGTTGTGAATACAGAAGGCATGTGAACTATCTGAACAAAATTGTGGCTTCTAAATCTGCATTCCTATAATCCACTGTGATCTCAACACCCCTCCAAATAGCCTCCATCCAACTGATAGGAAGAGTTGTCTTGTCAACCCAGCAAAAACCAAATTCAAAAGCACTAAAGAGACAGCGAGGGATACACAAGTAAAACACAGTGAAATCCAGCACAAGAAGCTTCGTACTCATCTGCACCAGCTAGTGGAATGATAGCCTCAAATCTGCACGATTTTGTCAGCCTTTAGAGTTTACACCAAAATGAGGAATCTACAACCTTGATCTCCAAGCACCTTTGTCTGTCACAAGCACAGAGGCAGAAGCAGCTGCTGTGAGGTGCTGCTCCTGGCAAGATGAGAGAATGCTGCTGTGCTCATCATTTTGCTCAGTCTGAATTCTGGTATTTTAGGGCCACCCTCAATGGGATTTGCTATCCCTTCCCAAGATGCTCCTTACAGACCAACTCAAACCGTGGTCTGCTGCAGGAGACACAAAAGGAAAAAGAAATAAAACAACTTCAAATGTAAGAGAAATAAAAAATTATTCAAACACCTTGCATCACCAATGAGGCACTGAGCAAAAGGCCAGTGCAACTCTCCCCCAGCCAACGAGAACGTGAGAAGCCAGCCGAAGAGAGAGTCACACTGTAGGAATTTTAAATCAGTCAAGTATTTAACCTAGAATGAAAAAAAGACACCGGCAAAACAGCACAACTGCAACTGGCATCAGCAACAACAAGGATAGTGCCTCTGCACGTTCCTCCTGGCAGAACCAAACTGAATTTAACCACTTCTGGCCGACGATCCCAGGCGCGGAGGGACCAGGAAGAGTTCTCCTTCAATGGGGTTATTCACTGGAGCCGTAAAATCCGCCTGCGTTTGTCGGAAGCCGGATGCAGCCTGGGAAACTGGCCTGGCTACCTGGCCCTCCATTTTCACTGCCAACAGGTGATCCTGTCTCCCTACCCACTTCCAGGAGAGGACAAAACCCTCTCCTGGCCCTGCAACAGCCACACCCGATAGTATTTTCACTGTCATTCTGTAAAAGCGCTTATTTTTTAAGCGAAAGAGAGAAAGCTACGGGGGCACCCAGCCCAGCGCCAGCGAGCCCGGACTGAGACGGGCACGAAACCATGGTGTGCTCCCGACAAGCCGCCCGTCTCTGGAGGTGTGAGGGCACCCGACAGAGTCCGGCCGCAACCTCTGGGGAGGCGCCGGGGCCCGGCAGGAGGGAGGACGCCGAGTCAGGGCCGGGCCGGCTATACTCAGCCGAGCCCATGGCCGCCCGCCTTGCTCGGAGGCCGCAAACAGCCCAGTCTCAGCCCCAGGCGGAGGCCCCGGCGGGAGTCAGAACAGTGCGAGAGGGAGGTCCCCTCACAGACAGCCCAGCGCGGCGGGAGGCGGCCCGGGACCACCGCCCCGCAAGAGTCTGACCGCTCGGCACGGCACGGCTCGACTCAGCTGCATTTCACCTGCCGCGTCGGCTTGCCCGGCCCCGCAGCCACCCTAGCCGGGAGTTGCTCCCGGCCCCAGCCCAGACCCAGGCCGAGGCCGAGGCCCACTGCCCCGGGGAGCGGCAACGCGTCTCCCCTCTCCCGCCACTCAACAGGTGCGTGGCGACCGCACTCACCTCTCCGCCATGGCCGCTCTGCCCGCGAGCGGGGCAGGATGTGAAACCCGATCTCGGCCCCGCCCGGGGGTGGCGCGGCCGAACCCAGGACCCCCAGCCACTCCCCAGGTCCCTCTGCCGGGGGCTGCTGTGCTGGGACGGGCGGGACGGGGCGGGGCGGAATGGGGAGGAGCGGGGAGGAGCGGGGCGGGACTGTCCGGGACTGGCGAGGCTGGCGTCAGTGGTGGAGCCGCGGGTCGAGCGCAGCCCCTGGCGGCGGGCGCCGTCGCTACGGAACCCGATCTACTCCTCCGAGCCCTGGCGTCGCGGAGCTCCGGCCCGAGGAGTGGAAACAAGGAGAGTGGAAGCGGAGCCGGGACATCAGTTTTGGAGCCGCTGAAACCTTATTTGAGCTACAGATCAATGTCAAAGTCAGTGGTCGTGACCTCTTTTGTGAGGAAAGCCGTGGTCAGGCGGGTCACATCCTGCTCTCGCCTCGGGGGTCTTTGGGCAGCGCTGTAGTTGTAGGCCCTAGGTACGGCCTATGCGCGCCGCTGGATCACAGCTGCACCGGTGAACCGTGTTTTCCCGAAGCTGCCACCCGCTGCCCTGGGCACGTGAGGCTTTATTGGTTCTGCTCTGCCCTCTGGTACTCCCGACATCCTGCAAGAGCGTGGATGGAAAGTGGCAGTGGGGACTTGAACCAGTGTGGAGCACTAAGACAGGAAAGTTCCTTTGCCAGTGCTGGATGTTGAGCTGTCTCTGCTTCCAGGTGGGAGGGTACAGACCTTTGGGTCAGCCTGAGCTGTAAGGCTGCCATGCTCTGGGTTTGCCCAGATGTTTTTTTGTGGTTTTTGGTTTTTTTTTTTTTGGGGTTTTTTTTTTTTCCCAGCAGCTTTGTCTGGGCAGATTTTGCAGACTTTCTGTTTCTTCTCTATCATGAGCACATAGTAGACTGGTCAAAGCTGTGCAGGAATATCAGGTGTGTCTCCAGCAGATGCACAGATCCACCAGCAGTGTACAAACAGCATAGGTTCAGAGACCTCAAGAACTAGTAGAGCCCTGCTCCTCGGCCAGCATGAGTACTCTGAATAAACAAGCCGTGTTCTAAAGGTCAGCCCTGCTAGATCAGCTTCTGTCAGCCACTGCTTTGGAATATGTCATTTGGCATGGTGGCACAGAACAGCTCCTGTATATCAGTAATTGCTGCAATGTGCCACTTCTCCCAAGGAATCTTTTACTGTCCTGTTATTCCAGAATAGAAACAATCCCATGTGGATGCAAATCCTGGGGGTTGAGCTGCCCAGATTCCTCAGATCCTATAACTAGGGGCGCAAGACTTGACAGATCCTTGGTGGATTTTGCCACTTACAGAATGGTTTGGAGCTCATGTTGCACCAGGGAGCAAATGTCTGCTATGGTAAGAAATTAGTCTGTTCAGCTTATTAATGACCCCATGCAAGCCAATGGTCAGGGTCCCACCCAGAGCAACACTGCACTCATTTTCAGATGGCATTTTGGCACTACTGAGAACTTGAGGGTAACTTAATCTTAAGACATTCCCATGAAATTCCCCCTGCATTTTTAAATAGCAAATAGAGAGACAGTGAGATCATGGCTGCTGCACTTGTGGGCTGGTCACACAGCTGCACTGTGCGCTTATGTGGGGGGGGGAGGGCGATGGGGAAGATTGTGTCTCTGCAACCAGGGGCCAGTGGCGAGTGGGGCCCCCACAGGGGCTGTGAAGCTGCTGGAGATGCCTGAGGTGCTGTGGGAAAGCAGGCAGGAGAAGTTGAGTTCTATGGGACTGCAAAGCTCAGGGGCTGAGGCACAGGCTAGCAGGGAAGAAAAGGAGGAGTTGAACCAGGTCTGTGTTGAAAACAAAAACTTGCTGCTGTAGCTCTACTATGATTAAATTGGCATCCCTCCTTGTGGAGATGCAGATATTGCTTACCTTTGCCAATACAGGCTATACCTGTCCTCAGGGAAACAGTAATACTGGGAAAATGCTTATAGCAGCCCGATAGTCTCTGTCTGTTCAATGGCTCCTGTAGACACAGACTTATTGTGTAAGAATTTTAACAGTTTGATCATCATTTTTGTGCCAGCAAGGTCTTTTGGGCATGCTGAAAATAGATGCTGGGGACATGGGAGCTTCAGGGCCCCTCTTCAGGGCCCCCCAAAATGAATGACCTGCCACAGTAAGTGGGAAGTTGGCTGCAGGATGGACCAGACAAAATATTCTTTTTTTTGCAACATTCTCATTTTATTTCGTGTATTTCAGGGCTTGATGATAATGTGTAGGCTGTTTTCCACCTACACCTCTGGCAGCCTTGCTGAAGAACCTAAACATCATCACTTGGCTGCCACAGCTCAAACTCTTGGGATGTTATTCTGCACTTAGAGATCCTGTCTCTCTTCAGGCCAAAACGGGCAAACTGGAGCTTCTCAAGGACACAGAGGACACACTAACATGACATCTCAGGTCAGTCCAACTCATGAGCTGGCAGCTCTGTGCTGACCTGCACAAAGTCGCACAGCAGAAGGGCATCAAAATGCAGAGCAAGGAAGCCACCTTGAAGGCAGAACCTCACCACTAGAGGAGGGTCACAGACCTGCTGACATCAAGGACACTCTTGGGAGCAGAGGTCCCCGCTGCTGAAGAAGGAAAGCTAGGTGTTAGGAGGTTCAATTATCCGGCACAACAGACAGCTCTGAGGCTGAGCCTTGCACGTAGGTGCCATTGATGTGCTAGTGACTTGGGGAGAGGGAGAGTAATCCCAGAGGGGGAAGAAGCTAAAGGAAAAGCTTCTTTTTTGGGAACTTTTTCAGATACTTTCACAGCTCAGACAGTCAGAGGCTGAGGAAAACTTCTGCTAGTGGCACCTGCTGCAAAAAAACAAGGCAGTTTTCCTCCAGAGATACAGGTGGGTCACTGTGACACGTGCTTGGGAGATCAAGCCCACCAGTCACGAGACCTGTTATCGATACACCAAAAGTGGCAGCAGGAGGTGAATGTGAAGTGACTTGAGAGCATGGAAAAAACACTGCAGTGTCTCTGAGAACAGCGGGCCCTGGCTCTCTTGCTAATAAAAGAAGAAATAGCCTTCATGAATTGTAAGGCTGTGAACACCAGATCACTGTAAGATGTGGTAAGAGATCAGTGTTTCCAGACTAAATCATCTTGTTGCTGCCTGTTCTTGGCTGAAGGATATACTGTATAACTGTCACTGCAGAACTGCAAAATGAGGCAGCTCCCTGAGATCATGCTTGAATTGTTTCTCAGGTACTGCTCCCAAGTGGAAGTAACTGTATTTGGAGTTGTACACCCTTTCATAAAACTGCTCATCTGGCGCTCATACTTGGGCATACACTCCATGTCAGGAAATCGCAGGTGGAGGTCCTGGCATGAGAGGTATTTCTCATGTGGGGGTGTGGAATAACCAGTGGAAAGCTTAGGATTGCAGTGCTGCTGTCCTGCTTGTATGTCCCAGGCTGAATTCTGGCAATCCCCAGGCAGATATACTACAGATGTGAGCACAGTCAGCACATTGCCCTAGAGGTCTGGGCCAGCAGGCACTGCCCTTGCTCTGCCTCTGTTAACAAACTGGGTTGCACAGCTTGGAACCAGTCCAGTCCAGCACCAGACCCACAGCAACTGTCTTCCATGTACAGCAAGGAAGGGAGTAACAACTCCAGTCAGGTCTGACAAACCTTTGTTGAGAGACTGGTGATACTGGGAGTAGATGCCTAATATGCTTGGCAAGGTCTGTGTGGCTAGGCTTACAGCCAGCACTGCCCCAGTGCAGCTGCAGCCTTGGATCCACCTTCCAGGGCACCAGCAATGGTGGGAGGATGAGTTGGGAAATGCTTCACTGGGGACTCCTGGTGCTACTCCTGAGCTCAGGTCCTCAGCCTTGACCTCACCTCAGCTGTACTCCACTGAAGCTTGTGCCAGGCCCACTCACTGGGTTGGCAGTCACTCAACCCTGGCTGACCCTGGTTAGTGACACCAAACTCTCTGCTCCTCTTGCATGGTGAGTATGGCGCTGTCATGCTGTCACCTTGTCTCCTGCTCATCTGTCATCCTCTCCTGCCTCCAGCACCCCAAGCCCCCATGGCTGTAAGCGCCGACAGGAGCAGGAGCCAGTCAGTGTGCTCTTGTGATGAGGGAGCCAATAATACCAAAAAACATTCTGTGAAAGCCCTGTGTTAAATAGGTCAAACTACTGCCCAGATACTCCTATGAGTGTTTACATGTGGGCTCACCACAGGGAGCTATTTGCTGCAACAAAGTGCTGGGCTGATCGGGGGGCACAGTTCACTCAGAGATCTCTGTCCTTGGAGATTTTCAAGGTTTGGCTATGCAAAGCCATGGTTTATCTGATCTAGTATTGGTGATGGTCTCATTTCAAGCAAGAGTTTGGGCTAATGCTCACCAAAGGTCCCTCCCAACCAACATGTCTGTAACTCCATATCAGGGAGCTAGAGGTTTGCACCATATGTGTTGAATTCTTCAGTATTTCAGCACAGACGTCTTGTATCCAGTGTCTCAAAGACCTTATTGTATGGAACCAGGCTGACCTGGTTGCAGGCATTGCTGGCTGAAGTTCTTTGGATTGTGTGCTGTGAGAGTTCTCTCTGGCAAATGGTCTTAGCAAGTATGAGGAAAAGAAAAAAACATCCTTGTTCTTCATTAATCATGTCTGTTTTGTGAAGATGATGATATTGAATAGCCCAGGACAGTCCTTTGGAAAAGGATAGTTGGAGATATTTGACCATTTGTAAAAACACATGTTTTTAAGAATCGATCAGCAGGTTGTAGTGGTTTGATGGTTTGGGTTTTTTTTTTCCCCATAGCAGGCATGATTTAAATTTATATAACTAGCCAGGTCTTTTGCAATAGGTTTTTAAAAAATCATTGTGTCCTAATTTTTTCTGCCTTCCCATCTTCAGCTCCTTTGCAGAGTAAGCAGCAGTGCTATCGTGTTACTGCTTGGCAATGCAGCAACTGGCTGTAACCCAACTGTGCAGTATGGGACACGGAAACAGATGGAGCAGCAAATGCTCTTTGTTTCCTCTCCTGCTTTCTAAAACAGATTGTGAGTAAAAACATACAGGGGAGGTTTTTGCCATCTTTCCTGCTGCTGTGGCTTCCTGGCTGCTGACAAAGCCATGGCATTATATAGCGGGGGTTTTTGAGGAATATTACGTGTGATCAGAGTCACAGACTTGGTCCAGGTGTCTGAAGCTGAGAACATAACGAGCTCAGCTAGTCTGAAAGTAACAAGTCCTGTAGCCTTGAAGCAGAGATACTGTGCTAAAATGAGCCTGAGAAAGAGAAAGCTAAATTCTGAAAGAATGTAAACACAGGGGCAGGACTGACATGTACAGAATAACCAATGTGGGGCTTAAGTTATAGAATATGCATTAGCTTATTAATTACTGTATAGAAGTCTGATGCTGTAAACAATAAAGAAGAAGCTTATTGATCACTCATATTGAGTGCGTAAGTTCTTCCCCCACCGGACAAATGGCCCGAAACGCAACAGGGGGTAACATCCCCCCTCAGCAAAGGGAAGCAGTGTCCTTTGAGAGGAGAGCTGCCAAGAGCGGAAGGGCATTAGATACAAGGTCAACATGCCCTTGCATGGGAAGGAAGGGTGCAGTGGGTGAAATGGCTGAACTGAGCCGAGGGCCCAACAAGTCCTGCTTCCCTTGTTGCTCTGAGTCCTGATTTTGGTGTTCACCTGAGCTTGGGTGAACCCCCTCAGCTCATTAAACTGGCATGGATCAAAAGTGAGCAGTGTTTTGACAGTTAGGAACCTGTATTGGCCTGATGGATGTTCTGGCAAGCACTGGGATGAGAATGAGGAAAGCAGTCACACTCCAGGATAGGTCAGAAGAACAGGGGAAGAAGGTGGAAGTGGAATGTCCCTTGTGAACCAGATTGACTCTGCTGTCCAGGGTAGTCCTTGTTCCAATACTAGACAAGACACAGGAAGGAGGTCCATGCTCCCAGGTAACTTTCTATGAGTCAAACTCTGAGGTTTCTGGCGGTGAAGGTCAGGAAAATATCCCCAGCAGAGGTTTGCCTGCCTTGCTTCAAAATTCCTGTGGGATGAAAACTCCCCAAAACAAGGTACTTATGTTCCTGACACCAAATCAGTTACAGGTTCCCAAAGGACTTCTACCGTATCACAGCCTCCCATACTTCTCTGTTTCTGGTAAATTCTGCTGCTCTTAAATCTATTTCTGCTAAGTTGGCCAGTAGTGCTCTCTGCCCCACAGGCGACATTATACTCTGGAAAACATGAAACTGTTTCACCACCAGCAGCCTTGAGCTGGGGGACACCTGCCCAGAGCAGGGGATGATTGCTGAGAGGCCTGTGGCCAGGGCCTATGACACAAGACTGAGCTAGAACCGCCAGTGCACCCAAACAGCAGCATGAGCGGCAGAGACAGAGCTGTGCCACCTCCTTGTGCCTCCCTGCTCGCTCTCCCACTGGGCTGCACGTGCTGCTTGGCCCATCAGGTGTGGTGTTACATTTTAGTTAAATGGTATGCTCTGTCTCACTCCTCGAAAATGTACGGTTTATTCCAAGCCTGTGATCCTCCCCTGAAGTATCATGTATCTGTAAACCCATTGGCCCAAGTCTTATTCCGTGCCCACTTTGAATCTTCCTTTTAAGCTGTGTAGGAGAGACCACAGATGCTCTCTTGGCCCTTTTCTCCCTAGGCTCTCCCTCTCTCCCTCTTCCCCCCTTCACCCTCAGAAACCATGCTGCTCCCGGGGGTGGGACCCCCAATAAACCCTCATCTAATTAGCACCCTCAGAAGCCGTGTGGAGTCTCCTTGCGTGCCCGCTGCTGCCAGCGAACACACAGCTTAGGGGGGCCCCTGGGGACTCCCCGGGGACCCTCAAACCAACTGCTACAATCTGGCTTTGCTGTGGTTGACATTTGTGCTACACAATGAAATATTCTAGGTTCTTGGCAAGAACTGAGTTTATTGTTTAGCCACAGGCAGAACCTGTAACTCCTCAAGCTGATCCTATAGTCTGATGTTTTTTTCTCACAAGCCTTGACAAACTAATCGAATCCCCATTTCTATGAGTAACTTGGAAAGCAGGTCCCACAGTCAGGTTGCAAGACATAAAGAAAGATGGGGATTTGTGAGATCACTTTCACCATTTCTGACCAGTGCAGAGGCATTTCTGGGAGTGATTCTTCCTGGCCTTGTTGTCTCTGGGATGACCATTCAGACACCTATCTGAAATCCCACCAGGGTGTTTTGCCTAAGTTTTCTCAGCTTCATCCCATTATTCCTGTTTTTTTTAACTAGCAAAAAAAAAAAAAAAAAGTTCCGTTTTGTTGTTTATAGGTGTCCTCAACTGAAATTTATGGACTTTGTCATTTCTTACCGTATCCTTTCAATAAAATAAAACAGATTTCATTTTTTAAAATTCAATCCCTTTTGCTCTCAGGTATTGTCTTGACCTCTGCCTGCATACCACCTCCTTACTTATACATAATGAAAACAGAAATCCTATTATGAGCACTAGAAGTGGGTTATAACTCTTCATCTGTTATCCTCTCTCATACAGTCAAGGGTTTCAGGACCAGCCACGTTCCTGCTGAACTCAGTGGGAACAGCAGCAAATTCTTTGCTTTACCACATAACTGAAGGGGAAAATGAAGTTTCCAAACCTGTTATTGTCAGCATTGCAATGCTCAATGTCCCCCTGTGCTGCGCTCACTGTGACAGGCAAGCTGGGTTCCTCTCAGCAAATAGGTATTCAGCTTTAGGCAAACCCCTTTGAAGGCTGTTCTTTGTTAGTTTTTTAAACATCTTGGAGATCTACTAAGCAGATCAACTCAACCAAGAGGTTCTTATATTTTAATTTGAGTGCTGTGCGCTCGGGCTGGCTGCTGGCAGTTTGAACTTCTGCGTCTCTGTCCATCTCTGTACCTCTGAGGCTGCTCATTGTGAACAGCTGCTGTTAGAGGAGAGAGAAAACACTTGGGATTGCACCAGAGCAGTGTCTCAGGGGACCACCCCATGCAACCTGCAGGTAGTCCCCAGAATAGCACGTCTGCAGGAAGTCATGGTCAGCCCCACCATGGTGGGGCTGTCTCATGGGTAGCCCAGACTATTGAGCAGCTCATAGGGATGAGGCAAGTCTGAGGTCAACTTGGAAAGTCAGTCTGCAGGCTGAGATCAGCATGAGGCCAGTGATGGTGACCAGGAACAGACCGAGCCAATGACAGGTCTCTAGTAACAAGGCAGAGCTGAGGTTAGGTCAGGCAGGCAGGCTCCAGGTCAGGGTCAGATGCTCAGGGCTGGGCATGGCCGTGGGCATGGGCACATTGATGAGTAGCACTGGAGACAAGCACACCTCAACACAGCTCAGAGAGGGCCTGAGGGTCCAGGGCTGTTGCTGCAGGCCTCCAGCTGGTAATAATTGGCATTGACTCCATGATTGCAGAAGGCTGATCAATCGCTTTATTACACTATATTATCCTGTACTATACTCGTTAAGAAGCTCATCCGCTTCCAGATAGTCCAATACAGCTTTGACCTAATTGGTCATTACCAGTGTCCAATTAAGAAATCACCC
Source organism: Camarhynchus parvulus (assembly GCF_901933205.1). Classification (NCBI taxonomy): domain Eukaryota; kingdom Metazoa; phylum Chordata; class Aves; order Passeriformes; family Thraupidae; genus Camarhynchus; species Camarhynchus parvulus. The sequence goes on from NC_044590.1 coordinate 14,562,537, forward strand.
TTTGGTAAACAAATCTCCATAATGCATTCCACATGTGCACAACAATAGGTGCAGCAAGTGGAGATAAGAATTGTTTCTCATTTTTTTCTCTGATCTTCTCACAGCCTTCCCCAGGAAAATGCCTGGGAAAGTTCTGCCTGCTGCTCTCTGTGGAGACGGCTGCTGCCACACAGGGCTGATGTGAACTGGGGCTCCTGGGCTGGGCTGGGGCACAAGCCCTAAGTGAGGCTGGCCTAAGGGCTTGTTAGTGCTCTTGGGGCCCTGAGAACAGCTTCACAGACCAGTGAGATTAACAGCATGAGCATGGCCAGTTGAAATTAAGCCAAAGTTCTGCCTCCCCCAGGTCCCGATCTTCAGGGATGGTTGACAAAGTCAAATGCCCTTCCTTCACATGCAATTCCTAAGCAAGCAAAACTGGAGGGGCACTGCTGCTCATATTGACATCTCACTAGGCCTTCTGGAAGGAGAAAGAGATTAATCTAGTTCTAGAAGTAGAAGAGAAGCTGAGGACAGGAAGGTTGATACATAGAAGAAGCTCAAATCTCTCCACCACTGCTGTCAAGTTCTTGGGGAGCAAATTTCCCCCTCATGTCAAGACAGACTAAGATCATTGTGTGCCAAAAAAGCTGGGCTGTCTGGCTGTCACCCAGACCTTGTCCATGTCTTTAGCAACGTCATGGAGGTCAGTGGGCTGCATTTGGGATCCATGCAAGGAAAGAGAATCTGTTCAAATCTACCTTCTGTAGTTACTGTCAGATTAATTTGATAGTTTATAACCTATTCAGGATTTTCTCTGCTGGCATATGGACACGGTCTACGCCACCTTCACATTTTGAAGGGTATTTTATCTTTAATTTAATATTTCCATAACCTTTTTTTTTGGTGCTTTGTAGCCATAGCTTTTTCTTTGTGGTAATACAAGTGTTCTGAGTAATTTTAGAATCTCCATGCTTCTTACAACCATGTTATCCTTTCCATTTATTAATTTTTTAATAAGCTCTTGAGGTAGGAATTTCTTTGTTGATGTTGTTCTTTCAATGTCACCAGATAGAGTACATTATACTCATTGCTATGCATGACTGTTCTCACAGCCCCTCACAAAACTCAGCATTAAACCCAATCACTTCTTTTATGTTCTCCAACCAGCTGTTCCAAAAATCAAACCTTTGTGATATCTAAATGTAGCAAGCACATGATATGCTGATGTAACATTTACTCACTCAGTGTGGGGGTAACTGGAGACTTTTCATAATGATGTTTTCTGCCTTGGTAGCAACTCTGACCTCCTAAATACATTAATGTCACTGCTGCTGGTTTTACACTCTGTTCACTACAATAGTCCTAATTCTCTCCTTTGCCTATTTAGGTCTGAATTTTCCACATATAGGGGTTCAGTTACATCTTGGAAGATTAAAATGGTTTAGGTACATTGATTCTGAAGTTTCTTCAATATCCAGCATTACTCCTCCACATGCTCAATAGTTAGTTCTTCCGGCACATCCGCAGCCAGCCACTTCAGTGTCCACCTGTTGCCTGCCGTGTACCAGTGTCTGATAACGTTGTCCTCGGTCAAAACTGGGTAATGCAGTTGTTCTGCCTGCTTTTGGGGTTGCTCAGATTTGTTTCAGAGCACATCGGTGGCTGTTGCAAAGTTTCTGTGCCTTTTTAGGTCGTACTTCATTTCTTCATCTTCCCATTAGTAACTTCCTACTTCAGTTTTGTCAACTTCCAGCCTCATCTTTTAAGTAAGCGAGGGAGTGGCCGTGCACCCCTCACCCCACTCCCTGATCCTGACCAACGGTGCGAGCAGTGAACAGCGGTCAGCCGGGGGCAGGGGGAAACGAGCGGTGGGCAGCGCGTCGTGCGGACGGGCGGCGCAGACAGGAAGCAGAGCAGACAGAAGACAGTACAAGAACGAAACCATGCAGGAATTGGCTGGCGCAGGAAGCAAAAACCAACCATGCAGTCCCACATGGTCTAGCGGTTAGGATTCCTGGTTTTCACCCAGGCGGCCCGGGTTCGACTCCCGGTGTGGGAAAAACAAGTGCTTTTATTTCCTTCGCCTGCTTGCTTTTTGGTTGTTCTGCGCGATCCCTCCTACCCCTCGCAGCGCAGCTAACACAAACTCCCGACCGCAACCCTGGACCCTGAGGCGAACGAACTTCCTGGCGCGAGTACGGAGCCAGGTTTAGAGTAAGGAACCCCGGCGATAGGTCGGCATTATGTCTCAGCACTGCAGAGCCAGTCTCTCTGAATCAAGCCATTCCACAAACAAGAAAACCTTTTTTAGGAAGTGTGTTGCTGAGAGCTTCCCCTCAGCTCCAGAGGTGAATCCAGCCAAGTGCGTACTGACCACACCAACTGCCCTGCGGAGCTGAGCGTCGACAGCTGATGGGTCAGGGCATTGCTGTGATACGCCGGGTCTGGCAACAGGGCTGGCTTGTGCAGCTATTTGCTACTCCGGATCCCTCATTAGCCATCTTCACCCTCTCCGTGAGTACTGTTAGCGTGGGGCTGCATCCTTTCTCCCACAATGCCTGGGCACCAGCCACGGCCAAGGGGTGTTAGTGGAGTAGATAAAAAACCCCGTATCTGTGTACCCCCTTCCAGAGCCTGGCTCCACAGGCAAATGGTGATAGAGAAAAGCCGGAGGTAAATCCACCAACGTGAGCCTCTGTGCATACTTTAGTCACATTCACAGCAAGGTGAGGGAACAAGGAACATGGAGATGGTTATACCAGACCTGGTGGTTGACTGGAAGCCAAGGAGTAAGAGACAAGCAACCTTAGCAGTGCATGGGAACAAATACAACAAACCTCATTTTGTCTGTAAGAACACTAGTAATTTTGTTGACAACCAAACGGTACAGAAATTATTAGGTTGGAAAAAACCCTATTATAATCATGCTTTGTTTTTAATTTTAAACAGATAATTTTTCCTATATGTTCCAAACTCTACTAGATGACTACTTCATCTTAGAAAGACTTGGACACTCCGGGCAAGAGCCGCAGGATCATTTTCTGCTATTAACATTTCAGAAACTTAGTTAGAAATGAAATTAAATGAGACAGTAGCCTGGGATTTTCAGAAAAATTATAACTTCAGGAGGCAAAGTTTGTTTAGAATTTCTCTTTCAGCTGTTTCATATTTCTAAAACAACAACAACAACAAAACAACCTAAAATTCCCCAGCAACAATTTATTTCATGCTGATTGCAGCAGGAAACTTACTTAATGCTATCTGTCCTACCTTGAACAATTGCCCCAAACTGTATTATTAAGTTTAAATACAAATGAACCATTCTGTGAGCTCTCAGGGAAACAAAGCATTGTTAATGAGACAGCGTGTCGAGCACTGTTAAAGAGGGGCTTTTTTCACAAAACACTACTTCCCTTCTGAGCTAAGCTTCAAGGCTCCAGCAATCTGGCTTGGGCCAAAAGCTGCACCTGAAAAGCAGGTCATTGACAGATTGTTTTACTTGTAATTGAAGCGGCTAAAAAAATCTGCAAGACACTGCCAGCCCATGAAGGGAGGTGTAGTTTCTGGCGGAAGAGTACGGCCGAAGGCGGGCACTGTTAATCTGATCGAACCACATCAAGCCCTCAGCCAAATGGACGAAGATCAGACCACAGACGCTATTTAATCATCACGTCAGAACAATTTCTGGTGAAGGAACACAGTAACTTCATCCTCCTGTCCACTCCATAACCTAATCCACTTTAGATTGCTGGAAACCAAGAGTCTATGAAAGGCCTCGGCATGGGGCTCAAGAATGTCTTTGAAGGATCTGGACACGACTCTTCCACAGCCAGGGAAGGAACGGGTGCTCCGAACGCACCGGAATCCCACAAGCCCGCAGGCACCCGCCCCGCGAGACCACTGCGGCGGCCGCGCCACGGCGGCCTCGGCTCCCTCCTCCCGGCCCCGGCCCCTCCCGGCGGGCGGGCAAGACCTCGCGAGAGCGCAAAGGCGCGTGACAAGGCCACATGGCTACCCAAGTCTCGCGAGCATTTGAGCCACTGTTTCCGGGCGCGATATCTCGCGAGAGGCAGCGAACTCGGGCGTGTAAGGGCTTGTTTGGCAGTGCGTCTCGCGAGAGGCCCCTGTGCGGTGCGCTGGGCGCCCCCGTGCTGTGCGCGGAGCCGCGAGCGGCCGGGCGCCATTTCGGGAGCAGCCGCGGAGCCATAGACGGAGTCAGACCGGCACCGGGATCGACTCACGACCGCGCCGCCCCTCGCCGCCCGCTCCCCGGGGCTGCCTGAGCGCCGCCGTCCATTTAAGATTCAGACGCCTGGAGAAGGTGCTCAAGCCCTCGGGCCCGTTCCCCACCGCCAGGGTAGTGACGCCAGAGCCGCTACTGCCGGACCTCGGGGCCCTAGCGAGGATCGCACCGCCCGCGGCGCAGGTAACTGCGGGTGGGCCTCGGGCCCTGCCGCCTGGCGAGCGGCGGCCTGGTCCACGGGGTGCTGCGGCCTGGGCGTCTGCGCACCTCCCGCTGCCGTGGCTGCCTCGGCCCTGCCCGCCGGGCCGCGTTGCGCCTCACCAGGGCTAGCGCGCCCAGCGATCCCCGCCCCGCGGCCGGGCCCTGTGCGGTTTGGTTATTCCCGTGGCCGCGAAGCGGGAAGGCCCAGCTGCCCCCGGCGTGGTGCTGCCCCGCCCCGGCTCCCCCCGCTCCAGCTCCCCCTCTCTTTTCGTGATGGCGCTGTGCGGAGGGACCGGGCGTGAGCAGCTGTGGGGCCGTTCGCGCAGGGAGACGGGGCGGAGGTGGAGGAGCACCGGCCGCCGCGAGCGGGCGGGCGGGGAGTAAAGGCCTTAGGAAGAAGCGAGGTGGGAGGGCGCCACGGCGGGGCAGGCAGCGCTGGGCATCACTGTTTCTGGGAAAACCGAATTCGGTCCGCTCGATCCTGTCAGGAGTATGTGGGAATTGAGGAAATAGGGAATTGCAGGCTGGGGACCGGCCCGCAGGCGTATGGGTCCTGCTGAGAGGCTAGCTTCTCTTCTGAGGCGTCGGAGTCCTCCCTAAAGTTTCCTGATGTTCTTCCCGGACCCTACATGGAAAACGTGTCGAATTGTCATTCGTTGGATTTCTAAAACAAATTATTTTGAGAACGGGACCCTTTTAATTTCCTTTGATGTAGTATAGTTTAGCAGAAAGAGAATTATTTCTTTCCAAATAGTGATTAGTTCCGTTGCAATAAATTTCATGTCCCTTTATGTGTTCTATAGATCCACAAAGTTTCAAGTGTAGTTCATTCCTTTTTTATTTTGATGTTTTGGCATGTGTTTTTGTTGGTGTTTTTCGTGTGCTTGTTTGGGTGGTTTTGGTTCTTTTTTCCCCTTTACAAACGAGTTAGCCATACTTAGCTTTTTTGAGAAAGCTAAAAGGCTTTTAGGAAAATTATTTGGAGCGTTGTTGTTTAATGAAAGATACTTGAGAATCTGTCAGGGTTTTCTAGTAATTTGAAATTATTAAGGGCTTTCGTTTGCATTTTTTAAAAAAATACTTCGAACTTTGTATGAAGCATGATTATATGCATTACATGTATGCATCGTAGGGCTGATAGCAGGACTGGCGCACACATAGAGAAGGAATTCTGGTAACATGGTATTGTCTCAGTGGAAGTGTTTTGTAAAGAGTACAAAGGGTACAGATTACTGGGGTGAGGCCAAAGGTCCTTGCAGCTCAGGAGATCCAATTATGGTGGCCAGCAGTAAATGCCAAAAAAAGAATGAACAGCGCAGTCACACATTGACACTTCTCTCTGTGTGCGCTTAGTTGTCAGTTAGTTGTAGTTCAGGGTCATGAGGCGTGCCTTTGTTTAATGAAAATCTTTTTCTTTAAACTTTTATGGTTTGGTTTGTTTTTTTTAAACATTGTATGTGCTTCTTTTTCTTTGTTAGCATCCACAGTGCCCTTCAACAGTGAATTCAATGGTTAAATGCTTTGTGTATAAGGACCATTGTTTTGAATCCACTGGATGATAGTTCATTCACTTATTATTTGGGGGAATGCAGTAATAGTCATTCCCTCTGCACTTTTCCATGCCAGTCAGGATTTGGTGGTCCCTATTATGGCCACCCCTCTTCAGGATGAAGAATTCCTCCCCAAGTGTAGCTCGATATGTTGGCTAAATCACACGTCTGGAAATGTAATTTTGGGTGGGAGCTGTCACCAGGGGGAATTTTTTTGTAGAAATCTGGGTTTGCCTTTTTCATGCCTTTAATCATACTGATGTACTATTTATACTACATCCTGGTAGAACAGCTGTGAATTAAATCATGTGCATGTATGTAGATGGCTTGAAAAGCTGACTATAAATACTGTAGTAAAAAGTAAAATTGAGCTATTACACTTAAAGGAAGGACAGTTATATCTGTAAGCGGTAGCACTGTAGCCCAACAGGTAATAATTTGAAAATGAGGTTAGTATGCCTCAATTAAGTATTGAATGTGAACTTCCAGTGTTGTGATCCTTCCTGAGGATGATGTTTTATTCTAGAATGTATCCCCGGGCCAGGGTCAGATGTGCTGCAACTCTGACAAAGCATTCTCAATTACGACATTTTAAGTGACTGGTGTAAAGGATCTTGATGTGTTGGAGCGGTTTTTTACTATTTTGCTGAAGTCTTGGGACAGCACAGTTCTACTGCCTGTAGACAAGGTGCGAGAACTAATCGGAATAATTGAAAATCCATTTTATGGTGCACACACAAATCTTCAGTGTTGGGCTGTCAGACTCGGATCTAGAGGACTGGCCATTCTGGAGATTAAGAAAGAAAAAGAAGAGAAACTTCCACGAAGAGGTTTGAGGAAGTTGAATATCTAAGTTTAATGCCAAGAGTCTTGAGAGGTGCTTAGTAGAATACCTGCATAGGGAGAGGAAATCAAGTGTCAAAGTAATTCAGAGTATAGTGAACATAAAATTATACTGAGGGGTTGAAATTAGAAATAAGAGGGGCAGCTAAACCTGAAATGTCTGTGGTGTCAAGTGTTCCCTGGTGTGATGGATGTTTTTGTTTTGGGATGTGAAATTCCAGACTGGATGGACTTTTTGTATGCTTTAGTAGCTCTTAGTGCTGGAATCATAACTGTTTTCCTGTGACCCCTGTAATGGAGGAAGCTGCATTTCTTAAAGCACCATGGTATCCCCATCCTGAGATTGGTAAATGATGGTGGCAAAGGCTAGGAGCTGTGAACTGGTTTGCCTGATTGTTCATTGTCCTTTGCTGAAGCTCTAGCACTTCTCAAGATGGCCACCAGAGCTGTGTTTGTGTCTTAAATATGCTGTGCTCTTTGTTTTGAAAGAAATTCATGGAATACCTCTGGATTTTGTCTGGCTAATAGTGTTCAGTCACATTTTGTTGTTTGCAGCTGTAATTATTTTGCACACATTTGTTACTATCTCATTGGGCAAAATTTCATTCCAGTTTTTGTTAGAGATACCTACCAAATTTGTAAATGTTTAGTGAATTCGAGCCAATGCAGTGATGACCTCTTAAACAAAAGCTTTTGGAATATAAAGCACAAGGGTGTTTCCCAACCCAGGTGAAATTTGCTTCTTCTTTCAGGTGTCCTGAAAAATGGCTGATGATATTGATATTGAAGCAATGCTTGAAGCTCCTTACAAGAAGGTGAGAAAAAATATGCCAGTGAGGTCCTGTTTACCTTAATTTAGCATTATTCATGAAACTACTGCTGAACTGTAAACTAACATCCCTGGAGCCCTCATGATTTATCTTATTGGACATACATTACATGTAACTTTCAAGTTAATATATACTGTTAATGTAATTATATTGTGCAGTAGTTTCACTTCAGCGTGATGAATAAATGCCCATCTATCTCTCTTTGTAGACTTGCCTAACGATATCTCACCTCTACTCCCATGAATTCACCTTTGATTCCAGTGTGAACTGTCAATCATAAGGTAGTAATTGAGTGACGTATCGCTGTACCGTGGTCCCCTAGGTTAAAAAAAAAAACAGCCACCAAACACAATCAAAACAAAACCAAAGAAATCCACCCAAAAACCAACTAAACAAAACCAAAACCAAACAAACCCCAGAACCCAAAATCCTAAAGCCTTTTCTCTAAAATTGTGAAGTCTAGTTTGGTATAGCAACAAGGTGAATGCAGTGTTTTGGGAAAACAGCGGGGCTCCAAGAATAACCTTTTCACCAGTCCCATGGCAAGTAAATATTTGAACAATCTGCTCAGTGCAAGAAGAGTGGGACTTGCTTTTAATGCAGAAGGCTGCTGGCAGTTAATCTTTCAACAGGGCAGATGAAAATCAATTGCTGAGTGAATGAATTTACAGAAATTCTTGGATCCCTGAATAGAATGTTCTTAGCAAGTAAAAGACAGTATCACAGTCTGCGGTATCATTCTAAAAGAAGCTCTTGTGTTCTTCTGTCCTAATTGTTTAATTAGGAAATGTCAATTTTTCTGTAAAATTTTTATCAATTAGCTTAGTGATGTCCTTTACTTAAACCAGCAGCAAATGAATACTGTCTTTTTTTGTTTTCCACCAGATGGTGGTGAAGTGTTAACAGACTGCATGCTTTAGCTACTGATTTTGGAAGAAATGTATATTAAGTTTAAATCACCTAGGAATTGTACCTTTGATGTAACCAATGTGATTAAACTGTAAAGCCAGTATATAAGTTATATAGCAGCTGTTGTCAGTCTGTTCTGCAGTGTTTATTACAACCATGTCGTGTATTTTTGGATGAGCATTTGTAAGTTTTTAGTGGTATATTTAGTTAATGTAATATTTAGCAGTTACGTTTACATCTTGAAGAAAAATTTGTGAACTGTTGTGTTAAAATTCTTGTGTCCTGGCTTAACATGGATATTTTCCATGTAAACAGGTATGGAAATAGGGGATGTTTAGGCTGGACTGGTGGATTATTGATGGCTTTCTTGGGAGTCGACGTTACTAAAGCAGTGTGAATCCCTGTTTGCTTCAGGGCGAGATGTGTGACAGAGGTGACATCAAGCTCTTACAACCCTTCAACGAAAATGAGTGAAGATCTCGGGAATGGCATCGGTCACAGGAAATCGATAGTAGCTGGCTGCTAGTGTAGCCACGGGGCTTAGGCAGAGATATAGCCTTGGTACTAATCAGAGGGGCTCACAAACACCTCAGACTTCCTCTTAAATTTTATAGAAATAACATTTAGTCGCTTGAGTGCTGAATTCTACAGGATAACTTGCTCTCTAAGCCATGTATGGAAGTATCTACAATTTAATACATACTTTTAAATGATGTAAGTCTTGTATTTTGTAATTGTATGACTTAAATTTAAGCAGCAAAGTGGTTAAACATGCCTACCTAAATTTTCTAAAGCTTTCCACATTAAACTGTAATTAAGTAATTTAGTATTAAAATTTTTGTTTTTTATTTTCTTATTCCTATTCCCATTACCCTTTGACCACTTGAAATATTTCCACTTCGTCCTCACGATGTTCTTCTATCAACCCTGCTTAGGATGAGAACAAATTGAGCAGTGCCAATGGCCATGAAGAACGCAGCAAGAAGTAAGTATTTTCTCAGTTCTCTGCATTTGGGTAGAGGCTGCTGGTTTTTGTGGACTTGTGAATCCGTGTCAGTGGTGTTCAAGGAAATAATTTGGAAAAGCTTGGAATTTGCAGTTGCAGCAATTTGAAAATTTTTTTTTGTTTACAAATGTACTTAATACCCTTTGCAACTGATGTAATCAAAATTGCAGAAACATTCACCTAGCATCAGATAAAAATACAGACTTAGTATGTTCAGCGTATTTAAATTACTTTTGTTAATTTACCTATGCAATGGATTTTGCATTTTAAAAATTATTTGCTGTAGAATTGTGGTTTGGAGCAGTGGAAAGCCGTTAAAGACACCAGTGATTTCTTGAAAAGGTTTAGGGTGTTGAATCGTCTTGCTCTATTCTCTGCGTTCCTGCCCTTTGAAGACATCTAAATTTATAATACAAGTTTTTTAAAAAACAAGAGTACAAGCCCACTTTGCTCAGCAAGCGTAATTCCAGGGTGTGTACACCTGGATGTGATACCCAAAAGGTGTGTAGTCTGTAAAATAAATTCCTTACCTTACAAGCATCATTTGGTGAAGAGGTTATTGATGTAAAGAGAAAAATTACAAAGTTGATAGTTAACAAAACAGTAAAAAGTTAGCTGTGTATTACAGAAATGCCCTGAAGTCAGCATGTATGCTGCTGTCACCTGGAATCATACAGATCAGATGCTTTTACTTGTGTTCTAAATAGTATGAGTGGGAGTAGCAAGTAGGAAGCAAAACTCTTAAACAGCATGTAAAAGACAATTGGCAGGGAGTATTAAGAGGAAACAGCCTTCCTTTCCCCCAGACTTGCCTCTTTCTTTCTGTTTTTGTTGCATTTTGTTTTACTTTGCTGTATAATTTATGCTTAAAATCATGAAGTATGTTCGAACACCAGATGAAGTACTGCAACTGCTGTGTACTAGGTCTAACATAGGAAATGGATTTTTAGTCCTTTTACTCCTCTGAAAGCATTCTCCAGCAATTAAAAAATTTAAAAGAAAAGTCTGCTGTTGCAGACTTCATGTGGTTCATGAAAGGAGATTGCTGACACGCTTAGCCACCCATTTACAATAAAAAGTGCGAATACCATCAGGTACAAACTTTTCCCATCAGTGTCTGTAACATCAGAGGGAACGTGGGGTAGATAACACTGAACTGTGCATGTATCTCAAGTTGCACTTTTCTTTGTTAGGAGAAAAAAGAGCAAGAGTCGAAGTCGAAGCCATGACAGAAAGAGGAGCAGAAGTAAGGAACGCAAACGGAGCCGAGATCGGGAACGGAAAAAGAGCAGAAGCCGGGAAAGGAAACGGAGCAGAAGCAAAGAACGCAGACGCAGCCGGTCTAGGAGCAGAGATCGCAGATTCAGAGGCCGCTATAGAAGTCCCTAGTAGGTTATTTGTTCAGAGTTGCATGTGTGCTGCTTCAATGTTACAATGTGGAAGGTTGAAGTTTCACTCTCTGCTTTCTAAATCGGTCAATAATTATAATTGAAAAGAAAGTGAGAGGTGAAGTTTGAAGAATGTCAGTAAATACAGAGTGAAAATGAGGATAGTAATATTCCTCTTCTAGTTTTCATTCTTAGCCAAGACAGAGATGGGAAAGCAAATGAAAGAATGTGTACAGCTTGAGTGGAAAACTAAGTTTATCACAAAATCAGTATAACAACCAAATTCTCTCTATGTCCTAACTATTTAAAGTATATGAACTTGATGGCTTAACTGCCAAAAAATTAATAGTAGTCTGTTAATTTGGTTCCAGGCTCGTACCCTTTTTTTTTTTGGTATTACTAAAGATTTTTACTGTCTTGCTGTTCTTGAGCATTAACTCCATAAATGGATATTCACACAAACATATTCCATGTTTATGCATCCAGACTGGGAGCGTCTTGTCTTAGTAATGCCCATGTGTTGCAAATTTGCCCTGCTTTTTTCTCAGACTTGTTTAGAGGCTGACAATTCCTCTCAGATATTTAGCTTGATAGAACTTCAGCAGTAGGTGGTTCCAGGCATTTGTAAATCAATTCTGAAAAGATGTTTTTTCATCAGTATTATTTCTGATGGTTTGTACTGTGGCTCTCCCCTGTGCTTCCCATTGCCTCTTTCTGCAGAAGCTCAGTGAGAACTGGCCTGTGTACTTGACTGTCATTGATTACTTGAGGCTGCTGTTTGTCGCTGCTGTTGTCTGGGTCTCATCTCAATTGCTGTCAAATCTTGGAATGAAAGATCATGTTATAAGAAGGCATTTGAAAAGGATGTATTTTTTTAATCATGACATATAATGCCATCCACGATAGAGAAATCTCTTCAAGATGTTTGAGCAGACACTGTTTACCTTCTGATAAATTGTAGGCTTGTGCAGTTTTATGAACAGTAATGTTGTTCTTCAGGCTTTTTGTACTCTTGGACTACAAACAAAAACTTCCTGAGGTCTCAGGGTCTCACTCTTGTGCTAAGTCATCTGGATGTTGGCATTTTCATCATGAAAACCTGCTGCAGTTCCTGGGTCCTCTAAGGTGCAGTGGCATCCTGTGCATCATCAGTCCTGTGTACGTGGGGATCATAATATATCAACCCTGCTTTTCCTTTGTCTTGAGTATCAGAGCCTCTGTACACTGCTCTGGACTTCAGCTGTGAAGATTTCAGCAGTGCAGAGTAGTTTTCCTACAACTCTATTGCACGTGTAAGATGACAGTAGCTGCTTGGGTTATGCCAGTGCCACTGTTGTGGCTCAAGGTACAGAGGACCTTGATCAAAAACTTCAGCCTTCTGTGTATGGAGCCTGCTGGCATCCTTCCCTCCAGTGCAGCGTTGTGTGGAGAGGATGTCCTTTGTTTCATCTTGTAGTTGCCTGGGACCTCTTGGGAGTTGCTGCGTTCTTCCAGCTGTGTTGGAGGGTTTTATTCTTTGTTTTTCTTGTTGTCACTGGGTGAGAACGTTTTTCACCTGGAGAAATTTGGGAGTTCCAGTGTTCTGGTCTTCCAAAATAATTTCTGCAAGTAGAGGTTGAAAGTATTGATGTTTCTACAATAACCCATGCCTGTTTTAATGCTCTGAGATATGTTATGGCAGAAAGGTAAGTAGTTGCAAGGAGTCTTCTTTGCTATCCTGACACTGTCGTAGCTGTTCTGGGTGGTTACTCTGGTGTTGAGATACAGGGAACAAGAAGTAGGGATAATGTAGCATGCTCTGAGGGTACATAGTTGTGCTATTCATTTGATAGCTTGTTCACTGCTTCAGTTGCCAAATCATTGCTTTCACTTAACCAAGTAGAATTCTAGTGTGTTTAGATGGTTTTGTGGAAAACTGGTATAGGGCAAGCACATGTGTCCCAGAAGGTTTGGTGTTGACTGATGGCAGTCAGCAAGCAGTTGCTGTCATTCAGTTGTAGAGGATGAACAGTCCTGTTAAAATGATAAACATGCTAATGTGATTCCAGAGTTCTAGTTTTGGCTCTAAATGTGTGAAAGAGAAGGGATTGTGAAGAGTTCCTGTTCAGGGCTCTTAAAATGCAGGGACCCACCTTTAAATCTGTGTAACAGATGCTGAATTTTAGAGAGGTGAAAACTTTGGTGATAAAGCGTCCTGCATCACCAGCCACCTTTGGATCTACCAATACTGAGCTTTCATTTGAAGAAGTTGTCTCTGTATCAGTGGCATAAGTTCAGTGTTTCAAAAGTGACTGCCAGAGTACTCTTTCTGGCTGGAGAATTTATTTCTGGAATCTCTCCTTGTGGGGCTGTCTGGTAGTTTTGGGTTGGAGTTATTGCTGACAGGGTTGTGGCTAACCACAGTATCTAGATCAAATTGCTTAATGGCTTCTATTTTATCTTATTTTTTACTCTTCCTCCTCCTTGTAATCTTCCTCATGAGCTTTATAAAGGCTCATTTTCAAGCTGATTTTCTGTAAACCAAGATGGTTTTATTACTGGGAGCAATTAGGAGGCATCTGAGCAGTAGTGAGGAAGAAGGTTTAGTATAGATAATTCTGAAGGAAAAGGAGAGGAGACTGCTACAGGGAACCTGAAAACTTCGAGTTTCTCACTTTAGGCTTGAAATGTGGTTAAATGCTTTAATTTTAAATTAGGTTAAAATTAGGTGACTGTCTTGCATTGGCTTAGTGTTCACAGGGGTTTTTTTCTCATGTTATTTTCACATATGTTGTCCTTTAAGTGTTACACAGCTGTATTATAAGGTCTCTTAGGAGAAAGAACTTGACTGAGTAGTCTTGCTTAGACATCTGCTGGGCAAATCCCAGCTGCTGCTAACATAAAGTAGCAGTCACTTAAACCATCCTGTTTCTATTTTGAAATTACAAATTTAGACAAAGCTGTTTGGAAAACAGGTTTATTACAATGATGACTGAAAGTTCCTTGTGATTCTCCTGGACTTTGTTAGCCAGAGTTTGCCTTGTCCGACATTTTTTTGTTGGAATCTTGAATATGAATGAGTAGGTAAAAGCTGATAATTTGCTGGCTGTCTTCTGACCTGACCATTATTGGGCCCTGTGGCATCTCTTAGGTTTTGTGGAAGTGTGCGCTTTGGCTGCACATGGGACTTTATCTTACAATGAAGATGACTCCTAGACATAGAGATTAATGGCTTGTGACATGGTGTTTCTGTACAGGTTATCAGGAACTGGGCAACAATTGTAGAGACAGTAGAAGCAATGCAGAAACTTTACTTGGGATCTGCAGCTTTACAAGGAAGTCTCCTTAGAAAAACACAGGGAGAATACTGTTGAAAAGGGTGTACTGTTGATTTTGAGAAGGTAATTTGGGCTCTCACCTTGCCCTAGCCAGTTTTCTGCTTGGTCTGTTCCAGTGGTCTGGGATTTCTTGATGTTGGTCTCATGGAGTTCTGTAAATAAGATAGTACTAGTCAAGAAAGAAAATGGAGATTTTTGGAGTTGTGGTGGATTGTGGGTTTTTGCTGCCCCTTTTTCCTCCTTCCTCCTCCCCCCACCCCCACTTTGTGCATGCATTTGAAAACTGTTACTTCTTAGTTGTTTGTGTTTTGGTTTTGTTATTCATTAGATTTAGATGAATACTTAAAATATTTCTTTCACCTTTTCCTTGAAAACTCATGGTGTTAACTATTTATTATTGTTTAGTTGGGTCTGCATGTTAGTGTTCTGGAGTCACTGTAATTGGTTTGTCTGTCTGCATTTGAATTAAAATAGAGAGCACCATGTGCTACCTCTGATGTGAAAATGCAAGGTAGTCCTATGTCTGATAAGAAGGTAGCCTCTGGAATTAGTACCAGTATTTCCAGATGCAGCTTTTGGCAGTTGTTCCATAGATACACAAGAACCTGAATGTACACTCCCGGCAATAATTTGTCTGGACTTGAGCAGGAAAGGGAGTAATTTCTCCTAGGCAAAAAAAAAGTCTGGTTTTGATCAATTGTGATCTAATCTCAACATGTGTCTGTGTTTTATGTCTTATTTTCTCTCAGTAAGTAGTTATCTTCTCTTCCAGTGTTGTACAGGGCCATATTTCCCTTGCTTTAACCTGGCCAGCACGGTTTTGGATCTTGGCCCGCTACTTCCACCTCTGTCATGACATGCTTAAAAAAATGGGCATCCTCCTCCTTGTGGTGGATGCTGAGTTTAACTATAAGCGTTGATGCTCCACTGAGGACCAAGAAGACGTTTTTCAGACAAATTGTGTGGCCAAATGGATTTAGTGAAAGACTACTTAATGTCTTCAGCCCGCCGTGTCTTTCAGGGTGTTTTACATCAATTTGTAGCAACAGCAGAAAGAATCAGTTGTGTACAGATGGAAAGCCAAAGCCCAGTGCACAGTGTTCAGTCTGTGCAGAGTGCCTCTGCGCTTGGTGGAGATACAGGAAGAATGTTAACAGGTGTTGTTCTTTGCCTTTTGAACAACTCTATCAGGAGATGAAATTCAGGGAGAGCACAATAGGATGAATCTTACTGCTCATGTCAGTCTCTTCCTGGGTTGCCCCATTAACTAGCAAAAGGACTGTCCTTAACATGGAAGCAAAGGGCAGATTACTGTTTGTTCTAAGAGACTCTGATGCCTGGGGAATTAAATTAGATTCAGTCAAGAGATTGGATTCCTTTTGTGGTTACATGTCTGTATACAGCTGACTGCTGGGTTCACTGCTTCTGTGGTTTGATGGCCATTAGGAATTCTAAGGAAGCTTCATTTATATATTTGCAGCACTTCAGTGGTTAGAGCCGAGACACCATTAGTGAACATGTCCCTTGCAGGTGTCTGCATGGAGCCACTTTGGTTTGCTCTTGCACCTTAAATTTCTTGGAACTTTTGATTTTAAAATGTTACACTCGAGCACTAATCCTGCCAGCACCACTTGGCATACAGCTCTGAAGCAGAGTTCCAGGCCATGAACGTTATGCTTTGCAGTCGTCAGTATGTAGAACTTGCATGTGGACAAAAAGACAGGTGAAAATGGTTACAACAGTAACTGTAGCTCAGAATAGTTTGCATATACAAATGTGCCATGACTGACTGTCTCATGAAGAGTCCTGCATATTCTGGGATTTTGTGGTGTAGGTGAAAGTGGGAGGGGATCATATTCTGTGCCTTATGGTCTGAAGTGCTGCATATATTGGTAACCAGCTGGTTATCTGATGCATGCTGTGAGTGCTGCTAATGGAAATGCTGACAAGTTCAGAGGCAAGGGTGGGTGAGCACTTGGAGTGTCGTGTGAGTACAGACAGGAAATTTTGAATTCAAATACTCAGGTGTCTTGTCTTTTCTTCTGCCATAGTTCTGGTCCAAAATTCAACAGTGCCATCAGAGGGAAGATTGGTCTGCCTCACAGCATCAAATTAAGGTTTTTGACTTTTCTCTGTTTTTCATTGCATCATTAATAGGTTTTGTTTAGAACCAGGAGTGGTATATTGGAAGGTTTTCTTCTAATCTTATTGATCTTTCTTTTTAGCAGACGTCGCTCTAGAAGCAAAAGTCCTTTCAGAAAAGACAAAAGCCCTGTTAGGTATGACTTTTTATCTATGTTTGGGTTTGTTTGTTTTTGTCTAGTTGGAGTTGGAAAAGTGATGGTGAAATAATGTATGACTACTTGCTCTCCAGCTTACACTCAAGTGATGCTGTAATTCATTCAGAAAGCCAGTGAAGAAAGAGCATTGGTAGTATGTTGGTTTCTCCCCATGTCATAAAAGGTTGTAAATAATGTCAGTTTGCAAAACAAGTCTTGATTAGTTTGTTTTTTGTGTTTCTGTATTTTCAATCTTCTCCCCATTAATTATGATTTAAATGAGCTTTTCTGCTGAATCGTACTTAATAATCTAGAGTATGAAATGGGAAAGTACAAATGCTTCTTTTTGCTGTCCAGTATTTATTAGTGTTATTTGTTGAGAGGCTGTATGCCTCTGCAATCCAGGAGCTGCTAATGCATTCTTAGTCTTCTCATTTAAGGGAATAGGATTTTGATAGCTGCTAATGAGATTATTCTCTTACGTTGATGCAGTCAAATTTCACCAATCTCATTTTGTTTTTCAATGACTGGCAAACTCTTACTAAGATAATGATGTTTAAATTTTTATTGTGTTTTCTAAGTGATTAATATCTATGTGGTTAATTTAATAAAAATACATACTACATGGATGGACACTCAATCCAGGATACACCATGCTACTACTTATGTACTTTGTACTTGAGTACAAGTCAGATTTGTTTAGATTTGAAGCTTCAATATGTTAACAGTGGTGCATCTAATTTCAGCTAATAAATAAAATTATTGTAGTTCTTAACGTATTCAAGGATCAAAGTAATTCTACTATTCATTCCAGATATTCAATACTATTCATACTTCTTTATGAGTTAACAAGCTGAAACTATGGAATGAGGACTGCGAGTTCTATTTACATGGCTGTCAGTCTTGTTTTATGTGGTGGCTGTAGTGACTCCACAGTGACTGGGTAAATGCAAGATGAGTTGGTAAAGCCTAGCACACACTGCTTGTCTGAGAATTTGGATAGCCAGTCTGTGCTAGTTTGCCCTGTTTGCTTTTGTATTCTTGTCCTTCCATCTTTTTGATGAAAAGGACATGTAAGCTCCATAGTGGTATCTGGTACCAGTTCTGGACAGTAGCAGAATGGTACCTCAGTTTATACTTTTACACATAAAATAGAATTTTCCAGTTATATTTGATGCTCACAGGTGAAATAGGATATTCCGTCATGTTACAACTTACCAGGTTAATATTTGGTATTCCCTTCAGTTCTTTACTCTGCCTTTTTTTTAATACAGCAGGCATTTTTTTTCCTATCAGAATGTGAAGTACTGGTTGTTTAGTGTATCATGTGTGGTCCAAAGATGAATTATCTTAATTCAGTTGATTTTTTAGCTGAACTTTACTCTTTCCAGAGAACCTATTGATAATCTTACCCCTGAAGAGAGGGATGCTCGAACAGTGTTCTGCATGCAGTTGGCTGCAAGAATTCGGCCAAGAGACCTGGAAGAATTTTTCTCTACAGTAGGGAAGGTAATTGATAAGGAAGTTAAAATAATTTTGAATTTTGCCACAAGCTGTCCTAGTACAACTTAGTACAGGTTTGGTATTTTTTCAGAATTGTAAGCATGTGGCTTTCTGGAGCTTCCTGTGCATGTGCAAAGAGAGATTAATGATGAACTAATTGTTAAAACTTTTGAACATGAAAATGTAGTTTCTCAGTAGTTGCTTGTTCATGTGATGTGAGGCGAAACATGTTGATGCAATTCTGACTCAACTTCATTATTCATATTTTCTTTTTTTTTTTTTAATTAGGTCTGTCAGTTATAGTGTCATTTGAAAATTCATGTAACTTCTAAGTTGGAAAAACTTCATTTGTTCTATCAGCTGTAAGGTTCTGGTGTAAAGCATTAGAGTGCTGCAAGTTCTGTCACATACAAAACAAAACAGCTTTAGTGCTAGCTTGCCTCTGGGATATGTTTGTTACAAAAGGTGTATGCTGCTGTAGAATTAAAGCTGTTGGCTTGGCAAATAATTTTCAGTATTAATATGTGTCTGAGAAATAGGCTGCATTAAGTTTTTTCATCTTTCTTTAAAAGTATTTCCATCTCTGTTGTTGCCTTTCAGGTTCGTGATGTGCGAATGATTTCAGATAGAAATTCCAGACGTTCAAAGGGGATTGCTTATGTTGAATTTGTTGATGTTAGTTCAGTGCCCCTGGCAATAGGACTGACTGGACAGAGAGTCCTGGGTGTACCTATCATAGTACAGGCATCACAGGTAAGGAATTGTAAACCTCATTTGTGTTCATGCAGAGTTATGCTTCTTTTATTTTGATGAGAAACTTAATGTTTGAAAATTTGGCTACTACTGAATGTTTGGAAAACTGTAACAAGGATGATTATTTAAGCCAGTGATAATGGATTTTTGTTGCCAGTAGATAACGGGCAAATTAAAGTGATTGAAAGTTGTGTAAAGGTATTAGGAAAATGCAGATCTTAAGCAATAACAGTAAAGAAATTGGTAATAGTGTTACAGAAGTGAAGGCTATATTGTGTATGCTTTCTAGATAATTTCCTAGATAGAAGTCAGAGTTTTGCATGAAGTTGTTCAATTTGAAGGCTTTTGGAGTCTCTTGTCTCTGTACTTGGTCATGGTCTTGGGTTTTGTAGCTCTTAAGTTCAAGTCTGATAGACTGCAGATCATGCAACAGCTTCTATATGTTTGGTGAATCTTCTAGTTTGGGTCTGATAGGTATTTACTTATGTTAGGGGTTTTTTATTGATTTCTTATCAAAGGTGAATTTTTATTTTCTCCTTAGGCAGAGAAAAACAGAGCAGCAGCAATGGCAAATAATCTGCAGAAGGGCAGTGCTGGTCCTATGAGGCTCTATGTGGGATCATTACACTTCAATATTACTGAAGATATGCTTCGAGGAATCTTTGAGCCATTTGGCAGGGTAAACTTTAATTTGGCATGTTGTGTTAGAGTAGTTTATTTGAAAAACCTAGCTTAGTTGTAGAGCCCTAGCAGCTTCTGGAAATAATTCAGCTTCATCCTCACGAAGCACTTGTCAGGCATACTGCTTTTCTTAGTTTGTAAAACAGAGTGTCTCAGCATATGAAGTGCCATAATGAGTGTGTTTCAATTACGATCTGATCATGTCTGCGTGCTTATGCTGCTAGAATTCTGCATCAAGCCTCTACCCATAGATGAGCTCAAAACCGTTATGTTTACCTGCTTCTCTTACTATCCAAGTACCTATTTAGCTGTCTGTATACTAATTTTGAAATGAGGAAGGAATGAGAAACTAATTTTAAAAAAGTAATAGTTTCACATTCACGTACGTGTTTTTGACAAGGCTGTTTTCATGTTGTGTTCTGGTATCTTGGAGTTTGTTCCAAAATGTCTGTTAATAAATAGCTTTATTCTTATCTTCAGATTGAAAGTATTCAGCTCATGATGGACAGTGAAACTGGGCGCTCAAAAGGATATGGATTCATTACGGTATGACTAGAATTGCCAGGTTTCTAAGATGATTTCTGAGTGTAATCTTCCCATGTAGGAGTATATATCTCTATATGTGAACCTTCCGGTGTATATCTATGTGGTTATATAGTAGCAAACTAAACATAATAAACTAAGCACAATCTAAATTTTTTTACATATGCATGGGAGGTACTAAATTGCTACTCCATAACTATGTATCTCATTTCAGAAGTGTCATATTGCAGGATGCAGCACTGGCTTTTTTCTTTGTTTTCTGATGGTTGTCTGGGTATTGAGAATGGGCAGTGAATATGTTTAGATGGGAATAGTTTCCTCTGTAGTCAGTGCCTGCAAAAGCAAACACTATCTTCTGCAGGCAAAGACACTAGTAAAGACTGGTGTTTTTATAGCTGAAAATAATTTAATTTGAGCTTTAAAGGGAAATAATAGGGGCTGAAACTTTCAGTTGAAAACATCTTTCCTCTTTACCCTCAGGTACACAGTTTTGTGAACTTGAGTTTCTTAACTGACCTGGCAATTTGTCATGAGGAAAAAAGTCTCGGCTGGGACCTCTGGCACATGGACACAAATGAAACCAAACTTGCTATATAGTTCATACTTGACGGTTTTAACACTGATAAAATGCTTGTGTGTTTATTTTGATGTTTCGCAGCATAAAGCAGAATATCTGTTAGGAATAAACTGTAAATATTCCATGGCAGTTGTAAGGTTGCAGAGGAATTGAGTGTCACTTGTCACTCTTGAAAGACAGCCACAGTCATGACTTCTGTTGATAGCAGTATCTAGATGCTATAACTTCAACAATATATTTAAGTATATAGTACCTAACCATGAGAAAGTAAATACCAAAATATGCATGTGTTTAGTTTAAATGAAAAATTCTGAGCACATGTACATTAGCTTGTTGCTGTTATCTTAAAGAGTTTCTCCTGTTTGCGCAATTGTGGATATTACATATAGTAGAAGCGTTGCTGAATCCTGTAGACAAGCATTACTGAATTTGTGTTTTTCCAAACCACAGTTCTCAGACTCTGAGTGTGCCAAAAAGGCCCTGGAACAACTCAATGGATTTGAGCTGGCTGGGAGACCAATGAAAGTTGGACATGTAACTGAGCGTACTGATGCTTCCAGTGCTAGCTCATTTTTGGACAGTGATGAATTGGAACGGACTGGAATTGATTTGGGAACAACTGGTCGGCTTCAGTTGATGGCAAGACTTGCAGAAGGTGTGTGCAGTGTTGGATAACAAGTGTGTGAAGGAGTTTGCAGAATTTGAATTAAAACACTCCACAGAACTGTTTGGATAAATGAATGAAATGTTTAAATGCATGGTATTTTTTATCTTTTGACAAGAGGAATATTTATGATGCTTCTGTTACTGCATCCCTAAATGAATGAAAGGGCTTGCTCCAAGGTCTCTCTGTGTTCTGTTCCAGGTACTGGTTTGCAGATTCCTCCAGCTGCACAGCAGGCTCTGCAGATGAGCGGATCTTTGGCCTTTGGAGCTGTGACAGGTAAGAAATGATGACTTATATATATTTTTAAAAATTTATAAATTTGAGACAGGAGGTACTTAACTGTTTTTTTGTCTTTTAGAATGAAAATGCATTTTGGTCTTTTAAAATGAGGTATTGCAGCATGTTTTACAAACTGTAGAACACGCAAAATCATAACTAATGACAGTATATCACAATTTGGATGGGTGTGATTCACTTTGCATATTTTTCCAAATTTGCTGGTTTTCACCCCAAACCTTCCTCTCTTCACTGTTCTCTGTGCTAGTGGGGATTTGTATGTTCTACTGCAGTATACGTGTTGACTATTGAAAATGGCAGGCTCAGAATTGGAAGGGGATTGACCCCTGTAGAAAAATTAGACCTGTGCGAAGGGCAGGAAGGTTATTTGGACTTTATGGGGGACACATCATAAAGATGGCAGCAGTGTTTTTACAGCGTATGTCCTTGTGAGGAAAGACATTTTATGTCAGGGAATGTGTCTGTTGCTTGGATTTGGCTATAGTTGTATGTGTGTTCTGCAGGTGGGTGTGCTGGAATGAGGCTGAGGGATGTGATTGCTGCTGCTTAGTTCATAGCTGGTCTGAAAAGCAAACTATTCATGGGGTCTTCAGGACTAGAGCAGGGAGTAACCTCCCTGAATGTTTTTTTTTTTTGCTACTTTTGATTAATGCTATGAACAAGGGATATGAAACTCTCATAACAGTAGAAAGGACCTGAATGTCACAAATAACCAGATGCTGGAATGTGTGGGACGTGTCAGGAAAGTAGCAAAGAAAAGGTAGCATTCTTGTTTGCCTTCCAGCAGAACTTGTGATGGAAATTATTCAGGCTTAATAAGATAGGTCTGAATCATGTTACTGAAGGTCAGGTGCAGTCTTAAGAGCATACATATGAAGCTGTAGACAATTGCTAAAAGAATATAATAGAGTTGTTCTAGAGATGTGCCCTTGGAAGGAAAAGGAACTGACCAGTGACAGAAAAATGTCAGTTGCCTGTTTGAGAAGGATGAAAAGCATACAGTAGTGAGGAAAAAGTGTGTCTAGTCCAGAAAGAGAAGGAAAGCTAACCACCGCTGAAGTTAGATCAACATTTACGCAGGTTATAAAGTGGTGTGGCAGTCTCATGTAGAAACATGTCAGCAATTAGAAATGAGAATAGTGTTTTTAAAAAGCACCAGTCCTTTTCCTCCCCTGCATTTGAAACAAACAAGGTAAAAGACATCCAAGCTCATTAAATCAAGAACATGGACAGAAATGTCTGACACAGCTGAATGGTTCAGGTAGTATGCAGTCAGCATGAGAAAACATGATTCTCTGCGGAGAAATAAATGAGGTTGAATACAGGTGTTAGAAGAAGATGCATGTTAGCAACTGTGGAAATGAAGGTGGTAGGGATAGCATTGTTCTTTTCACTTGTATTGTACAAAAGGAATAATGCAGACATGTGCAACTTAAGTAACTTCGGAAAAAGATAAAGCTTTTTGCTGCCATAGAGTCATGAGCTATCCCCAAAGTGAGATTTGGTTATGGATTAAAGATCTCTTTACTCTTGTTAGAGAAAATTACTACCAGGAATTATGTCATTGTGGGAGACTTTAACTTCCCCGATACAGATTGGAGAAGAATTGCTAGTAATAATGGTGGGGCCCAGATATTCCTGGATGTGATATCCGACAAATTTCTTCATCAAATACTCACTGACTCATGAAGAGGGGATGCTATTTTAAACTCAATTTGGTAAGTAATGAAGATGTTACGGATGAGAATAGAAATGACCATTGACTTGAGGGGTCATGAGTTGTTCACATTTAAATGGAAGGATACACAAACAGGTCTAACTGATGGTTGAAGAAACAAGGCAATTAAGTCATCTGGTCTGAGCAACTTGGGTGTTTGAACAAGCAGGATGTTTTACATTGCTAATGCTGTGTTGGATCTGTATTCTATAGAAAGAAGAAAAAGTTCTGTTAGTGTGGGCTCCACACTGAACCTGGGTGATCAGCTACCTCAAAAGAAATAAGGAATGACCACACAGCCTATGAAGAATAGGAAAAATGACTGATAATAAAACAGGATTTTTAGTTTGGGAAACAGATAAAAAGATAATTGTCTGCCAACAGTCAGATTGAGTTAGACATCGTTAAAGTCATGAAAGCAATAGATGAAGGTTTACCAACTCTTGAAGAAAAAAGGAAGTGGGACTCAGGTGAATGAAAAACTACTCCCAAGATGTTTCTATGTATTTAGCTGCCTCAACTTGTAGTGGGGATACTGGTCATAAAGTTTGGAATTTGAGGAAGGTAAGCTAGGAATATGTAGTTCAAAAATAAAAAAGGAAAATTATTCCCAAGGTAGAAAGAAAGCTATAAGTAAGAGGCTAACGTAAACAGTTCAGAGGAATAAAGTCCCATGAAATGAGTGATGGAATACATGTATGAAACACGAGGTCTCATCTCTGGTATTGTTGATAAACATTTTAAGTCCATGATATGGTATATAGCTGAAACATGTGACTAAATTATACTTGAAGTACACTTGAAGGAAGAAGAATGTGGTCTGGCCAGATTCTGGTCCTGTTACTGAGTAGACTTTGCTCCTTCGGAAGGGTAAACTGGAGAGTATTATGAAAGTATAGCATACTGTCAGAAACTGTATTTAAAGACCAACAGTCATTGATTAAATTGCCTTTCCTTGGCAGAGGAGGAGCAGCTTCTTGCTGATCTTTAGACTCCTGTCATTTGGAAGGTATTAAACTGGAGAAGTGAGTAATACAGGAAGTACAAGGTGTGTCAGGAAGCTGGCTCAGAGAAAGAAGGATTTTTTTTACACAGGTGAAAGCTGGGAAAGTTGGAGGCTATTGTTAAAGCCAAAGTTCAGGTGTTGGGCTGGTCTTGAGTAATATTTACACAAATGAAAATGGTCAGCAGTAGAAATGAGGTGAATAAATGCATAGGAGCTGTCGACAAGAAATTCTTGGGGTGTTGTATATTGTTCACCTCTTCAGGGTTAAATAAAATTCCACTCCGCATAGTCTGGGAGCTTAGCAATGGAAGAATGGCCAGGGAGGAGAAAAATATCTAAATGCTTCAGTTTATCAGTGCCAGAACATGACCTGGCAGCATGATACATAGTTAAAATATTAGCTGTGTTCCTAGAGGCAAGTAGGCCTCAGCATCTGAGGTGCAATATATACATCCGCAAACACTTCTGATAATCCATGTTCAAGAGGGAGTCAGTAAAACTCAAGTAGGGAAGGTAAAGAATTAGTTCTAGGGGACACCTGAGAATTTGGCCATCCAGCAGGAAAAAGAATTTGAAGCTGAACAGTTGTCACTGTGTACTCCCTGTTCTCTTTCTCAACATAGGAAATCTAAAATAATCAGCCTATAGAACATTCTTCTAATGTTTGGTGGGACAAAGCATTCCTTACTTGTGGAAGGAGCTGTTTATGGAAAAAATTGTTATGGTGTGCTGCAAAAGAGGAAGAGATAGCTATTATCATCCAGGACCTCTATTTGGTCTCTGTTCTAAGAAATTACTCGAGATGCTAGGCAATGTTTGGCAGACTTCGGCCTATTTAAAGCCATCTGGATTTCAAAATAAACTTTTTATTTTAAGACACAAAATACTCTGATAGATTTGTCTGTATTTGTGCTTTCTGTGTACACTTAACTTGTACTCCCATTGTGCTAAACTTGCTGCTCTTACAGGTGTTACATAAGAATATACTGAAAAAGTTACTTTGATCTGAATTGGTCAGATGTATTAATTTTAGTTTCTGCATACTGTTTAAAACTATGTGTAGGGAAACATGAATTGACTGTGTAGAGTGACAATTAATTTCTTAATTCTGAGTGATTTTAGAAGTGAGAGGACAGGGCTGTTCTTCAGTCATGAGCAACACAAGAATCCAGTTCGTTGATAAAAGATACGGTGAGCAGCAGGTTATGTTTCAAACGTGGTTAATAATTAACCTGTGAAACTGTTGCACAAGATAGTGGTGGCTGACTTTGCTGTGTTTAGAACAGATCTTACTTGGCTGTGGACAGAATTGGCATTGATGATATGTGTAGGTTTACCATATTAGGTGCAGGGATTCTGGAGCATTTGGCTGTAGAGCCCCAGGCTGACCCACATGGGTGAGTTCTGCTGGACATGATGGATTGGAATTGCAGCAGGAAAAGGGTCTGTCCTCATCTAAATTGGGAGTTTGGATATTTGCTGTTTTCTTTAAAAGGCCTTTGTTTTCACAAGAGTCTGAATATTAATTAACTAGGTAATTAGTTACAGATTTGGCCAAGACCATGCCGTTTCTTCAGAGAATACAGACAAAGACAGCCTTTGCTGTTGTGATATTTCTCATTCTATGGAGGTGAGGACTCTGTGGGTTCAGATCTGGATGGAAAACATGCCAAATATCACCAGCTCTTTTTACAACTCAACCTTCAGAGCTTACTCCTTCCAGCCCTTGCTTTTCAGTATGGTTCCTGGTACGTGTTCCTTGCAAAAACGCTTGGAAAGGCACGTGAGGAAAATCTAGAGAAAAACATTTATTTCTGTTGGCTCTTCAGTGTCGTGGAGGAGGTTTTATTAGAAAGGGGAAAAGTATGTTGATACCTGGTGCCTTCAGGTATTTCCAGGTAAGCTTGGAAGCATACTTGGTGCTCATCGCTTTGCTACTCTCTAAATGAGTGAATTAAGGCGATTGTTTGCTCACACCTAGTGTCTCTTAAATGGAACCATGATTGAAGGGGCTTATACTTACAGTTCTTGAATTCTGAAGTTTTCTGTTAGTTCAAAGATGTCATGTTACTTGGAAATGGCTAGAAAGTCTGCATTTGTTTGTTCCCATCACTTTGGAGTGGGACAAGTGTATGTTGTTAAACAAGTAAATCATGTTTTCTAGGCAAATCACATGTTTGGAACACTGGAAAATGTTTTGAATTTGAAAAATACCAAAGTTACTTGTATCATTATGCCATCTGTGTGAAAGCAAAGCAGACAAAATATTGCCTTATTCTACTTGAAATGAGATTTGATAACTGCTTTAAGAATGTCAGGTTTGGATAGCTGTGTGCTTAACTGCTTTCTGGTAGTAAAGATGTTGGTATTGACACACACCTCTAATGCATGTCAGAATTGCTGTAATTATTTTCTTATGGGGTAAAACGTGTCTTTTAAAGACCCCAATCACAGCAAAAGCAAGTTGGGAGCAATACACTGAATTAAAGGCACATGGCATGTCTGTCCTTTTAAGGTATTGTTGCTCTTTAAAATGCTTTGTTGTCACAGAATCTGTCAAGTACAGAACATTCTAGTACAGAAGCTGAAATTAGTGAAACTACTCACAACTAGAGAGGAACAGTGATACTGAAATAAGCTCTTAACCACAGAAAAACAAGCTGAACAACCTGGCTGGCAGGTGATGATACAGTCATGCTAGCAAACATTCTAATTAACTTCTCTGTATCTTTCTTTAGATTTACAAACGAGACTGTCCCAGCAGAATGAAGGTAAACTAGCATTTATTATAACTTGTAATTAGTAGATTTTATTTCAGGTGTCCGTAGGGGAAATTCTTCTGGTATAGGGTTTGCCCATACCTGAGAAATTGTGTTCTCTTAGTTGTCTAGTTGTCTGTGGGGAAGTGGGGAATCATCCTGTGATTTTTTTGACTGCAAATTCTTGGTAGCATTTTCTCCAGTGTTAGTAGCATTCCCCAGCCATGTACTAGTCCCAAGAAAATGCGTGGACTGGTATTTGTGGTTGGTTAGTAGTGTTCTCCCTGCCTTAGAGGGGTTACTTCAGAATCAGAAGTTTGGGTTTACTGTCTCTGAGTTTCTCATTATCTGACTGCACAACCCTTAATGTCTGAAGTATATGGGGAAGGCAGCTGTTGCAGCTCCATTGACAGAAGCGTGAAGCCTATGGAAGGGCAGCCTGTGGGACAGTGTTTAATGCAATGTACTGGCATGATGAGCAGCAATAAATGACAATAATTTCACTGTTATAGGGAAAGAGCAATTTCAGGTGTCAAATGTTTCCTTCAGTCTACGTTTTCAAGGGATGAAAGTGCAGGTACACTTCTGAAGCATAATACAACATGCTTAAAACAGGTTTTAAGAATTCCCCAAGGTTGTCTGTCCTTTGTTGTCCAGTCAGCTGGGGTGGTGCTGTCCTGAGCTGCTGCTGGGCTTCTATGAGGACCAAAACATTAAAGGTGCTGACTACAACTCAGGCAGACATTTTAAATGCAGATGAAGATGCATGCCTTTTAATGTTCAAATGGAAAGTCTGCCAAAATCAATGTACACGATTATATTGAAAACCTTTTCAGGTTCAACTGTGATTCATAGTCTGCTGGCTTTTGTATTGATCATTTTAAATATATCTGTCATCAGTAGTGTCTGGTTTTGAGTTTTGCTTTCCTGCCTTCAATTTCTGTTTAGTCAGAGCTGCTGCTATTATGCTGAATAAATTAGAGCCATGCATAGTGGGTTCTTAGATATGCTAATTTTTTTTTTCCATTACAACAGTTCTGGCTGCAGCTGCTTCTGTACAACCACTTGCAACACAGTGCTTCCAGCTTTCCAACATGTTTAATCCTCAAACGTAAGTGATTTATCGTTGTCTGTTTGGCATTTGTCAATGACTTTAACATGTAAGAAAGAAATCAGAATGTTGCAGGCATGTGTTTAATGGGTTTTGGGGTGGATTTTGTGTGAATGGTCTCTGTCCTGTTTTTCCTTCCCCTGTACAGTGAAGAAGAAGCTGGCTGGGACACAGAAATTAAAGATGATGTGATTGAGGAATGTAACAAACATGGAGGAGTTATCCACATCTATGTTGACAAAAACTCAGCTCAGGTATGCCTGCTTCTGGGGGACACACACTGAGCTGATGGTAGGAGCTCTGTTGCTTTCTTTTGTCTAGGGGGAGCGTTACAAATATGGGGCTTTTCCTAAACTGTAATTAAATTTCTTAGTTTGTGCAGAATGTAGATGGTTCTCTCCTGTTGTGAATCATTGTGTAACTTGGATGAGCAGCTTTCTGGTGCTGCTCTTGAAGGTTTACCCAGCTGAAGTTGCTGTAGAAGAGCAGTGACTAGTTCAGGCATTTGGCATTTCCCTTAAGCTGTGCCTTTTCCCCCAAGTCAGGGACTTCAGTTTCCTCTTTCTAGAGCACAGGCTTCAGTAGAAAAGAGCCCTTGCTCCAGCAGAATTACAGCGTAAGGTAAATGTGTGCCTCATCCCATGCTTAGAAACAGTTGTGGTCTCTCATGACATTAAAGCCTTGCAATGGGCAGTCTCAGGGCCTGGAGTTAGAACAGGGAAGAGAAAGGCCGCTGACTGAATTCCAGATTATTGCCTGCATCTTAAACTGGTGAATATATTTTTCTTCTGACTTCACCTTGTTTACATAAACCCCAGACTGGTTACTTCTTCTCTGTATTTGAGCTCTTAGACTGTATAAACTCTGGAAGATCTGTAAATAGATTAACTCTCTTGAACCCTTTTTTAAAAGAATTCACAGCCCAAACAAAAGTTCAGTTTTCAGATGGTTTCACAGTTGGGTTAATTTCTTTCTCTTTGACCCTAAAAGTATAATCTTGTGTTCCATGCTAAGGTATAAGGCTGAAACCCATGTTCCTGCTGGTGTGCTTTGGTGGGATTGTTCTGCCCTGGTGATCCTCTTAGCACTCAACCATTGCTGTCTTGTGCAGCTGCCCCAATATCACCTACAACCCTTTCTTGTGGGTTACACAGAGGTTAGATAGGAGCTGCAGTCTAGCACATAAAACAATGTGCTGCCTTACCTAGCATCTTGTAATCTTCAAGATCACACCTGTGGTCTTGGACCATTGGACTGGTGAGAGGCAGAAACCTTCCCCATAATGTGTTTGTTATTTAGAGAAAATGAAGTGTTCTTTAACAGGAAAAAAATCCAAAATAACCAACAACCCATAACACTTCCCACCTCCAAAAAACCCTCTCAACAACTAAACACACAAAAAAAATCACTGCACAACCCCCCAAAAAGCCACCACCCCCAAAACTACACCAGCCCTCAGGATACCTCACATAGGTTCTAAGCCCATGGAGCTGCAAAATTCTGTTTCACATAAGCAGGTGGATTTAAAAAAAGAAACTGCAACATACTGAGTAATGAGTTTATGTTTCATAAAAAATGAAATCTGTTTTGTCATAGTAGCACAGCAGTGACACAGCTATAAAATGCCCACTGATAGTGTTTCCATTGTATGATTCTGTTTTCCAGGCTTAGATTCTGGGCACCTTCAGGGCTCTGTCCCAGACTTCTGTGCTGAGGGCTGTCAAGGGTTGGCTTATGAGCATGTGATTTTTTGTGGATTAAACGGTTGCAGTCCCAGCTGAGTGTATGGCTCTTGTACCACATCTGTGTGTTCTGCTGGCTGTTAAGAAAACCACAGCTTTTTGTTCCTGTACCTCATCTGGGCATTTAAGCAGTTTAGGTGCCTTGGCAGGGGGAGGCTGAGAGCACAGCTCTGTATGTTAATTGATTCTTTAGTGCCTTAAACACCAGCCCCTAAGCTCAGGTTCGCCCCATGAGAAAGGAATGAGTTAGATTGCAGTGGAAAGAGTTAATACCGGCTGACTAAAGCTGCTAAGGAAAGGCTGGAATCTATTTTTTAATGTACTATTTTCCTGAAAAATCTGTTTCAGCTAGACTCAGTCTTCCTTGGGTATTACTGATGGTCTGTTTTTAAGCAGGTAGCCAGAAAAATGCCGCACATTACTGTGGGCGTCTCTGTGTCTTGGAGTTGTTGGGTGTGACTGTTGTGGTTCTCTGGATTAGGGAGGCACAGTGCTTGATCTGCAGATGGCAAACTCCAGGTGTCTCTGGTGAAGTTCAAAGATCAGTCTGTCATGTGCCTTGGGAACAATCTCACGCTCTACCTGCCCTCCGGGGATGGGATTTTCCCTTTGCCTCAGTTCTTGTTCAAGTAACGACAGACATGCTGATGTTTATAGAGGAGAATTTTTAGGGACTCTGTCTCCCTTGAAGTGTTGCTTCTGTCTGGGGGAATGGGGAGTGCTTGGTTTTTGTGGAATACAGGCTGTGAGCTTGCATGTTTAGTGAAGCATATGTAGTTGAGGTTTGTGGCTTATAGACCTTGGCAGGTCGGCTGCCTTGGGGGCAGTCAGACCCCTTGTGCTGTTTTCTTTCACGTGGTGTTAATGATTAGGAGCCTTTAGATCCTTTCTGTAAAAGGCTCTCAGGAGCAGATCAGCCATTCATGGCTCAGTGATTGCTGGTTAAATGCATGTTTGGGCTATCTTGCAAAATCCTATTTAGAAAAACTGAAGGTCACAGTAACTGCCACAGTGGAGTAGTGCCTGCCAGTACCACCATCCACTTCTCTCATGCTCATTCTGTGTTATGGATTAATCCCAGCGGGTGCCTGGTGGAGCAGGTGTGGCTCTGTCCCAGCCAGGCCCAGGGGTGGCTGAGGAACAGCACTGGGGAAGTGTCTCTGATTCCCACGGGCTGCACTATTCTGTCTTGCAGGGCAATGTGTATGTGAAATGTCCCTCCATTGCTGCTGCCATCGCCGCTGTCAATGCTTTGCATGGGAGGTGGTTTGCAGGTGAGTGTTCCATGTACACGCCTACATTTAGTCATCCATTATAGAAATGACAAACACTAATGTTTACTTTTTTTCCTCTTGTGATTAGGTAAAATGATTACAGCAGCATATGTACCTCTTCCAACATACCACAGCCTTTTCCCAGACTCTATGACTGCAACCCAACTACTGGTTCCTGTTCGACGATGAAGATTAATTTAGTCAGTTTTGTACATAGGTATTTTTTGGAGGAAGATTGAGTTATCTTTTATTTAGATAAAACTAAAGGAAAGGATTTAATGTCATTTGTGTACACTTCCTGCTATCTTTAAAAATAAAATGAAGTAAGCAGAAATGCAGTGTGTTCATTCTCCCTAACTAGCATTTCCACTGTATACAAAGCTGTTGACTTCTTGTTCTGCCTTGTAATTCTTGTACATTGACAAAGGTGATCTGTAGGAACTGAGAAGTAGCTCATAGATAACAAGTACTCTGTAAAAGGCAGATGGGACATAATGACATTTTTAATGTTTCATAAGCCTTTCTTTTAATGCAGCAAAGACATTTTACATTTCACTAAATGTGGGTGATCTGCTCAAGGGTAGTATCAGAGAGAGACTGGATGAAGGGACATATTTAGTGTTTTTGTATAAATGGAAAATCCAAAAGGCTACTGAATGCTGACTGCAGACAGCTACTCGGCTTGCTTTGTGCTGAATAATTGGTGAGAATAGGAGGATTGAAGGGTTTTATTTCTTGATGGTAACTTTTGATTATTGTATCTGTAAAAGTTTCTTTGTAAATACTGTGAGGTGTGTCTAAGTTTCCAAACAAAACATCTCTGCATTTCCAGATGAGTTTCCACACGTGCAGTGGGGCAGAGCTGGAGGATTTCAGCCAAGTCTGAAAATGGGTAGGAAATACAGAAAAGTGTTTTGTTCTGGTTGCATATAATCTTTGCTCTTTTTAAGCTCTGTGAGCTCTGAAATATATTTTTGGGTTACTTCAGTGTGTTTGACAAGACAGCTTGATATTTCTATCAAAGACTTTCATATTGCAACAATCTTTGTAAGAACCACTCAAATAAAATTCTCTTAAAAAGGCCTTAAATGAAGTTTTATTTCTCTGCTCTCCCAATGTGATTTAGGCAGTGTGTGCTTAGGCCTGGAGGTGAGTGATAGATGCTGTGCAGTGCCCAGGGTCTGGGATACGACTGCACAGTATGCAGGTACGCCATGGGGTGTCATGTGCTCAGAGTACGTGCAGAAGCTGTTCCCAGCCCTCTGTGCAGTGTGGCCATGGTTGCTGAGGATCTAGGCACAACTCCTGTCCTCCTCAGGCATGCTTAAAGTTCAGTCCAGAGACAAAGCCCTCATGCCCACCTCCACTCCCATCCTTCACAAATGGTTGAGAGTCCTGGGGCTGGAGGAGTCAGTTACATTTGCTTTCAATCTGGTTTCTAGAGGGAACCTGCCCCTGTGCTTTGCTCTTTCTATCCCTGTCCCATCTCCCTGGCCTTTTCAAACACTAAGAAAAGACCAAGGTGGAGAGAGTAGGGAGAACAGAACATTCCTTTGCAGCAGGTGAAGGTGGGGCAGGCAGCAGTGCTGCGGGTATTCTATAGTATTGTGGCGAGAGGATCTGCTCTGCAGCCTCTAGGGCTGTAGCTGTCCTTGAGCTGCAGTGGGGCAAGAGCCTGTCCTTAACTTGGAGCAAGCAAAAGGCAAAGGTGGAACAGAAAGAGGCCTTATTTCAAAAGGCAAGTAGTGGAAGACGACAACACCCAATACCTTTCCTAGGTCAGCTGCAGGCAGTGCTGCTGGGGCTGGGGAGGATGAGGCGGGATTCCCATGCTCTCCTAGGGAAGTCCTGACCACCTCATAGGCCTGCTAAACCAGAATGAAAGAAAAGGCTTTGTTTCTGGGAGCACAGCTCTTATGGGAGCTGCCTGGATCCTGGGGTCCCTTACACTGTTGAGGGCACCTGCCCCATGACACTTTGAATTTAGAAATGTGATCAGCTTCAACCCACCTATTTTTGCAAGAAGACAGAAATTTGATAATTAATCTGAAGTACCCACCATCTAACTTTCCTAGACTGAGGACCGCAAGAAGCGACAAAGCAGCTCCACATCCACATTGGCAATGTGAGCTGCCCAAGTGCCAAAGGGAGACACTTTTGTGGTGTACTTTATCTGTAAAACAGGAACTTCAATGTAGTAAAAATGATTATTAATTCTCATTGTTTTGGGAGAAAGAGATGGGAAGAAAGTAGAAATTTTGTAAAAGGTGTGCTTACAATCAGCAGAGCACAGAGGGTAGGACTGTGCTGTTTCATTAAGAGCTCTCACTTCCAGGTATCTAAAGATTTTATTATTGTACAGTGGAGGAATGGCTGGGTGGGGGCACTCTGGGATAAATCCCAAACTCCAGATTAGCAGCGTATTCCCATACCAATGGCCATGAATGTCCCAAACGTCCCACCGCTTTGCATCATCGTTTTGCCAACTCCACCCATCAGCTCTCGTCCTCTCATGCCAATCCTGAGATAAAGAAAATCACAGGGATTATATAAAAGCTGAAACCTGACATCACAGACGTGCAGCAGAAAACATCTGAGACAATCAGCTTATGGTTGCAAACTGAACACATCTTCAGTCTAAATCTGTGCAATTGTACAGCTGCCTCCCCAGAGACTGGGTGCAGTGCCCTGTGCTACTGCAGGGGCTCTTGGGTGGCCCTCAGCTCACATGGCCCATGTGTATTTTTCCTGCAGTGGAACCTTCCTGCCACACCCTTAGCAAGCACAGCTTTGCATCCTGGTCTCCCAAATACCCTTAATATGGGAAAAAAATGCTGACCAAGTATTTCACTTGCCAGAGCACAAAGAGTTGTCTGAGCTGTTGTACTGCCATCCTCTCTAGCTGCAGTGGCAGTCTTTTTAATATCACCAACTTTAAATTTTTATTTACTACTGACTCTGTGTTTTTAATATGGGACACCTGAAAGGCCTCAAAACTTCAAAAAGTGTTTCTGTTCTCCATTTTTCACTTTTCTGAGGTCAGACTAAAACAAAAAGAATTGTTCTGTCTCAAGAAGCTCTTGTAATATTTGGTTTTTAAACAGTGCAGTGATTTAAGGGTCTAAGGAATTTCATGCACTTCATTCTTAAAACATGAGATTTTCTCTCAAAAATAGAACAGCAGAAGTATTGTAGCTGTGTCATTCAAGTACAACAGAACCACTCTCACTGATTCTTCTAAATGCCCTTAATATGTATCTTCTGCCAGCATCATGCTGCTTACCCTCTGGGAACTGAGAGAAATTAGAAAACTTCAAACTCCCATTGGATTAAGATTTGTACCTCTTCCTCCTTCACCTCACTACCAAATCATCTCCCATGTTTAATCACAGGTAAAAAACATCAGAGTTCTGTGAAGTATGAAAGAGCTGACTTCAGTGATTCTTTGTCATAGATGATGTGCAAAGCCAGTCAACAGTACCAGAGCAAACACAGAGCAACAAACACAGCTTGTTTTCATGTCAGCATGCTGAGTCCCAGGGGAAGGTGGAATATTGTCACTCTCCATTGCACAGTGGGACTGTGCCAATGCGAGCCATGGGTGTACCCACACTCCTGCAATTCAGACTCAGGGTCAGTTTGGTAACTGCCTCTATGCAGGGCATGGGACACACAAAGGGACCACGATGCAGACACTGAGGGCTTACAGAGCACCTCAGGAAGCCTTAGGGCCAGGAGAGGGCTACACATGTATCTGCAAAGACAATTCATCTGGAGGTGATCCTCCACAGCCTCAGCTTCCCAATGAACCTTCCCTACAAGAGGCAAGAAAAGGTCTGTGAAACTGTGACCTCCCGGCATACAGGGCACCCAGAGGTGATGCCCTGCCAGCACCACACTCACATTTTGTAGGCCAGGGGCTTACTGCAGTAGCTGGGAGTCACAGACAAAGTTCCACTCATGGGACTGGCACAGGACCAGACCCAATCCCTTCCCACCCCACAGCATGACCATTTCTCTCTGGCTATCTCCCTGTCACCACTTGTCTGTGGAAGCCATTTCCTTGGCATACCTGAGGCAGGAAAATGTGCCGAACAGCGCTCCTGCAGCCATGCCCACTGCAAAGCCCATCATGAAACCCATCTTTATTCTGTCGAAACAGCTGGGCTGCGACTGCCCATATGGGCCCACGGTCACAGGCATCTAAAAAAGAAAGGACAACACCCACATCGATTTACTGCTTTGTCTAACAGACTTCTATAACCAAACTGGGCTGGCAGGCCAGGCTGTGCAGCTCAGAGCTTCTCGTGCGTGCAGTGCAGGAGGTTGTGCTGGCTCCCAGGCTTGTTTCCTTGCCTGTCAGATAGGAAGGACAAGGAGGGAGCGACGGCCTCGTTTTCCCTCAACAAGCTCCTGCGAGCGCCGCTGTAGCTACCGAGGCTGTTTCGGGGCCTCACCCTGTGTGTTGTCAGTCCCTAGCGAGCAGCACACGCGGCACCTGACTGAGCCTCCACTGCTGGCCCGACCTTCCCGGCTGCCGCTTGGTCTCGGAGGCAGAGAAGCGGGCAGTGAACCCACCGTTAAGGAGATCGAGGCCAGGCCGAGGACTTAGTGCAGATACTCAGGCCGTGGAGGCCGTGGACTCCCCGGGAACGGCGGCCATCTCCGTTGCGAGGCACAAGAGCTCTCAGAGGCGAACCGGGGTCCTCAGCGCGCGCTTCACCTCACTAGCGCCCCGCCCCCCCCGTTCCCGTTCCCGTTCCCGTTCCCGTTCCCGTTCCCGTTGCCGGGTCCCCGCCCCGCCCGTACCTCGCTAGGCCGCACCGCGCCTCCGCCTGTCTGGGCCTCGTTTCCGGCGCGCGTCGTGACGTACAGGAAGAGGGGGACACGCCCCGCTCTGTCCGTCGCGCGCTATGCTGCTGTGGCGGCGCTTGGCGGCCCTGAGGGGCGAACGAGCCCCGCGGCGGTTCCGAGCGGGGGGACCGAGACCGGGACCGAGACCGGGACCGGGATCGGGATCGGGATCGGGATCGGGATCGGGATCGGGATCGGGTAAGGCCGCGGTCGGGCAGAGCCCCTGTCTGAGAAGGAACAGCTCCCCCGCTCCTGCCGGCCCCTGACAGCAGCTTTCCCCCTCTTCTCCTCTCAGGGCGAACCATCGATGGAGGCGGTGCTCCTCGGCCGCTTTACATGGATGTCCAGGCCACCACCCCACTGGTAAGGGCCGTACCGAGCACGGGAAGCGGAGCGGGGCCCCCACACTCCCGGTTCTCTTGCCCGAGCCGTCGCGTGTGTCTCGAGCTGCCGTGGGGGACAGAGGCGGCGTTCGGCGCCACTGTAGCGACACAGGCTGTTCCTGTCACCACAGGGCAGTTCGGGCATCCCCCGGAAGGCCTGTGGCTACGCCGGGGCAGCGCCCTGGATAGGCAGCCCCAGTGCCTCAAGGCCGGAGCGGAGGGGCTCGCACCGACCCCTGCGGGAGTGGAGGCAGTTGAGAGAAGCAGGAAGTGAACTCAGCCAAAATACTGATCTGACATTTTTCTTAACATTTTAAGACTTTGGTTTTTTTCTGCTCAGAAGAAAGGCCAGGTTGGATGGGGCTTGGAGCAACCGGACCTAGTGGAAGGTGTGTCCCTGCCCGTGGCAGGGGTGTGGAACAAGATAAGCTTTAAAGTCTTTTCCAACCCACACTGGTCTGTGATTCTGTTTTCTCAAATGATGCTGTTCTTCTTTGACCCTCGGTGCAGATCAGGGTTATGTGCACAGAGTATAACTGCTGAATACCTGTGTTACATGTAACATGTAATAGCCTCAAGTTTTTAAGGTCAGGCCTAAGCTGAAGCAAGACACTGCCACAGAAGTGCTGCTGATACTCTGGCAAGGGGGTATGTCCACAGAGAACAGATGTAGTTTCCCTTCTCCTTTTCTAAGGCTGAGTGGTTTGTGTTCCACAGGATCCCAGAGTCCTGGACAGCATGCTCCCATACCTGACAGCCTACTATGGCAACCCCCACTCCAGGACCCATGCCTATGGCTGGGAGAGTGAGGGTGCCATGGAGAAAGCGAGGCGGGTGAGTTGTTCGTTGTTGGTTGCGTTGGTTTTCCTGCTGCTGAGGAAAATCAGGGTCAAAAGAACCTAACAAAAAAAGGAAGAAAAAAAACCCTGTTCTCTGTGGGCTGGATTTAGCAGCTTCCTCTTTGCTTAGCTGTACTTTAGTAGATTTATTGTAGGAAAAGATAGACTCATAGAACACTTCAAGTTGGAAGGGAACCACAAGCATCATGAAGTCCAACCCTGGCCCTGCACAGGATGCCCCAACAATCCCACCACCTGAGACCATTCTCCAAACACTCCTTGAACTATGGCAGGCTTAAGGCTGTAACCACTTCCTTGGTTCCAGTGCCTGACCATCCTCTGGGTAAAAAACTTTTTTCCTACTATCCTACCTACACTTCCGCAACACAGCTCTATCTGCTTCCTCAAGCCCTGTCATTGGTCACTGAGAGCAGAGAGCTGCCTCTCTGATGCCCCTCGTGAAGAAGCTGCAGCCCCCAGTGAGGTCTGACTTCAGTTTCCTCTTCTTCAGACTGAAAGAACCAAGCGACCTCAACTGTTTGTTTTACAGAGTCTCCTCTAAGCCCTTAACCATTTCATGGCCCTCCTCTGGATGTTCTCTGATAACTTCATATCCTTATATAGATTTGCCCCAAACTGCCCCCGGGACTTGAGGTGCGGCCTCCCCAGTGCAGAGCAGAGCAGGACGGTCTCCCCCTTGCTTGATTGGCAATGCTGGGCCTGATGTCCCCTAGGACAGGCTGACCCTTGGGGCTGCCAGGGCACTGCTGGCTCCTGTTCCACTTGCCCTCAGCCCAAACTTCCAGGTCTCAGATTTCTGTGCTGCTGCTCTCCAGCCTTTTGTTCCCCAGTCTGTCTGGACTCCCAGGGTTCTGCAGTCCCAGGTGCAGAAGCTGGCACTTGCTCCAACAGTGAGATTAGAGCAACTGAAATGGCAGAAACCAATACTTTAAGTGCCACAGTATTATTGGTTTCCTGGAGTCACAAGCACGTTGCTGCAGTCATTGGACTAACTTCATATCTTATCGTTCTTCTGATCTTAGGGAAGGATGTTTTTCTTTTTTTTTTGAAGTAATATGTAATGGGTTCTTGTCTACTTAAACTTTTATCTGTGTTACAACAGGTTAATGCCTTAATACCACTTCTAATGACTGTGGATTCCTTGTGTATTTTATAATTCAGATATTTAGACTATTTTTAGCATAACTTTGTTAGGTACCAGCTGTAATCCTTTGAAGCTCAAGGGAGTATTCTTGAAAACATTTCACATGTATTTTGCTGTAGTGAATTTATTGTATGTTTTCTTAACAAGTCAAATTTGTATTTCTTTTTAAACAGCAAGTTGCAGATTTAATAGGAGCTGATTCACGGGAAATTATATTTACCAGTGGTGCAACAGAGTCCAATAATATGGCAATTAAGGTAAAAAGTTTATACTGGTTCTTACTTATTATGTTAAAATTTTGTATTTAAGAACTGTAGGCATCTCTCAACAGTTTAAATGTAAATAATATGTTGGAGTATAACATATTTGCATTTCTGGATTTACTTTTTGTGATACTCTGTTACATACGTGGAGGAAATACATGGATGAATGTTTTGATGCCCGGGACATGATTTTGAGGGCAGTGTAAAATATTTGATGTTTATCTCGCATGCACTAAATACATTCCTTCTGCTTATGTAATTAAAATCTTTATTGTGAAATATAGTGGACATGCAGATTAGAAACCTTTTTCTTATGAAGACTAGGTTTTGTATGTAGCATGTGGTTGTTCAGACTTCTCAGTGTTTATGACTCCATTGCAAAAGTTTTCAAAAAAATGCTTTGGTTAATGGCTTCTACAGCTTAACAGCAATAAAGATTTTCATAGAGTTTTTGAGAAGTAAGATGCTTTGAAAAGCAGGTACTGATGGAGATATGTAGTGTGGATTATCTGTCAGTACCTTTTAGATTCATGACTTGGGTCAAACAGGAAAGATCCAAATGAACTATATGTAAGTAGTAATTTCTTATTTCCAATCATACTGTGTAATGCCTACTTTCTTCAGTGGCCAATTTCTTTTTCATGGACTGTGCCTGACAGGGTGTTGCAAGGTTCTATAAATCCAGAAAAAAGCATATCATTACTACGCAAACAGAGCACAAGTGTGTGTTGGATTCTTGTCGTTCCCTGGAAACAGAAGGTTTTCGCATCACTTATCTACCTGTTAAAAAAAATGGGCTCATAGATCTGAAGGTAAGTTGTTACTGACAGAAAGAAACTAAAAAAAGAAGAGGTTTTTGCTTCAAATTGATGCTCAAAACCTTGTGTCCTCTAAAAGGATAATAAATATCACAAAGTAGTATGAGAATCATAGTTAAATCTGTCAGATCTGGAGAAGGATTTTCTGTTCTGTCTGACATCCTACACTTTTTCTCAACCAGAACATCCACCTCCTGTCCCACCATTCAGCTGCTGCTGTGCAGGTGGAGCTGTGGAGTACCCTATAAGGAGCCCAGTACTTGAGGCACTGTTTCAGTGATTACAGTACTTCCTATGGCTGTCCATGAGCCAGCCCTTCTGTATGTACTGGCTGCAGCTCTAAAATTTAGAAGTTGTATGTTTTTAGTTCATCATTGATGTCCTGTAGCACAGGGCAGCAACAGTTTTATTCCCAGTCCCTCACCTGCCATGGAGAGCAGTGGTTTGTGATGGGACCAAGGGATCAGCCTGTGGGCAGTAATGAGTGGTATTTTCTGAGCATGTTGCTGCAGATGTGATGTGACTTTGTATAAAGAGCAGTTCCTTTACAGCCAGCCTCACCTTGGGAAGAGGCTTAAGCTGTACTGTGGGTGGTTAATTCATTAAAGAAAATAGTTCAGAGACATATATGGGATATAGCAAAGCCTGTTGAGATTTGATTTAATCAGGTGCATTGAAGGGTTAGGACATGCAGAAACACAATTGATTCGCTCCTCTTCCTACAGGCATTTAATGTTCACATGGGTTAGTGTTTCCCCAGGGCTGTTTGTCAGAACCCTAGGTGTTTGTTGCAAATGAGGGACTGGTGGTTGAGTTGCTGGTAAATTGAAGATGTGCACAGGAATCCTGGTTCTCTGTTAGTCACAACTTTTGTCCTTCTGAATCTTTCACCAGGAGCTGGAGGCTGCATTTCAGCCTGATACAAGTTTGGTTTCTGTAATGACTGTAAATAATGAAATAGGAGTAAAGCAGCCAATTCATGACATTGGTAAGTGCACTGTGGCATCTAGATGCCAGCTAAGGTTGCTTCTGCTTCATTTTAGATAATGTTTTCATCTCCAAATGGTACTGATGCAAAAGCTTAGGTGTAATACAGGTAAGGAAAAAATAATAACATAAATATTTTAAAATAAAAAATGTACTATAAATAAATAATACTGCGGTCCCAAATAAAAATTTATTTCAAAAGGGAAATGGGAATGAAATTCACTACCTTTATGGTGAGCATTGCAGCAATCATTGCTCTGGATGGATCAGCTGCAATTCATTGGATTGTACGATGGATTAAAAAAACAGAATAACTGGCCAAAATTGAGTTTATATACTATAATGATTTATTGAGCTCTTGCAGTGTTTAAGAGGAGAAATGTGCAGGATTTGGAGCGGGAGAGGATAGGGAGCACCACACTTGGACAATCCTTCCCCTAGTATTGTCGTATAGAGTCATGAACAATTGCTTTGTAGGCCAAAAGCCCGCTGAAGCACTATGCTTCTGGAACAGGAGGCAGGGAGAGGGTGAGCCAGGCTCTGAGCTGGCAGGTGGAGTGACAGGGACCTCAGAGCAGATGAAGGGAGACCCTGGAGAACCACGGTTGTTGGAGCAAGCAGGGTGAGCAGGTGCCTCCCTGATGATCCTCCATATCCCTGGATCCCAGGTGATTTGTTGATAGTTTACTGTGACAGTAGCAAAACATATACAGATACCCTTTCTGATCTGGTTTCACCTGAGCTGGCAACCAGGCACCTTGCAGCCACTCAGTCACTCCCCTACCAGCAGGATCGGGGAGACAATTGGAATGGTAAAAGCTAGAAAACGCATGGGTTGAGATAAAGACAGTTTAATATAGAAAGCAAAAACCATGCACACAAGCAAAGAAAAACAAAGAATTCCATACTGCTTTCCATGGACAGGCAGGTGTTCATCCACCTCCAGGAGAGCAGAGCACTGCCATGCAGTGGTGACTTGGGAAGACAAACACCATCACTCCAAATGTCTCCCCCTTCCACCTTCTTCCTCCCAGTTTTCTATACTGAAAGTGTATGGCATATGTCATACGGTCTGAAATATCCCTTTGGTAAGTTTGGGTCACCTGTCCTGGGTGTGTCTCCTCCCAGCCTCTCACATACCTGCAGCCCCCATGCCAGTATGGCCATATGAGGGGCAGAAGAGGCCTTGGCTCTGTGCAAGCCCTGGTCAGCAATATCAGAAACATCTATTATTACCCCTGTGTTCAGCACAAATCCAAAACACAGACCTATACTAGCCATTGTGGAGAAAGTTAGCTCTACCCCAGCCAAAACCAGCACACCTTCATATTCAAGATAGCCTGTCATAAGATGTTTGAGTTTTTGGACAATATTTGGACTGCTCTGGAGTACATACTCCATAGGGTATTGTTTTCTTAAGCTGTGGCAGGCACCTCATGCATCTGGTTTTCTTCCTTAGCTGCTGCATTTATTTCTTTCTTCATTAAGCTCAAAGCAGCATTTTTGCCAAAGTTTTTCAAGGTTGGTTCTGTTTCTTTGTTGA
Source organism: Camarhynchus parvulus (assembly GCF_901933205.1). NCBI lineage: Eukaryota > Metazoa > Chordata > Aves > Passeriformes > Thraupidae > Camarhynchus > Camarhynchus parvulus. Next base: position 14,604,564 of record NC_044590.1, read on the forward strand.
CAAGCATTTGACCATCAGTGAGTTGCTTATAGCCCCAAGGATTCTTTTTTTCCTCCTATGCTTATATTGTCAAGGTCCTTACTACGGTCCCATGTTTAAATGCCAGAGACAGCTGGTGCCAGCTGTAGTTCCCCTGGTATGTCCTCCTAACACCTTGAACAGGTCCAACAGGCCAGGCCTGAGGCCTTGCAGAGGGAACCTGAGGCCCTGTTACTGTGTGGCCTGTGGCCTGGTATTGCCTGTGGCCTGGTTGCCTGTGGCCTGGTATTGCCTGTGGCCTGACCTTGCTGGACCACAGGGGGGGTTACTTATCCTGTGAAGTACCGTGTTGAACCTCTTGTGCAGAGGAGAGGCCTCGGATGCAGCTGTGCAGATCCTGTGGAAGATGTATTGTGATTTTTTTGATGACACAAATAAATAATAGTTATGTTTACTGCCCATGAACAATACATTATTTCTTCATATATTTTAGCCTGGTGACCAGCTCAACTGACTTCATGTGGTAGTAATAAGTGTGTGTGTGACAATTCTGAGAATGTTTTTGAAGCTGAGTGTTGGAAAACTTGGAAAATAGAGGGAATGACATAAAAATATATGGCAAATAGAAACTTGAAAGGAAGGCTGGCTCATACTGGACGTTGAAAAGAAAAAGAACCAAGAAAAACCAATATTTTCCAACTATGGAGTAATTTCTGTCTGGAGATTTTGATATTTCATGTAACCATTTGTTCTTAAACTTGTTAGGTGTGGGTTTGGAAATAATCTCAATTCTTAACAGTAGAAGACTTTAACTTCTCAGCTGGAGAAATTCACTGTAGTCTTACCTGCCTAAACCTGTGCCAAGGCATCAAACTACAGTAGCCCCTGCACAGCTTTGGCCACTTCAGTGTAAAAGAAACATCACAGCCCCCATTTCTGCCTTTATCACCTCAGATAGCTCAATAACTTGCTGTTGGTTTAGATTCAGTCATGCTTTAGATCCAGTGCTGGAATCTTTGGGATCATAGCAATTAGTTAAGGTAATCTGGTTTTGGTTTGGTGTTTTTATTACAGGTGAGATCTGCCGTGCACATAAGGTTTTCTTCCACACGGATGCTGCACAAGCGATTGGTAAAATTCCTATGGACGTCAACAACATGAAAATTGACTTAATGAGCATCAGTGGCCATAAAATTTATGGGCCCAAAGGTACTCACTGAAGTGCTTTATAGGGAATTGTTGTTTCCATACCTACCTTAAGGTAACAACACAAGGTGTGAAGTCAAACCCATTTGTCACAGTGTCCGTTACTTAAGCTATAGAAAGCTGTTCTGAATGGTGTTGGACAGACTTCATAGTAGCTCAGGCACTGCTGCCAGTGTAGAGCTGCAGTAAGTAGATCCTCAATGCTAGATGCGTTGAGGTGGCTTCACTGAAAGAAGAAAGAGTGTTGTATGATGGTGGCAGCATAGCAGCAGTGGGTTTTTCAGAAGTCATCTGCTTGGTGTGAAGCAGAACTAATGCTGAAATTATTGAAATGAAATCCCTTGGTTATAGAGCAAAGTTTAGACCAGAGTGTGATTTGAAACAAGGAGACCAAAAGGTAACTGATTGGTGATTTTTGATTGTTATCTACTTCCAGTGGCTCCATTCCAACAATTCCATTTGTGCATTTTCTTTGCAGAATGGGGTTTAATATCCAGCTATACATTTTCTGGTTGACTGACAAATACTAAAAATCCAGCTATTGTTATTGTCAAGGTCTATTTGGCTTGTCACAGTGGGTGTTAAGAGAGCCAGAAATCAGGTTTCCTGTATGCTATACATACAGCATTTTAACTTATAGCATTATATTATATATAACATTATATATATATAATATTATAACTTTTGTTATCCTATTCAGAAACAAAAGACAAAATTCTTATTTTTCAACAAGGGTTTTTTTTTCTTAGTTCTGCTGAGAGCTGAAGACATTATGTCTGGACAAGGACTAAGTTTTCAACTAGTAATTTTGGACAGGTGATAGGCATAAATTTTCACCATTTGTTATGCCAGGAAGTTGCAGCTGTCCTTCCTCTGGTGACAGTCACTTATTAAGTGTACCAGGGCACTCAAAGACATGAAAATTTGGTTTCAAGGTAAGGAGAGTAGAGCACTAAATGACTGACTAGCAAAACTGGCTTATCTAATCCACTGCTGAAAATTGTTGCCACTAATGAGTCTTCCTAATGAGAAGAAAGGGAGAGGACTCCTGGGACTGGTGCTAATCTAGTAATCGAGGGAAAGAATTTGGAAGTCAGTAAGAGAACACTGGTGAATGCCCATAAAAACTTTAGTGCAAGAGGCTGAACTTCAGCTGTGTACAGGAATTGTGGGAAGGAGGAGAAGCCCTGAGTCCTTGGGTGACTGAAGCAGAGTGGAAGAAGCTGAGCTCCCATGGCTGAAGCTCTGCAAGCCTCAACATGGTTATTGGGGACAAACACCATTTCCTAGAAAATAATACTGAACTTGTTCACTTTATTTTTCTCCAGTTAAGTGTCCACGTGTGTGTTTGCTGTAATTTCAGAACTCTGGGCATATGGTAAAACAGCTTTCCTTGTTTCCAAGGGGTTGGTGCTCTCTATGTTCGCCGTCGACCACGTGTCAGGCTAGAGCCCCTGCAGAGTGGGGGAGGCCAGGAGAGAGGACTGCGGTCTGGGACTGTGCCCACACCTCTAGCAGTGGGACTGGGGGCAGCATGTGACGTGGCACAGCAGGAGATGGAGGTATGTGCAGCAAGATACTTTTCCCGAGTTCCAGAAAATAGTGTAAAAGCACCATTTAAGTTTTGGATTTCTTAGGTCTTTTTGCATCCATGTAACTGAATTAAATTTGATTCTCATATTTTAGCATTAAGTGAATGTTTTGAGAATTTAAGGGATGTTTTTGGGTGATTGTAAGTTCTTTCTAAAGTTTCTTTTTTCTTGAACAGTCATAGTTTTCTACAACAAGGCTACAATTGACAGTTTTAGTGAAATATGGTTTTTATGTGCTTGTATTTACTTCTCCATTATGCACCATGTGTATTAGCAACATCTTTGAAATGACTGTCATGTTTATGTAATGTATATTGAAAAAATAAGACTTCCTAGTCTGTTGTTATATGTATTACACCTATTAAGTACAATTTCAAGTTTACTGCAGCTTTGCAACTAAGAATGTGTTTTCTTTTTTTTCCTAGCTTGGACAGTAAAGTTTACTTGCTAGGTCTGGTGTCTGAGCCTCTGTATGATGCTACATTGGTTTGTGGGCACCAATGCCTTCCTTACAGCTGGAATGTAAAAATACTTACAGTGACAATGGGATGCATAGGCCAGATACCTGCACCCAAGGATCGCGCTTCCTTCCAGGAGATAGGCAGAATTCCACCATCTGAGCTGTGTGGTTATGGAAGTTGAGGCTAGGGAGCCTGCAGAGTCTGAATTCTGCACAAACCTCCAATCTGGATTCTCCTCCTTGTCTGGCAGAGTTACGGCATTTTAAAACCAACTGGTGTTGGAGCTAGCCTGGTTTTCTTTTAACTTTTTCAAGTGTAAACAAGCATGAATTGCATGTGTGCATGTGGCCAGTCCTGTGTGCCAAAGCTGATCCTACACCTTGCTGCTTTCTTAGTATAAGTGACCTCATTTTTCAGTCTAGAACAGGACACTGCACATGGGCAATTCTCACCATGCAGGTTACTTATTGTAAAAGCCGAGTTCATAGTCATTTGCAAGTCCATGTCTTTCTGTGGTACAGTTAGAGAGCTCCTGGGAAATAAGAGTCACTTGTAGTAATAGGAGCCCTTTCTTGTGTGCAAAATGCATCATCTTCTGCACTGCCTAACTTGTCTTTAAACCCAAAGAACTCAATGCTGTTATGAAAGTCAGTTTGGCAGCTTGTGTAGGTAGATCTTTCTGAATGGTTTGAAACATTTGTGAAGACTGAGCTAGCTACAAGCCAAGGGGTTATTCTCTTTTAAAACAGTGTCTAGAGCAGGCAAAGTTTAACAGTTTAAGTTTCAGCTATGTTCATTTCTTTGTCTGGCCAAACCCAGTTACCTAATTCTGCTTGCAGCTGGTGACATGAAGCAGTTTGAGTGAGGTCTGACTGTACACTGTTTATTATTTGTGTCTTTTGTGGTTTCTCTGTTAGTATGACCATAAGCGAATCTCACAATTGGCAGAACGATTGGTTACAAAAATAATGAGTGAAGTTCCTGATGTGGTGATGAATGGAGATCAAAAGCATCGCTATCCAGGTAACTCAAGCAAAATTTTGAGCCTGTTAGTACTGTCTGGCTCCTTGGTGTTAATGGCCATGGCTGAATAATGCACTTGAGTACATGATACAAATCCTGCCTTGCAGGGGACAATTTGCCTGAGATTTCAGTTGATGGATTCTTTTTTCTATTTCATTTATGTGTATGTAGGATGCATCAATTTATCTTTTGCATATGTGGAAGGGGAGAGTCTTCTGATGGCTCTGAAAGATGTGGCTCTGTCTTCAGGAAGGTATGTGGAATGTATGGGAAGGATAGCAGTGTATTTTTGAGAGAAAATAGCATGTGCTAATGAAGGTAAAAGCTAAGTAGTAGTTTCCTCTGTGCCCTGTATTCGCATATTCACTTAATGAGTCAGCCTGGCATTGATTACATTCTACAGTGGTGTTTAGGGACACATTTCAACTGAAGGTCAAATTTATTTATCCTGGAAGAAAAAAACAACAAACAAAACTAAACAAAAACCAACAAAAAAATATCCTAACAGAAAGACCCCCACAAAACCACAAAATTAACCCAGAAATTCCTACCTACTAGCCTTGCAAACTGGTTATTTGAGTAGCCTTAACTTCTACTGGTGACACTTTTATTCTAAAGGCCACCAAGATTTGAACAGCTTGTGTCCTTCGGCAGATTTTTACTGCAATTAGTTAAGCCGGGCACATATCTGAATTAAATCAGCTCATAGTTCCTGTGTTAAATGCAAATGTGATAAAGAAAATTGCATGTGCTTTTATGGAGCTCTCCTGACTACAGGAGCCATGAGGAATATTTCAGTTACCAAGACAAACCTGATGTTCAGGATGAAATGAATGGAGTGTAAAGATGCCCCTCCTCTCCTTCTCTCACCTTTGAGAACAAAGCAGTCAACATATCCTAATTAGAAACTGGTTGGCACTATGAGGAGGAAGAGCAAGTCTCCACATGACTGTCCCTGAAGCCAAACACTTCTGGAATGTGAAGGTCTCTTTTGAGTCTCTACTTAGTACACTGGGGAGCTTTTTACGGCTCCCCAATTGGCACTGCATGTCGCTACCTGTAAAAACTGAGTCACAGCTAACTGAGTCATGTAACCAGTTCTGTATACTGCTGCAAAGTGGAAGCTCTCTCTATTGACAACTGCAGTCATCTTGCTCTGGATCTCTCTGTGCACTGTTTTTCATTTATTTGTTCTGCTGCCAAACAGCAGCTTGTGAAGTCTTTTTTTTTTTTTCCTTTTATGTTCCTAGTGTGTTACCTTCTCTGGATAGCTTCTGTCTTTTTTTCACAGCCTCTACTTCAGCTACCTCTTAATCTGCATTCCTGCTGCCTCTATGTGGCATTGTGTTTATTCTTGTGTATTACCTGCATTCTCTCTCCTTTCCTTATACTCCTAATTTATTACTCTCATTTCTCAATAATGCCTGCTTCTTGTATTCTTTTTTTCTTCAGCAGCAGAAATATCACTTTACTTGCTTGTATTCACTTGTGGTTTCTAGGAGGCTGGGGAAGTTGATAGACGGTGTTGTAAAGAGTTAAGTGACCTGTTCTTTGTTGGAGGAGATTAAGCAAAAGTCTGACATTTCCCTGCCTACCCTTTCCCAGTGCTTGCACATCAGCTTCTCTGGAGCCTTCCTATGTCTTGCGGGCAATCGGAACAGATGAAGACTTGGCTCACTCATCTATAAGGTGTGTGGTGTGGTCTGCCCTTATGCTTCCAAATACTTTTCTTTCCTGATAAAAATAAATGGTAGATTTGTTCCACCCTCTTCATGTACTTGTTATTCAGTTCCTTAATGATTTTCTTTTGGTTTAGGTTTGGCATCGGTCGTTTCACTACAGAAGAAGAAGTGGATTATACAGTGCAGAAGTGCATACAGCACGTGAAGAGGCTGAGGGAAATGAGGTGAGATATTGTCTCATTGAACGCAAAGACTTCTTAGGTGGGGTAATCATGGGAAGAATTGGATTTATTTAGTTGCAAGTAATTGTTTGCTTCAAGAATCTGCCGGTGTTTCTCTATATCAGCAACATTGTCCCTCAGATGGGTAGGAGCCTGATTTTAACATGAGTGACAAATTTCTAAGGAAACAAACCTGACACCAAACCTTTTCTATTCAGAGAAAGAATATGAGTAGGGCAGGCACATAGGGCAGTACCTAGGAGATTTTAAGCCAGAGATGGTATTACTGAGTTAATGTATTGATAAATTGTTTTATTCTAATGAAACTGAAAGACTGGTGACTAATCTGGACAGTAAAAATGCTAAGGCTCAGTCTCAGAGACACCAGTGCTTTATGCTGAAAGTAGGAACAGGAAATGAGGTGGAGCATCTGCCCTCTCATCTCTTGTATTTTTGGTTGAGAACACAGTTGAGGGCTCACTGACCTCCAGAAGGGCAAGACAGGCAGATAGATATCTCCTAATTGCTTGTGTCATTGAAAAAAATCTGTTTAATTATTGTTGATGATGTCCTGTGCATTTTAGCTAGCCCTCAATTTTCTCCTTTTCTTTACAGCCCTCTCTGGGAAATGGTGCAGGATGGAATTGACCTCAAAAGCATTAAATGGACTCAGCACTGAGAAAACATTGCTATCCATGGACTAGATATGGATTAAAATGCATTTTTCTGCACAGTCTTGAGCAAATTATGCAGCACTTCTGTTTTCTGACACTTGCAGTTTGACTGGAGAACTACCTTTTCAGACCACAAAATCTAAGAAGCCAAAAATAAAACTAGTTTTTAACATGGAAAAAGGCAGGCTGATACAACACACATTGTGCTTCTACTGACACACAGAAATTTATGCTAAAATGTAATTTATTCAGAAATGAATTTTCTAATGAGAAAATTAAATCACCGTGTTACTCCTAGGCCAGTGAATTCTGGCAAGAGGTTGCTTCTTGGTGTAATTCGTCCCAAGTCACTGTTGTGTTTGCACCACAGACCTGTTGCAAATTTGTTATCTTTGAGGTAGGTATCCTGCAACATCAGCTGGGTTTTGCCTCTCAAATGCCTTGTACTGCAAGAAATTCTCAGATAGGAGGACACTTGGATCTCTAGAGGAAAGCGATGCCTCAGTGTGGCTATGTGCCTTCACAGATAAGTTTTATGTATAGTTAAGAACAATTTTTTTCTGAAATTTAGTATTTTTGGCCTATTTTCCTTGGTTCTTTTGTGTGTGCATCTTTTTGTGTGTGTGTGTGCATTAATTCAAAAGATTCTTCTGTGTTCCAGAGTTTATGATACAATCATGATGCACTTTGCTGTCCCCTCCATTGGTTTTTTTCCATGCAATTTTTTCTTAGTGAGGTTAGAAAACTTGAATGACTGGGGCAGGGGATAGGCAGAATATGTCAACTTTGGTGGCAGCACCAGTTTGGTGGCAGCATGAGTGGTAGAGGTGGTGGGGAGAACAGATACAGTGCAATGTCTTAAGGCAGTCTGGGGTTTTGGGGTTTTTTTCCCTCCCCTTGTCATGAGATCTTTGCTGTTACTTGGTTTGCCTATGGGGCCTTTGGTTTCTGTCGCTGCAAGCAGTCTGCCCAGCTCAGCCAGTATATTTTGACTGGACATAAGAAAGATAAGAACACCTGGCACTGAAGTTTGTATCCGTGTTTCTCTTTTCTTCCCTTTGGTGATCTTTCCATTAAGAAACCCAGCCCTGTATGGCAAAGTGCCTTTTTTTCAATGCATAAACAAAGAGCTCTCAAATTAGTTGTGTTGATTGATGGATGCTGTGTGAGCTGCTGAATTTGGTATACCCCATAGACAACATGTTCACCTTCAGTATGGGATGGAAACTACCTCGAGGATCAACCATGTTGTGTAAAACCTGAAGCTGAATCTCACAAGATGGACTGTGTTACAGAAGCTTGTGCATTTTTCTAACTAAGGACAGATTTAGCTGTTTGTAATGCAAAGCTAATCCTTGGTTGTTCTATTCGAAATTATCAGCTTTAGCAGTTTTAATATTGTAGTGCTGGCACCTTATATTTCATCACAATATTTTTTAAAATACCATATGCATAAATACATTTTAGCGGTGTTGTATGTACTCTTTCTCATGCTTGGGCCCCATGTATTTTCTGGATTAAGCATGTGATAACATGCTTTCTTAGCATGTTTTAGAAATATATGTTTATGACTTGTTCTTTGTGTTTTGAGAGTGATAAAAAAATACACGTAAGAATTAAACTTGGCTACTGTCAGTCTTTTTGGATCCGCTTTTTTGGGTGAACCATGCAGGACAATCAGTAAGTTGCTGTATTGCAGGTTTCATTAGGCAACAGAAAAGGGTAAGCTTTTCTGTGAACATTGTAAGAAGTTTGCCATCATCGAGTTGACATTTGACTTTTGAAGAGTCATTCTCCTCAAACTCAATGCCTGTTCTGAGCTAATTTTTTTTAAAACTCAAATAACTTAAATTGTGGTTATTTTGACAAAAGGGAACCTCAAATCTTGAAGATTCTTACTGCTTTTTATTTGACAAGATTTAAAATAAAAAATCTACATGTAAAGGTTAGGGAAACTCATTCACACTAGTAACAAATGTTCATTTGAAATGTTTATAGGACAAGATGAGGAAAAATGTATAGTGGAGATACTTCCCTCATGACAGAAAGAAGTAATGCCAAGGATGAACATCTAGCTGTACCTCACTGAATGCAGATAAAGCCTTTGGGGAATGGGAACTTCAGTCTATCCCACTCTTACCAGTTGGATGCCAATAAACGGTGGCGCATCCCCCCCCCAGGCTGCACCATGGTCTGAAAAATGCTTACTAGGCCTTGGCCTTGAACAACCCTTGCGTTCAGTTCCTTTTGGAGCTTATCAGAAAAACTGCTTCAGGAACTGGTCCTGTATAATGAGTTCCTGGGATTTTTTGGTGTGGTTGGTTGTTTGTTTGTTTGTTTGTTTGTTTGTTTTGGTTTTTTGTGGGTTTGTTTTGTTTTGTTTTTTGGTTTTGTTTTTTTTTTATAATGGCATAATATTCTCCCACTTTCAAAGAAAGTTTCTGACCTGAAGTGGGGCCAGGATGGTTGTGACTAAAGCACATCTCTTGTGGCCCTGTAAACAGTGGCCCTGAGTGAGACCCTTGGGGCTCTCCTGGGTTGCAGTGACGTCCCTGTGCTGGGGCCTCTCGGAGCTGGGAACTCTCCCATTTTCTGCACTCAGAAAATCCTGAAAGGATGCGTCCTGGGCCAATACCCTACTCCTCAAGGCTCTGCCCTTCACACAGTGAAAAAAACAAAGGTATCTAAAGTGAGAACCATTTAAGTTAGAACCATTCATGTGCCTGCAGGGCTGTGATCTTATTAGCAACAAGGAAATGTGTTGGGATGACTCTTGCGACTGGAGGGTTGGAATGGAAGGATACAGGCAGGGGAGAAGAGAGGCAGTGTTGCTCTTCATGCCAATGACCAGCAGAAGTGCATGGAGCTCCATCTGGGGATGAATGAGGAACTGACTGAGAGTTTAGGAGTCAGGATTAAATGGAGGGCAGGGACAGGTGACATCACAGAAGGGGTCTGCTGCAGGCCACCTAAGCAGGAAGATGAGTCAATGAGGGTCATCACAGACCAACAGGAATAGCCTCATATTTACAAGCTCTAGTTTTCACGGGAGAATTCAACCACCCTGATGTCTGCTGTGGGGAGAACCCAGCAGGGCACAGGCAATCCAGGAGGTTTGTGGAATACACTGATGTCAACTTCTTTCTCCAAGTGGTAGAGGAGACAATGAGGAGAGGTGCAATGTCACCATATTCTCACCAAGGACAGGCCAGTGGGGAATGTGAAGCTCAAGGGCAGCCTGGGCTGCACTGACCATGAAATGGTGGATATTGAGATCCCTGGGACAATGACAAGGGTGAGAAGCAAGCCCACTGTACACAACTTCAAGAGAGTAGACTTTGGACTCACATGAGATCTGCTTGATAGAGTCCTATGGGATAATGCCCTAGAGGGAAGAGGAGCCCAAGAAAGCTGTAGCAGTGGGGAACAAAGCGACACAGATCCCCTCATGCATCTGAAAGAAGATCCCTTTATTACAGAAATTGCCCCTTTTTTATACCTTCAATCGCCACCTTCACAACTGAAACCAAACCGAGGCCTAACAAAACCTAACAGAAACAGGGCACCCATTGGCTTGCTCAACTGCAGTGCTGCTGTCACTCGTCCTGTCACCCAATCAGCTTCCTGCTCATACACTGTCCATGCGTTCCTCCAGCCAATCACAACCTGGCTCCCAGCTGTCACTCAGCTGACTTTCTCCTCACTCATAAGGGCCTCTCACCCCTCCGCCGATGTGCCGCTGCTGGGCTTTTCCCACAGGGCCTTCTCGTGAGCATAAGACTTAAAAACTTTAACAGTTATAACCCAGTATCCTACATCAAACTGGTTGATATCAAAGGATCCGCTCTTTGAACTCAGCAGCAATGCATCCCAGCAAAGACAAAGGCAGCAATGCCAGGAGGCCTGTATGGAACTGAGAGAGGAAGTGACTAAGCACAATTCATCAGTTTGAGAAGTTGTGGCAGTCTGGTGAAGTTTTCACTGACTGGAAAATATCCCCCATTTTTAAAAAGGGAAATATGGAAGCCTTGGGGAGCTACACCTCCCTGACTGACTGGCTGGCAATTCTCTCTCTGCTGTGACATCAGTCATGGGCCAACTGTTTCCAGTCAAATTGTATCTGCTAACATGTATGCTCTGTGCTTTGAAATGGTACAGTTTCCCAGTGCTGCGTGCCAAAAAACTGGCCTGAGACCTCTACTATTGGCAGCTTTGATGAAATTTCAGGCTGGTGAATAAGGTCCTGCACTAGAGGGAAGAAAATGCCAGTTTTTAAAACAGACAATATGAGTGGCTGGGAGAAATGATCCCTCTGACAGCTGATCCAAATCAGTCATAAAAAAGGCAGGTACAAGATGCTCTTATAAGAAGCAAAGCTCATACTAATGAACAATCAGAGTGGGCTTGTGCTAAGTAGGCATAGTAAAACCAACAAAGTGTTTGATTCTAGGAGTACCTACACAGGATCATTAAGCCAGATCATATCTGACAGATTTTAAGTAGAGATTGAGATGAGGAATGAAGAGAGTGTTTCTGAGAGACTCTGTGAGGATTATTTATCTTGAACAGTTTTCTAAATGATTTGGAAACAAGATTTGTGGTTGACATGTAGTTATTGGAAAGGAAAACACAAAGTAGTATGAATCATTTAGCAAACTGAGTTAATTCATCCAAACCATAGATGAAGGAATAGGTTTAGAGGCTGTATTTATGGAATGATACCTTTAGGGTCTGGAGAAGCAAAGAACCCTGGATTTGGGGGTAATACTTCCAGACTAATGGTGCAGTAAAACTAATATTGCAAGGAGGAAAATATATTTATTTCATATGTGCAATTGCCACAGTGGATGCTGGTTTCCTCAAGCTTTACTTTAAAATGTCTTGTGTAAATTTTCTTCCCCTGGTTGCATACCTAACACCTTTCTTCAGTTTTGATTTAGGTAAAGGAAACATAAATTGGTGTGCTCCCAGTGCTTTCCTAGTGTCTAGTAAAGGAAAAACCCATTATTTTCTAATGCTTTTTTTCCTCTGCTTTTCCCCACATGCATGTTACAGGGAAAACACTGGACATGGTTACATGATCCCTTGTCCTATAACCTTCTGTCTATCAATGTTTTGCTTTCCACAGATAGTTTCCTCTTGCTATTGGTAACTATCTGCATCATGCTGCTGACTTGTCTTTGGTACTCTCAGTCCTTTGGCATGCTCCTAATGGTCCACACAGTAAACCTCACAAGTATCTTCACCATACTTTTTTTGAACAACAAAAATTAACGTCGTGACTCATCACATTGCACAAAAGCTGAAAAGTCTTATTTTTCCTCTGACCTGGGGTATTCCAGCACTGTCCTTTTGTTATCCCACACTGTCTCCCCCCTGCAGGGTGGCTGGTGCAGCTTGGGAAGTGCTACGGATGTCACCGAGTGAAGCCCTGAGCTGCAGATGCTCCTGCTACCCCTTGCATGCTCTAGGCAACCAGGTCTCCAGGGAAGCTGGCAAGCCTGGCTATTGATGCCTCTGGTGACTTCAGTCACCTGCTTTTCTGGGCTGTGTCAGGGTGCATGGTGACAGCCAACCCTATCTATTGTCACTAATGCTATAGAAAGGTGAATTACTGGATACTGCCCACACTTGCTTAGACCAGAAGGAGATATTAGCTTGGCAGAACTGGTATTTTCAGGCCATCTATTATCATAAATGCCAAATATAATACAAAATCTAAAAACTGGGGTTAATAGGGAGAAGATAAGCACATGCGCGCTGTTGTCTGGGAGGGGATGAGAGTAGTAAAGTAGAATTTCAGAGTAAAAAGAAGGGATATACAGGGAAACAAATGGAGTGGGGATGATTGTGCTGCTGAGCAACCCCACGCTGGATCCCTCTGCCTCAGGAGAGCACAACCGTGACAATCTGTTGGTTTTCACCCTTTAAGAGAAACCAGGGCCAAAGTTAACTGAGTTGTTGAACTCCAACATTCACTGCAAAAGCATTTGCAAAGGCAGGCAATTATTTATTTTTATCCGTTTCTTGCAGAGGACTAAACGGGGATTTTTACCGTTGGAAATGGCTGGTGCTGCTGGGCCTGTGTCCGTTGAAGCGCAGTGACGGAGAACCCAGAAGAGTCCGGGGGTCCCTGAGCTCAGGGCACTGCCTGGTTACCAGTGTTGCATTCAGTCAAGCCAAGGAGACAACCACAGAACGGGGCATCGGCTCCCAGGAATCTTTCATTTTTATTCTGCAACTTGGTCTTACATCCAGAGGTTAGAAACAGCCGCTCTCAGGGTTGTTTTCTTCGTTATTAGTTCAATGCTCTCCCGAAACACCCGTTCCCTCAGCAACAGTCCTCAGCAGCGCCGCACGCACAGGGCAACCCCGAGCCGGCCCCGCCCGGTCCAGCGCACGCGCCGTCCGCCCGCGCGCGGCCCCGCCTTCGCCGTGCCGCCCGCCCGTCCTCCGCACCGCCCGGCCCCGCCCCCAGCGGCGCCGCATCGCGGCGGCCATTTTGTGCTGCTGCGGTCGGTGCGCGGGGCTCGAGCGCCGCGGGCCCGGGCGGGGTGGCTCCGTTCTAACCCTTTTTCCCGTACAGATCCCTCGGTAAGAGCGCGGCGGCGCCCGGGCAGGCCGGGCCGCCTGCCCGATCCGGCGCTGCGGGCACGCGGCGCGGCGGGGAGACGCGGGGAGGGAGGCCGGGCGGGCGCGTTCCCGCGCACAAAGGGCCGGGCCGGGCCGGGCGGCGCCTCCCGCCTGCGGCCTCGGGGCGCCGAGCGGGGCGCCGGTCCCGCCTCGCCGCAGCCCGGCGCGCTGAGGCCCGCGGCTCGGGCCGGCCCCGGCCGCTCTCCCGTCCCTGACTCCCTGTCGCCGCCCGCGCACGCCGGCCCGCGGAGCTGGGCGGGCAGGTGAGTCTGTGCGGGCCGAACGCAGGCGCCGCGGGCCCGTCCGGCGAGGGGCGGCCGAGTGACCTTGCGGCGGCGCCGGAGCCCGAGCCGGTGCACGGGCCGCATGGCGGGGGCTGTGCCGGAGCCCGAGGCGGGGATTTGACGGGTCCGGAGTGGCGCCCGGCGGGCCTGGTGCGGCGGGGTGCTGTGCGGTCCCGTTGTCGGCGCGGGGCCCCGGTGTGTCTGGATCCCGGGGGTGCTGAGGCGGGGCGGCTGCGCCTTGCCCCACCCCGGGGGACGAAGCGAGGCAAGTACTCCGCACCTTGCGGACGGGAAGGTCCCCGGTGTCTGCGGCGCTACCAACGCTCGTCGGGTGTACCCTATAAATACCAGCGGAATTGCTGTTCAATAAAGTCGCTTCTGCTAGAAAAGATCAGCTCCGCTAAAAAAAAAAACCCAAAACAACCAAACAGCAGCAACCAACCAAACAAAATACCACCCCACTCCCCCAAGATCGACAAACGAAAAAATAAAAAAACCTTAAAGACACTTTTCCAAGAAAAAAAAAAACAAACCCAAAGCGAATTAGCGTTCAAATGAGCCCCGGAAATACAGTGTGAGTTTTCTTTCGATAAAACCTTATGGCTCTGGTTTTACTCACTCCTAAACCTACTTGTTATTCTTAGTGGTTTATTTCACCACCTTGATCTACTGGTGTTAGGCAGGCATATTGGCTGGTTGTTTCCTTGGTGGCTTCCTCTGGTTAAATAATTTGTTGTGTGTCCAGTGGATGCTGGATCTTTCTGTACAGCGGACAGGGTGTTGTGGAGGTTTCTCCAGAGAACTCTCAGAGATGGGGTGCCTGCTCTGTGTGGGAACGCCTGTGCTCTAGCTGGTGCTTGTCTAGTTAATGTGCTCTTGCGTATTCTGTTGATTGGAAAGGTTATTTTTGCCTACAGAAGGTATGGATGGTTTTCTTTAAAGTTGAGAGATGTGACACTTGAAATTAAAAGTAGATGGTATTTGGTGAAGAAAAACACAGCAAAGTGGAGTTTTGCTCCTGTTCTGAATGCTGCCTGGTTTTGTTTGTGTTGTCTTAGTCCACTGCAGATCTTCAGCTTGTTTTCAGTGTTGTGAAGGGGAACATGGTTGCTATACTGGAAATCCATCTAATGATTTAGGCTTTTCTTCTAAATGGGAAGTTCCTTGTGCATGAAGGATTTATCTGCTGCTTGAAGCAGGTGTGGTTGTGCATGAAATGGTTTTTCAGGTGGTTGCATTTCTTTCTTTCTTTGTAAAATGCTGGTTGATGCTGCTATACATGAAACTATGTAGTTGAGTCCTTCTAATACCAGATTGCATGTTTCTCTTAAAGGTCTAATAAACAAAAGTCTTATTTTTCTAAATGTGTTTGCCATTTTAATATAAGTGTAGTTTTATCTTTCTCACTTGTAAGTCTGCCATTAATGTCCTGGAAGATATGTGAATAGTTACGTTTGTTTTAATTCTCTCTGTTAGGGAGTTTGTGAAGGGTTTGTTAGTACTTCTTGCTCTAAGTTCACTTCGGTAATGATGCTTGTAACGGAAACCAGCTTGTTGGGGTTGTGTGAGAAGGAGGCAGTTATCTGTTCTTAATGAGATTCATTCCTCAATGACTTTCCAGAGAATCACAGTTTTAGTGTGAGGTGGTCTGCCAAGTAATGAAAGAACAAAGGTTTTCCATCCTATCTTTCAATACAAAATACTTGTGTTGCCACTTACAATGCTTGGCTTTTTTGTTGAGTTGTAAACCTGGGAAGATAATTTTTATAAAGGAATGAAAAAAATGGGCATTTGATGAGAATTTGAGTAATGAAATGGCAGATTACAAATGAAAGTAGAGTATGTTATGGGAGTTCTTGCTGTATGCTCTGTGGAGTTGACTGCATAGACATGGCTGTGAAATGTCGCTTAGTTTTACCCAGCTAGTGTGACTCTTGAAGAATTCTTGAGGTGCAGTTCTGGGGTGGTTTTCTTAGGCATGTCTTACTCTACCTTACTTGTTCAAGTAAGTAGATGCACCGTTGGAGGAAGGAATACCATTATTAATGGAGCAGGGTTTGGTAAAATTCAGGGCTTTCAAGTATTTAACTCTTGTTCTTTGCCTTTGAAAGAGAGATTTTTTTTCACCTATTGGTGATAGGAAAATTTGAAAGACTCTTAAAATGCTTTCTGGCTCTTTCTGTAGTCTTTGTGGAAGGCATTTACGTCTTGAAACCATACAAAAGCTCTACAATGCAATTGCCAGTAAGTCATGTAGAGATAATCTATAGAAAATGCACCCTTATGATTCTTTTATGTTGCAGTGCCTTGTGGTGGTTGCAGGTTTGAAATTCTGTGTATACAGTTCTTTGTGGACTGTTACTGCTGTTGTGTTGCCTGCATTGATTTTTGCCTCCATTTATTCTTTATTGCAGTCTAAAAGTTGGTTTTAATTGGTTGCCCACAGGATTGGCTTGGCTTCTGCTACTTGTTAAGAAAAAAACATCTGTCTTTGCAGGTAAGAGCTTTTGAATTGAAGACTTCTTTTTATGCATATTGAGTATATCCTAAGAAACACATGAAGCTTTTGGAATCAGTAAATTTGTGTCAAAAGACTTGAGTCAAATAATCTATAGCTTGTCTACTCACCACCGGTGATGGTGGTTTTGGCAATGTTTTTCTTGTAAACAGAATTTTCTGCCAAACTAATGTTCTGTTGTTTCATCAGCATGTGGTAGACTGGAACACTCTCCCATTTATTTTGCACTGTTGGCAAATGCAGTTACTTTGCTGTAAGCCACAGGTCTGTGTGTTTGTAATTGTTGGAGTGTAGAAGTGTAAATCAATTGGTTCTAATTAGGTTTTGCAGTACTTAAAGGGGTCAGATAGTTTTGAATTGGCTCCAGAATGACTATAACAGGTTGATTTTAGCCTTAAGTAAAAGACAAAACTGTAGTTTGCAGTTTTAACTTTTGTGAGACAGTTCATACTTAAAATTCCTCCTACAGTACCAGTGTTCCTGCAGTTCTTAGTCTTCAGTCAAGAATTGCCAAATATGTTTGTGTGTGTGTGTGTGTGTGTATCATGTGGGTATTGTACTTTAAATACTTCCCAGGGACTAGGAGGAATCTTCTGAACTTTTCTATTGCAAAATCCATATATCTTAAAAGGCTAAGCTGGTGTGCTTACAAATTTATATGTATGACCCAAATTATTATTATTTTACTAATGAGCACATTGATGAGATAAATAGTATTGTCATCTTTTACACCTTTTTTTTTCCAGTGTAACATCAACATTTGTAAAGATATTACTTTAAGACATGTTAAAATTCATCAAGTGAGTTGAATCAGATTGGTTGTCCAGCTTTGATCACAGCTTGCTAATGGGGATGGATTGTCCATAGTACACTCGTAGGATGTTGTCTTTCCACAAATATTTGAAACACAAAAAATGGCAATAAAACCCACTTTTGCCTTAAAGTACCTTTTTGTACTCGGAGAAAAGCAGGCAGCCTGAGAACTGACAACCCAACAAAAAGCCTTCAGTGCCTGCTGAAATGATGTGTGGCCTGTTTTGTGTCTGAAGTTAATATTGCCTCTGCATGTACTGGTCTCTGCAAGTCAACAGTGAAATATTTGAGCAGGCTTTGCATTTTCATTACTTGGAAAATTTGAGCAAGTGGATTGTTGTCTCCTAACTGCATTTTGGAAAAAATGTGGTTTGTGAGTGTTTAGAAATTTAAAATTTGGCCCTTTTTGTCCTTGAGATTTTTCTGTAAGTAACAGAACTGACACTACTACTTTGTCTAAGTATCAAAATTCTGAAAAAATGAAGCAGCTGTGTTACATGTCCCTTTATCAAAAATATTTGATTAGTCAAGTCCTTAAAATTCTTTTTATTCAGACCATGGTATTATCAGCTCTTGCTTAACATTAAGCAAGCGTTTGCTTAATACTCTGCATGGAATTAACTACATTGAAGTCATTGCAGATAGGTTTTTTAGTAATTATATGCCTAAGCAGCTCTTTAGATTTTTTTGTCAATAGTGATTTAGTGGATCTGAATAGAGTACTTAGTAACAAGACTTCAAGTACTCTCTTACCATTTATTATGAAGTTTTGAATTTAATGTGAGACTGAAAGATTTGCATTATCCCAGAATTTATGTAAGTGTTCAAATGCTTGAACTCTTCTGTGACGTCATCTGTTGATTTGTCCTCTGGGCTGAAATAATGTATAAATGCAGTTATCTAGCAGGTGTCAGTTCTGTTAAAGAAACTAAGGTGTTCCAAAGCAGCAGACCTTAGTTCAAGGTCTTCCAACATCTTCCCAAGTTGCTTTTGTTCAAGCAATGGCTATATCAGATTATCATCCCTTTTGGATTAAGGAAATAGCTAAAAGCTATTCTTCTGATACATAAAAATTTCTGAAACTAATTTCTATGTATAATAGATAGTAGAAGAAATCTAAATCTCCTGGCAAGATTTGCTTTTAGTAGTATTCCAGTTTTGAAAGCATAGGTGCCAAGCCAGGGAAACTTTTATACTGCTTGCTTGCCTCAGGATCATCTAATTCAGAAGCAATCCTGTAGCACAACATGAACTTTGGGTTTACAATACTCTTTAATATAGCTTAACGGTGGCAGAATTTTAATTTTAACTTTAATTTCAGAGATTGTCATCAATGCTAGGGAAGTTTAAAATAAAACAACAGAATCATTATAAAACACTACTTTTTAAAACAGTTCAAAAAGTCTTAGATATGTTTTTAGATGTTTTAGATAGCATAGGTAGTCCTTACTTTGACTTGTGTTTTTTTTTCCTCATGGGCAAGTTATTTTGTTGTTGGAAAATGATTGGGCAGTGAATTTTATTTTCAGATTAAATGTAATTCCCCTATAAGAGCTAAAGGCAAGATGTTGCTTCTGTTGCCTCACCATGGAGATGAGAAAGTTGCTTTCAAAAAAAATTATCCCCAAAACTTAGTAAAGTATAAGTCTTAGTATAGTATAAGCCTTTCTGTTGCTGTCTTTCCTTGGTGGAATAGGGGTTTTCTTACTGGTGTTTTTTCTCTTTTTTTTTTTTTTTTAATCTTATATTATGAACTGCAAGGATGGTGCAGTAAGGAATCCAGTATTCATGCACAGTGACTAAAGCCGCAGAACTGACCTTATGCAAATGGACTTGTTTGCTGCTTCCTTGAGGGAGAAAGGCCCTCCACATTTTTCTGGTGTCTGGTGATAGTTGTGGGGCAATGCCCTATAATACCCCAGGATGTTGCTTGAGTTCATTAGTGTGTTGAAGGACTTAGCTCTGGTGTGTTGGTCAACAGAACAAAATACTTTAGGACACATTTTAGTAATCCTAGGTTCCATTATGCAAACAAAAGAATTGTTGCTTCTTCACCC
The DNA here is from genome assembly GCF_901933205.1 of Camarhynchus parvulus. NCBI lineage: Eukaryota > Metazoa > Chordata > Aves > Passeriformes > Thraupidae > Camarhynchus > Camarhynchus parvulus. The sequence continues at coordinate 14,623,707 of NC_044590.1, forward strand.
CGTAAAAGAATTGTTACTCCTGTTTTCATTAAGTACTGGATTCAGCCTTACCTGATTAAATTGTGGCTTTACCTAGTCATTCAAGAATTGTCTTCTCTAATGTGTTCGGATGACCTGGACAAACAAATGGAGCCAACTTAGAGATTTGACTGTATGCTAGCATATAGCTGAGTTGCTGGGAGATGGTTATTGATTGTGTTTGGTCAGAGCTTTGGTAATGGCTGGGAGTCTTTGATGCATAGCTTTGCGGTGTTGCATTGGGGCATCTGGTTGGACTTGGTCTTTAAGGTCTTTTCCAGCCTAAACAGTTCGGTGATTCTGTGATCTGGTTCATCCTTGATTTCAAATGATGAGTTAACACTACTGTTATGTGAGTTAGGGGAGCTTTGGAGATCTTCCATACAGGTACTGAACTGGCTTGTACTTAGGAAGTCCAGAAGTTTCAGAGATTAAGTGGCTCAAGTGAAGCATGGTGCTATTGCTGATGGTTTAGGATGAGAGACTGGCTTCTGAGATGTTGAATTGTGCTAATATTATTTAATATCATGCTTTCAGCCTTTGCTGAAGGTTTGCCTAAGTGACAACTATCTAGTTTCCTCTTTATATTCAACTTCTGATATGAGCTTGGACTTCTGAGGTCACAAGGTGACTGTTCAGATCTAGCTGTTCAGAATTACCTTAAGCATCTACTAATGCCAGCTGTGGAGATAAAATTCATTTACTTACATCTGAGATGTAAGGGGTCATGGTAGACAGAATATCTGCAACTTTTAAAAAATACCTTGTTTTTGAAAATTGTGAAGGTCATATATCTATCTAGATATGCATGGATGTTAATTTAATTTAGGTGAGGTCTCTGTTGTCACAAAATATCTGGGGCTGGTTTATAATAGTAAGCTTCAGGTCACCTGGACCTCTTGCCTTTGCTAGGAGAAAAAACATCAGGTCAGTATAATATAGATGCTCTCTGTCAAGATGTCTTGTGAGTCTCACAGTTGCTAGTTGTCCGTAATGGGTTTTTGTTCTTTACCAACACACTGTTACGTTTCTAATTGTCTTCAGCTGGCAGGAGGTAAAATCCTTCCCCAAATTAAAGGGAACTGTTTGTTTCCCATAGCTGTGCAGAATTTTTCAGCCACATTGTCAGGTACAGTTGATACCATATCAGGGTATGGTAAATTAATTTTGTTTTGTCTGGCTAAAATACTCCTTTTGCTTACATTCCGTTAATGAACTACTGATGTAATAGTTACGATTTTTGATGTTCCTTTGTTTTTTTTAACTGACACTTGTGGGTCTTAGTATAACAGCTATTTTGGAATTTCTAGTGCAAAATGTATACTGATTGTGTTGATAAATGTTTAATACTTCAGTCTGTATGAAGTAAACAAACATGAATAAGGAACTTGGAATATAAACACGCTTAATCTTTGCAAGATGTTATTAGGTGTATATAAACAAAAATAGTAGATGGTGTCTGTAGGTAATTGCATGGTGCCACGAACAGTAGTCTGACATAGCCGTTGCCTTTTCTCATCTGCAGGTGTGTGTTGTTTCAGCGCAGCATGGCTGTGGTCATCCGCTTGCAAGGTCTCCCGATTGTGGCGGGGACCATGGACATTCGCCACTTCTTCTCTGGATTGACCATTCCTGATGGGGGCGTGCATATTGTAGGGGGTGAACTGGGTGAGGCTTTCATCGTTTTTGCCACTGATGAAGATGCAAGGCTTGGTATGATGCGCACAGGTGGTACTATTAAAGGGTCAAAAGTAACGTTGTTGCTGAGCAGTAAAACTGAAATGCAGAACATGATAGAGCTCAGTCGTAGGCGTTTTGAAACTGCCAATCTAGATATGGCACCAGCAAATGCTAGCAGGTCAGGACCACCACCTAGTTCTGGAATGAGTGGAAGGGTTAACTTACCTACTACTGTACCTAACTTTAATAATCCTTCTCCTGGTGTAGTAACTGCTTCTACTACTGTGCATGAAAGCAATAAAAACATATCCACATTTTCTACTGCCAGTATTGGCACTGCACCTCCAAATCTTGGGAGTACCTTTGGTAGTCCAACATTTAGCTCAACCATACCTAGCACAGCATCCCCAATGAACACAGTACCTCCTCCACCAATCCCTCCTATCCCAGCTATGCCATCTTTGCCACCAATGCCTTCTATTCCCCCTATACCTGTTCCACCTCCTGTACCCACACTGCCTCCTGTTCCTCCAGTTCCTCCAATACCCCCTGTGCCCCCTGTACCTCCAATGACGCCTCTGCCTCCCATATCAGGAATGCCTCCTATGAATCCTCCACCTGTAGCACCCTTACCCACTGGAGTGAATGGGTCTGGAGCAGCAGTGAATATGAACAGCGGCTTGAATCCATTGTTTATTGGTCCCATGAATCCTGTAAATCCTATCCAGATGAATTCTCAAGGTAGTGTCAAACCAATTTCAATCAATCCAGATGATTTGTATGTCAGCGTTCATGGAATGCCCTTTACTGCAACAGAATCTGATGTGAAAGACTTTTTCCTTGGGCTCCGTGTGGATGCAGTCCATATGCTGAAGGATCATGTAGGTCGAAATAATGGAAATGGACTAGTTAAGTTTTTTTCTCCTCAAGATACATTTGAAGCACTGAAGCGAAACAGAATGCTGATGATTCAGCGCTATGTTGAAGTTAGTCCTGCAACAGAGAGACAGTGGGTAGCTGCTGGAGGCCACATAACTTTCAAGCAAACCATGGGTCCCTCTGGGCAAGCACATCCTCCTCCCCAGGCTCATCCTAGGTCCAAATCTCCCAGTGGACAGAAAAGGTCACGGTCAAGATCTCCCCATGAGCATGGTTTCTGTGTTTATTTGAAAGGTCTTCCCTTTGAATCAGAGAACAAACATGTGATAGATTTTTTTAAAAAGCTGGATATAGTTGAGGACAGCATTTATATAGCTTATGGACCCAATGGGAAGGCAATTGGGGAGGGGTTTGTTGAGTTTAGGAATGAAGCTGATTATAAAGCAGCTTTGTGTCATCATAAGCAGTACATAGGGAACCGCTTCATTCAGGTACATCCAATTACTAAAAAGGCAATGTTAGAAAAGATAGATATGATTCGTAAAAGATTGCAGAACTTCAGCTATGACCAGAGAGAAATTCTGATGAATGCTGAGGGAGAATCAGGCTTGCCAAAACTGTGTGCGCATATATCTAATATTCCATACAATATAACAAAAATTGAAATACTTCAGTTTCTAGAGGGACTGGCAGTGGAAGAAAACTCTGTACAAATTCTTCTTGATAATAATGGGCAAGGTTTAGGACAAGCACTGGTTCAGTTTAAAGCTGAAGATGATGCTCGTAAGGCAGAACGCTTGCACCGTAAAAAGCTGAATGGAAGAGATGTTAATTTGCGTTTGATAACTGTAGAAGAAATGAGAGATATTGAGAGAAATCCAGCATCTCAAGGAAAAAAGATCCTGAAAATACCGATCCAGGGAAATGCAGCTGTGCCAGGAGCACAGGGCCCTGGTGGGGATGAGCATGCCTTCTTGGGGGGAAATGCTAAAGAAGCAAATAATGCTCCTCCGTTTAACTTCCCTGGTAATTTCAGTGGGTCTGGCACATTTGGTCCCCCTTTACCGCCACCTGGAATAGGTGGCTTTCCTGATTCTAGACCAGGAATACCAACAGTTGCAGCTAGTGGTTTACCTGGTGCAAGTATTGAGGTACCAGGTTTTGCAGGTGGTCCTGCTAATTTGAGTGGACCAGCAGGTTTTGCAGGGGGTCCTCAGACATTTGGTAATGGTCCTGGCAATTTAAGTGGGCCCCCTGCCTTTGGTGCTGGTCCTCCAGCAATTGCTAGTGGTCTTGGACATTTGAGTGGACCTCCAGGTTTTGGACCTGGACCAGGAAACATACATATTGGTGGACCCCCAGGTTTTGGAACAGGGTCTGGGAAGCCAGGGCCAACTGTCATAAAAGTGCAGAATATGCCCTTTACCGTTTCGGTGGATGAAATTTTGGATTTCTTTTATGGTTACCAAGTGATCCCTGGTTCAGTGTGCTTAAAATATAATGAAAAAGGCATGCCCACTGGAGAAGCAATGGTTGCATTTGAGTCTCGTGATGAAGCTATGGCAGCTGTTGTTGATTTAAATGACAGGCCTATAGGTTCCAGAAAAGTAAAACTTGTATTAGGGTAGCTGTTCATCAAGTAGTTGTAGAATAGATATTCATAGTGCTGTGACAAATGCATCTAGATTGGTTTTTATAGTATTTCCAGGATAGAACCTGTGGATTGTTTAAATTGTAAAACAGATGGGTTTTGATAAACAGAGCACTGGGTTAGCCATTACATGAGAAACACTGCAAGGAGAGAGGTGTGGTGGATTTTCCTCGTACAAATATGTGGAGAAGCTGAACAGATTCTTATTTGTCATAAAAGTTTGGTAAACTCTTCCGGACACAGTGCTTATTGAGAAACTGAGATTGGTTTGACATAGTTTTGGATAAGGGAAGTAGATGAAGTCAGTGAAGCTCTTCAGTGGTGTTCTTGTAAGCCATTGTAAATTAGATAGCTATTTTTAGATTTGGTTATAAGCTGGCTGAATTCGCTTTGTTCACAGGTCAAAGCTTTGTTTAAAGTCCTGATTTTATTCTGCGACTGAATGAATTCTCAGTGTACACAGATCAATTGTTTTGTGTATGTATCTTTATTTTTTCCAGAATTCTCACTGTATGAACAGTTGAATTATGCCCTTTGCTGATGTGTCTACCAAACTAATTCCTATGAGTATGAGCAGAATCGTTCTGTAAAATTCAAGCTGTTCTGTGTGGTATAACCTTTAGTTATTTATATATTGCAATTATAACTGTGCAGAATAAGACTTTTGCCACAAGTATAGCTAACCTCAACATAAATCATATGAGTTTTATAGTACATTTAAAATGTTTTCAGTTGAAAATAATCATTATTGTTTAAGTAGCTTGATTTGTTAGGATTACACAAATCAGTTGAGAAAGGATCTTTGACACTAGTTGGATATTGGTGTTTCTCACATGTCTCTTGAACTCCTCACATAGAGTCTCTGCTAAGAGAACCAAAGTGGTGATTATTAGTAGAAGATTGGAGTCCATATAAAGTTTTAAATTAGGTTATAATGGAAGAAACTTGTATCTTCAGCAACTCTGTTGTGAATTACTGCTGTGGGTGAATTCAGAGATAAAATTTATTTTTCTCCAAAACTTGAAAGTACTGAGTTTACTATATATTTTTGCAATAAAGTTGTGCTGTTGTATTCAAAGTCTGTAAAGAGTTGCCATTTTCTTTGTTGTGCAGTGAAACCTTCCATGGAAAAACAGAGAAATGGAAAGGAAGTAATTACGTGAGTGAAAAGTAGATTTTTTTTGGTTCATCCTTGCTTGGCTTATGATAAATTTTAAGACTTGGGCGTTGCCTGAAAAAAATCCTGCTATTCCCTGCAAATCATTGTACTTAAACATAGCAAACTTCAAACTGTTCTTGGTTTTTTTTGACAAAGAAAAACACTGCTTTTTGGTGTTGCATTCCATGGAACACTGAAGTGCATGGGCAGGCAAAATTGAGAGGTGCAAGTGGCAACAGTTTTATTCATGTGGTGTGTAGGAGAGATTTGCAAACCTGTGCAGCGCTGCGTCCTGAGAGGATTTCACAGTACAGGAATCCATGGAAGGATTGTATAAAGGTGTACTTCAATAAAGAGGCCGGTTGCATTACACAGATGCTTCTGTAATTCATTAGCATAATTTTGTTTTGACAGATTACTAGGTGGTCCCAACTTTGGAAAAGTCATGTGATTTGTATATACTGTTTAAAATTAAGCCTCCTGTTAATAAAACTGTCTGTCTCTGAAGCTTCATGTTATGCATTTCAACAATCTTTGGGAGTAACGTTTCAACAGCAGATCTTTGTTTCTTTCTTTTTTTTTCCTGACAGTCTGAAAGTACTCTTCCTGATGTCAGAAAGATGTGTGTGATTAGGAGTCAAGTCAGTTTATTTTAAAATTTTGCTCTTTGTTTTTTAAGCAACTTTTATTAAAGTTTCATACTATATTGGAGTTTTTTGGGTGCTTGTTTCTTCGTGTTTCACATTAGAATAAAATTGCTGAAAAGGAAAACTTGGCTTCATTGTTCACAGAATTGATTTAAGATATTAGTGTGTGTTGACTCACCAAAACTGGTGATAACTGCTTTTTCAAGTTCAAATGCATCACAACAATGCTTGCCTTGTTGTGAAATGTAATTAAACTACAGGTGTCTGGAATTAGATACACAGTTCTGTGTTACTGTCTTTTGATTTCACATCGTGATCCTCTTGATAATGGATCCAAGGCTTCTAGTGTTTGTGTTAGACACAGCATATGCTGTGAAACATGCTTGTGTGCCTGTTCCTTTGGACTTGCTAAAAGTGCAGGTTTGTTTTGGAAAGCTTTTTTCTGATTCTTGATTTTTCAGTATGGTCTAAAGATGTTTCAATGCTTATCTTGTGCTAAAAAAAGCACAAACCAGAAAGCCATGGGGGTTGGGAATGTTGACTTGGATGGAATGTTTAAATGGAGGATTTGGGGTGGGGCAGGGGCTCTTCGTTTTGCCAAGCAGTTGATTCTCCTTATCTTGTAGCATAAATCAGTTCGTAAATATCCCCTCTTCCTTAAGAGTAGGCTCTTGGAAAAAATAGGAAGTCATAGCATGCTTAGGTTTTCTGTATGTATCAGAAACAGTACATCAACTCAAATAGTTACAGTTGATCCTTTAAAACATAGAGAAAAGTTCATTATCAAGGATCAATGCAAACTGTTTACTGTAACAATGTGGTCTCATGTTAGAAGTAGCCTTAAACTGCATGTTATGCTAAATTATGAGCAATACCCGTAGACTACATGTCTAGACTTCATAAAATTGGTTACTTAGCGCTTGTCTATATTCATGAACAGCCTTAAAAATAGGGGGTAGGACCTCTGAGGTCCCATCTCCAATGTGGAAGGTGTGAAACTGCCATTGGATATAATGCCCCAAGCTGATTGCTAGCGAGAGGTAGCAGTAGACAGAATCAGCTGATGGATGCTGCTCAAATCCCCAGTTGTTTTGACCTTGATGCCTTGAGTGTCAGGAAGTTAACATCCTTGATGTCCCGATTTCTCCAAATAATGGCAAGAAGGTACTTGTGTTTATGTTACTGGCTAAGTTGATATTTTTAGCAGTTGCTTATGTGTGTCTAAGTACTACTGCTGAAAAAAAAAGTTGTGAATGTAACATTTTACCACATGATTTGTTTAATGTATGGGGTTTTCCCCACCCTAAATAGTAATGTAATTAGTCAATGATAAAATTGTGACTTACATGAAAGAACTTCAATAGTTGTGTGACAGTGTGACTTAGTATTACCAAATTTCAAGCAGTTATCCATTAATGTCACAGTCAGATTTTGTTGGCGTTCTGTAATATCAGCATTAAAACCAGTTCTTTACCAGTGAATTGTTGCTATGGTTTGAATGTAGATTTATGAGATGTTTGAGGCTTTTTAGGTTTAAAGAAACCTGAAGGATGATTTAAGTAGCATTCCTTTCATAGCATTTAGTATTTTCCTTGAGTGTGTATGCTCTGAATTTGTGTTGAGTGGAGAGAAAGATCGATGCAAAAATGAAGACTGTAGTTGTGTAGCAGATGACATTGAAGTCTGCCTTTTAAAAATATATGTGTTGCTCAGTTCCCCATTGCTCATGCTGTCCCTAAAGTCATTGCCCATACTTGGTGAAATCAGCAGCTTGTTTTGCTGAGAGTATTTTGGAGTGCTGAAGACTGTAGACTCTATAAAAAGAGTATGTTTCTAGTTCCTAGGCACACCAGTGGTGCATTAAATGTAAATAATGATTATGGTTTCTTTATTTTGTTTCTCCTTAGTCTTCTGCTGTGGTGGTTCCTAAGTTGCTGCTTGTAGCAAGTGCTGTTGACCCTCAGCAGGTTGTTCAGCAGCACTGAACCGTGTTGGCCTTCTGATCTGCAAAACTGAAACTACTATGTATTATGGACCATTTAAAACCTCTGGCTGGCCAATAGATCACTGTTTGAGAGCAGTTGGTTTAGGTTCATTATTCAGATACATGGATTAGACTCTGAAACAAAGGATTGCAATTCCTGTTCAGTATGGACTCAAGTGGAAGAAAACAACTAGTTGCTATATTTGCTAATTGGTTGGAAAGAAACAGTTTTGAAACTGGACCTATTAGGAAACATTTAGTTGGAGTTCAGGGAAATAGACAAATTAGTTTTATGTCGGTTTGCTGCTTTAGATGTGCATGTCTTTGAAAAGAAAATGAGATGCTAAATTCTGTTGCTGTAAGGTTTTTCATAAACTCTGCTTTGGCCTGGAGGCAGAGTTGCCAAATATATTTGGTTATCTTTGCTCTTTTCCAGGTTTGCTGATGCTCCTTGCTGCTCTGTGGCTGTATTTTTTTCATGGCTTTGGGAATACTGAGCTAGAGTTCGTATACAGAAGGAGAGGAAGGGAGGCTGTTTAATGCTTCTGCAGGAAGAGTAACTTCAAAGTGTTCTCTTCCTATCTGTTTTTTTGCAGTGAGAGTGTGATTGCAGTTCAAAGATTTATTTTTTCCGCAGTCTGGATTTTCCATGGAATGAAAACCTGTTGGTTGGTAGTACGCACATTGATTTGTGGCTGTGTACTGAAATCCACCTCTCTTTCCTATGTCATGATCAGGTAGGTCTAACTGTGGCTAGTTTTCTATACAAATGACATTAGTAATTTTCTTGGATCTTTGTTGCTAATTGGAATGTTTGGGTGTTGTTTGTGCAAGGAGTGTTTCCCACCTCCCTGACCTGGATGCTTTTCACTCCTGGCTATAAACACCAAAAGGAAGAAAAAGCATCCCTAAAAGCAGCCCAGTTCTTTTTTGGTAGCTCCAGCCTGAACATGGGTGTCAGATGGTTTGGCTGTGACTCCTTTCCCTTGCTGGTTATTCACTTCTGTGCAGATTCCTTTGTTATCATTCTGGGTTTGTTTGTGTATTCACAGCATGGCAGCTTTGGAGAGAATTAGCCAGATGAGTTCTACCTGAGTTCCTTTACTGCTTCTGCAGAGGCAAAGCTTACTCCTTTGTGGCTATCTTTCTTGTGTGTTCTCGTGTCTACGGCCTGAAATTCAAATGGTCTTACTAGTTGCTTCCCAAGTACCTTAGGTAAGCTTTGAGAAACAGGGAATGTGTTTTCTTTCAGCATCAGTTCCACAAAATCAGTTTGTAACTCTGTATTTGCTATTCTCACATCAGTTTCACCATTTTCCTCAACTTTTGAGTTCTTTTGCTATGAATCAGCAGTGAATTAGACCTGGTTGATCATAGTCAGGAAAAACTTCGGGGCCTGGAGTGGGGATTGCCCTTATGTTCCACAGTACACAGGAGTGCTAATTTAATTTCATTGTAAAGTTTAAAACCAAAAAGTAAGGACTTTTAAGGCTTTCACAGGGAAAATAGGAGTTAATCCTGCCTAAAACTGTCTCTGGCATAGTGTGGCCTTTTGGGCTGGTCACTACTTCAGGAAGGCTGGTGACACGTACAGCTCTTCATGTTGTAGTTACAATATGGTTAAACAAGGAATTGATTGGATTGTATGACTCTGATTTCTGACCATCTAAAGGAAGGTGGAACTTCCAGCTAGCAGTTTCAGAGTTTGGAACCAATAGTTTAATGTCGGCTGTTTTCCATTGAATGCGATACGTGGATGTAGCACTGCTCTATGTGACAGTAGAAAGCTTAGAAATGCTTTCTAGTCACTTAGGCAAATTTGGGGAGGAAAACAGTGATATAGTCAGAACCTAGACTACTTCAAGAATTCCTTTTAGATAATTTTGGTTGAGTGTCTTTTATGATGAAATTCACAGGATCTCTCTCATTAAAATTTGAAGCCTCTGTGTAGCACCCATTTGTTTAGTGTGACCTTGCTGTGGTGACATTTGCCAGAATGTGCTTCTCAATGAGCTTTTTATGCAACTTCTTTGTTTTCAGCAGTATAGCCAAAGCACTGCTACTTGTTTTGACGGGAGGATGGATATGGGTTGTGGAAAGTCCTTGCTTGTTTGATCAGGAAGCTGAGCTCTGAAGTGGAAATGATGGTTGCCAATCCTTTTTCATTATTGGGCAAATGTTTCTAATACAAGGGCAGAATTTATAAACCATGTGTGTTTGAGCAACACTAGTGCAACCAGCTATAAAAGTGAAGAGGCTCATTAAAACTAACATTAGACACTGGCAGTTCACTGACTGAGTGTATGGGAAATCCTGTTCCTTAAGGAGGGGAGGCAAAGTTATTAAATACCACAAATTCATCTGTCTAGAGTTCCCCCACTAGATTCCATTGCTACAGAACCAGTTTTCTGTGTTGCAGGTCCAGTCTTACATGAATACATGAGAGTGTTTTTAATAGCACTTAGAGATCTCTTCAAATACTGACTTGAGTGCTCTTGGGAGGTATGTGTCCAGAGTGGTGGTGGTATAGCTACCACCATGGTTTTGTCTCTCAGTACCCAGTATGCAAGTGGCAGAATGTTTTCAGCCTCACTTTAAGGGGACTTCAACTTTATCATCAGAGATGAGGCAGTAGGGGGGAAATTGAAAGGTTGAGGCCAAACCATCATGCTTTGGCTATAGTGAAAATAACAAGTGTTGCACTGATCTAATGAAGAATGGACATGGGTTCAGAAACTTCAGCACTGAGTTTGTGTGAAAAGGAGCACAATAAATCGGTGACTAAATACTTACATTTTTAAACTGATCTGAAATGTAAATTCAGCTGTTATGATAGAATGGATGAGATAGGTAATTGATCTAAATGGGTTGCTGTTAAACAGTTAAACTTGAGCTCTGCAGAGTCCTACGTTTTCTTAGATTGTAAATCAGAATATTTTTGATGGTAAGTCTTTTTTAAAGTTTTTTTTTAAAGACAACTGTAGTTGTTATCACTTAAATCAGCATGTATATTTATTCTGGATGCATCTCTTCAAAAAGCCTTTCAGGTGTATGTGGAAAATTACGTGCACACCACCACGACCTACTGCACAAATGCCCTGAACTTTTTGAAGGCCTTTTTTTCGTCATCCAAACACTGAGCCCTAACTTTGGATAACTGACACTGTAATTTTGTTAAGCCAATAACCCAGATGGCACTTCTTCCTTGTAGCTCAAGCACTGCATCATGCTACTTCTTTGAATGAGTAGGCAGTGTTTGGTTACTTTCGTGTCTCCAGGATCAGAAGACTTCGTAGTCTTTTCCTTCTGCGTTATTGCTTGTGTTACTTTTTGTATCAAATTTTGTCGTTAGCTAGGTCTGTAAAAACAGCTTCAAACAGAAGCGATAGTAAATTTTCTGAAACTTCAAATGCTTAGTTTTAAACTAAATAATAAGTGAATGTACTGTGAATCCTAATGAATCTGCAGGTAATGTATCTATATGAAATACCAGCTATTTCAGTGCAGTGACTGGAATGAATTTATAACCACAGGATCACTTAATTTTGTTATTATGAAAGGTGAGAGGAATCCCTGTAACTGTGTTCTGTGCTAGCCATAGTGTGGTGATGTAGAAAAACCTTCTTCTCTGTCTTGTTTGGATTTGAAGAAGTAATTTAGGTAGGAAGAACCTGCTTTTTGAATTTCTTTGGGCAGCTCACAGATACTGTGTTGCAGTGTGAAGCAATGTCCTGGTTTTATCTATCCCAGTTCCTCCCAGGTGTAGCAATGCCTCCTCCCCTCCCCTCTCCCTGCCTCCTGCTGAGAGGTGTCCATCAATCTCAGTAGGTCAGCAAGGCTGTCGTCTGATAGGTGAAGTTCAAAAGATGCCTCTCAGCTCAGATGCTTTAATATTTTTGTGCTTTTCAAATCCCCCTGCTACTGCATTAGATTCATTCATTAGATTTGTGATGGACAAATGACTCTGGTGCTGAATTCAGTCTGATGTTTGACCTGACTGCTGCCTGGTTGAGACAAGTTGTGCTCTGCAGTTTGTAACCCAAGTTTGCGGGTTCCGCCTAGTGGTGGTAACTCCGAGTCTCTCTGCTTAGAGGGAATATAATTTCATTATTTTGTAGCTGTTAAATTTAGTCTAGATTTTTCATCAGAGAGGTTGCTTGGAGAATTTGGTCTGCTTCAGTTCAGTCATGTTTCTTACAAATTTATTGAAACTTTTAATTTCATTTTGAGGAAAGAAAGAAGGTCCCTGGTGGGAGTTGCAGGGGTTTTCAGGTGCTTGGCTTGCAGAGATGTGCTTTCTCAAGGGTGTGGAACACCTTTGTAGCAAATTCAAACCTAATGACAACAGATTTCTTCAGGGCATAGATTAGAAACAGGGCGTATACTGTGGATTGCAGACATGGAAGAGCATTGAGGAAATAGGTGTCTGCCTGCAGTTGTGTAGTCTCTTCTCCTTTAATGCAGGAAGATTGTGTCATCATTTGGCCCACTTGTCTCTGACACAAATGGAGTGGCTTGAACCCACAGTTGTAATGGGTTTGTGCTTTTGTGAAGGCACACTGGCAAGAGAAGCTGGATCTGGAACAGAAAGGGAACATGAGGTCTGTTTTGTGTTTGTGGCCTTTAAATTGTTCTATTGCTAATCTGAATGGGCAAGAGAAAAAACTTTTAAAATCTCTTGCCGTATCCTTCCCTTTATCCTACTTCCTTGATGTCAGGCTTTTGTGGTGGTGGGATTTTATTTTTTTGTTTGTTTGTTTTGAAATATCATTATTTTGTAACAGATTAGGATGGAGAAGTTAAGATGTTCGTGTTGTAGATAGTAATTATTAGTGACAGAAAAGTAGAATGAGTGGGAATCTCTTAAAAGGGACCATATACTCAAAAGCAGAAAGAACTGAAAGAGTATTGGCAATTAGGCTGAACTTGCAATGAATAAGTCAAAGAAATAAATTTCCTGGGAGTACTGCAGAATTAATACTAAGGTTTTGGATTTTTTCTGGGTCATATTTCATGAGCTAGATTCAGTATTAAAGTCTATAAAGAGGAAAGCCTGACTTATATAATGTGAAGGGGTAATGTTTTTAAAGTGTGAGAAAATGAAAGGTTCTGCTTTATGTCCTTACTAATTTTTTTAGGCAAGAGTTGTCACTGTGCCATAATAACTTCAGGGTGACTGGGAATAGCATAAAGAATTCCTCTGTAGTATTTCAGTCTTTTCTGGTGATTATTCAACAAGTGCAGTGAAAAGAAGCAGGTATGACAAGCTTGTCATTTATTAAATGGCTGTTGGTACAATGTAGCCACTAAAATTCTTATGTGAATTTGATACAATAGCAAAGATCAGTAAAATGTATTGCTGGCATATTTAAAGTCTTACTTTGAACTCATGCTGTTTACACAGTATGGACTAGTCTAGATAGATGGACTTACTGAATTTCTGCCTTGAAGTCACCATGCCTGGTTTCAGAGATATGGGTAAAATTATATCAATGTAGTATAACTACAGGACAATGGTACTATAGTTTAGATTTCCAGAGTTTGGGAAGGGTAGAGGTTGTGAAGGGGAAAGCAGAATGAATGTTGAGGAATCACTTTAAAAATCATGGGTGCATGTAAGTAAGAATTGGTGTGTGGAGGTACTTGCTGGTGAAGCTGTAGTGCAGTTGAAAAACCAAAGAAGAGGAATATGGTGAAGTCTTTGATCTCAGCTTAAGGAGTTTGGATGGAAAAATGGAAGACTGAGTGATAGCTGGATTTACCTGGGGAATGGGACAGAATGTTTAGGCCTGAAGTAGAAATAGCTGGAGTTTAAGGGAAAGAACAAGATTAAGTTGTTCTTCAGGTTTTAGTAATAAATAGTTGAGAATCATGGTGAGGAGAAGGAAAAAGCAGGTGAATAAATATGAAAGGAATGGGAAAAATATCTTACTTGGTGGGAGGAATCAGTGAACACTTTTAGGATTGCAGTTACTATTGTAGCTTAAGTCCAGTGACTGACTCCAGAGCTCTAGCCTGTGTTAAGTTACTTTTTCAAGGAAATGGGTTTTGCTATTCTGCTATTAAATCCTATGAAGAACTTTGAAATGTTTTCTTTGTATGAAGAATTTGGTTTAGTAATAGGTTTTGCTTAAGTCCAGGTGTTAATTTGAAACCTTTTGTGATTTAATATGTTCCAAACGCATATTTTAAATAGTTTCAATTTTGGCCTATCAGTTGCTTATTTCTCAGAAAAGTGGAGAATAGATGTATAGTGAAGGCATATATGATCATTTCTTTGAGTTTATTTGTTGTGATTAAGAGGCATATTGGTGGTGTACAAGTTAACAGTGAACGTTGTACAGGTGGAAAGGTGAATTTGTAGAAGGTACTTTTTCCCCAGAGTTGGGACTTGTCTCTTGGGTAGGGGGGAAGCTGCAGTAAAGATGACCTGATTGAAGTTCCTGTTTGCATTTTTTCCTGGAAATTACCAAAATTACCATGCCAGTTGTGATTGTTGGGCTTGGTTTCAGCTTCCCCCAGTGTTCTAAGCTTGTTATTTTTGTTATAACTTTGCCTCCTCAGTCAGTTTCTGGGAGCTTCTTGGAGGTTAGATTGTCAGAGCTTGTACCCGTTGGCTGACTTTGGACATACCGCCCCCCCAACCCCCCCATTTTCAGGGTGATACTGGAGCTTCAGTGTTAATGTGGAGGAGGCTCAGTGGATAGAGCCAGGTTGTACCTTCCTGTGTGTTTAGTGGGCCCATAGGTCTGCAGTGGTCAATAAAGTGTTTGATGAGGCCTGCAGTCCAGTTCTGGGGGTCTTACCCTTGGTCATGGCTCAGAGTTTCAGCATCAGCACAGCCTCCACTTGGCTCTGCAGGAATTGTGTCTGTCCTCCCTGGGAGCTCTCATCCCTGGAATTAAGGCTGGCTGATGAACCATGGGCACTCTTTACCAGGACTGAATCAAGTTGACAGCGGTTTGTTTAGAAAGTTTTTCTTCATGGTACTCACCATTCTTTTATAACAAGAGATGCCTTTTGTTTCAGGTTATATGTCAAATTTGTAACAGTTAATTAACCCCTTGTATGTATGGTGACAGCTTGGAACACAGTGTGGAGAATATGATTTATTCCCTGCCTGTAGCAATAGTGATCTTAATGCATTTGCATCCCCGTTGCAAACCGCCACAAATAATGAAATTATAGAAAAAATTGGAGCCATTTATATTTTCTGCAGAACATCTCGAGCTGTGGAATGAGGTTCTGTGGCCTATGGAAGAGCTGAAGTGCTGGAAAAGGCCTGTATTGACTAATAATTTGTGGACTGTGGTCCTTCTCATTAGATTCCCTTACTCTCAGTTTAAAATAAAGATGGATTTTAGTGCATCTTTACAAAACTAGCTATATGATTTCTTTTAGAGCCTTATGGTGTTCAGGAAAGAAGGATCAAATGATAACTTTTATTCTGATAGCATTCAGCAAGTGATCCTGACCTCAGCACTAGGATCAGTTTTGTAATATCAAAACCCAAAATGTAACAGGCTGCCCCCTCAAAATTGAACTAATAATAAGAGAAAGCATTGCTTCTGCTGGTCTGCATATTTTGGGATCACAGCAGAAAAAGAGAGAAGAGCTTTGAAAAAAGTTGGGTGATAACTGGAACATGTGGGATTAAACTAAGCAATAGACGAGGGGGAGAGGGTTTTTGATGAGTACAAGATTAATTAATGGAGATGCTGTGTTACATGTGTTGGGTTAATTTCTTGAGTTGTTGGATAGCAAAAGGCTAAGATGATGAAAATTGCAGTAGGGACATCTTGCAGGCATGATTGCTGACAGTTGTGCTGGGTTTGTAAGCAGAATATAAGGCAGGAGTTATGGCCAATCCAGTAAAGAATAAATTTTTTGGAAATCAGTTGTCCTGGACCATATGCATTAAAACTTCAAGTTTGAGTTAAACAAGGTGCTAAATTAATGTGTAAAATTTGGCGTACACTGCTATAGAGCTGGTTGGGTATTTTGTACAGTATTTAATGTGAATTTATTAGTGTGTCTAAATACAAAAATCCTGTGGATTTTCTTGGGCTGAATCCTTGCTTATATTTCATTTTATGCAGAGCAGCAAAACCAGGCTGGCCCACGAGACTTGTATTCAGTGATAGTACTACCATTTTCTCTCAAGAAGATGCCACCTCCTGGCACTGCTAAAAATACTGCTGATGGTGTTTGATGCCATGAAGTTACTAGATTTTTTTCTTGTTCTCTGGGTGACTGTGGCTACTGTGACTTGCCATGCTGGAGTGATCACAGTGCCCCTCTTGCCCAGTGCTCGCTGTCTTCACCTCATCCTCCCAGCCTGAAGAGTAGCCTCTGCCCTTAAGGCTTACTGAGGGATGGAAGTATATAAGACAATGTAATTCAATAATTCTCACCTTAGAGTGTCCAGCACTTGATCCTTAGTTGGCTAAATGGTGGCACTCATATAGGAGGGGTAAGTAAAGAGAAGTTTATTTATGCTTCAGGCACCCATATGTGGCATTTTGGGGAAATGCAAGACCCTCCAAAGTTCTGAACTGGGACAGTTAAAGCCTTCAGTCACACTTGATTTGGAGTTTTCTTCAACCATAAGTGTACAGTGCTTTCTTCTCTTACAATTGACTTGCTTTAAGCTTTGGTTAAGCTCAATCACTAGAGGAATAATAAATTTAATGTTATAGGCTTGTAAATGTGTTGATTTTCTTTATGTTGGAAGTGTTCTTTTTTGTGTGGAAGGGGGTTGCTTTTTCTGCAGAAATGTGAAAAAATTGGAAGTTCTGAAATGCCTATATGAAACTCCAGAAAGTAGCAGGTAGTTGCTTATTCTTCTGAGTGTGTAGCATAGATGTCCTGTGTAATTTTCCTAGAAAGCAACTTTTTATTTTTCATCTTAGTTTGATTAGGACCATATTCATTACTACTGTATTTCATTTCAGTGTAGAAAAATATTGAAAAGTTGAGATTTATCTTTTCGTATGTATTGTACAGCTATTGGAGTTTATGATCAGCTTTACAGGTAAAAGCTGGTATGCATAGTAAAAATGATTTTGACTTTTTAAACTGGACCTCATTTTGGTTGTCTGAGCACTTCTTAAAGTGTACCTCGTATGGAGCCATTCTGTGTTTTACTTAAACTTCCCCAATAAGTGGGAATGACATCTGGTTGGGCAGTGAAAGACTTCCCTGAAATATGTGCTTGGGATCTTGCAGATTTCTATGGATAGTATTTTGCTGTAGTGTTGGTAGGGATAACATGGGTGATGTATTTTTTTTTTCTTCAAAATGTGGTGTTATGTGCAATTCTAAATAAGAGCGAAAAATAGAGGAACCTGATGGATCTGAAGCTGTATGTTGGAAACTCTTCCCTTGAAGGAGTGTACAGAATTTGGCTCAAGATGAAACTTCACAGGTGATGCCTCTCACCAGTAAGATCCCCAGGTTGTGGGAGCAGTGGATCAGATGTTTGTGGCTATTGTCCGTATAATCGTCGATCATGAGGGTGTAGCACAACCTCAGCTGTATTTTACAAGCTCTTTCAAGCAACAGCACTTACCTGGTGGCTTGCTTATGGTGCCTTTTCGTTAGAAACTACTATGATGAGATGTACCCAGTAGGTCAGTTTTCTGTATTTTAAAGAGAGTTTGAATTTATTACTGCTTTTGGAGTTAATTTTCACCTGGTAATCTGAATTTCTGTGGCTAGATTAGTTTTGATACTTCGAGATCATGCTGTACTTTAATGATCTAATGGCAGTTGGAGGTTGTTAAACTGTTATTGTTGCAAGCTGATCAGGATCAATGTATAATAAATTCTTTGTAAATTAAATGTGATAACTTTTTGGAAAGTAGTTTGCTCTAGCTGCTAGTTTTCCTTTGGAAATACCTACTGTCTTCTGTAAACCAGAAGATTCAAGTCGTAGACATCAATATTAATTATCAAGGGTAGTTGTGAGGGGAAAAATAGGAAAACAGTGCATTTTAGAATTTCTGAAACTGTTGGAAAAATTTTTGTTGCAACAAATATAAATAATATTCTGTCATTATAAATACTGTTGTAAGTCTAAAAACTAAGGTTATTTTTTTGTGTATGAATGAATAAGTATGCTCTATGAAAATTCAGTGATACAACATGAAATGTGGTTTTGAAATGTTGATTCCAGTCTGCAAGCTTAATACAGTTGGTGTTCTTGAATGCATGCTGAGGAAACAAAGGACGTCGGTTAATAAAAATAATAAAACCCCAAGTCCTTTCAGTGTAATTGCAGCAAACTGTATGTTTAGCCTGAGATCAGAGCCTTTGTACACTGTTTGAGCTTAGTAACCACTAGAAGATTGTTCTCTGCTCATGTGTCTATTGCACAGTGGTGAAACTGGTAAGTGGTGAAGTGTTACTGCTCCGACAGTGTCAGCACTGAGTGGTGGTGCTGTAGTGCCTGTCCCTGGCAGTGAGCTGGCATGTGCCAGCCTGGCAGCTTGGAGTAATGAAATGCCAAGATGATGTTGCAGCGTTGTGTGGAAGTGGAGAAGCATCATAGGCTCCAGCTTAAAGAGGAACAGGGTGGGGGGTTGTGTTAGGTGTTGGCGTATTTGAAAACTTTTGGAATTGTCACTTCTCTTATAGGAAAATAACTGGGACTCTATGGAAAGAAGTGGAGATGAAAGTCAGCTGATAAATTTCACATAAACTATTCACTTTTTTATAGAAAGATGCAATCACTATAGTTTACTATGAGAAATGAAAGTAAAGTCTAGAAATCTTACTTTATGGAGGAAAAGAAAAAAATTAAGGTAATATTATCATAATGAAATCCTGTTTAAAAAATCAAGTTGGAGGTAGGTTTTCTAATTGGTGAGGAACTTCACTATTTTTTCTTCCAATTCAGGTTTTTTTTTGTTGTTGTTTGTTTGTTTTGTTTTGTTTTGTTTTTATATATATGTGTCTGGGGATGAAAATATGTTAAGCTTTTAATCTTTCTAAGCTTTTCAAATGCAGGCAGATTTCCAGAGATTTGTGCTGCTCAGTTAACTGCATGAGCAGGGTAACTGAGCAAAGTTGCTTCCCTGCAGACTAAGCAGGTCTTCCAGCTTGGCTGAAATAGATGCTGTGTTTTAGCAGACCAACTACTCATCGCTCTTGCTGCTGGGATGTCTATGACCAGGATTTTCTTCTGCTGCTATTCAAGGAATGGACTGATACTGTAGAACACCATACAGTGTGTTTGGGTAGCCACAAGGTGAAAAGAAGGTTGTGTGGGCTCTTTGAGGACATCCATAGGCAGTAATCTATAAATAATTGCTGGCTGAGGTTCAAACTGGTGTCTTCAGGTTAATTTTTTTTAAAAATCTGAATCTGTTAAGGAGCTCTCCCTCTTTTCATAAGGATTCAGTCTGTAGTTGTTAAACCTGTTTTCTTGTTATCTCCCGAGTTGGTGAGGAAGGGTGTATGGCCAGTTAGGACAGTTCCTGCTCAGCTACTCCAAACAGCTGGCCTGCTTTGTTGTGTCTTGGTTGTTATGTGTATCAGTGAGTGTCCTATGATCTCCTGATGGAGCAAGAGGATATAGTGGGAAAGGATCCCTTGTAGTTTGTGTATGTCCCCAGTGGTTCAGCAGAACATCTGGGCTGTATTTCAAGGGAAATCCTATGCCATTACTAAATTTAAAACAATCAGATGAGATAGCCTTCTGGGTATTAGGGTACTGGAAGTAAAATCTTTGAAACAGTGGACTATTTTCATAATTTCATTGCTGCTGATCTGGAGAAGAGATTCAGGTAGCAGATAAGAGGTGATTGGGTTTGAGGACTTGCGTCCCTTCACCTCCTGGCTTCATTGTGTGGTTTAACAGTTGCTATCTCAAACTCTTCCTTTTTGGTGTCTTTGTAACATGGAATAAATATATATGGGCTTGTTCTGTATGCAGCTTAAGATATGCAGTAGTGGTTTCCTCCCAGAAAGGAGCCACTGCTGACTGGGGATGCTAAAGCTTATGGGGAGCTGTTTCTTTGAGGTCAACTTAACTCCTGATGCTTTGAGCTGTAGTGGGGAGGAAAGGTTCCTCTTGGCTAGTACAGAAGTCTCTGTTGCAGTAGAGAAAAACAGAGGCAAAATGTTGGCAAAGGAGCCCAGACTGGATGTCCTAATCTTGTTGTCAAATAGTGGGTGTCAAACAAAGTTTTGCTGTTGTCTGTTTGCACCTATGTGAGTCTGGGAGATGAAAGCTGGTCTGGTAGGACAATATATGTCAGTTAAGAAAACCTTGATACCTGTGACTTGCAATTTTACAAGAAATGTATTTATTAAAGTCAGTGGTTTCTTTGTGAATCTTGGGGTTGAAGGCAGCTGAGTAGAAAGTGGATGGCTTCTGCCACTAGTTTTAACAGCTGACCACCAGACCACTTCAAACAATTTTTAAAAAATATTCTGGTGTTAAAACAAGTGATGATGATGACCTTAGTTTAATGCTGTGCTATGATTGTCTTTGCCCAAAGCTTTGCTAAATTTTACTGACTTTTGTCCTGTCACTATCACTGGAGCACCATGCACTGGCATGTTAAGTGACTTCGTTAACATTTGTCCAGGGATTGCTGGCTGGGATGTCCAAGGGATTAAATGTTGTACAACAAAAGCTCATCTCTTTGAGTTAAATATATTCCCCCTACAAGTATGAGGAAGCCATGGGGTACTTGGGTACTAAAAAGCCAAAGCAAGTATTTCCTTATTTTCCAGACTTAGAAGAAGAAGCTTCTCTATAAAATAATCCCATTTAAAGCTCTAGTCCTCAAACTGTCCAGTCTCTGAAATGTTTTGGTGCTTGAAGGCTTATCTTCTAATTCAGTTTTAAGAATTATAGCTGTTCCTCAAACAGAAACGTCTGCAGTTTAATGTCTAACAAAATTTAGTTATCCCCTGTTTGCGGGATGATGTTGTGGTGTTTTGGAAGCCAACACGGCAAAGCACGGGGGCTCTGTGGCTCCCGTGGGTGAGCAGGGGGGGCTTTGGCAGTGCTTTCACCGCGGGGGGCGACTCTTCGGCGCGGGGCGGTGGCTGCGGCGCTGGCGGGACGGAGGTCCCAGTCCCTGTGCAGGGCTGTGAGCGGCGGTCCCGGGGAGGGGACAACAGGCCCGGCCCGTTGTAGAAACCTGAGGCAGCAGCACGCACCGTGGCGAAGGGAAGGGCTCCTGCGGGGGGAGCGGGAGCAGCGGGGAGAGGCCGGTAGAACTAGGTGAATTCAAGAGCCGAGGGGCGAGGCGGGCCGCAGTTGGTGCCTGGCCGCGCGGAGGTACCGCGCTCCTCCGCACCCGCCGGGCCCGGGGCGGGAGGGGCCGCGGAGCGCCGGTAGCCGCGGCCCCGCCCCGCCCGCGCGTGCCTCCGCTCCGCCGCATCGGGGGCACGCCGGGTCCGGGCCGGGCCGTCTGACGCTGTGCTCTGCCCGCAGATGGCTGCGTGCGTGTCCCGGGTGGAGCTGTCCCTGGCCTGGCGGAGCCTCCTCGACGTAACCTGAGCTCCAGGTCGGACTCCCTCTGCGTCCTGCGCAGGACGCGGGCGATGGCCGGTGGTGGGCTGAGGTAAGAGCGGCCCGCGCGCTGCTGGTGGCTGTACAAACGCTGAGTCTCCCCTTTTCCATCCCGTAGGTTTTCCTGGCAGGTGTGTGACGTACTTAATTCAGATTTACGATTGGTGAGCAGTCACATTGTCCACACTCAAACCTTCAGTATTTTCTTTAATTGCTGACTTGTTTGCTCAGAGTTGCATCAGGAGGTTCATTTGCCTGTAACGATGTGACTTGCTGTAGAGCACAAGCTCCAGAATACATTTTTTCAGCAGTCTTTTGCCCCTAGTTTCCAGAATTTTCCCATACAATAGCGTTTTTCAATGCCATTTCCTTTCTTGGTGAGCCATCGGTCAGCCCAGTTTGTCGCTGAGCATGAGGCATGGTGCAGGTTGTGTAGCCTTGCTGATGCCTGTGTCCACCTGGTGCAGGTAAAAAAGCTGTGTGGGAGAATATGGGCTTGTTACTCATTGTCAACAGCTTTGCTCCTGTGTTGTTGTGCAGCTAGATCACACGGAAAAGGTCAAGAACTGCCAAGACCCTGAATTCTGCAGGAAACTGTTTGTGGACTACTACTTTGAGAAAGTACAGAAGCTAAAATTTGGCATGTATGATATTGATAACAAGTCGTTTGATTTAAATGATGATGACTACCTGGGACGGATTGAGTGTGCACTGGATCAGGTACGTGTAGACGTGTTAAATGATGTACAAAATAGCAGAGGGAGTTGGGTTTATTATGAAAAATGAAGCGAAAATGTGCTTTGTCAAAGGCTGAAACATATTCAAATTTGGAAACACTGTTAAACATGTTCGTTTGTGTTACCATTGAATGTGGTTAGAAAAATCGTTATGTCGATCACAAAGCAAAGGTTAGAAATACATGTATTTTGTAATTAAGTGCTTAACTTAGGAGGCACTTCAAGAGTAATTCTTTCCTCTTTGTCTAACATGATATTTTTATTATCTGTCTTCTAACCTTAGGTTGTGTCCAGCTCAGTGTTCACCCAACTGCTGGAATTGAAGCAGGAAAAGCCAGCAGGAAAGGGCACTATTACGGTAGATAAGGTTTTTGTTTGAAAAACCTCTCTCAATATGTTGTCTGGGATAAAGTGGCTTTTCTGGTTTCTTGTCAGTATATCTTCAAATGCTACATATATACAGGAGAGGGATATTTAGAAGAAATTACAGTTTCTTTTATGGACAAAATATAAGCAAAACTCTGTGATTTCTTGTTTACATTTTTTCCCCCCTAAATTTCCATGGCAGGGATTTCAGCAGAGGAGATTAAGGATGCCAGGTTTGTGTACCTGGAAATTGAAGCCCAAAACTTGGACAAAAAGGTATTGATTTTTAAAAAAAATATCTTGCATACTTCTCTAGTAATTACATTTTGTGCCTTTTGGTCAGGAATCTCTGTGTTTGCAGACATTAAGCTAAGCCAGTAATCCATTTGTGAGCAAAGGCTTGCTGTGTTTTGTGTTATTTACAGTGGAGTAAGATGGAGATACAATTGCATGTTGAAGTCCACAATGTCAAACTAGAAACTCAACTGCCAGGTTTAGGTTTTAAGGTATTATTTTGGTTTTGGAATATTCTGTATATGAATACCAATCACTTATATAATTGTCTCAAGCAAACTGATATTTCAGAAATTTTGTTAAAGAAGAAAAGGTGGAAATGTAGGTGTTCTGCTCAATGTTATTTTAAGACCAATACAGGGATTTAGTCACCTAACTCTCAGTTAGCAAAATGATGGAATTTGTAGGGACAAAAGTGGTTTGAAGAGGAGATCTTGGAATTGGAGCTTATAAATGCTGATGACTTAAAGAGTGTAGCATTTTTTTAAAGGAAAATAAAAAAGGAAAGAGGAAAGAAAATTAATGCATAGTTTGTTTGACTTCATTATTTTTTGAAGTATTGTCTACTATTTAGTTAATTCTTTACTCATTTTGGTAAAATATAGAGGAGGCTGATTACTTCTGTTTTTTTTGTGTGCAGGATTTCTTAGGTAAATCGGATCAATTTCTGGAGTTGGACAAGCAGAGCAATGCTGGAGCATGGCAGCTTGTGTACAGAGCAGAGGTAGAATTTCCACACAGTGTTTTCCTTGATCAGACAGCTTATTCTTACTCAAAGTGAGAGAGAGTCCCACTACTGGTCACACTTTGCATCAGTTTTGCAGAGAAAGTATCCTATAAAAAGGTATTCTCCTCACAATGGCTGCAGCAAATTGTTTATTTGCTGCCTGGTGACTGGATGGAGCTACCTGAGTAAGGAGTCTGACCATGGACAGCAAGTGAGAAGAGGGTCTCTCTTCCTTCTCGTTGGTGTTGAGCTTGGCTGTAAAATGTAACTTCACTGAGAGCATCAAGCTTTTATTTCTTGCAGAGCTGTTGCTTGGCCATTGATACATGCCAGGATTGAACTGGTTGAAGCTGTTCTTAACTTGCCATGAAGAGTCCTCATGTCATCATTCCTAGTGACTTGCATGCTGTATTCCTCATGTGACATTATGCTGTCATATTTTTAAGGTCATCAAGAACAACTTAAATCCATGCTGGAGGAAGTTCAGTTGTTCCCTTGCAAACTTTCTGTGGTGGAGATTTTAATAAACCTATCAAGGTACAGCCTTTAGAAATTCTCTTTGTTGTTCCAAGTCATCAATTTTCTGTTGATGCTATGAGTTATCACGTTGTCTAGTCATATTTAAGTTATTAGATTGCCTTTCTAGAATTGTAGTGCAGCAGATAAGGGATTATACGTCTGTTTTAAAATATGACGAGTTGTCAAATTGAGAAGTCGCGAAATGCAGAAGTGACACAATTTCCAATGATTAGTCATAAGAAGAATTGTGACTGTTTTTTTCAGTATTTTGGCCAGGGTTTCAGATTGAGCTTTGGTGGTGGTGTCTTGTTTGGTTGGGTGGTTGGTCGTTTTTGGTTTTTTTCATTGCAGCTTTCTAGCACTGTTTCAATGTTAACTGAGAAACTTGCAGATATTGGAAAAACTTAAGCGCCTTGGGATACTAACACAGAGAGGTCTTTGAAGTATCTGTCAGATTTATCCACTCAAGAGACTGGAAGGTTTTCCCAACTCTTTTTCTATCTTTTTCAAGTAGAAATTTAGTTTTGAGTCAGAATTGCATTCCCCTGTGGTCTTGTATATGATAATTAATTCTCTGTGTCCCTGGCTTGTGGAGGTATAGCAGAACAACTACATATTTTAATATGTTTCTACAAAAGAAAGATCTGATAGCAACTTAATACGTTAATTTTTCTTCTAAGCAATGCATTGATAATTTAAAGGCATTTGAATACATAGATTGTTCTGTGTGAGTGTAATTTCTGTCTACTTTTCTAACACGTAAATGCTTTACATTTGCAGAATTTTACTTCTTCATCCTCTCTCTGAAGAGATCTCATGCTGAAAGCTTGATATGGAAGATTTAGCAAAACGCATGCATGCTAATGTTGTTCTTTGTGCAGTATGGTAGTTCCTAATAATTACTGAGATTATTAACCTGGAAATAGGTGTTGTCTTGGTGTAAAAGACAGGTGTCTGCCAAAGAAGGCGGGAACCTCCCTTGGAATGGAAAATATGACCCCCTTTCCTCTGAATTATTATAACTTTGAAATGACGGGACTTTCAGGCAAAGATACCAGAAAAGGAATAGCAGTTCCTTACTAGCGTGTGTGTGTGTATAACAAGGCAAACAAACACCAAGCCCGGCAGCACAGATGAGCAGACGCAGAGCCCCAGGGCCGGCCTTGTCCCGGCTGCAGGCACCTTCCCCTGCGGTGCAGTTCCGGGCACAGCCAGCAGGGGCGCTGCTGGCTCCCGGCCGGGCAGGGCGGGGCGATGATTCCCCCGGGGCTGCAGGGGGCGCTGTGGCGCGAGCTCGGCCGCCTCTCTGCGCACGGCAATGGCGGGCGGGCTGGCGGAAGGGATGGAGAAGGGGCTTCGTTGGCAAACTCACGGGAAGCAGCCAGGCAGGAACCTCAGAACAGCAGGCTGGAACAGCAGAGGTGAGCAGACTGTGGGTGGCGAACAAAGTGTAGCAAAAGCCGAAGCTGTGGCAGGAGCAATGGGGGTCCAGCAGTGGCAACCTGGCTCCCACAAGCAGCAGGGAGGTGCTCCCTCCAGAGGCGGAGAGGGGTACTGGGTTTCCCCTGAGGCACTCAAACACTTGATGAGGGTCTCTTCCAGTGAGGTTGGTTGTTGAAAAGGTCCCAGTTCAACAGCTGCTCTTACGAGCAGAGTCTCACCCAAGGTAAGGAGAAGCAGTGAAGGACAAAACTCCACAGTGGTAAAGCCTTTGGGCAGCAGCAGTCCAGCACCAAAACCACAACCATGACCTCTGATCCCAAGAGCGAGGCTGCAAGAGAGGGCTGAGCCCAGGCCCTGGCCCCCAGCTAAGTCTTGGTATCTCTGCACTTCGCAAGAGAAAATCCCCAGCTACCAAGCTCACTCCCCAGCTAAGAGACTGCAGCCAACTACACCCCTTGTCCCCTCCTCCCCATATTGGCCTCATCTTTTGTCTCTCTTAGGCAACAAATGGGAGGAAAATTCCCTGAGAGAAAGAAAAAAATAGAAAAATCCAAACCTCAAACAGGTGTGCTGGACTTGTTGATAGGTGGCAGTGTTCTAAGTGGTGTTTGTGAGTTGTTATTGGTGGGGAATCAACAGTCTTAGGTCAGAAAGAAGTCATCTTTGTTCAAAGTGTGCAGCAAGCATATAGAGGAGATGACTAAAAGGTGCATATTGTCATTGGTTAGAACTGACATGGCATGGTCAACACATGCTGTTTTGTGGGGCTGTATTTGCTATAGCCCAAAAATATTGCATTGTTACTTTGTTTTGTTTGTTTTTTAGAAGCTTTCTATGCTTTGGAGTCCACTTCAGAATTATCTACTTCTTCAAAAGGATAGCTTTTTTCTGTTAGTTCATTTAAGCCAAAATTCTTGATGTATGGGCAAATAATCTCTGAAATTTCCCAATGCAGCTGTGAAAAAGGATTAAGCTGTTCATATCTTTAAGATGCTGGGGAAGTTAGTCAGGGGAGTCTAGACTGATAGTCAGGAGTTTCACTAACAACACTGAAGTATATAATATTGCACTACTGTTTTATTTTTCATTTGGAATTTGTTCCTTGAAACCTCTTGTTTGAGGCTTCCAAAAATTTACCTAGTGGTGAAACTTTGGGCAGTGTACACCATTTTGGTGTATCCCCTAAACAACAACTTTGCCAGCTCTTCATGAGGATTAAATGCTCAATATGTGTGTGAACATAAATCTTTTGATCAAATGTTATCTACTGTTACGGCAATTCTTTCTTCATTGTGATTCAGAGTGATGTTCTCCTTGTTCTGTGTTAAGAACAGCTCATATTTGTGACGCAGCCTAATCTTTGTTACAGTTTTATGAAAAATAAGTGAAAGCAGCACCTCAGCCCCATAGTTACTTAAATAGAAATAACAAATGTAGGAAATAGAAGTAGCAAAATAGAAATTTGTATTTGTTGGTATTCTCAGGTTTAATGGCATATACACAAAGGCAAAATAATTTTCTGTGGATTTTGAAAGTTCCTCCTGTAGATGAAAGGGGCCTTTTCCTTGCTGACTGTATTCCATGGCTTGTAATGAGTATTGGAGAGTTTATTTGTGAAGAAATAATAAATAAGTCAGTACAGTGTCCTGCAGTATTGGAGGGTTTTGTGTGCAGCAACACCACTCTTTGGGCTGCCTGCAGTGAATCTTGGCCAGTCTTAGAAAAAAACCCTTGTAAAAAGAGTTTGTTTTAAGCCATACCATGTTGTGAACTAATAACTGAACTGGTCCTTGGCATGGCTGTGAGGGGAGTAGGAGCAGGAAGGAGGGGAGAGGAGATGTGTGGAGATGGCAGTGGCTGGATTCCCTGAAGCTCTCCAGGTGTACTGGCATACAGGAGACTCTTCACTGGGAGTCTGCGCCCTGGCTTCTGCACAAGAGAAGGCCTCCCTGGCATGATCCAGTCACTTTTGGGTGATGTGCAAACATCAGAAATGTTGGGAGAAGCTGAGTGAAGTTCAGGGAGGAAGAGTGGGAATTGCTTCATGGTGGAGTGTTTAGATGAGAAGAGCAGAAGTTAGGTGGGAAAGATGGGGGAGGAGAAGGGGGAACAGTCTCTGTGGTATCTTTTGCCATTAAGACACTGGAAGATGCCATGGTGCTTCCCATTTAGGTGACTACATTAAGCCATAATTCACCTGGCTGTTTGCATGGGTTTTCCACTGATACCAGTGGAAGACACCCCGTAGATCTGAATAGTTCTGTAAAGAACCCTGTGTCAAATTCAGATATGTAGCCGTTGAATTTGACATCCTTTTCAGGGTGTGGAATTACCCATGGGTTCATCTTGTCCCATTGTCCTTAGGAGAAAGCTGTCACTGTGGTTTATACTGGAGTAACATCAACTTGATTTCTGAAGGCAGATATCAGAAAGAGAGTTCCTGAATCTGTGTGGCATGTGAGCTTCAGAGGAGGAAGAGGCAGCTGCTTACAACTGTCCCTTAGTTGACTGCTTCTGGAATTACTTGTGTTCTGCAGTTGAACATGTTAGAAATGCTCGTCACTGGTGATTTTGTGGAGAGCTGTGACACCATGTTCCTGTAAACCAGTTATTAATGTATTTTTATTTGTATATGCATTGCTGTTCTGCATTATCTGGTTCTGAAGCCTTCATTCTGACATAAAAATTACTGTTTATTAATAAAGTATTTATAATTTGGTTGGTATAAGATGCAGAAAGAGACAGACTTACTGTTCCATGGAAATTAGAATTTCCTTGTAAATTGATACTCTTGTTGAACAGAAAAAAGGAGCATAGTTTGGATAATAAAGTTTTAATTGCTTGTTCCCATTACCCCAGTTGCATATCTTGTCCTGAATGACCTCATATTTAGACATTTGTACTGTGAAATGTTGGGGGGTTTTAATGTTTCTTTAAAATATTTATTTATTTATTTGTTTAATCTCTTCCATTTAAACCAGGGGAAGATTTTTTTTTTTAAGTTTTCACCATGCATACTTAAATGGGTGAGGAAGTGAACATGTTCCTCTCTTGAGATTCACTCTGGCTGTGTGTCTTTGCTCCTGGGTTTCAGTTAGTGGTGTGGCCAGCATCCCCAGTCCTGATGGCATGGGGGAGTTCACCAGCATTGAAGCAGAGCTGTCAGACAGGAGATGGGGCAGTAAGCCATGGCCAGTCTCCCTAATGCAGGACACCTGCCCATTGCCTGCTTCCGTCTCCTTTCAGGTGCAGTGTGCAGATCATGACAGTGATGGCTCACATGACTTGTTAGGCACTTTGAAAATGACCCTGGAGCACATGCAGACAGCTGGTGCTGCCTCTCTGGTGAACTTCCTCAGCCCCTGCTAACTTAGTTCAGATTTCAGTCTTTCAAACCCTTTCTAATATTGACCTCGGATATGAACTTTTAGTTATTGCCTCCAAACGTCTATTTTTGTATTATTAAGCCAACATTTTAAAATAATAAAAACTGGTGTGGGAATTATATTTCTTTGTTTTCTTTGGGTTCTGTTACCATTCCTATTTCTAAAAATATCCTTGAGCCTGTTATCTGCTGACCCTGTTGTCCGCTAAGCTACTTTTCCCAGCAGTTCAGCTTGCTTTGGCCTCTGCTGAATTAAGTGAAAATAGAAGTGCGTTTTGGTGCTCTAACAGATGAGTCCAGAAGCACAGCTTGTCTCATATAATGTATGTGCTGGAGCTGGTCCCCCTCCTGAGCACTCTGGTCACCTTGCTTGCTAACAGTAGTCCTTCCAAGGGGCACTTGTCTTGGTCATCCAATACTAGAGTAAGTTGAGTCACATGCTGGTGGTGCTGGTTTTGGTTTGTTTGCAGTGAAAACCTGACATCTCATTCTCCTGGAGATTGAGATTCACCTGAATTGAGGCAGCTGTATTTGCACACAGGATGTAGCCCAGGACTACTCCAGTTGCCAGCCAGCTTGACTGAGCATAATACAAAAGCGGGTGGAAGGTTCTTGCCTTTTTTCTAGCCCTTGTGAATTCAGAACCAATGTGAATGAATCCAACCAGGAAAGCACTGCCACTGGGAACCTGTGGTCCAGGCTTTTTTAGCCTCCCCACTCTGAGAGTTTTGCTTCCTCTGCCTAGTGCTGGTGGCAAAAGCACTCTGTTTAGCTCATTAGACAGTGGCCAAAGTAGTCGCAGACCTTTCAAAATTCGATTTCTTAATTCTACTGGGTATTTTGGTAACTCTGAGACTGGGGGATGTGTGGCACTGTCTGTTTCAGTAATTTGCTCTCCTGTAAAGGCACATATTTTGGAACTTGCTTCTGTGCTTGCTTTCTGTAAGTGGAATATGAATGCATTCATCCTGAGAAAAAAACAAAAGAAAAACAACTACAAAAACTCTGGCATTATTAGGATAAAATCCTGCAAGGTAGGAAGATTTTTGTTGGGTTTTTTTTCTTTTTTATTTTCTGATCATAGCAAAATGAGTAGGTGTTACGATGTCTGTTCCTCTAGATTGAGACAGAATATTCATTTCTGGACTATGTGATGGGAGGCTGCCAGATTAACGTTATGGTGAATTGTTCCCCACTGCTTGTATTGGTAGATGACAGGACAAAAGCAGTGAGGTTGTGTTCAGTACTTTTATTGGCAGCATGAGTGACTGCAAATGCAGTATGAATTTGCAGTGATGAAGTCCGCAAAACACTAAAGGGTACTGTATTTTTGTTTTTTGTGATCAAGTAGCACTTTAATGGAGCTAAGGCTTCTTAAACTTCTTTTGAGAAATTGGTTTGTTTGGTCTGTCAGTGGAAAGGATTGGTATGGGTTGGAAATACCTGTACCCAAGTGGGAAAAGGGGTGCAGGCTTGTGTGCATGTCCCTGTGTAGGGTTGCTGTGTGCCTGGGAGAAAAGGAACTGTGTGGGCTTGAGCTAACTCCCTGTTTCTGGATATAGTTTGTTTGTTTGTGCTGACATATCAGTGACTTGCTGCCATCATGTTGCCTGATCAGGTGGGTGTAGACTTCACTGCCTCCAGTGGAGATCCCAAGTCACCAGATTCTTTTCACTACGTCAGCCCAGATGGCATAAATGAGTACCTGATTGCCATCTGGAGTGTGGGAAGTGTAGTCCAGAATTATGACACATATGTAATGATCTTGACTGATCTAGTCACCATGTCAAAAATGTGACTAGAACAGCTTGTTCTAGCCCTGCACTGTTTTAATGATTGAGGGGCTGCCTTTCCTTGGGAGATCCCTTTAGGAGCTGCTACTGTTTCCTCTTGCTTCTGTGAGTGCTAGGGAGGGCAATGGCAGCCCTTCATAATTTGCCGTATTTACTTGGCTTGTCCCTTCTGAGTCCTTTGATGCTTCAGCTGGGCACTGATCTCTTGTTGCAGATGATGCACTGCAAACATGAATGTCCTATTTGGTTCAATGGGAATGAACATTGGGAGCAATGGGAGCAGTCATGTTTGTCTGCTTTGTCCTGTAGCCAGGCTGGGAGTGGTCTGGCTTTTCTCTTGCTGCTTTGGAATCTCCTGAGAGTCCTGTGGGGTGCTGCACTGAGAGAAGTTATCTAACTCTCAAGCCCAAGTCTGAAACCATTGGATACCTGGTGCTAGGCCATGGGCAGCTAGATGATGTACCAATTCTTTGTGGCAGGAATTCTGCCTTGGTCTCCAGCTACTTTTGGTGAAGAAAACTGAAGAGTGAGTTATTACAGAATTGCTCTTTCTCATTTTTATTGTTGCCCTCTCTTTCCAGTGACAAGCTGTTTCCTGCATTTGGGTTTGGAGCTCAGGTTCCTCCTAGCTGGCAGGTAGGGCCTTCACAATGCTGGGCCCTTGCTCTGTCCATGTCTGCATTCCGTAACTGTTTGTAATGTCCCATTTCCCAAGGTATCTCATGAGTTTGCTTTGAACTTCAACCCCAGCAACCCTTATTGCCAAGATGAGAACACCTCTTTATTAATAATGCCACTGAGTGGGGGAGATGTTTGAAGTCCTGTGTTTCTTTCACAACTGGTAGAAATTAAATGCAGCACCAAGACATGGGGCAAATATAGCTTTACTCTCACCTTGATGCTGACAAAAGCAGATGTGTGTTGATGCAGGCAAGCTCCATAACCTTCAGTGAAGGGGTCTAGATTTAATTGATTGTCAGTCTGTACTGAATTTTTTGTTGCTTCAAATTGGTTACTTCTGCTGGGTTACAGGTGCCAGTGGATTCAGCTCAGCCCTTTGCCTGTGCTTGTTAAGATTCCAGAGCCACCATCTGCTGAGGCTTTTAGAAACCAGGATTTCCCCACCAGCAATGTGGATATGTTTGACCGCTCTCTTTTCAAGTTTGTCTTAAAAGCTTGCTTTTCTTCATAGCCATCTTCTTCAGAGGAGGTGGTTTCAGGTTCTATTTGGTTTGTATGACAACGTTTTGGTAGTGGGGGCTACAGGGGTGGTTTCTCTGACAAGCTGCCAGAGTCTTCCCTGGTATCTGATGGAGCTGATGCCAGCCAGCTCCACGGCAGACTCATCACTGGCAAAGACCAAGCCCATCAGTGATGATGGGATAACAGATTTAAGAAGGGGGAAAAAAACCCTGTGTGACAGCACTGAGAGGGAGGGAGTGAGAATATATTAGAGGATCAATACTAGAGACACCAAGGCTAGTAAATAAGAAGGAGGAGAAAGTGTTCCAAGCACTCAAGCGGAGATTCCCTTGCAGACTGTGGTGAAGACCATGGTGAGACAGCTGTGCCTCTGTAGCCCATGGAGTCCATGGGAGAGGAAACACCCACCACCAGCCCAGGGATGCCCTTCCCTGGAGCAGCCTGTTCCTGAATGAATGCATCTTGTGGGAGGGACCTACACAGGCAGTTCATTAAGATCTGCAGCTTGTGGGAAGGACTCATATGGGAGAAGTTTATTGAGGATTGTTTCCTGTGGAAGTGACCCTTTGCTGGAGCAGGGGAGGAGTGAGGAGAGACTTTCCTCTGAGTGAGGAAGGAGCAGCAGAGATGACGTGTGAACTGACCACAGCCCCCATTTGCTGTACCCCACTGAGGGGGGAGGAGAGAGAGAATTCGGGAGTGAATTTGAGCCTCAGAAGAGGGGACGTGAGGGGAAGATGTTTTCATGATTTAGTTTTTACTTTTCTTTATCGTATTCGGATTTGATTAGCAACAAATTCAACTGATTTCCCCATGTCAAATCTGGTTTGCCTATGATGGTGGGTGCTGAGCAATCTCCCTGTCCTTATTTTGACCCATGAGCCTTATTGTATTTTCTCTCCCTTGTCCAGCTGAAGAGTGGGGTGATAAATGGCTTTGATGGGCATCTCATATCCAGCCAGGGTCACCCCAGCACACTGCTGTATTTAAGGGCAGCTCCCAATGCTAGATCATGACTTTTAAGGGCTGAGATCTCTCAGCATGCTGTCACACAGAATTGTTCTTGAACAAGCATTTTTCACTTAGTTTTTTTCCTCTGGTCTTAGGCCAACAAAAAGTTGAATTAGAAATTCAGTGCTAAAATCCAAGCATTTCTTCTCAGTTCAGCCTTGTCTGCCTCACTGGGATCTGGGTCTGTGGTCTTTTAGGGTCTTTGTGCAGCAGTTTTGAGTAGTACCATGCTAAAACCTGATGATGGACAATGTAAACAGTGACAAATGAAGCTCCATTGATACAAGCCAGGAATAGGCCAATTTAGATGGATCCATAGAAGAGTACGTACCATATAAAATAGGACTTAAAAAAATTGTTTGGTTAACCTGAAAAAAGCTTTTTGCATTAGAAAATCCCTTACAGATTTCCATTTCTGTTACAGAAATGGTTGAATCTTCAGTCAGGGATTGTTTTCTCACTTCTGCACAAAGAAAATGAAAAGATAGTGTTCCCAAGAGCTTCTGACCTTGTCTAATTAGGACATAACCAATTAAACAAGGTAAATTGACAAGGTAGAAAGGAAGAGTAAACATAGTCTTCAGCATATCTTTGCTAGGTTATTTTTCCTGCAATTTCATAGAATCAGAGAATGGTTTGAATTGGAAAGGACATTAAAGATCATCTAGTTTCAGATCCCTGCCATGGGCAGGGCTTTTTCTTTCAGATTTAAACCTAACTATTTAAATAAAGAATCAGCAATTGGGTACAGCAATTTATGTTAACTGTGCTTTGGAATTGGAAATTCAGTTTTCTCTTATTTTCATTGTGTTTGCTTCCTTTTAAGTCTGTTAATAGCTACTATAAAACAGCAGTTGCTCATTTCAGAACCAGGTACTAAACTTCAGCTTCTGGAAAATTATAGAAATTATAAACACTTTACCACACTAAGACATTGGTTTGAGGTACTCCTTTCTTTCGGGAAAAGCCCTTGTTCCCTTCATGTTACCTCTAGAACCTCTCATGTTATTTATCACTGCTGTGTTTTGGATGTCTAATACTTCTAATGCTTCTAATTAGACACACCTGAATTAAATTATTGATAAAAAAAGAACCAAGGCTTTTTGAGTTATACTGCAAGGATATTAAATATCTCTAGCCTTTCTGAATGCCAGTCAGTAAAACAGCACCTATCAGTGAATTTCGTATGCAGCTGTGTTTATTTAGTAGTACTTTTTGTCTCTAGTACTTTTTGCCTATTGATGTAACTGTTCTTTATAAATTGAACTTAATAGTTTCTCTTTTTTCTAGTACAGAGAATATTGGAAGTGCACAGTGAAAATCATTAGGCATAGGAAAAATGCGAATGAACATAAGTTTCTTTAATGTTCTGGTTTTGTCTCATGCACAGCAACATCTGATTTCTTTCTTAGCATAAGGGAGTGCTCTATCTGCCTTCAGTTATGTGAGCTCTGGTGTTGAAATACCTAACTGTATGCTTTCTCGTGTTTTTCAGCAATACTTTATCTTGCTGATCATCACAGATGGAGAGATCACTGATCTAGACCAAACTAGGCAAGCCATTGTTAATGCCTCTAATCTGCCCATGTCCATTATCATTGTTGGTGTTGGTGAAGTCAGTTTTAAAGCAGTGGAGTTCCTTGATGGAGACAGCGGTGTTCTGAAATCTGTGACAGGAGAGCCAGCTGCATGAGACATTGTCCAGTTTGTGCCTTTCCAACAGTTCAAAAATATATGTTTTTTTTAAATTCAGAAGAGTCCCATTGCCAGGATGTATGCATCCTAAAAATGACCACGGTCTTGACAAGGCAGCAAGCTGCATGCTCAGAGGGCATGCCTGTGCTGCTTGTTCCCAATGAGAGTTGAGATGTTGGCTTCTGTGTTCAAAGCTGTGTCTTGCTGTCTTGCCGTTCTTGAGAGCCTTCATTGTGTAATTGATTTTGCATACTGCTTCTTGGCTATTGCAGGATTAAAGGGGATGTTCTCTGTCCTGGGATATGAACATTTAGCAAAGAACTGAGATACTACTGTCACTCTCTGATGTTGAGGCCCATGAGTGATTGAAGTTGAGGTCAGTCTTCCCTGCTGTCAAAAGCAGTCCAGTCACTCACCAGCTCCCTGACTTCCTCTGCTGGCATTGGTGTTCATGCATTTTGCATAGTCAATTGGCTTGAATGATTCAAATAAAAACCCAAAATGAGAGACCTTGCTAGTGGCTAGGGCAGTTTTCACTCAGACTGGGGCCACATAAGGGCTATGTGAGTCTGAAGTTGAGGTGAGAACAAGCGGTTTTTATCAGCAGCGCTCACTGAGACTGACTGGAAGTGCTCCTAAAGCTGTAGCAAGCAATTCTTAAAACAGAATGAGCAGGGCAGGTGTTCTGAATTCTCTAAGAGAGTGTTTCACTAGGCTACCAAATCTGTTATTTGTGGCATTTTTGATTTATTCTCCCCATTCTCTTTTCAGGCTTCCCAGGAATCACTTTCCCAGATAGTTCTGGCTGAAGTGCCCAAGCAGCTAGTGTCATAATATGAATGGCCGGTATGGCCCCCCCGAAACTGCCAGAAATCAAGGTGATGTAGATTCAGCTAGCCCTGGCTACCTGTAGCACTGGGGTGAAGGAGAGCTGCCTGCAGCCACACTCTCCCTTACACGCTGTGGATGCTCAGTGCCTTGAGATTGCACCAGTCACACCACTTCTTTCACCTGTTTGCACTCAGTCTTTGATCGTTCAAAGATTTCTATTGAAAGAAATGTAAATACAGAAAAACCTCCAAGTGCTGGAAGTTTTTGTTGCAGAAAGATTGACCTTGTTTGTTTTCTACCTTGCAACAGCGACACTTTGTGACACATCACACTGCACATAGTTGCTTGACACAGCCCATCTGCTGCTCACTATCAGGGTAGGCTTCTGAACTGAGCTGCTCTAGTGCTGAGCTTGGTGATAGAAGTGTTGCACCTGTGTTTGCTGTAATGACACTTACCATGTGCTCCTTGATAGGTGTCTTTTATCAAGCTGCCTTTCAAATGGACGTGACCAAAGACTGTTGGTTGGATGCCTGATGTAGTTCCTGTTGTCTTCATAAAGTGCCAGTATATTTTTTTTATGTTTCAGTGACCATACCTTTCTGATAATACCTTTCTTTTTAATCACATTTTTCTATTAGCAAAATTTTTTTGTGTTTTTTGGTGGGGTGTTGTTTTTTATCGGTGACCGTACTTTTTTTTTTTTTTTTTTTTTTTTTTTTTTTTTTTTTTTTTTTTTTTTTTTTTTTTTTTTTTGTTTTTGTTGTGAGTTTTTTTTTTTATTAATAATATTATTTTTATATTACAGATAATTGTATTTATTTTTTTTTTTTTTTTTTTATTATACATTATAAAAAAGGAAATTATATTTTTTGTGTAACAAACGGGGGAAGGGTGCCCGATGGGTGGTGGGGGGTTTTTTTTTTGTTTTACGTGGGACTTTGGAGTGTGAAATTGGTATAAGATAAAAAAATTTTTTTTTTTTTTTTTTTTTTTTTTTTTGTAGGGGTAGAGGGAGGTGTGTGGTTGTTTGAGCACAACGTGTGTCACCATTTTTTTTAAATTATTTAAATATCTTATTTTTCTTATGTAACATTTTTGGGTTTTTTTTTTCTTCCTGGACTTTTCCCTTTGTTTTCCAGCAATGTGGATGGTGGTGTTTCAGTATCTGAGTGAGCCTAGGTTCAGTGAGATCCAAAAAAAAAGCAGAGCCAGTTGTCCATCATTGTTAATTTTGTTCGCTTTTTTAAACACATCCAGGGATGGTGACTCCACCACCTCCCTGGGCAGACCATTCCAGTACTTTATCACCCTTTCTGTAAAAAACTTTTTCCTATTATCAAACCTATAATTTCCCCTGATGTAGCTTGAGACTGTGTCCTTGGGTTCCGTCAGTTGCTGCCTGGAGAAAGAGACCAACCCCCACCTGACTACAACCACCTTTCAGGAAGTTGTAGAGAGTGATAAGGTGGCCTCTGAGTCTCCTTTTCTCCAGGCTGAACAGCCCCAGCTCCCTCAGTCATTCCTCACAGGATTTGTGTTCCCAGCCCCTCCCAGCCTCGTTGCCTCCTCTGGATGCCCTTAAGCATCTCAACATCCTTTCTAAACTGAGGGGCTCGGAACTGGACACAGCACTCAAGGTGTGCCCTCACCAGCGCCGAGTATAGGGGAAGGGATGACCTCCCTGCTCCTGTTGGCCACACAATTCCTGATACAGGCCAGGATGCCATTGGCTTTCTTGGCCACCAGGGCACACTGCTGGCTCATGTTCAGCCAGTGTCAAACAGTAACCCCAAGTCCTTTTCTGCCTGGGCACTGTCCAGCCACACCATCCCCAGCCTATAACATTGCAGGGGGTTATTGTGGCCAAAATGCAGGGCTCAATATTTGTATTTATTAAACTTCACCTTGTTAGACTCTGACCATCCATCCAACCATTCCAGATCTCTCTGCAGAACCCTCCTACCCTCCAAGAGATCAACACACGCTCCCAGCTTAGTGTCGTCTGCAAACTTACTAATGAAAGACTCAATCCCCTCATCCATGGCATCAATGAAGATATTGAACAGAGCTGGCCCCAGCCCAGAGCCCTGAGGGTCACCCCTGGTGCCTGGCTGCCAGCTGGATGCAGCACTGCTCACCACCACTCTCTGGGCCCAACCAGCCAGTTCTAAACCCAGCACAGAGTGCTCCTGCCCAAGCCACGGGCTGCAGGTTTTCCAGGAGTGTGCTGCTGGAGACAGTGCCAAAGGCCTTGCTGGAGTCCAGGCACACAATATCAACAGCCTTTTCTGCATCGACCAGGTGGGTCACTTGGTCATAAAAGGAGACCAGGTTGGTCAAACACGACCTACCCCTCCTAAACTCCTGCTGGCTGGGTCTGATAGCCTGACCATCCTGTAAGCGCTGTGTGATGACACTCCGTATAAACTCTTCTGTAACCTTACTGGGAACTGAGGTCAGGCTTACTGGCCTATAATTAACAGGATCCTCCTTTCCACACTTTTTGTGAATGGTTGTCACATTGGCCAGCTTCCAGTCATCTGGAACCTCATCAGCGAGCCGGGACTGTTGGTAAATGATGGAGAGCAGTTTCGCAAGCTCATCTGCCTGCTCTCTCATCACCCTGGGATGGATCCCATCTGGACCCATGGATTTATGAACATCCAAGCAGCTCAGTTCTCTGACTGCCTCCTCTTGGATAATGGGGGACCATTCTGCTCCCTGATATCATTGAGCAGCCTAAGAGGACAGTTGTCTTGAAGGCAAGCCTTCCCACTAAAAACTGAGGCAAAGAAGGTGTTAAGCACCTCTGCCTTCTTCTCATCTGCAGTTACTAAGTTCCCTTCTGCATCTAATAAACAACAAAGGTTGATCTTACTCTTCCTTTTACCATTAATATATTTATAAAGGCATTTTTTATTATCCTTTACAAAAGTCAACGTTTTAAGTTCAAGCTGAGCTTTGGCCTCCCTAATTTTTTTTCCCATGTGCTCTAGCAGCCCCCTTGAATACTTCCTGAGAGACCTGACCCTCCTTCCAAAGATAATTCATCCTTTTTTTCTATTCCTAAGTTCCTCCAAAATCTTCTTGCCCGTCCAGGCTGGACATTTGCCTTGTTGACTCATCTTTCGGCACACAGGGACAGTCTGGTCCTGTGCCCTCAAGATCTCTGTTTTGAAGCTCACCCACCCTTCCTGAACTCCCTTGTTTTTAAGGGCTGCTTCCCAAGGAAGTCTCTGAATAAGTCTCCTGAATAGGACAAAGTCTGCCCTCCGGAAATCACATGTGAAAGCCTTATTAATGTTCCTTTTGATTTCAGCAAATATAGAGAATTTTATAATTTTATTACTACTGTGCCCTAAGTGACTTCTGCCCACCATATCTCTGACCAGCCCATCTCTATTTGCAAATAACAGATCTAACATTGTCCCTCCCCTGGTGGGCTCACCCACCAGCTGTGACAAAAAGTTGTCCTCTGCAAACTCTAAAAATTTCCTGGATTACCTTTTTTCAGCTGTATTGAGTTCCCAAAAAATGTCCGGCAGGTTGAAATTGCCAGCAAGAAAAATGGCTGATGATCCAGAAACTTTCTCTAGCTGTTTATAGAATGAATTGTACCACCTCTTCCTTGTTGGGTGGACAATAACAGACTTCCAGTGGGATGTCAGCCTTGTTGGCCTTCCCCTTAATTCTTACCCGTAGGCATTCAACTTCATAAGTTTCAATGCCCATCATATCAAAAGCCTCCCAAAGTTGTAGCCATCCAGTGCAGCACTCCAGCCATGTGGGTCATGCCACCACATTTCTGTGATGGCAATTACATCATTGCTTTGCTGCTGTACCATGGCCTCCAGCTCTTGTTTGTAACCTGTGCTGCGTGTATTGGTATACCTGCACCTCAGCTGGGCTGCTGATTTCACTCCTGTCTCAGGCTTACCATCCTTGGGCCTGCTTCCAGACAGCCCAGATGCATCCCCTTTCCCCTTCAGACCTAGTTTGATGTCCTTTCAACAAGTTCTGCCAGTTCATGAGCTAAAAACCTTCTGTCCTTAACAGAGAGATGGAGCGCATCTGGTTCCAGTAGAGCAGGTGCTGTAAAAGTTGCCCCATGATCAAAGAACCCCAAATTCTGCTGATGACACCAACCTTGGAGACACTCGTTGATAATGTGAGCTCTCCTATTCCTTTCACTGTTTTTCTCAGCCACCAAAGGGACTGAGGAAAAGACTACCTGTACCCCTATCCTATCAACCACTTGTCCCAGTGTCCTAAAGTCCCTTTTAATTGTCCTGACACTTCTCTTTTCAATCACATCACTGCCAGCCTGGAATATCTGCAGTGGGTAATAATCAGAGGGCTGAATCAGCCCAGGAAGTCACTCAGTGATATCCCAGGCCCCAGGGAGGCAGCAGACCTCTCTGTGGGGTGGGTCCCTCTTGACATGTGGGGCCCTCTGTTCCCCTTAGAAGGGAGCCACCCACTACAATTACCCTTCTTTTCTTCCTGATGCCAGAGGTGGTAATCTTTCTCACAGATGAGTCATAATTGGGAGGCTCACTGGGCAGATAATTTTCTTCTAAATCATCCGGCTGACTCTCTAGATAGAGGGGTTCATCCCTATTCTGAAGTGGCACCTGACTTGGGGATGGGGGTCGGGAGGAATTTTCATTATTACCTCCTCAAGTAGGTATCCATTTCCACTCCCCTTCACCTACCAGGTGTCCTTCTATTGTCTGACAGTGAGAGGCATGGGAGTTCTCTGACTCTTGGTGGGCTTGACTCAAGGATGGAAGGGCAAATCCACCCATCTATTTTCCTTTCACTCTCCTTGATACTCCTTAGTCTTTCAACTTCCTCTCTAAGCTCAGCCACCAGTGAAAGGAGATTGTTCACCTGTTCACACTGCAGGCGGGTTTCCTACACAACGCCCCCTGAAACTGCTGCTAAGCTCAAACACTCTGCACAAGAATTGGTCTGGACAGATGCAACCTTTTTCGAGGGTTCCATTTGATTATGTACACTTGTACTAACTACAGTTTTCGATCACGTAAAAACCATTAGTAACACAAACCCCAAAAACCACCAACCAACAGAAACACTGCAAACAACACACAGCTGCACCCCATCTACCATTACGTAGCTTGTGCTTGAAGGGCTGTGGGGCTAGAACCACTGCTGAGCCAAGGTGAATCTATTCTAGTTTTTTATTCAAACCTATTTTGACTATGTTATGTTCTCTCATGTTACATAAACAGCAGCCAGCTTCCTCTAGAGAAAGTTGGACTGTCTTTCTTGATGCCTAACCTGCAGCACCCCATTTTTTTGCACTTCTTGCACTAAGTCTTGCACTTCAAGACTTAGTCTTGAAGGAAACCGAGCAGCCTCTCATCTTGCGTGGCTGTCTAAACTGAAATGTGTTACAGGTGTGGAAGAGAGGGAGGAAAACTGCCAAGTCATCTCTGAGAAACTTCTCCCTTGGTTGAGAACATCCTTCACTTGTGTTTTCAGTTGCTTACCGCCTGTAGACAGAACTCTCTTTCTGTTATACATACAAGAAACCTAAGGCTTTTTTTTTTGTCTGTGTGTATTTTGAAGCCCATTTTACTGCTCCTTGTTAAACCTCTGCCAGTTCCCATGCAAAAGGGAGTGAGTGTTCTTTGTCTGCCCTGTAAAGAGTGAAGTCACTGTTCTGCAGCAAGCTGAGGTATCTCCAGGTATAGGACTCATTTATGGTAGAAGAGACCTTTCCTGTTTTGGGGAGGAAGAGGCCAAGAAGTGTTAGGGGCAGGTCTGAGTGGGGTCTGGGGGAGTTCTTTCCACTGTGGGAGCAGACTAGAATTTGAAGGAGATGCTCCTTACCCACAGGTAAGTGGCTGAAATGTGAGCAAGAAAAGGGACACAAGTCCTGTAGTTGTAACTTAGGAGGAAGAGCTGCATGGGTATGGGCCCATGTGAAAAGCCATGGGAAGCTAAATTTAGAAGCTACTGACCTAGGATGGCAAAATTTTGCCTGTTTTCTGTCTTTTACTCTCCTCGGGGCTCCAGGTTTTAGAGGAAGTGCAGACAGCTGCTGAGCACTTTGGTGGAAGGATGGTAGGTCTGTTTCCTGCCACATGCTGCCCTGGGTGTAGCTGGAATGCAGATTGATGGCACGGCACAGCTGTCAAGTTAGAGGAGAGGTCAGGTTATTTTCCTCAGGACAATGTGTTGTGCATGCTCTCTGTGTCCCCCAGTCACTGGCTTGATTTATCTTCCTGGTGAGCACAGGGAACACCCCAGAAATCTTTTTACCCTCGCCAAGATTAAACAAGCACCTTTATACTTGTGATCACCAAAGGTATTTCAGCCTCGGGGCTTTAAAAAAATCAAAAGCTGTTGCATGTGGGAGCTCAGTAGGGAGGGTTCCTTTTGCTTCCTGGACATGTGGCAATAAATATCGGTGACATTTCATGCCAGGCTATGCCACACTACCCAGCAGGCAGTGGGACATAATGCCTTTT
This sequence comes from Camarhynchus parvulus, assembly GCF_901933205.1. Taxonomy (NCBI): domain Eukaryota; kingdom Metazoa; phylum Chordata; class Aves; order Passeriformes; family Thraupidae; genus Camarhynchus; species Camarhynchus parvulus. Next base: position 14,665,763 of record NC_044590.1, read on the forward strand.
TTGCCTGTATAACTGGTTGGGTTAATGGCCCTCCTTGAGGTCTAAAATACACAGGGGACAGTTTTGCTAAAAATGAGGCACTGTCTTCAGGTGGGTGCAGTCATGAGACTGCTCCAGGTGCTTGAGGAAGCCACAGAAACTCCACAGTGTTATAAATGATCAATCGAAAGCCAAATTATCAAAAATGTGAAAAGATTTTATTTTTCTTTTTCTGTGACCAAAATACAGTCCTCAAAACCACCGCAGCCAAAGAGACAGCGTCGAGCCCGGGATTGGCACTGGGTGAACCTAGATCTGACTTCTATCGCATCAGATCTACCCCCATTCAGGAGCGCTGCTTTTTGCAGGGCTATTTTATACAGTTTTTTTATGCCCAAGACAGAGGAGTCCCAGTTTCTTTTGTAACTCTGCATATTCAAGACAGTTTCTTTCACTGTGCAGAGCTGGACAATTGCTGTTTCCTGGTTGATAGCCGGTGTTAATCGTGTCCAGGGAAGTCATGTATTCAGATGTATCTTTCTGGCGACTCCTGCTATCTTGATTGATGGTATCAACAGGGCAATGATTGTCCTTGGGCATCTTCTGATCACTCGGGATAGCGGTGATCATTGCGCTGGCCACGTCTATTCATAAGTTAACTGAGTATTGTTCTCCTGCCACCTTCAGGAATCTCGGAATTCAAATAGACGTCTATCTTTGGGCTGCTTGTGGTCAGATACTCGTTTGGATTTCACAATCTTATAAAATACATCCTCTCTATGTGAGAAATGCATGTATTTTATGATTGGCTTTTCGCAAATATTAAAATGAATATTATATGTGTTGTGTTAGCAAGTAATGCTGTATTAATTCTCTTAAGTACTGTATAGTTTTAGGTTATAAAAAATTGTTAAAATAGAAACTATGCTATATAAGATGCTTTGTTTAAAAGAAAGGACTCGCAGCGAGATAGCAGCCACAGGACACCTAAATCTTTCAGAAGAGAAGAATTTATTGCTTTCCTGTCAGAAGAAACAAACTGCTTCCCGCCTCAAAGGCGCCATGGGTGTTAGAAGGGAGAAGTTGACACTGACCAGACAAAAACCCTGTGTTTGAATGGAATTTATGCATCATGTATGAAGTGTATGAATATGCAACAGGCTATTGCTCTTAAAGATTACTCCTTTTGTTAGAGGGGGGTCCTTTTTCCCCGGGCTCGTGCTGCCAGGAAAAAGGTACCCGGACGTCTGTAACTCTTTGTCTTTATTGTCTCATATTGTCCTAACTCACCTTGCACAAATTATTATTACTCTAATTGTATTACTATTTTTATAACAATTTTTTTATTACTATTAAACTTTTAAAACTTTGAAAACAAGTGATTGGCGTTTTTCACATCTATAAAGCATGAATTATTTCATAACATATATTACCATAGGGATGTGCTTTCTTCTGACCGGCTTTGAGCAAGTACTGGATCCACTCAGCAGCAGGATAATTTGATGGTGTGGATGTCTCATTAAACTTCCTAAGTTGCACTCCTCACTCAACTCCACTGATGACTGGATGTGGGGTCAGCACATTGAGCTTTTAGTCTGTTTTAAACTGATGAGCTCACTTGGGTTCACAAAAGTTTTGCCAAATGCTGTCAAGTCTGCCATGTTTTGTTGTTGCATGGTCGTGCTGGTTTGGAAGTAAACTGGTGTGTCAAATGAACCCACTCAACAGCCTTAAGAGAGATTGTTATAAACAAAATTCTGCCAATTTTTTTTTTGTAGAAAAAGTTACAAAAGCAAGCAGACCAGTGTTGCTGCTGCAGTGCTACCTGTTGTTATGATAATCACAAGTCGTTAGAGTTAATGGTTCTTTTTGTATCAGTAAAGGCCCTAGCTAGGGCTAAGTTAAGGTCTCTTCTCCCCAGACGGTGAAGGGAGGGTCCCTCCCTGGACAGTGAGGGGAAAGGACCAGACGTGGGAGGGGGGCATCAGAATATGCAAATTAATTTCGGGATCAGCATGCCATGGGAAGTGTCAAACTTACCGAAAAGACCCCAAAAACAATGAGCCAATGCAGAGTTGGGAGATTGGAGTGATGCCTGGATGTGAGGAACAGAATGCTGAGCCAGCAGAGATGCTGTAAACCTTTGTGCCCCTTGCCCTGACTACAGAAGTCATCTTAAACCAGGACCTGGAGCCGGGAGGCGGGTGAAAGCAGAGCGGTCAGGGTTGTGCTCAAGCTTCCCACGAGCACTAGCCCCCCAGCTCTGCCCCTAGTGGGCAAAGCTGAGCTTATCCTCCTTCTCCGAGTCACCCTAAGAAAGAAGACGGAGACTGCAGACCTGTCAAGCTTCCCAGTCTTGAGCTGTTCACTTTTAGTAAAGGCATTAAAAGGAGAAAAGTCCCTTGCCCAGTTTATTTGAGAGGTTACAGGTCAGAGTTAAAATTTATTAAAGAGATGATAATAAATACAATAATACAGAGAAAAGTGGTTTTAACCTACAACGACTGAATACAACCTGGCACCCTGTTGGTCAGGGTGATGGTACCAGTCCTGTCGAAGTTCTGGTCTTCCTCTAAATCTATCAAGTGGTGGTGCCAGAAGTTCCCAGGCCTAAAGATTTTACACACTCATGTTTGTTAGGAAAATTAATCCACAGCGCCAGAGGTTTATGTCCGAAAAGGAAACAGAGGAGTCCTGTAGCTCTATTCATGAATGAAGGGGGAAGATAATGGGGCATTTTCCATAAGGTCTCTCAAAATGATGGAGGATGCAGCCTCCTTTTTATCCTGATTTCCCAGCCAATTTTCCCTCTCTCTTTCCCAATTGGCTGAGGTACTTGAGAAGTACCGACTTCCCTAATGGTCTAATACAGACCCCCTTCCAATGTGCACACCACACAACCCCGAGCCCCCACCCCTCTTTTCTTTATATCTCTGTTCTGTTTCTCTAAGTCCAAGAATTTAGCAAAGCTTGGGTGAGCAACAGTGTCAATTGGTGGAATTCCTCTGGAATTTATGTTTCTTCCCATTGTTTTTTTCACCTATTGATATCTGGCCTTATCTACAATCAGGCCCACAGTTTGTAAAGACACATCCCTCTCATTCCCTTCAGGTTCAGGTGGGGATGCCCAGTACCTCTCTCAGGGCGGAGAGTTTCACAATTCATGAGGTAACACTGTGTGAGTCATGGGATATTTTGAGAGTCCTTGATAGTTTAAGTGTTGCAGCTGCCCATACTGCTGTCCCATTGAGTCCTTTATGGCCCATTAGCAGAGATGACCCCTGAGGCTCTCACCTCACCATCTGGGTGTGACTGTGCTGATGTTTCCTCAGTGGGAGTTATCACAGCTGAGTCATTGGCGTGAAGAAAAAGGAGCTCTGCCCTGTGTCACAGGGTTTGCCTCTCCTTCTTATTTAACACCCGGCTCATAGTTCTGAGGGGTCGGGTGTGCATTGGGCAGCTCCTGCAAATGATCCATCATCAACAGTTCATCAGAAATGGAGGGGTGTAGAATACACCTGTAGCTAGGACAGTGGTAAAACTGCATCCTCCTACAACATGGAGCATGCTTCACCAACATGTACATGCTTCACGAACATGTACAACATACAGCATGCTTCCACCACCCCCAGCACTGCTTTTCAGATGGTCCAGGAAGTGCTTGCGTAAAAGGGGAATAAAGGGAATATCTGCAGGGCCCGCTTCGAAGCAACTGGCATTATGCAGTGTGAAAAACGCCAATCACTTGTTTTCAAAATTTTAAAAGTTTAATAGTAATAAAAATGGTTATAAAAATAGTAATACAATCAGAGTAATAATAATTTGGACAATCAGGATTTAAGACAATATGAGACAATAAAGACAAAGAGTTACAGACGTCTGGGTACCTTTTTCCAGGCAGCGCGGGCCCAGGAAAAAGGACAGCCTTTAACAAAAGGAGCAATCTTTAAGAGCAATAGCCGGTTGCATATTCATACACTTCATACTTGATGCATAAATTCTTATTCAAACACAGGATTTTTGACTGGTCAGTGTCAACTTCTCCCTTCTAACACCCATGGCGCCTTTGAGGCGGGAAGCAGTTTGTTTCTTCTGATAGGAAAGCAATAAATTCTTCTCTTCTGAAAGATTTAGGTGTCCTGTGGCTGTTATCTCACTGCGAGTCCTTTCTTTTAAACAAAGCATCTTATATAGCATAGTTTCTATTTTAGCAATTTTTTATAACCTAAAACTATACAGTACTTAAGAGAATTAATACAGCATTACTTGCTAACACAACACATATAATATTCATTTTAATATTTGCGAAAAGCCAATCATAAAATACATGCATTTCTCACAGCAGGTATGATTCACTCCTTGGTGTTTGTGGAGCTGAATAAGCTGCTCTGGCCTGCTGCAAAGCACTCTGTACAGCATGTGTGGATGGAGTTGTATGGCAAATCACGCTATGAAAAGCCAGTGTCCACAGAGAAACAGAAGAGTCCTGAAACTTTATTTCAATAGAGGGAGAGAGTCCACTTTTCTCTCTTGAGGATTTGCAGGCCACAGCCTCCTTTTATCCTAAACTCCTGGCCACATATTGCCCTCTTCCTCTGCCCGTTGGAAGGTACAGGAAGGTACAGCCCTCCTGAATTGCCTACCACATATTCCCCCTTGAACCTGTCATTTTACAGCAAAGTTCAGAAATTAAGGCTTGTGTAGATCCACTTGTCTGTTTCAGGAGCCAAATTGTCTGGGGTATGCAACAAACCAAAGTTAGTAGAGACATGAAGACCCATTTCAAGCGAACACCCATACCTTCAGTCATCAAATTCTTTGTAAAGACATTAGCACACATCTTTTCAATAACAAGTGTTTGGTACTGGGTGCTGAGAGGGAGAAGCAGACCCTCAGGAGGAAGAAATGCCCTCCAAAATCTGCTCAGCTCATGATTGTTCAACTGCTTTAATCTGGTCTGAATTTGTGCTTTGAAAGAACTCTGGCATCTCTATCAGCTCTCGAGTAGATAGGACTAGCTAGATTAGGCCTAGGGGCTGCATCAGGGAGCACAGCCAGCTTCTGGCACCATGTGCCCCAGGTCTCCCTCCTATCCCTCCTTGTGAGGTTGCCAGCACCCTGTGGAGCAGCTGAAGCTCCCATCCCACTGTCTGTGGATTGTCTCTGCCCTGCAGAGATCTGGCAGCTGGTGTGCTGTCCCAAAGTGCTCTGGCATCCCACCTCCACTGAGTAGTACCTGAGGTCGCTGCTCAGGAGGCTGCTGAGCATGTGCTGTTTCCTCATGTCAGAGGAGCCCAACCCTCACAATCTGAGCTGCCCTTTCCCACCCTCGCTCTGTTTGTTTTGGAGGGTTTTAGCTGCAGGACCTGTGATTTTGTGCTGGGGACAGTGCAGGGCTGGGGCTGAAAGCAGAGCCAGGCTCTGTATTCACAGACGGTGTTTCTCAGTTCTGAATTCAGCAGCCCATGTCCTTCCAAGCACCGGCTTCAACATGGCCATGTGATGGCTTCACTTCCCCTGCTGTTTCCTGCAGTGCTCCCTGGGGGTCCCTGTGGTCCAGGGCTGTCTTAGCCAGCAGAGGTGCATTCTGGGGGGCTCAGCCCGGTGGGTTGAGGGAGGGAGGCAGTACAGTCAGGGCTTCCCCTCCTCCCCGTGTGCCTCAGCAGGGGGTGCCCAGCCCATGGGCCACTGGGGTGTGGAGTGTCTGGCCGGACCGGCTGGGTGAATCGAGGTTGAGTCACTTTGGGCAGTGCACGCTGAGTGAGAGGCAGCAGGGGCCCCCACCAGCTGCATGGCGCTCAGTGTTGGTGTCTGGCGGCTCTCCCAGCTGCCGGGCCATGGCGAGCGGCAGGTCCATCTCAGCTTCCGAGGTGGGCTCAGGTGGCCGGGAGGGTGGGGGTTTGGGGATTTAGGATTGGGGACTGCCTTCTCCTGCCAGCACCTTACACCTCCTCTCTACTTCTCAAGGCTTCACCCAGAAGACAAGAAAGGTCTGCTGTGGCCCAGAGGCCACCTTCAAGGAGGTGAGGAAACTGGGATCATGTGGAACATGTGGGACTGGGATGGGACAAGTCAATGTCTCGGTCATAAAATCATAGATTGGTTTGTGTTGGAAGGGACCTTGAAGATCATCTCATTCCAACCCCCACACCGTGGACAGGGCCACCTTCCACTAGACTGTTTTCTGAGAATTTCTCTGCTGTCTCCTTCTTCCTCTCTGCTTAGAGGGGCAGATGGATTCCTCACATTGTGTATGTGACCTACAAGCCTCCAGGAAAAGAAATTCAACTGAATGACATTGCCTGGAAGCCTGGGCATATCAAAGCTGAAGGCAAAGCTGCCCCTGCCCTCAGAAAGCCAGACTGTCACTGCAGTTGAGGCCTTGTGGGACAGGAGTGGGACTTGTGTGTTTGAGTGCATGTATGTGTGCATATGTGTGAGTGTGCAGGGGCAGGGATGGGGTGGCCTGGGAAGCATGTCCGTTTCTTCAGTGCCATCCCCACTGAAGCCTGTGACAGCCCACCTGTGCTGTGCCAGTGGGTGGTTCCCACCTGTCCCTTGCTCAAGTCCCAGTGCAATGTGCTTCCTGGGGAAAGGCAGTGAAGGTGGCGGGGGCAGGAGGCACAGCCACTGTTTTTGATGTGTGGTGAGTTGAAGCCTCACGAGTGCAGCTTTTCTCTAAGCCAGATGACTCCCTGCCTGGGTGATCACTTCTCCCCAAGCACCTCTGTATGTTCCCATGTTCTGTCTCACTCCACAACCTGCCAGCTCAGGAACCCCAGCAGGCACAAGCATCCTTCTTTTTCCAGGGCAGTGGTGCTCTGACTTCTGTAGCAGCTGGCTTGTGGCTCTGTGCTGCTGGAGGGGCTCTATGCCTGGCCAGCAGGAAAGTAACTTTCCATCACAGCTGCTTTTCATCATATCCATGGACTTGGTCACCTCACAGAGGATCCAACCAGCCATGAGACATGGGAAAGTGTGGCTGAGAATGAGTTCTCATCTCTTCCTGCTCCATTTGTTTGCAGCTCTTTCGCTGGCCACACTATGGGAAGCTTGTCATGGGCGAAATGCTGTCCATTAAGGTTTACAACTGTAGCAAGGTTTTCAGTAACAGGTGGGTCCTTCGATTGTTTGGGTGACCAGTACAGGTGGGGGAGAAGACATACTGGTCTTTACATTGTCTTCCGGCAATAGAAAATGTTTATTGAAAATTTGATGGAAAGCAGATGAGCAGAATGCCACTTATAGAGGAAGGATGGAGCTGGTTGTTCTGGTGGGGCAGCAATACTGTATATATTAAGTTAAATAAGGGAAATTATTTAGCTGTGCCAGCAGTAACAGGGACTACATAAGGATCCAGATCAGACCCTCAGCTGGGACAAAGGTTAAACAAGGCCCTAAAAAACAGCTATAAAGGCACCTCTTGCTGCAGACTGAGGACCTACTGTCATCCTGAACATTCTTGTGACTGTGACCATGCTGCATCCAAGTTCAACATATCTGTTGGTGTAGAAAAGCCCTGAATGCATTGTGTTATTGTTTAACCTTTAATAAGACAGCAATTTCAATTTAAAAGATCAGCCAGAATTTAAAAAGCTTCTAGGTGGCACAGGCACAACATTGTCAACCCAGGGGCTATTCCAACAGTTGTAAAACACTGCAGGGAAACCCAAGAAGGAGATGACAGATTGAGTAGTGGAGCAAGAAAGGCAACAGAGGCACGTTCTTCAGGACATGTGAAACATGAAGATACAGGGAAAGGTGCCAGCTCTGATAAGTGAATTTTAAGAACTGAAGGAAAATGCACCAGCCAATAACGCAAACCTAATAAATTTGCATACAGCTAATAATGCAAAATTTCAAAGATGCCAAAGAGGGCATGGAGAAAACAGATGAGCACAACACATGCAAAACACAGGTGACAACAGAGCATAAAGTGTGGCAGAATGTTGTGTCACGGTTTCCTGGATGATTTTCTTACGGGAGCTGGATCAGAGGAATTGTCTCTGACTGAAATGTCAACAGAAACTGCTGCAGGACAAAGAGATACCACAAACAGTAACAAAACAGTAGGACCTGACAGCCTGAAGCAAAGGAGTCCAGTGGGAAATGGGTGGATTGACACTATATCCACACAGCTCCACTGCTGGGGAGCAGCATAATAGCAGGTGACAAACAGTACAATTCAAAAGCAGTTGGTTTGTGCACTGGGATGGTAAAAGTTAAATAGAAAGAGAGTGTGGAAAGACGGAAGGGAAAAAACTTGTTACATCGCTGTATCTGTTTATGGTCTCTGAACTTCTGTGTGTGCATCATTTCTGTGGCAGCAGCATCAAGCTGGCAAAGATGGAAAGCAGGAGGATGAGCAGACAGACTCCTTCTTTGGGGGTAGGAAGTTGGACAGGATTTGTGTCTCAGAGGAAAGGGAGGTGAGAAGGAATACAAGAGATCAACAGCTCACAGCTGAAATTGAGATGTGTGGGGAGCAGTTCCTCTTGTCTGAGTCCTGGGTAAGCTTTTCCAGTGGTGACGCCCAGATTGCATAGGGAAGCTCTGCTTCATGCAGGGCTTAGCTTGGCCGCCAGCAGAGATGCCATGAGGAGATGGAGGTCCATGTACACACGGGCGCAGACAGTGACACACAAGCCAGGGTTAGGATTGGCAAATGCTGTCTTGCATGCCTTGCTGCCACTTGCAGGAGCCAGAAAACCTTTCTCAAAGGAGAAGCCACTTTGGAGTAGGTAAATTTTGGCCTGACTTGCTGACATTCTTGTGGCCATAGCTTTATGTCCTAGTTCTGTATTTTCTTGTGTAAATCTTCTGTTTCCCAGTTTTTTTCTGAGAAGAGTCTCCCCAGCTCTGCTGGGTGCCCAGACACAGACTGGCTCCTGTGAAGCCCAACTCTGCTGATGGGGAGATCTCCTTCACACTCCATGAGTCTGGATCTGCACAAACCTTTAACCATCAGTGGCAGCTCAGTTGCAAGTAGCTGCATGGGCATGACTGGGGAAAAGGCAGGACCTGCTGCAGGGTCAGTCTCAGGTATTCAGCTGCCAGACTCCCTATGAAAAAACACTTCGGGCAGCTCAGAGGGGCTGTGAGTGGGAGCGTGGTGGTCCCAGTACTCCCCAGGATGTAGGCACTGATGCTATGTACAGTGTTGTTGCAGTCTCTCTTTTTCTTCCAGTGTTAGGAAAATTAATCCACAAACCCCAGAGGTTTATGTCCAAAAAGGAGACAGAGGAATCCTGTAGCTTTATTTGAATAAAGGGAGAGGTCATGGGTGTTTTCCATGGGGTCTCTCAAATTGTTAGAGGACACAGCCTCCTTTTTATCCTGATTTCCCAGCCACATTTCCCTTCTCTTTTTCCCCATTGGCTGGCGTACTTGAGAGATACAGACTTCCCGAAATGCCTAATACCTATGACTCCCTTGTAATTTGTATACCCCTGCCCCCTTTTTTTCCCCTTGTGTCAATCTATGGAATTTCTATGGAATGTATGGTTCTTCTTTTATCTCTCTGTGTCTAACTTTATTTATCAGCAGACTCACTGTTTGTAAAGACAAATCCCTCATTCCATTCATCAATCAATGGAATCCTTCCCATTGTTTCTTTTATCCTGCAGTACTAGTTTTATCTACCAGCAAACCCACAGTTTGTTTGTAAAGACAAATCCCTCATTCCTTTCACCAGGCTGCTTGGTACCCTTGTCCTCAGCCTTCAGCACCTGATGACATCTGGAAGACTAATCCTGCGTGAGTCCCTTGTGGACAAGAGCAACAGAGTCACTGATGTAAGTTCTCCATGGACAGCCTAGCTATCAGCAGTCAGTAAGGCTTTTTGGGAAACTTCACGTGGTAGTCTCCAGGTGGATTGGGGACTGAGGGGGAATCCAAAATGCTGTTTGAGCTGGAAGCACTGTGGCATTTATGCCATCTCTGCACAGACACTTCACATCCACCAAGAGGTTTCTTGGAGCATCTACAAATGCATGGGTTGGGCTGGGGCTCCTGGAGAACTGTCAAGGGCCTGAATGAACAGAGGGAGGCTTTGTAAAAGCTTCTCAACTCTGGGAAATGGATGTAGGAAGTGGCATCTTCTCTGCTTCATGCACCATGAAGTGCATGTGTATGGGCTGCTGCAGTGAATGGAGTGAGGTGGAAGGTGGTAGCGTGCCTTGGAACCCCCAGCAAGCTTTTGGGTTAAACACTAGCACTAACTGGATGGCTTAATGAGTGTCTGGGACAGCATGAGTGTCACTGACACCTGACTGCCCCTCTGCTCTGCAGGTCCTGCTCTCCTCCAGCCCTGGCACTGGGGCTCAGTCAGTCCTTTGCACTTGTAGAAGATGAACACCACCTTAAAATGAGCTGTTTCCTGCCAGCTGGGTGTGCAGGCACAGCTCAGTGGGTTCCAGACTGCCACACTTGTGCCAGGGCAGCTGGCAGGCAGGAAGAGCGGAGGTGGAGGCAGTGGTCCTGCAAGGTGCTGCCTCTCTGCTTGCTCTTCACACAGGCAGTATGACTAAACCACATGGTGGCACATGGTATGCAAGCTCTGTGGCCACCAGACCACCAGCCTGAGTGGCACAGGCACAAGTTGCTGGTGTTACTGGACTCCTGGAGCAGGTCCAGATAGAAATTGGCCATTTCCAGGATAATTTTTAGCCCATGCAGCTCACTGGATAAATGTTCATGCCAGCAAAGAGACAGGGATTAGACTCACCTCTTGGTGCTGGTGATGGTTTGAAGGGACTCCATTGTGTAAGGTCAGAGGTACAATGTGGCCCAGCCCTTTGCCCTGGGTGCCTCTTCCCTTGTGCTAACAGCAACACATGTGTAAGAGCCTAAATGAGAGATGCGTGACTCAAGGTGGCTCTCCAAAATGCAGTTTATTCCATCCAAGAGGTCACAGCAGTCCAGGGTCGTGGGTGACAGAGCTGTGCCTACAGCTCCAGCTGCAGGCAGGCCTGGAGACCCTTTGGTTTTGGCTACATTGCATTCTGTACTTTTCTTTGCTTAGCATCTTAATACAGTAGAACTAATCTATACCTTAACTATTATCTATAGCCTATCATAACTACTGTAATTACCATATTCATGTTACAATTCTCCAATCACTAAAAGTTAGTACATTACAGTTTAAGCTAGAAGTTGTTATTCAGTTTTCTTGCAGTGGAAAATTCTGAGACCTTTTTTCTATTTGCCACATCAGCAGGCTTGTTTGCCTGTGCTATTTTCTTGCTTGGTACAAACATCTTCTTGTTTGAGGTGGGCTTATCCTTTGCTCTAAGTCATAAAAACCCCTTCCAACCAACATACCCTTTGCCTCCTTGGTTATCCAGTAATACTGGCTCAGCAATTCTTTTCTTCTATGTCAAAACTTGCTTCCATCTCTATTCCTTCATCAGACTCTACATTTAAAAATCTTTCTGCTAAGCATACATATTTGTGAGACTTTCTTGTCAAACTTTCATCCTTCCCAACACACATGTGCTGGTGAGCTGCTCCAACAAAAACCCAACCACATTCAGTTTTGCTGGGTTAGTTTTGGATTGTGCAACCCTGGCTGCACAACAGCTGCAGGGAATAGAAATAGGGCTGACAAGACTGCTCATTCAAGAGCAGCCTGGGACCCTCTCAGGTCAGCTTGGAAGAGACATGGCCCCAAGAGAGAGGCTGCTTCTTTAGAAAAGTGGGAATAAAGCCATTAGTCTTCCTGCTAGTTCAAATCCAGTTCTCCTGTGGGACTAGAGTTACTTGCACCTCTTCTTCTCCTGTGATTTGAAGGAGTGTTTTTAGGCCCTTAGCTTTTCATCCAGCTTTGCCTCAGGCTTCTTCATCCTCCAGCCTTTTCTGCTGCCTCTCCTGATCACCGTACTGCTGATTTCTTGGGCTGAATTTCTTTTCCCAGAAATATGCATTTTCCAGGGATTGAGCTCTGAACCCAGAGTACATCCCCTTCAGCCTGCTAAGGAGTGATCTCCTCCATGCTAGTGTTTTTGGCCTCTGCTGGGAAATCATTTGTGGATGTGTTGGTTTGAGATTGGGCTGGCCACCTGCAGACCAAGGGTATTCAGACCTGTGTTGGCTGTGCCAATATCCAGCGTGCTCTGTACGTCTCTGGCTGTGCTTCCTTGTCTCTTGTGATGCAGGCTCTTGATGTGCTGGTGGCTTCTCCAGCATTTTAATCCAAGCTAGGGATTCCTAGCTTGCTAGGATCCTCTGCCAGCTGTCTTGTGCCTCCTCCAGAGAGACTGCTCCAAATCCCTGCATGTTATTGTGCAGGGCTCTCCCCAGTTCCCTTGTAAAAAATGCCTTGAGGCTATTCTCTGGGCCTCTTTATGGTAGATTTGTAAAGTTGAGCCAGCTTTTATTCAATGAAACATGGAGTTTGAGAAGCTGTGGAGGAGGGAGTTTTGTTATGTCTAGCCTATTGGTGGAGGCAGACAATGGCAATCTGGTATAAATATGCTTCTTGTGGGGACGCTTCTCACTTCTTTTTTTCTTCCATGTCCCTCTTTTCTGTGACATTATTGCCTTTGTTTTGTAGCTACCAAACTCTCAGGCCCTTTCACTTTCTGCTTTGTAGATCTACATTGAGTTGGATTTGCGCTACCAGCCTCCAAATAGCTCAGTGGGGAGCTGGGTTGAAGAGGATTTTCTCTATCTTATGAAAGACAGGTATGGAAATCCTAGGAAGAGCAAATTTCCAGGCAGTCTGTACAGCTGCCTTTGTCAGTGGCAGCCTTTGGGATGCAATCCAGCCTCATTTACTCTCCACTTTCTGGCCAGGCTGATGCATCTCAACTCTACAGCAGCAATAAGGGAGCAGGACTCTAAGATAAAGAGATTCCTTGTTATCACAACGAGCCTTTGACTGCAATGATCCACTGTAGGTGCTGGGGGTCCTGGGACTCCCTAGGAGAGACTTGAGAGCATTTCTGCAGCCCTCCTGGCTTGTGGCTGCAAAGTTGCAGAGAGCATGGTTTTGGCCTCCAGCAATTCCATGCACCATGCATGCTGGTAATGCCCAAAGCCAGGGGAGTTGTAGGTTTCTGGGCAAACAGGATGACAGGCAGTAGTAAGGCCTGCAGAGTGTCACTTGTGGAACTAGAGACAAAACAGCAGACGCATGGGGTGGACAGTGGATAAGCTTAGGAAAAAATTGCTGGTGTCCCTGCCAAAAAATAAACAGGAGAGTGTCTGGGGCACTGTTCCTGAAATGAATCAGAAAACAGCCGTGGCACACTGGTCTTTAGAGAAAAGCATCTTTTGTTTTTTACAGTTCGGAGTTAATCATCCACAATCCTGGATTTGAGCAGCTGGAGTAAGTAGCCCTTGAATGTCTTGGCTCACCTCCTGGATGGAGGGCAGTGCACAGCCCACTTGTGAGGGCTGATGTATGGCTCATGGCATGCTGTGGGGCTTGCAGGACTGCTGAGTGGCTGAGCGAAGGAACTGGACAAGAAGGCTGCTGCACTAGGCAGGAAGCTGGCAAAAGGTCTGGAGACTGATGAAGAAGAGGAGGAAGATTTCTATGATACATCTGAGATTGAGGACTCAGGCATAATCTTCAGCACTGTGAAGAGGTATCCATGGCATGGTCTTCTCTCTTGCCCTTGCTTGGGTCCTGGTAGAAAGTGCCATACCCTGAGGAATTCCTGCAGCTCATGACAGTCTGCTTTGGCAAAATGTCAGAAAACTTCCATCTCTAAAGGCCCTAGATAGGGTGTGTTGGGGATTTGCTCATTCCCAAGGCAATGAGCCAGTATTTGTGAGGTTTTCTGTTGCTTCCCTTGGTGGGGACTTACTCAGGGTTCATGTTGACAAGGACACCTGCTCACCTGTGCTTTTTTTTCTGTGCAGCCGCTCCAGACTCTGTTCTGCATGAGACCTCTTTGCCATCCCAATGCCACAGAGTTTCCAGGTACTGCAGCACTGGGTGCAGGTCTCCATAGCTGCCTCTAGCCCTGCAGCCAGTCTCTTACTGCCTTGCTGAAGGCCTGGGCTTCTCCAATTGCCACATACTTTGCCAAGGCCTCTAGCATGAAGACCATCATGCTTTGTGTGACTGCCCTGGGCAAGATGTAAGATTCCCTGCATCCATGAACGGCATGCAGAATGAACTGCATCCATGAGTGCTGGCCACAGTATCAGTAAACCCATGTAGTTAGCTATGGTTAAACAGGAGAAGGGAATCAGCTACCTGTGCCATTGCAAAACACTGCCTGAGCAGAGCTTCAGAGAGTACCCAGGCAGGGCTGGTGCCTGCCAGCTTTCTGCCAGGGCCTTGTCTGACTTCCTTAGGGACAGCTGTGGGACCCAGGGCCGGAGGGCTATGTGGGGGCTTGCTTGGACATGCCAGAAGGCTGTTAGGAAGCTGTTAGGCTCTGGCTGATTATCTCACATCAGGCTAAATTGATTTCAGGGCAAGTCTCCCAGCATGGCTGTGGATATAAATCCTCCTCTGGTTCTAAGTACACATGGACTCACATTTTGTCCTATCAACCAAGCAGGAAGTTTTTGTGAGGGTTGAATTTACTGCCATCATTCTCTTGAATCAATCATTCTGTACCTTAACCATGGTCTAATTGCCTGTACTAAGAGCAAATGTGAGAACATTTCTTTTATATCTTAGACTTGTAAGCAGTTGCAGTAAATGTAAGTAAATGGTAAGCAGCCACATTCCAGTCTCTCCAATGGTGTCCAACTCAGGTGTCCTGTCTCAGCGGGATTCAAAGAGGAGTATTAACAGAAGATACAAAAAGCATCTTCAAGATGCTCTGTGGACCCTCCCATGTGGGAGCAGTGGATTTTCAGCCACTTGGGATCAGAAACTGAGGGTACAAGTGCTGCTGGGAAGGTCAGCTCCTGTCAAAAGTATTGGGGCTCTTACACTTTATTTCCTTGCTTGTCTGAAAGAAACCAGTATCTCAAATACTACTTTGGTCTCTCCTGGCTGTAGCAAATTTCAGCAGGCACGTTTTTGCCTGCCCTAGGCATCCAGCTCTGAATTAAGACTGCCCTGTACATATGCATACTGGTATTCTTGAAACAATCTCAGGATGGAGGTGTAAACAAGGAGAGTGCTGATTCTGACAAGGAGAGTGCTGGTTTTCTCCCATATTTTCTCAGGTTGGGATTAATGTAATTGAAGCACGGAAGTTGGTGGGGGTGAACATCAACCCCTTTGTTGTAGTCAAGGTGGGAGAAGAAAAGAGGCATACGGCGACACAGAAGTCAACAAACTGCCCCTTCTACAACGAAGTATGTGACATGGACAGAGGCTCTGTCCTTGCTCCACCAATGTCCCGAGTGCCTGGGACCATCCTTGCAAGGGATGCCTGGAAGCCTGAGGCTAAGCTGTCTTGCTCTTCTCTTCCAGTATTTTTTGTTTGTCTTCTATGAGCCAAGGGACATTTTATTACACAGACTCATAGAGATCTCGGTATGTATGTCCTCCTCTTCATCTTTCACTGGTTAGTGGTACAGCCTGATGCTTCTGTGTGTAGACATTGGGTGCAATGGGCAAAGCAAGGCTACCAATACCATTGAGGTGTTCCAGCTGGAATCACCTGCCCACAGAGAGCCACAGGGCCTTCCTGTGGCTGCACTGGGGCAGAGACCTAGCCCTGCTCTGATCCAGTGCTGGGCAGTGTTGCCTTCCCAACTCCTCCAGGTGAGGATTTTTCGTCACCCTATGACTGCAGTGGGGCCTCTGGGGCATTTTCTTGCCTTTTGCCTTCTTGCCCTGCTGCTTGGCAGCAATTCCCTACTGCCCCCTTACCCTGGAGTCTCATCCTGCAGGTCCTGAAGGTAAGTGACTGATGTGAGGGGAGCTCAGAAATTATTTGTGCTGTAGAAAAGCCCAAGCAGGCAGAGAGTTTGAAAATCCCTTGGCACAAAGCACAAAGACTTTCCCAAGACACAAGGATATTCTGAAGATAGCTAAATCCAGCCAGCACGCCCTTGCCAAGTGGTCTCCAGTACTTTCCTTGTGAAAAGCTGCTGCAGAGAGTTCAGCAAGAACTGAGCAAGACTTGGGTTTTGGGAGAGATGCTGGCCTGATGAGGTCATGGCTCTGCCCTAACCCAGCAGGATACGGACGCAAGGACTTCCTGTGGGAAAACAGATCTGTCCTATCTCCATTGTTGGGCTGTGGCTTACCTGGGACTGCAGAAGCTGAATTGTTTGCACATGACTGCCTCGGTCTAGGTTTGACTGTGGGCTATGGGCTGGTGGGCTTTGTGGGAATGGTTGGGCAGGAAAGGGTTAGTCTTACAGCTAACACAGATGAGTCAATCTGCATGAAGAGCTTGCAACCACTGCCTCAGCTGTGCTTTGGAACACCTCTTGGCAGCCCTGTGTTCCTCGGAGATACCTGGATGTGTCACCTGGCTGTCCACACCTCATGGTGCTCAGGGGAACTTGTGATGTCTGCAGGTTTTTCATTCAAAGAAGATACCATTTCTGGGAACTTGCATAGGAACGTTCAAGATGGATGTTGAGACAGTGTACAGCCAGCCAGGTATGAGAACTGCACCACATACCTGTGTCTGATCCTGGCTCTGTGTGAAACTGCTGTTTCCTTCATGCTCTGATGGGTCTGGTCAAGGCCCTGGTTTTAAAGCACTTAGTTTGCATGAAGATCTGATCTTACTTCTCCACCCAGCTGTCTGAAGACAGGTGACACCTCCTGCACCTTCAGAAGCAGGGTCAGGGCCAGAGCAGTCTTTGTGTGGACAGAGTTGGATGTGAAATGGTAACCTAGCTGCTCCCTAGGGAACTCCTCCTCTTCCCTCTCAGATCACAGGTTTTTCCAGAAGTGGGCAGTTATCAGTGACCCCATGGACACCCAGGCAGGTGTGAAAGGCTTTGTGAAGTGCAACATCTCTGTCTGTGCACCCGGGGATATTGTAGGTTTCCTTCCCACCTATTCCAGGAACCAGGATGAGGACATCGAAAGGTAGGTGCAGTGGGATCTTGCATGGCCCTGGGGAACACTGCCATGTCTCTCTTCACACAACCTTTTTTCCCCCATTTTCCCCTCTTCTGATGGGCAAAGACCCAGTGAAAAAGACCTGTTGTGAGTCAGGATCCAATCTTCCTGCCGGTCAGTGAATTTCCCATCATTGTGTTCCATGGACTCCAGGAGAAAGGCAGAACATGAATTTGTCTTTCAGGAATCTGCTGCTGCCTAAGACAGTCCCTGCAGAGAGACCCTGGGCCAGGGTCTGCATCAAACTCTATCGTGCTGAGGGCCTGCCCAGCATGATAGCAGGCATCATGGGTGGTATGTCCAAGATCATAGGGGAGAGAAAAGTCTTTATTGACCCATATGTGCAGGTGTCATTCTGTGGGCAACAGATGAGTCTGAGGGGAAGCTGTGTTGGGACAGGCTGATTCTCCCTTGGCTGTGTGGCAGCATGTGGTGGGCTCATGGTGCCAGCAGCCTCCATGAGGCACAGCAATCCCACTGAAAACAGGCTGGGAGAGCTCAGGTGTTGCTGCCTTTAGCAGTGGTCTGGGCTGTGTGGCCATGGCTGTGCGAAGTCTGAATGAGAAGGCTGTTCTCTGCTTTTGTCTCTACAGAGAGCTGCTTATAGGACATCCTCAGCCCCAAGCACAGCTACTGGCTGAGCTGCTGGCCTTCCAGGCAGATATTCATATCCTTAAATATAGGGATAAATGCTGGAGCAGAAGTCCTTTTTCTGTGTCAAGCTGGGCTCAGCCTGAGACCTTTGAGAGACTTTACTGAGATAATGACCCAGTTTTTGCACACAAGGTCAGGCTTTTTGATCCCATAATATCCATTAATATGATAATCAATCCCTGATTGGCAGTATTGTGGGCCTGGAGTGCTCCAGGCAATCCTTAGATACCTATGAGTCTGCTGCTCGTTTGCATTCCCTTGATTGTGTAGGTCATGCCAGGGCCTTGGGACAGCCCCCCATTAATGAAACAGAGAGGAATTGCAGGAACGGGGATAGGAGCAGGGACACTGCCACACCCAGAGCCTGCCTGGCACTGTCTGCAGGTGGTGGTACAAGAGTGCATGCCATTCCGAGACAAGCTTTGAGGCATCCCTTTCTCTGGGCACCAGTTGGGACAGTGACACTTTCACACCTTGTCCTTCCCAGGGGGAAACGTCAGTAGAGACCAGCACCACTGAGCCCGAGTGGAACGAGCAGATCAGTTTCATTGAGATGTTCCCACCTCTATCCAGGAAGATAAAAGTCCAGGTGCTGGATGATGCCAATGTCGGTGATGTGGCCATTGCTACGCACTACATTGACCTGCAGGAGATTTCGGACCCTGACAGGAATGGTGAGGTTTGGCATGGCTGCCTTGGGGCAGGATGTCTTGGGCAGCCATGTGCCATGCACTTTCTGCTTGGCATGCTGATGTCCTGGGGCTGGGGGCAAGAGTGGCTGAAGCACCCTGACACTCTGGTGTCCTGGGGAGTCCTTTTTGGGGAGGTCTTTCTGCAGTGGCACCCTGGAGCATAGTAAAACCCTGTCCCTGTCTCTGCAGGCTTTAACCCCACATTTGGCCCAGCCTGGGTGAACCTGTATGGCTCCCCCCAGAACTCAACTCTGCGGGATGTCCACAAAGACCTCAATCAAGGCATGGGTGAGGGCATCTTCTACCGTGGGTGCATCCTCATGGCCATCACAGTGGAGATCTTCAACAGCCCCAGTGCAGCAGAGAGGAAGCTTGGGTACAGGATGAGAGGTGCCCTGAGAAAAATGAAACTGAAGAAGAAAAGTAAAAAATCCAAGGAGAAAACTAAAGAACTGAGCCAGCTGCAGGGAGAGGGGGAGGGTGGGAGCTCTCAGGAGGCCGAGCAGCCCAGAGAGGTCACTGTGGAGGTGGAAGACCTTCATCCACTCCCTGAGGTGAGTTCTATGCTGACATGGCTGATCCATGCCAGTCTTCGGCATGCACATCTGTGAAGGGAAAGAGGCAAGGTGGGAGGCAGCTGTGTTGCAGTAGCCATCCCTTAGCCTACAACCTGCTCAGTGGCTTCATGCGAGCATCAGCTAATCCATGGCTCTGCACCAACACCTCAGGCTTTCCAAGAAATCTTATCCTGCTTCTGTCAGACCAGTGGTAATCTCAGCAGCATCCTGCTGAGGTCCTGTGGAAGGGCTGGCAGACATCAGTTATACCCTGGTGCTCAGGCAGTTCTTTGGCACACGAGGGTCTCAGGCTGATTTCTGTCTCCTTGCTCAGAATGTGTTGGGGAGAAAGGATGAATTCCTTCTCTTTGCTGCCTTCTTTGAAGCCACTATGATGGACTCCTCTCTCAGCTCGAAACCTGTCAACTTTGAAGTCTCCATAGGTGCGTATTCCCCAGGGCCCCACGTCCAGAAACTATGGGAACAGTGTGAATCTCCCTCTGACAGCCAAGTCAGTTCTTCATACTGCCCTGTCAAGTCAGCTCAGGAAGTTGGGAAAGATGAGGAATGAGTCCAGGGAGTGTGCACAGTGCTTTACTAGAACCCTGAATCTCTTCTGTGGGACTGGAGATCTGCCCCATTTGCGTGAAATACCTGTTTTGGGAAAGTTTGGGGAAACTCTTCTAGTAAGTAGGACTACAAAGAAGTAGAAGGATTTGGTAGCAAGAACGGGAAAAAAAGGAGGGAAAGCTGGGATACTGGGGTTGGCCATGTGGCACTGAGGGGATGTGACAGCAAGTGATGGGGAAACAATGGTCTGAGAGTGGGTCAAAGCCCTGAGCTGCTAACCTGGACGGGTGAAGATGCTTGATGCTGAGATACTACTTGAGGAGCTGATCCCAGTGTAGGGATGTAGATGGTAGTCTGCAGGCACTTGGTGGAGCTGGTAGAACTGAAGAAGGCATACACAAGGACCTCCTTGCAGTTGCCCAGCTCCCTCTTGGACCTCCTGGTTGTCCATGTGATGTGCCAATGGTTGGACACAACTACTAGTTCACAAAGAAGTAAATGCCTCTGTGGCTGTCTTTCTGTCTATTCCACGTTTCTTGGAGCTGTTACATCTTCCCACACTGGTTGTTCCAGGTGTTATTAGAGGTCTGCTCAGCAATGCATCATAGGTTTCTCTTCCTTGCAATCCTGCAGCTTGCCATGGCCTAGCTGGCTGGGATTTCCCACTAGCTCTACGAGCCCTATGGTGTCTGCTTGATGTTTGCAGATGGCCAAGGATGGGGTCCCAAGGAAACTGAGACCTGTCAAAAACAGCCATCCCTTTTCTGCTTCACAAACAAGTGTCCTAAGGGCTTATTTCCAGTGAGGAAGGAGAGGAGTACTCTTGGCATATGCTATCCTATGTTGAGCAGGCAAGACACATACAGAAGCTCTTCTGATGCTTGTTCTGGGAATTATATTGCCTAGTTTGTCGCATAGGCCTGGCAATATCTTAGTCTTTGTGTTGTGAGGCCTGTGCCTGCCACTACCTAGTCCCATAGCAGTGAGAAATCTTGGCAACTTCCCATGCTCCTGTCAGCCTCGTTTGTCTAAGCATGTGCTGCTGTCTCTACTAGAAACCTTCTGTGCTAGTTTGGGATGGCAAAGGGCAGATCCAGCAGCTTGCACCCATGTCCATGGTGCAGACCCCAGAACAGCCAATTAATTCCCTGTGAGGGAGACAAAGTTCAGCCTCTGCTCCCTTGCTGGATGTGCAAGTGCATGTGTTATGATATGGCATTTGCTTTCTGTAGCAGTAGCCATAACCTCCTCTGCCTGCTGTCCTTAGGTCATACAGCTGCCTGCCCATGACACATGAAAAACCCTGCGTGTATGCATGGAGCTGCTGGGAGGATCACACCTGGAGACTCTGCATTTCCAACCGGATTGTCAAACTGGCAGAGTGCCTGGTAGCATTTTCAGGGTGTTTGTCTGTGTCATGCTCCTTCCTGGTGTGCTTTGTTGCATGTGCAGTTGCTGTGCGAGATGTTTGCTGTTCTCACCACCCATGCAAGTCCATGTCTCTCACAGGGCTTAGTCCCACCTGCCCTTTAGACATGATTGGGTAGGCCACATGGACTCATGCTATGCAACTGCTAGTGGTGGTTCCTGGAGGAGTGAGTGATGTGATATGATGTCTATGACAAGTTCCTCTGCTGCCAGTCCTGAGCTATGTGACCCCTGGGCAGATGATTGGGCAAGCAGATTCTCAGGTTGTTGTGAAGGGGATGCAGTCTCTCCCCAAGACCTTGCCTTTCCCTTTTGGCTTGAAAATACGAAAGTAGAGCTTGCCACAGTGTATGTTAGTGGCTGCTTGAGGACTGAGACACAAGGTGTTGTAACAACAAATGCTAAGGTTATCCTCAGGCTCTGGAGAATCCCAGGGAGCATAGAGCTGATCTGCAGCTCATGAATCCCAGCTCTGCAGAAAGGCATAAGCCATTTGTGACAAACACATCCTTGCAAGGTTTTACTGTGACCCCTCAGCCAGGTGCAAGCTTTGTGAATATTGCAATTTTGCTACAGGAGCAGGGGTTGGATGACGTGGAGAAGCTCTTGAGAAGACCAAAAGATAAAGCAGAAGAGCGGCTCAGAGAAGTGCTGGAGGAATTTGTAGGTGGATGCAGGTTAGCATGTCCCTGATGTCCTGAAGATTCTTGTCTTCAGGTTAGGAGGTCGTATAATGTTCTGCCTCAGCTGTGTGCAGCCTTTTCTCTTCTCCTTTTGAGGTGGATGTGCAGAAGAAAATGAGGATGACATGGGAAAAGGACCTTCTCTGTAGCTCTTCAAGCTTGGAGAGGAGACCCCAGTCCTGTTCTAAGAATCAGAGGGGTCATAGATGACAGCTTCAGTGCTCCTGGGCTCTCATGTGTTTCCTAAGTGTGAAGGATATTTCCTTCACTCTTTTCAATCACACAGTTAAAAGATCACTGTTTCAATCCCCATGACTATCCTGTGGGGGCTGTTATGCACTTCAGTCTGCAGTGCTACAGTAGAAAGGGAGCCTCAGGTGCTGAGAATCCCCAGTGTACCTTCTGAACCAACAAGCTTGCAGAAGAGAAGGCACTGTAGAAATGGAGCCACCTGACACATCTGGATTGGAACCAGGGATTTGGAGCTTGTGTCCCTGCTGTGAGCTGTGCTCAACATGCTGGGTGTAGAGGATACAGAGTCTGTGCTGCTTTTCTTATTGCAGGCAATATTCACTCAGTGCAGAGAGAAAAACAATGGGTCATCCAAATAACCTGGACAGATGTTGGACAAAATACCTGATGCGCAACATTGTAAGTAGCGGGGTTTGGTGGTGGTTGGTGGGAGCCTGTGCAATCCCTGCTCTGGGGAAACTTCTGGAGGATCAGCAGGAACTGATGCTAAGAAGGAAACCTGGAGCTAAAACTCACTGTATCAGTCATGGGCTTTTACTACAGCATCTCCCAATTCTGCTCAAAGCAATACAATTTCTGGCACAGGGAAAAGAGATAGAGTCTGGCCATGGCTGCTCCCTTTTCTGTGCAGATGCTGTGCCCTGATACCTTTCTTCATCTCCACTGGGGCATATGTAGTTGAGCACGTGCATATTGCTGCCCGTTAGGTTGCTGGAGGCCTTTTGGTGCACCATGTTCCTGCAGGCAGTTTTGTGGTGCTCAGTGAGATCCGCTACTCCTGAGTACTCAGCCCCTTGGCTGAGTACATATCCAGCAGGTCTACAACAGCCATTCATCTGTCTGTCCTTAGAAAGGGCAACACTTGGGCACTTATCATCCGGCACACAAGACTAGCTAGCTGAATGAGAGCACAATTACATACCCTTCATCACAGCACAGCTGTAGAATCATAGCCCCTGTCAGACTACAAAGCTTTGAAAAACTGACCAAAATGCAGTGACAGCAGCAGGAAATAAAATTTAGGCATATCTGGATCCCAGTTCCCTTCCCTCTGCTTCCTTGCATGTCGTCACCTGAGCTATGGTGAAGGTACTCTGCAAAGCCTGAGAGACTCTGGAAGAGAGAACCCACCTAAGAGATGAGTTTTCTGGCCTTGCCACTCCATAGTGGGTGTACACCCTGGATTTCTTCTGGATTTCATTATTAGTTTTGATTCATCCCAAAGTTTCTCTTGAGATGTGTACACTATCTCTGATATGTACTAATAGTGGTGAAAGCCAAGCCCTGTGTTGCAGTTTCCTACATCTTCATAATCCCACACTACTGTGGCCCCAAGTTGCTCCTTGGCCAAAATCTCCTGCAGGCACTATCTGGAGCCTTAGACCACCAGCTTCTGGAATGTTTATTCCTTAGACAACTTTCTGCCCCAAATGATTTTAAAGCTCATGGACTTCTGTTACCAGATTATATTGGCCAGGCTGATGAGTTACTGTAGTCTCCAGTTCTTGGCACCCTTTGTTAAATGGCTTGTGACAGGTTCATGGAGGTTTGTTCTCAGCAACTAGGCAGTGAGCCATGGTGGACGTCAGGGCGCAATGGGGCAAGATGGACTTGGTCAGCACAATAGGCTCCCTGCAGACCCCCCCATGTGGTGTGGCAGTGGGGCATGGGTGGTTGTGTAACAGCTGTGCTTTGTGTTCAGATCCTGTATGCAAAGCAGGGGCTCCGTGTGAGGCGGCACCTGACCTGAGACAATGTCAAGGAGAAAGTTAAGGAGACAAGGAGGATCCTGGCAAAGATACGCTCCATGGCTAAAGAGGTACAGTGGCTACGAGGGAACCCCTGTTCTGAGCTGGAGAGGTTAAGCAAGGAGACGATACTGAGCTGGTGGCTGGGGCTCTCACCAGTCTGAGCTGAAGCTTTTCCTCTGCTGCTATGTAAAATTCCAAGTTCCAGCTACTGGAAGTTACCATGTTTCCTGTGATACCTCTAATGAGGGATGAGGGCAGGCAGCTTTGCAGGGCTGTTGGTGGCGGAGCAGGGGTCCAAGCAACTTTGTAGTGGGTAGGAGGCAGAGCTGGGCCAGTTCCAGGCCTCCTGGGCCTCTCTGCCCCACCAGCCCAAGGCCTTGTCTGCAGCAGACAGTTTTGCCTCGGAAAACAGCCTTGCTTGTGCTGCCTGCACTTCCACCAGGGTCTGACCCTTGACACTTTCTGCAGATTCAAACTTGCATTGGAATAAGATTCTCATCCATAGCAGAGACTCTTCACGTTCAGAGTTTCACTTTTTCATTTTAAGTAACTGAAAAAATTGGTGTGTTGTGCTGTAGTGTCAACCAGAACGCCATGTTTGCTGACATAAGGTGGACAGGTGCTGTTGAAGTTTGGAGAAGTCTTTCACCAAGTAAAGTCAAATAATTTTCACATCTTTAGCTATGTGAGGGTAGAGTGATGTACAATTGTAGTGATGATGTTTTTCTTCCCAAGTCATCATTTCTGTGATGGAGCTCTGGTGTTCTGGGGATGGTTGAAGACCTGCCTGTCCACAGGAAGAGGGGAATGAATTCTTTGGTTTGCTTTGCTTGTGTGTGAAGTTTTTTCTTTCCCTATTAAACTGTTTTTATCTCAATCCATGACTTCTTTCAATTTTACATTTTGAATCCTGTTTCCCATCACACCGAGGGACAGTGTGTGACAGGCTGCATGGGGCTGAGTTGCCAGCCAGAGTCAAACCACAACATCTCCAGAGCCATATTGCAGGGCTGACTTTCAGAAGTACATGGCCAATATTAGGTCCTTTATTTCTGGATCTCTAAACCACCATTGCTCAGCAGTCTGTCCTGTGGGGAGATGAAGCTTGGAGGGAGGATGACACATGCTGTTCCTCTGCTGTGATGTTCCTCCCTTCCTTCCCTCCAGCCCCAGTGCACTCTCCCTGATGTACTCATCTGGATGCTCAGCAACAACAGGCGTGTGGCATATGCCAGAATTCCTGCACAAAACATCCTCTACTCAGTAGTTGAAGAGGAGAAAGGCAAAGACTGTGCAAAGATCCAGACTGTCTTTATGAAGGTAGGGTTTATACCAAAACAGTGTGCTCTTGCATGCTTCACGCTGTTTCCCCCTCCTTGCTTTCAGCCCTCCTTCCTGAAATCCTTGAGTTCACAAGGAAACACAGCTCTCATTCCACAACTGCCTTTTGCCTCTGCAGATGTGATGCTCTTCCTCCTGTGCTCTTTGGTCAGTCCCAGGCTGATGGTGATCATCTTGGTCTGAGATGTGAAACCTGCTAAACCTTCTGTGCTTTCAGGTTCCTGGCTTACACACTGGTGAGATCTTTGCCAAACTGGAAATCTACATGTGGCTTGGGGTAACCAAATATGCGAAAAACTGTTTGGCAGAGCTGCCTGAGGAGTTCCTTTCCAAGAGTGAGCAGGAGATAGCCCAGCTCTCGGCATACAGCCCTCCCAGCTGGCTCAGCAGGGATGGTGAGTGCAGATACCAGTTCTTCACATAAGCAGGAGAATAGGGAGTTGAGAGGTCCCATCCATGGATTAGTGTCTGTGGTGGTGCATTGTCCCCTCACAGTCCTTCACCTCAGGCCACACTGTGATCTGAGAATTGTGGTATGTCTGAGAATTAGGACCTGATCTAGAGTTGTCTCCAAGGCATGACTGGGATAGGCACATCCAGTTTGATCTCATGAGGCTGTATTTGCACATTCACAGCTAAAGCACCAGACAGAATGGGTGCCTTGTAGGCATTGAATGTGCTGCCAAAGTGGCAATGGGCATGAGTTCTGCCCCTCTGATGAGGCTAGGTGGCGCTCCCAGCAGATGCTCATAGCAGAACACTGCACATTTCACATGTTGCACGTCATGTACTTCCCAGACGTGTCTGGGGAGCCCACTGAGCTTGTCTGGCTTGGCTAAACCTTTTGAGATGTACTGGCCTGAGAACCACAGTCCCTAGAATGTGCCCACTCCTATCTGGCTGGCCTTCTCCTTCAGGCATTTTTTTTTTTGCCTCATACAGGACTTTGTTGGGGACTTCCTCTCTCCTTTTCTTACCAGACTTCAGCTATTTCCAGCTCCGAGCCTATCTGTATCAGGCTCGAGGGATCCTACCTGCAGATGATAATGGCCTTTCAGATCCATTTGCAAAAGTGGTGTTTTCAACTCATTGCCAGACCACCAGTTTAAGTGGTGAGACCACTTAAACTCTTGCCTCTGTCATCTTGGGAACTTGGGGAGAGAAAAATGACCATGCCCTCACTGACATGTTTAAGGTCAGTGCTATGGAAGTCCTCCTGGGACTTTTGTATCTCCAAGGAATCGGGTATCTATGCTCTGAGCAGTGTGATTATGTTCAGGGAATATTTGACAGTCATTGAGCATGGTCTCAAAGGTTGATTGGCATGTTCTAGTTGACCTTGAGTGCTGATCCCACACTTATACCACATCCCTCCTGTCAACCACCAGCTGCATGTGGCTGTGTGAGGGAGGGAATCAGCCCAGAGTTCCTCTCTTTCCTGCATGTGGTTTATTTCCACTGACTGTGGAACACTTGAGCCTTCTGTCTCCATCTGCAGATGCTGGAGGAGACACTGAGCCCTATGTGGAATGAGCTACTTTTGTTTGACCAGCTCATTGATGGGAAGAAAGAAGAGTTGAAAACAGAGACCCCCATCATTATAATCAACCTTTTCAGCCACAATAGATTTGTAAGTATGGCCATGCTGCCCTCCTTATGTTGTTTCTGGAAAAGGGAAGGGATAGGATCTCTGAGTGCTGCGACTTCTCTGTTTGGTTTCCATGACAGCTTGGTGCTGGTCCACTGGTAATAGTGAGCTGTGGGGACTGTGGCTGAGGTTGAGATTTTCTGACTCAGAGATACTCTAAACTCATCAGGGGTTGATGAGCAGTTGTTGGATCCAGGATCTCTTATATTTGAAGAAACATTATGCCTGCTTCCTTGGCAGGCTCACATTGCAGAGGGCTCATATCCTGGGGGAACTGATATTGCTTTTAGGCCTGTTCCTTCCCTGTGTCCTCACATGTCATCAACCATCCTTCCTCAGTCCTTCCTCTTCTCTCTTTATAGTGCTTTAAAGTCACACTGTCTCCTAGAGCCTCTTTGTTATCCTAAGACTAATGACATAACTTGCGCCAGGTTCTCCAGCTGTAACTCAGCAGCCTTCCTGTGGTTCCAGTACAAGACAACCCTGTCATATTCGGATGAGTCCAGAGGAGGACACCAAGATGGAGCACAGGACAGAGCAGGAGAGCTGAGTATGTTCAGCCTACAGACAGAGGTTGAGAGAAAGCCAGTGTCTTTTTGCTGTCTGCAGCTATCTGGTGGGAAAGGATGGAAAAACTCAGTTCAGATTTCTCATGGAAGGTACCAAGGGGCCCAACGGCAAGCAATGAGCACCAACTGGCAAGGAAGAAAATCCATCTTGATATAAGAAAGAAATTTTTACACAGAGTTAGAACGCATACTGGGCTTGTACCTCAGAGAGCTTGTAGTGTATCCATCCTTGGAGATACTCAAACCCTGTCTGGAAGAGACTCTGAAAAATCTGATCTAGCTTTCATGTCCTCTGGTACATGGTGCCAGGCCGTTTGCCAAGTTCTGCATGGAGATGAACCGGGAGTTAAGTGGAGCTGCTGTAAACATGCCTTTATCTGTTCCTAGCTCTGGATGGAGCAGAGAAAATCAAAGCAGAGGATAACATGGGTGGAAGAGTACTTTTGTACTGTCCCAGATCGGCTGGAATTAGTGGTGGTCTTTGAGGTGGTGAGATACCACAGGGATGATTTGAGTCATTCCTCTCTTTCCTGCAGGGCTCCCCTGAGTTCCTCGGGCAGGCCTTTGCTGTCCCACAGGTGAAGCTGGTTGATGAGCCATACACCAAACCTGCCCTTCAGTTCTTTGATTTCTACAGAGGCAGCAAAGCAGCGGGAGAGCTCATTGCCACTTTTGAGCTGATCAAGCTCAATTACAGTGGCTATTTGGAGGTAACAGGCTTGTAGAAAGCTGCACATGGTTGTGAGCTCTCTGAGGAGAGCTATGTGGGTGAGGAGCTGGTTGCATGGGGCCCACCAGAAGTTGGAGGCCATATCTGGCTTTCCAATGAGAAGAGGCTGCAGGGACAGCCTGTGAGCACAGAACTAGAAGGTGGAAGAGAGTGGGTTTGTCATGGCATGGAATAGAAGTGATTTTCATCACCTGCTGTGTCCTAGTTTTACCTGTTCAGCCGTCAGTGCCTGAGGATGTGGAGCCCAAGGAACCAGACTGCCTGGAAGACCCCTGTGCCAGACGGTTCATCATCCCTGAGGGCATCCGCCCAGTACTGAAGGAGTTTCGCATAGACGTGTGCCTCCTTCTGCTGCACTGGCTTTCCCCTTAAGCTGCCCCTGGGTGGAGGGCAGGGCTTGGTGAGGGAGTCCAGTTTGATGGTCTAATGTGCCTGTGAGGCCTGAGCAGATGCCAGAAATGGAAGTGCTTGACCTGAGGGGGAAACCATCTGAGTTGTTCAACAGGCAAAGCTGCTGGGCAGCTGAGCTGGGAGAGCAGGCTTGTGCCTCTTCTGGGGACTGTGTCCTGTGGGTGGGGGTGGTAGCATGGGCAGTGCCGTGGCTGGCATATCTCGGACAGCAGCTTCATGTTGTGCTTCAGATCCTGTTCTGGGGCCTGAGGGACCTGAAGAGAGTGAACTTGTTTGAGGTGGATGAGCCTCAGGTGATCATTGAATGCGCTGGCAAGAAGGTGGAGTCAGAGGTTATTGCATCCTACAAAGAGAAGCCCAACTTCACTGAGCTGGTCAAATACATGGATGTGGTGAGTGGGAAGGTGGATTCTGCCATGCCAGGGTACACCACAGCTGCTCTGCATCATCTCACTGCATGGGACAACATAAAAGGAGAGAAACTGCTTCCAGGATTTTGCTCTCCCATGACCACATGATTCAGCCGCAGAACAAAACCTTTGTGAAATTGCCCACCAAGAGCTGTCTTAGCCATGGCCTGTCATTGCAAGGCTTTGCTTTTTGGGCATAGCTGCAAGGTGCCAGCAGGCTTCTCCTTATGTGATAGGCCTGCCATAGTTTGATAGCTCAACACAGGTTGATCACCTTTACTCCTCTGAACCCCATGCATAATTCTTTTGCAGGAGCTCCCAGAGCAGGTATACCTGCACCCTCCCCTCAGCATCTTCGTGGTGGAAAAGCGTGCATTTGGGCGCACTGTGCTTGTGGGTAGCCATGTTGTGTCCAATGTGATGAAATTCTCTCCCAGAGAGTTGGAGGAGGAGCCGGAGGATGTGCCCAAGGGTAAGCTACTTGGAGAGGTTCTCACAGGGACAACAGGCAGGTTTTGTCAGTGGCAAAGATCCCTGGCTCTTCCACTTTCTCTTAGCCAGGCAGCAGAATCCTCTCCCTGCAATCCCAAGGTCATAGAATCACAGAATGGTTTGGGTTGGAAGGGAGCTTAAAAGATCATTTTGTTCCACCTTCTGCCATGATTATGGACACTTTCCACTAGACCAGATTGCTCAAGTCCTGTCCAACCTGGCCTCGAACATTTCCAGGAATGGGGCAGCCACAGCTTTTCTGGGGAACATGTGCCAGGGCCTCACCACCCTCACAGGGAAGAATTTGCTCAATGAGACCTTCATCTTTAGGGAGCTGGTCCACTAGGACTAAGGATTGAAAAGTTTTCAGTTCTCTCATGTTGTCAGGTCAAAGTCTGTTCATTGGGTAATAGCTTAGCTAAATAGCTCTATGATAGCAATAGCCAGCGCTCCTGATCTGGAAGCATGAAGAAGAAGCCAAAGATTGATCCATCTGTGGCTATTTCTGAGTAGGGAAGGTATATCTCATAATTATGAATTCCTGGAAGTCAGTAACAAGCATATTGATGATGGTGGTTGATCTCAGTACTGTAGTTGGATTTCCAGCAGTATTTTTGCAGGGTCTGCTTTAAAAAGCTTTGAAATCAATCAGATTAGTGTTTTAATAGGGAAGATTTTCCTATGGCCGAAAGTAAGAAGTAGTGGGCAGAAATAAATGCATGGAAACATTAAGTTATTTTCATCTCAGCTTGCAATGTCTCATCTCACTGTCTTCCATCTCAGACTGTGGTAAGCATTGGACTGGCTGCTGGTGACCCAGGTTCCAGCACTCACCCCCTTAGTTTTGTGAAGGTGAGTGATATGTTGCGCCCAACAAATTTTGAAGTTTGTAAAGCCAAACTGTAGATTACAAACAACAACAACAAAAAAATTTCAGAAATTCAGTGTTATATTTCATCCACCAGGTCTTTTTCTGGACTGAAATTCTCCTCTCTCCTGCCTGCTCATTGGAAGTATAATGTGCTGGGGCTCTGGCACAGGGACATTAAGGAGGCCTGCCCTGTGCCTTGAGAATGGCTTCTTTTGCAGCAAAGAACAAAGCTGGAGCCAAGGGCAGCTTTGCACCTCTTGTGCTGTGCCTGAATGCTGAGACTTTGCCAGAGGCACCCAGGGCATTGGAGGAGGGCGCCTGAGTGTCCTGGATGGTAATTTTTCCATCTGAACCCTGTTATCTTTTCTCTCAAGGCTCCTTTGAAGAAAATTCCTATCAATAAGCTTGTAAAGAAGGAAGATGAATATGAAGAGGAAAAAACAGAACTGGAAGGACTGGATTGGTGGTCCAAGTACTATGCGTCCCTGAAAGAGCTGTATAACCAGGTAATATTTTGTGACAGCTGCCAGCAGAAGGGAAAATGGGCTGCACTGGTCTGAAGAAGATATTTTCAACCATGTTGAGTGTCTCAGGAGCTCTCCTGGCATGGATCTGGAGGAAGATGTGAACTTTATTGTATCAAGCATATTTAAGGTAGCCAGGTATCAAGCATCTACCAGGTGGGCTGATTTCACTAGGAGGTGAGTATTGAAACATCCCTGAGACTCGGTGCTCAACTGGTGTGAGAATGAGGCAGCTTCTGTTGAGGGACTCCTGAAAATGTGAGGTTGCTGACTTTAACAGGGACTTTCATACTGCTTACTCTGTCCTGGTTATGTACTAGTATGTGCTATGGGAGCAGGTCTGCTCCAAATTTCCTTCCTTGCACTGTCAACTTAAATTCCAATCAAAAGAAGCTAGAAGGAGGATCTAGGGAGAAGAAAAAAGTCATTGAGATACTCGTTGAATGCCATCCTGCAATTATGTTATTGCAGAAAGATTTCAGCTATGTCTTACTTACCCTGCTGGCAGGAAAATGTCAATGTTCTGTGCTTGGAAGAAGAAGCTTTTTCTGTCAGGGATCTGAGGTGACTGTGTGTGTTTCAGGCATGCAGTGATGAGGAAGATGCTGAGAATGATGACCTGAATGATGCAGGTGAGCTCTCTAGCAATGCCTCACTCTTTAGTGGGGAGAACCAAGATTTTATACCATCCCAGAGGGTACTGGACTTGTGAGAATAGTGTCTGTGCAGACAACACCCTTGCAACATTCAGCAACAACAACATAAAAGTGAGCAGAGAGGCCAAAGACATTGAAAAGGGCTATCAGGTTATTTCAAGTTGAAAACACCAAACTTTCCTGAAAAAAATTTGGAAAATAGTCAGAAAAGTCCTGGAAAATAGTGGAGTCTTGTAAAATGGTGTTAAAGCAAGTGTTTTCCTATGTGAGAAAAATGAAGAAAAATCATCTGCAGGGATCATGGGATTGCCTAGGTGAGACCAGGAAGCAGTGGTAGGATAGAGAGAGGATGATGGACAGGAAAAACTGTCCAGGATCTGGGAATCACTCTGTGCTTATGGGGTACTCGCGTGGGGCGCAGGTGAATCAGGTAACAGGAGGTACCAGAGGCAATGGACAACAATAACAATCTTTTTATGATCTGAGAATACTGTTACAGCTGTAGGTTCAGGTTTGCAGAAGTGTAAGCAGTGACTCATATGGCTCTGACCTGAGAAAGTGTAAAGTATAAAAATGATGTAAATCATCACAATTTAAGGAGAGACTTTGAGGGTACCTGCACGCCATTAGCGCTTGAGGGATCTGGAGCCTTGGGAAATGAGACAAGCACACGCCCACTCTGTCCTTGGTTTGGTTGTGCCCCTGAGAAAGGTCTAGACACGGTCTCTTTCAGCTGGTTGTGCTGAAAGTGGCAGTGATGCTTCAGTTAGCCACCCAAACCAACAGGCCAGCAAATAAGCTCTCATCCAAAGAGGAGGGTGGACTCTCCTCTGTGCCTTCCCTGACAGCACCTGTGAGGTGGCCCAACCACCTTCCTTCATTTGGTTTCTGGCCAATTCCTGTCTGAATGGCAGTCATGCAGCCAAATAGGCAGGTAGGTCTGTGCCAATTTTTGTCCCCCCACCCATCCACCCATGCTGTGCTGGGAAACTGGAGATGCTGGAAGGACACCTGTTACAAACAGCAATAGCTCCAGTTGCCGTGACAGAGGCCAAAGCCCTGGCTGAAAGCAGAAACTGTGGCTGGGGTGATTTCATGTAGAGACACTTGATATGATGGGCAAAATCAGTGTTTCCTAATCTCTTACCATCACTTCTAGATGGAGGGAATTTAAATGCATCTTCCATTGACATGGAAGCAGAGGATGAGGCAGTGATTGAAGCTGAACCTGCTCAACCCAAGAGGAAGCTCATTGCCACCCTTCAGGTGATAATTGGGGTGGCCCAGTCACTTTCAGCCTTTTCCTACACTTCCTGCAGTGGAAGTTATGCTGGGAGGAGAACCTGCAGTGTGTGCTGAGGCCACACCATTGCTTACCTTTGATGCAGCTAGTAAGACCTTGGAGCCAAGCTGAGATGTGCATCCACATCTAAGGCTGGCCCTAGGGACATGCAGGAAAATCATTAACATCCTGCCCTGAGTAATACAGAAGTAAGGTAGGACTAGGTGAAATGATTGAAACAGGGAAAGGATGATCTTTCTGACTCTCCTTCCCTTTGAGATGGCAAGAAAAGGTCCACAATTACTTTCTACTTATTTCAGATCTACAACTCTGAGCTGGAACATGAGTTTGGTAGTTTTGAAGACTGGTTGTGTATTTTCCCCCTTCATTGTGGCAAAGCAAATAAAGATGAAGATGGAAATGAGGATGAAAATTATGTGGGGAAGTACAAGGTACTGTTTCATTTGGATCACATTTATGCTGCTTGTGGAAGAAGATCCTTATAACATGTATTTCAGAGCAAGCCAACACCAGTAAAACCTTGCAGAGTGCATGGGTGTGCAGTTTGGGCTGCAGCACAGCCAGGGTACCGTTAGTGCCTGTTGAAGCAATTGTACTTTGGTCCTATTGTTTTTATCTTATAAATAAATCCAATTTAGATTTTTTAGCTGCTACAAGGAGAAAGCATGAAGCATAAAGGACTCATTCTGGTTGCAGCCTCTGGGTCTATTCAGTATGCATATAAGTACTATATAAGTAAGCTTCACTGGTTTTAAGGTTAGGAAAACTTATTTAAAAGAGGCATCATCCTCCCATCCAGGAGCTCTTGAAGACTCTGAAATATCAACTACAGAAGTTGTAGCTCTCCCTAGAAAACGTTTGGTGTCCTCTGTCTTTGGCAATCCAGAGTGCCTAGAAGTGCTCATATCTGACATTGGCAGAGGCATGACCACCTGCAGCCTAAATTGCAAGCAGGGATTGCCTGGGCCATGTGGACATGATTTGACCTTTGGAAAGCACTGTCCCCATGGGCACAGAGTGTCTGTGGTCTGCACGGGGGAAATGGCTCTGATTTTCTAGTTGGCAGGTGAAGCTGGTGGCTCCTGTCCTTTCTGAGATATCCCCATGTATATCCAACTGTTCCTTGAAAAGTGTTTTCTGCAGGGGTCCTTCTATGTCTACCCCAGTGAGGAAGCTGTTACAGAGCCCAAGGTCTCCCAGGGCATTCCAAGGAACAGACCCATCAAGGTTCTTGTAAGAGTTTACATTGTTAAGGTAAGTCTCTGGGAGAGGTGACAGTATTGCTTGGTGGTCTCTTCCCTCCCTGTGGACCTTCTGCCATTCTCTGCTCAGTAAATGCGAGCAGCGGTGCTTGTGAAAAATATGATGCTGGCTTGAAGCCTCTGCCAGTGGAAGGCACCTACATCCTGTCCATGGAGTCTTCCATGCTTTGCAGCTTGAGGATGGGCAGATGGGCATTTCTTGGCTCCTCACATCTGCCTTGAGATCATGAGCAAGTAGGTGGGTCCACAGCTGAAGATATTAATGGCTCGTAGAGTGAGGATTTGTGTGGGATCAAGTGCCTGTTTCACTGCTGCGGTGGTTGCTGGAGGGACCTGACCAAGCGGGCTTGGGTGGTGTCAGGCCTGTGCAGTGTTCCTTGCTCAGGCTGCCCTCCACAGCTGTGTACAGCAGTATCCCTTATATATTCCAGGCTACAAATCTCTCTACAGCAGACCCCAATGGCAAAGCAGACCCATATGTGATGGTGACTGTGGGGAAGCAGCAGAAGGACACTAAGGAGCGATACATTCCAAAGCAGCTCAATCCTGTGTTTGGAGAGTATGCAAGAAGGTTTCATCTAGTGGGTTTAATAAGAACAGTGCAAATCTGGGGCTTGAAATGTGGTTCAGCATGTAAGGTCTTCTGTTCCTTTCTGATGGAGAATCTTGTGCTTTTACACAAAGCCCTTGGGCATGTCTCTTGCCTCCAGCTAACTCAGGAGCCATCATGCTTTGGGTTAGGAGGTGAGCATACCCAAGGATTTGATTTAAAATTGGAAGCCAAGCATTCCCTAACTCCAGGCCCACTACCTGAGCCATACATTCCCGGAAAAGGAATTCCTTTGTTTGAGCATGCACACTGAAAATGTCACATACTGAATTTAGAGAGAACCAAAGGTTATCAGAGGCCTTTAAGTTGTCAAATACAGTTCTTAAATATATAGGATTATTGAAGCAGAGCATGTGTTTAATTTCCATTCTCTTTGCTAATTGTGCTTTCCCTGTTTGATTCTGTCCAGAGTTGTGGAGCTGACAGTCTCCTTTCCCATGGAATCAGAACTCACTGTGGCAATATTTGATCATGATTTGGTTGGATCTGATGATCTGATTGGGGAGACCAAGATTGACTTGGAGAATCCATTCTACAGCAAGCACAGGGCCAACTGTGGAGTGGCTACACAGTATGACTTGTAGGTAGCAATGTGACACGTGAGGACCACAGATATTCTTCTCACCTGCCACATGTGCGTAATAGAGCTCCTCCTGTTCTGTGAGACAGAATATGCATTTGCAGGTGCTCCACAGATTCGCTACAAGTTACATGGATAACTCTATCTCTTTAGACCCCTACCACCTTCCTGTGATAACTCTAATTCTTACTGCAATCTAATATACCTTGCATAAAATAGCAAAAAAACCTTTTCTATTCCTTATACATTGGTGTTCTGTGAGAAAAGTGCTTGCTTGACTCCGACCTCTTTAAGAAAGTACAGCAGTTTCTCTCGCAGCATTTTGTAAGCAGCAAACTCAGGACATCTGATTTCCTTTGGCCTCCTTCCATACGGATTCTCCAGATCTTCAGCCAAATTTCAGCAAATTTCTCTTCTCCTACCCTGCTATTGAAAAATTAGCTGTGGGAATGGAGCTGAGTACTCAGCACAACTAAAAGTTCTTTCTCACTTAGGAACTGCATCTGGAATTGCTCCTGCTCCTAGCATTGCTTCTGCTGCTCAGAAGCTAATAGTTCTGTGGAGTGCAAGTCCAGCTTGTTTTCTGTCAGGAAAGAATTTGTTTAGCTTTTCATTCATTAAGACTTTTTGTAACCTCTTTAAGCCCAGTAGAAATCTGAGCAGGGTTCTAGTGATATAGCCTGTGCTTTGGGAAGGAAGGCTGTTTCAGAGCCTAGAAAAGAAACTTAAGCTGAAGAATTTCCTGATGTTTTCTTTTTCCATGCAGAAATGGCTACAAGCATGTGGCAACATGCTTTTAAACCCACACAAATCTTGGATAGTTATGCAAGAAAAACTCAATCCCTGCTGCAGAGTACAGATGGGAGGAGATCAAAGTGGACAATAAAATATTCAAGGTCCCTCCAGAGGCTTTTCCTGAAGGTACAGAGGGCTTGTTGCACTGGTCCCTTAAGCAGCTGCCTGTGCTCAGCAATGCACGTGTAGGTGGGTGGTCTGTGAGCCCACAATCCTCTCTTCCCTGAGGTGTCCAGGCTGGCTTCCCCACTAGGTGCCCTGCATGGCCCAGGTTTTGGGTCACTGTGAGGTGCATCCTTGGTTCAGTGCCCTCGTTTCAGTGGACATTGTTGCACTGGGAGAAGATGTGATCCAGGCCATTAGATACCAAAGTGGCTTCCCCGGCAGTGGGTGGAACAAAGTAAACCTACTTTCACAGCAGTGCTGGTCATGGAATTTTGCTGTATGCCAACTTATTCTGGTGGCTGGCACTATCACAAAGCTGTACCTTCATCTGCTTATGATCACTATCAGCAAGATAATGAAGTCCTCTTTGGGGTTATGTGTGTTTTGCAGTTTTTTGGGTTGTGGATTTTTTTTGTTTTGTTTTGTTGGGTTGGGTTTTTTTGTGGTGATATTTTTTTGTTTGTTTAATGTTCTTTGGGGTTTTTTTTGTTTGTAGGTATTGTTTTGTTTTGTTTTGTTTTGGGTGTGTTTTGGGGTTGGGGGGGAGGGGAAAGGGAGCGTTTTTTCAGTCTTCTTCCCTGTTTCTAGCTGGCTTTGTCCAGGAATGCTCTGTGCTTCCAGTGGCTTCAGGTGCCTTGAGTGATTCCACACTGCCCCTCTCTACTGTTGATCTCAACCTTGTGGGCAGCTTCTGCTTCTCATTTGCTGTTTTCTTTCCCTCTACCTGGCGTTACAAACCCTTAGCCAGGGCCACAGATGTCCAAGAACACACCAACCTTTCACAGTCTCTACCAGCAGTGATGGAGATCTTCTCTCAGCAAAGGCCAGACCCTGCTGCTGCCAACACCTGTGCAATTGAATCCAACTTTGAGGAAAGACAGATGTGGCAGATGTGGCCCACATGTGGATGGCTGAGTACTGCAAGGCAATGCTATGTAGCCTGTAGGAAGGATGATCCCTGGCCTTACCTGCTCAGAGTGAGGACAGCTACATGTATGGCCAACTTTACTTTCTCCTTGTTTCAGTGAAACTGTTCCCCAGTTTCCTGGTGGTTTCTATGACTTATGCAAAGAAGGGAAAAGAAATCCTGCTCAGGAGAGGGCAAGGAGCCTCCAGAAGCCATTCCTCCTTTTTTTTCAGGTCACTGGATAGCTGGGGAGGGAGAAACAAGGTGCTCTCCTGGTGTTCCCTGACAGCTGGCTCTTGTTCCAACCCAGCTGCAGCTGGTGCCCTGTGAACCTCTGCTATGCTTGAGCACTGCTTGAAATGGTTTAGGTCTCAGACTGATATCCAAGGGGCAGTGGTGCTCCATAAACCCAGGAGTGAGTGGGTCATTATGCCCTCATCTGTTGGCTCTGGCTTATCTCCCACCAGCAAGATTTGGTCTTTGCTATGCCAAAGGAATCAATTACTAATTGTGTTCATTAATGGACAGCACAGCTGTATGTCTTGAGACTGGCAAGTAAT
Source organism: Camarhynchus parvulus (assembly GCF_901933205.1). NCBI lineage: Eukaryota > Metazoa > Chordata > Aves > Passeriformes > Thraupidae > Camarhynchus > Camarhynchus parvulus. The sequence goes on from NC_044590.1 coordinate 14,703,165, forward strand.
GCTTTCCAGTAGCACTTCTCTGGCAAAAATTAATCCACGGATCTGTTGGCACTACCACAGAGATGTGGGGACTTAAACTGCCCCAGAGGATCACGTCCTCCTCAGTGTTCCTTGGATCTTTTTCCCAGGGCCAGAGTAAATTAGTTTTTGCCCTTTCCATTGCATTTCTCTTGGCTTGTTTTTTTCCTGCTTGCCATTTCTGTCATCACTGCAACATACTGAACTCACTCCCTTCATCTTTGCCCTCCTGCTTCTCCCCATTTGTTTTTCTGGAAAGGTGCTTATTTGCCCAGTCCATCATCTCCTGTTGCTTGTGCTAGTGACTGATGTCCTGACATGACTCTTGCTGACCAGAAGCCTTCATTTTCTCCCTGGCTGTGTCCTGCTGCAGAGGATTCTGTAAGGAACAAGAGAGGAGTGGCAGATGAGAACTTGTCACTGGATGTTGAACATAAGGCTTTGTACGTCCTGCAGCACTGGAAAGAGATGCCAGGATATGGGTACAAGCTAGTACCAGAGCATGTGTAAATCCGGTCTTTGTACAACCCGGAGAACCCCGGGCTTGTGCAGGTGAGATGTGTTTCCATGCTAAACCTCAACATTGTTTCGGGGAAGGACCTTCTGGACAACTGGTTTCTAGCCAGCTGTCTGGTCGCCTGTGAATCTTACATATTGTCCCCTTCCTGGGTGGGTGACTGGAGTTGTGTCTGTGGATGGCTGGCCCAGCTATGAAGTGAGGACATTGGCCATGGTTGTCCTTTGCTCACACCTACCCTCTGACCTCTCATGATGCTTCTGAATACCCTTTCCTCAAGGAAATTCTGTCCATTGATGTTGTGTTCACAGCGTTGGTGACCCAGAGTTCTTCTTGTCTCCACAGGTCATTTAGCACTGGCTCTGATGAGGATACTGTGAGGGTAGCAATAGATCTGCTCTGCTTTTGAGCCTTGCCACCAGGCACCCCCATGGGTGATGGTATCCTTGCCTATACCTGCCTCCTCTGCATTGTCCCTTATCACTGCTGTTTTCCAAGAACCTTGTTCTCCACCCTTGGCTTCTCCATCCTTAGTTTTGTGCAATGCAGCCATCTGAACTCATTGTTTTAATGTCCTGCACTGAAATCTCCTGTTCTCTTGGGTACTGGAGGTTTGAACAAAGCAGAGTCCTGCAGTCATGCTGGCTTTCTTTGGCATTGGAAATGCATGAGTCAGACCTATCACTTAGTTTTGTTGGTTTTGCTTAAGCATTGCATTACCATATGCTCCTTATTAAGACAGAGGGACGTGTTTACCTCTTGTCTTGGTTTGGAAAGACAGGAGTCTGCTAAGGAAGGCAGGAGCCTCTCTTGAAATTGAGAATGTAAACTCTCTCTACCTCTCTGAATTGCTACAATTTTAAATTAAGGGGCTCTCAGGCAAAGATATGGGAGCAGGCAATAACAGTTCTTTAATAGGGAAGAAATAAAAAGGATAAAATAAACAATACAGTCTACTGGAACAACACTGACAGAGTCAGAACTTAACTTGACACCCTGTGGGTCTGGGTGTTGGTGGCAGTCCGATTGAAAATGTGGCTGCAGTCTTCTGAAGTATCAGGCGTGATTCTGTTGGAGCAAGGGGAATCTGTAGAGAAGGATGTAGTCTTCCTCTGAAGATCCAGGAGGAAAAGGCAGCTGCTGTTCTTCTGGGGAATCTCGTGGAGAACAAAACTGAACTGCAATTTCAGAATCTCAGAGTATATGGGGTAGCAGTGCTTGGCTCTTCTTTCTGGGCGGAGCATCTCACAATGGGATGTTACAGTTCTTATCAGTCATGCACTGATATTCAATAGTCTGTTATCAGCGGAGGTCCCCTCCCGAGGAAGGTGTGAATGTGGTCATTCAAAGAGAGAGATAAGGCAAACTGCTCACTTGACAAGGTAATCAGCCATACAGATGGTAATGGAAAACATCTTGCATGCAATCTTCAACATTATCTACCCCTTTTCCTATTTCTATCTGTATCACAAACAAAAACTAAAACTTAAACTTTACACACAGTCTTCACTTAAAACTAGGTTTCTCTGTGGCACACAACGGCTTTCTCTATCTTTCTGCATTACTTACTAAGTGCAACTAGGTCTTTGAGCAAAAACAATTCTACGGATGGGTTTATCTTTGCCTGAGGTGGGAGTAATCTAAACAGTCTTTCTTAAAATACTTTTCATGTGTACAACAGGGACTTTATCTCTATCTACTGTGTGCAGTGGTTCAGACTGGGCAGGACTAGCTCGATTTATGGACTTTCTGGTGTTGACTATCTAGGTGGCTTTTGCTAGGTTCATTTCTCAATTTCTAAAAGTCCTCCCCCTGAGTGCTTTCAGGGTAGTTTTAAGTAGTCTATTGCACCGTTCAACTTTCTCGGCAGCTGGTGCATGATAGGGGATATGATATATCCATTCAATGCTATGTTCTCTGGCTCAGGTGTTGATAAGGCTATTCTTGAAATGAGTCTCATTATCTGACTCAATTCTCTCAGGGGTGCTATGTCTCTACAGGATTTGCTTTTCTAGGCTAAGGATGGTGTTCTTGGCAGTGGCATGAGGCACAGGGTGGGTCTCTAACTATCTAGTGGTGGCTTCTACTATGGTCAGCACGTAGCGCTTGCTCTGGCGTGTCTGGGGCAGTGTGATGTAGTCAATCTGCCAGGCCTCCCATACTTGTACTTGGACTACTGCCCACTATACCAGAGGGGCTTCACTCGCTTGGCCTGCTTGATGGCAGCACACGTCTCACAGTCATGGATAACTTGTGAAATACTGTCTATGGTTAGATCTACTTTTCGGTCTCGTGCCTACTTATAGGTGGCATCTCTACTTTGATGACTTGAGGCATCATGGGCCTATCGAGCTAAGAACAACTCTTCTTTATGTTGCTAATCTAAGTCTATCTTTGACACTTTTATTTTTGCTGCCAGATCTACTTGCTCATTGTTTCGGTGTTCTTCATTAGCTTGACTTTTGGGGACATGGGCATCAACATGACGGACTTTCACAGGTAGTTTTTCTAACTGAGCGGCAATGTCTTTCTATTCATCAGCAGCTCAGATCGGTTTTCTCTTACGCTGCTAGTTGGCTTTTTTCTACTTCTCTAGCCATCTCTACAGTGCGTTGGCTACTATCTATGAATCAGTGTAAAGGTAGAGCTTTGGCCACTTCTCTCTCTCAGCAATGTCTAGGGCCAGCTGAACAGCTTTGAGTTCAGCAAGTTGGCTTGATCTACTTTCTCTATCGGTAGCTTGTGCAACTTGTCGTGTGGGGCTCCATACAGCTGCTTTCTACTTCTGGTTCATCTTTACGATGCGACAGGAACTGTCAGTGAAAAGAGCGTAGCGCATTTCTTCTGGGGGCAGCTGGTTATATGGAGGAGCTTCTTCAGCACGTGTTACTGGTTCTTGTTCTTCTTCGTCAGTCAGACTAAAGTTCTCACTTTCTGGCCAGTTTGTAATTATTTCCAGAATCTCAGGGCGATTTGGGTTTCTAATACGGGCGCGCTGTGTGATGAGAGCAATCTACTTGCTCCATGTAGCGTCAGTGGCGTGGTGGGTGGTGGGAACTTTCCCTTTAAACATCTACCCCAGCACCGGTAGTCGGGGTGCCAGGAGGAGTTGTGCTTCTGTGCTAATCACTTCTGAGGCAGCCTGGACTCTTTCATAGGCAGCTAAGATTTCTTTCTCTGTGGGAGTGTAGTTGGCTTCGGACTCTCTGTAGCTTCGACTCTAAAATCTCAGGGGTCGGCTTCGAGTCTCTCTAGGCGCTTTCTGCCAAAGGCTCTAGGACAAGCCATGGTTCCCGGCTGCAGAGTAGAGCACGTTCTTCACTTCTGATCTTGTCTTGACTGGGCTAAGGGCAACTGCATGAGCGATTTCTTGCTTGATCTGGGCAAAGGCTTGTTGCTGCTCTGGGCTCCAGTGGAACTCGTTCTTTTTGCGGGTGACTAGGTAAAGAGGGCTCACAATCTGACTGTATTCAGGAATGTGCATCTTCTAAAAACTTATGGCACTCAGGAAAGCTTGCGTTTCTTTTTTGCTAGTTGGTGGAGACATAGCGGTGATTTTGTTGATGACTTCAGTGGGAATCTGACGCCGTCTGTCTTGCCACTTCACTCTTAGGAACTGGATCTCTCGGGCAGGTCTTTTGACTTTGCTCTTCTTGATAGCGAAGCTGGCTTCTAGCAGAATCTTGATGATCTTCTCTCTTTTCTCAAATACTTTTATTGCCGTGTTTCCTTACACAATGATGTCATCGATGTACTGCAAGTGCTCTGGAGCTTCACCCTTTTTTAGTGCAGTCTGGATCAGTCTATGGCAGATGGTGGGACTGTGTTTCTACTCTTGGGGCAGTCGGTTCTAGGTGTACTGCACGCCTCTCCAGGTGAAAGCAAACTGGGGCTTGCATTCTGCTGCCAGAGGAATGGAGAAAAATGCGTTAGCAATGTCTATAGTGGCATACGACTTTGCTGCCTTGGACTCCAGCTCGTACTGGAGTTCCAGCATGTCCGGCACAGCAGCGCTCAGCGGTGGAGTCACTTCATTCAAGTCACGATAGTCTACAGTCAATCTCCATTCTTTGTCAGACTTGCGCACAGGCCAGATGGGACTGTTGAAGGGTGAGTGAGTCTTGCTGACCACCTTTTGGCTCTCTAGCTCACGGATCATTTTGTGGATGGGGATCACAGCATCTCGATTCGTCCTGATACTGCCGGCGGTGCACTGTTGAGGTGGCAATTGGCACTCGTTGCTCTTCTACTTTCAGGAGACTTACTGCGGATGGACTTTCTGATAGTCTAGGCAAAGTGTTCAACTGCTTGATGTTTTCTGCCTCTACAGCAGCTATGCCAAAAGCCCATCTGAGTCCCTTTGGGTCTTTGTAATAGCCGTTCCGGAGGAAATCTATGCCCAGAATACACGGGGCCTCTGGGCCAGTCACAATAGGATGTTTTTTCTACTCTTTCTCAGTCAGGCTCACCTCGGCTTCTAACAGGGTCAATTGCTGTGATCCCCCCGTCACCCCGGCAATGGAAATGGGTTCTGCCCCCACATGTCCCGATGGTATTAGGGTACACTGCGCACCAGTATCAACTAAGGCATTGTACTTTCGTGGTTCTGATGTGCCAGGCTATCGGATCTACACCGTCCAGAAAATCTGGTTTTCCCGTACTTCTCCTTGGCTAGAGGCAGGGCCCCTCTAACCCTGGGTATACATGGTAGAGGTACTTTCTAGGGGATCTGACAGATCATACTCAGCAGCTCGGTCATGGGAGGTTGAGGCTACTTTTACTTTACTGGAGTTCTCTCGATTAGTGTTTCCCTCTTTGAGTTGACGCACTCGTGCTGCCAGGACAGAAGTGGGTTTTCTATCTCACCTTCCCATGTCTTCCCCATGATCACGCAGGAAAAACTACAGGTCAGCTCGTGGGGTGTACCCTCTCTCTGTAGTTGGGGAACGTTGGACTCTGACTCTGGGGCTTGTGACTCGCACTGGTGCCATATGGGAACTGTTCTTCCTCACCTCTTCCCTCATCTCCCTCATCTCTTCTCTGAGTTCTTGGACTACGGCAGAGACATGAGCCTGCATTGGGCCATTAATCATACTTTCATAATTCTTAAGCTTGTTGGCCACAGAACTCACTGTCTCTCGGTTGGTGTCAGCATTAATTGTTGCAATAAAGGTGGTGTATTGGGATGGCTTTAGATTTGCCAGGCTCTACAACATTTGCCCCGTGCACCTGACTTTGTCGGGGTCATTATCATGCTGTCCATCCCTCCCAAAAAGTACTTCCAACACTGCCACTTCTCTCAGCTGTTGGATCTTTTCTTCAAGAGTCTTCCAGCGCATTCTATGGTGGTGCTCTTGCATTCTTTCTCTGTGAACAAACCTCTCTCTGACACTTATTAAAAGCCGCTCTCAGAGGGAAAGGGACCCTGGCTCCCTTACAAAAATCTGATTGATACTTGAGTCTTGGGTCAAGGGTGCCAAATTCCTTGCCTCACCACCATCCAGCTGGACACCTGTACCCATAAGATCTCAGACCTGAAGTAGCCAGGTTGTATAAGCTTCACGTCCCCGTCGTACAATGTCTTTGTGCAGATTACGGAGACTTTCAAATGCGTCAGGGACTTCGGTGATGATCGCAACTTCTGGTTCTCCTGTGGCTTGTGAGGGCCCTCTCCTATCTGGGTGCTCTGCTTTCATCTTAGATCTCCTTGTTTCTACAGGGGCAACTGCTGCTGGCTGTGATTGCCTTTGCAATTCAGCTGGAGCTTGGACAGTTGTAACATCTGTGGGTTCTGCTGCTGCTGCACTGTTAGACTCTCCCTCTTCAGGGTGGGGGGAAGGCCTCTCACCAGCTGGGGAAGTGTATTCTTTCAGCATCTGGCCTATCTCCTTCACCAAACCCCCCACCCAATCTGGGTAGTTCACATCTGGAGTGGGTTGTGGGGCAGGGTCAGGCTCTGGGGCAGCAGCATCCCTAGCTGGGGTGGGCTGTGGGGCAGGGTCAGGCTCTGGGGCAGCAGCATCTCTAGACTCTGGTGGCGCATTAGGTTCTGGGGTAGGTGTCATGGTAGTTATCTAGGTAAGTCTCCCCTTCTCTCTGAATGCTAAATAGAGCAGGCTTATCAGCAACACCAGCCACTGTATGATATCATTAATATTTAGAGTGGATCTGAACCCTTCAAAAACTGGTGGGGCAGACTCAAAGAAATGGCTAAAAGGTTGGGAGAAGATTTCGCCTGGGGTCATTTCCTTACAGCAGGTGCCATTATTAAAGTAACCCCAAAAACACACACTTAATGTGTGATAGCTGTGAATCTATGTGCCTGCTTTCCAGAGGAAGTTAAAAATCCATGAATTCCTCACCTTATTCACCCATAACACAAACCGGATAACAGACACAGTAGCCTTGGTTATAGGACCCATGTTTAGATAAGGGCCTATAAATGGGAGAAATACAGCCACGATCACGTGCCACCCAAACCGGGGCAAGTTGGACCACATGGTGTCGCTTAATGAGGTTTCTATAGCCACACACAAAAGTTAGATTACTCAAGAACTGTTATTCCCTTTTGGTTTCTGTGCCCTCGAGCCCCACGTTGGGCGCCAAAATCTGTCTTGGTTTGGAAAGACAGGAGTCTGCTAAGGAAGGCAGGAGCCTCCCCTGAAATTGAGAATGTAAACCCTCCCCACCCCTCCGAATTGCTACAATTTTAAATTAAGGGGCTCTCAGGCAAAGATATGGGAGCAGGCAATAACAGTTCTTTAATAGGGAAGAAATAAAAAGGATAAAATAAACAATACAGTCTACTGGAACAACACTGACAGAGTCAGAACTTAACTTGACACCCTGTGGGTCCGGGTGTTGGTGGCAGTCCGATTGAAAATGTGGCTGCAGTCTTCTGAAGTATCAGGCGTGATTCTGTTGGAGCAAGGGGAATCTGTAGAGAAGGATGTAGTCTTCCTCTGAAGATCCAGGAGGAAAAGGCAGCTGCTGTTCTTCTGGGGAATCTCGTGGAGAACAAAACTGAACTGCAATTTCAGAATCTCAGAGTATATGGGGTAGCAGTGCTTGGCTCTTCTTTCTGGGCGGAGCATCTCACAATGGGATGTTACAGTTCTTATCAGTCATGCACTGATATTCAATAGTCTGTTATCAGCGGAGGTCCCCTCCCGAGGAAGGTGTGAATGTGGTCATTCAAAGAGAGAGATAAGGCAAACTGCTCACTTGACAAGGTAATCAGCCATACAGATGGTAATGGAAAACATCTTGCATGCAATCTTCAACACCTCTGAAATGGATTCAGTGTAGGCGAAGTGGTTTTTCTTGGAGCAGAAATAAGCAATCTTTCATAGCCTTAATTTTTTCCCTGTGTAAAATCGAATCTCATGTCACTCTCAAGTGCTGGGAATGGAGAGAACCAAGCAGGGGCTTTCTGATGAGAACTTTCCTTGCAGGATCAAGCCTTTGGTCCTTGAAGAGCTGGAGAGTGGTCTATCTCTTGAAGTGTCTTTGCTCTCTTCTCTCGTCAGGGCTCCTTGCACATGTGGATTGACATGTTTCCAAACGATGTCCCTGCACCACCGCCCGTCAGCGTCAAACCACGACTGCCTGTCAGGTAGCACCTGTGGGGGTAGACCTGGGGCTGGTGGGCTGCAGGGAGGATCAATGTCCCTTGCCATGGCTGGTGGGATGTGCCACAGGGGACTGGCTGAGGGTCCGTGCTAGTGTAGCATGTAGACCTCTTTCCTCCAATTCTGACCACAGGATGTTCTCTTGAGTGTATCATGTTGGGCCCTAAGAGCTTCAGCTGCACAAAGGTTTGGGGAAGGGTTGGTCAATGTCTCTATGGCTGGACATAAAGATAATAGAAACCCAGGCCAGAGTTACTCATCAAACTCTCTTCTGGCTAGTGGACAGATGTCCTTGGGAGTCTGGAGAAATGGAGTTGAGGGAGGAAATCTGCTGTTTTCAAGGATCTAAGGGTACTTTTGAGATGGAGGATCCAGGTTATTCTCTGACGTTCACCTGAAAGGAAAAGAGATAATAAACATGAATTTCAGCAAGGGAAACTCTAGCTGACTATAGGGAAAATATCTTCCCAGTGAGAGTGAAGCCACCCTGGAATAGGGACAGAATGACTCAGATGTGCTAGGATGTCCATCCTTTGTGATATTAAAAACTGATGCAGACAAGGCCCTGCACAATTGACCTACTATGAAGCTAGAGCAAGAGCTTGGAGCAGAGACTGCAGAGATCCCTTCTTGCCTAAGCTTTTCTGTGCTCCTATGGCTTAGTAGAGCAGGGTGGATTTCCCATGCAACGGGGATTTGGTTTGCAAAAGCTACCTGTATTGGCTGTGGGTGTTTGTCTTGTAGGGTTGTAGTGTCCAGAAAGGGTTTTATGCCTAGCAGTGAGACTGCTGGGCTGTGCTTGGCGGGAGGAGCAGAGGGAACCACACTGCTGGGAATTTTCAAGTCCTGCTGCTCTGGCGTTGTGCTCAGGGCTTGATCTGCCCTCCCATGCACCAGGGACAAGGGAATGTGTCTCACCTCTGTGTCCTTCCCACAGCTATGAGCTCCGTGTGATTATCTGGAACATGGACAATGTGATCCTTGATGATGTCAACCCAGTAACAGGAGAGCCTTCCAGTGACATCTACGTGAAAAGGTCTGGTGGGAATGAGTGGGAGGCCAGAGCCTGGCTGCCCTGCTCCCTGCCCTGGCCCACATGCTCACTTGCCTCCTCTGAACCTCTGGTGTGAGGTGCCTACTCCAGTCCTCTTCATGGGCTGCTCTAGCCCCAGAGATGTTGTCCAGGTGTTGCTCTGGTTTGACCCTTTCCTGCTACCCCGTGGTGTTCAGTGCTTCCATTCTTCTGCTCTGCCTCTCAGGCTGGCTGACAAGGGTAGAGGATAACTGAGTTTCTCCTGCAGCTGGATAAAAGGTCTTGACCATGACAAGCAGGAGACAGATGTTCACTTTAACTCCTTGACTGGGGAAGGCAATTTCAACTGGAGGTTCATCTTCCGCTTCAATTATCTCCCAACTGAGAAGGAGATCACCTACAAGAAAAAGGACTCTGTCTTCTCCATGGAGGAATCAGAGTTTCGGGAACTGGCTGTTCTGGTCCTCCAGGTCTGGGATTATGACAGGATTTCAGCTAATCACTTTCTAGGTATGGTGTTACCTGCTGGAAGTGGGGTGACCTGTCCCTTACCTTGCTGGAGCATTTCCCTGGGGTTCAGCTCTCTGAGAAGGGACACTAGGACCATCAGATCAAACTCTTCAGCTCAGCAGTCATCTGAGCTGTTTTTTCACACCTGAGCTACAGACAAAGCCTGGAGATAGGCACCTCCCCTACACAGACATGTAGTGCTTACATGCTTGTCCCAGGGCCTTGGTGTATTTTTTCAGGGCCTGTCACATCACAGGACTTCCAGGTTCTGCTTCCTCACAACCTTTCCAATAAACTTGCTTGTTTTCTGTGCTCTTAGATATGCAGATCTCAAAGTCTGGGCTTAAGAACACTTTTCCCAGGACCTTATGTTGTGGGAACAGGGACAACCTGTGTGAGACTAGACAACCTTTGTGAGACTATTGTCACTTGAGTTGCTGGGACCTCAGAGCTCCCTGGATGCTCTGAAACTTCCCAGTAATAAAACCTGCTGAGCTGGGCATGCAGCAAGGCCCAGTGCCAAAACAGAGCTAGTGGTGATTCCCCACATATTATGCTAGCACAAGTACTGCTGATTGTCTCCCACTTCTGCTGTCATCCCCAAGATTATAGCACTCTGTTCAGTTGTTCCTCCCTTCTTCAAATGTTAACCTCCCTACTAAAAAGCAGCCCCTTTCCCCTACTATCTCCTGGGCATGTTTAAACTCTCCTTATACTTCACCTTTCATGGTGTATTTAAGAGGCTTTACTGCTAGAGGAACTTCCAGTGGTTCAGCCATGAAGAATTGAGGCACTGAAGAAAGCATTAACAATTCCAATGATTTCTGGCATGTATAATCTCAGGAACTTCTAGACAGTAAGAGGCTTCTGCAGGGTTTATTGCAATCTCCTGCCCCAAGACGGGCTGGATGCACTGTAGGTCAGGTTGCTTAGGACATTTTCTGGGTGGGTTTTGATTATCTCCAAGGATGGATTCCTAGCATGCTTCTGGAACCCTTTCCCTGGCTGCACCTTTCTCACAATTCTCAAGTTTTCTTACTTGCAGCATTTTGTGTCTGTTGCCATAGGTGCTTTCATTACGCATTTCTGAGAAGGGTCTAGCTCCATCTGCTATCTAGCTTCCTTTTGGCTGTGAGGGATGCAGTAAGATCACCCTCTTGACCTCTCTTCTCTGGACTGAACATATATGTGTCTCTCACCCCTCTAGCTGTGGCACCTACTTCATACTTGACTATCTCAGCCAATAAAAACTATTTAGTTGACACCTTTCTTGTATTGGGGGTCCAAAACTGGGCACAGTATCCAGACGCAGTCTCACTTGGAAATGAGAAGGGAACACTCACATCCCTTGTCTGCTTTTACCAGTACAGACCAGGACGTGGTAAGATTGTTTTGTTGCAAGAGCTCAGTGCCAGAGTGGAACAGGAACTCATTCCTGTTGTATTGCATCTAGCTGTCCCCTCCCATACCTGGTTCGGTGGGCTGTCCCACGGGTGGTCCCTCCCCATTGGCATCCCATTGGCCATGGTCCTCTTTCCTCGCCCCCTCTCCCCTGGACAAAACCCCATAGCAGGCTGTCTGGGGTTCTCTTTCTTCACCTGGGTGGCTGCACCACCTCACGTCCTGTCTCAAGCTAATAAACGGATACCTACACCCACGTGGAGGAAGAGCGCTCCTTGTGTTTTGTCCTTCGTCTATGCTGGTTCCGTGCTGGGCTTGGATTCGTGCTGGCCAGATTGGACTCATATAAGCCCAGAAACCCACGGAACGCAGCAGGTGGCTCCCAACGTGTTTGTCACCCACGACGACCACGAAGAGGCTGGTACTCCCCACTGGTGGATTATGTTAGCTTTTGGGAATTCCACCTTCCTCTGCCTTTTTGTCGCATTTTTGCTGGTGAAAAGCCTGAGGTTGGACCGACATCCCGCCAGCGCCCGAGGCGGACCGGTTCCGGCGAGGAACTTTTTACAGCCATCACAGCCTAGACACAGTCCCCAGAGCGGGGTGAGTATTCCCCACGGCTGTTAGGGGACCCCGGGGGGACCCTCAGAGGGTGGGGGGGCACTCCCGGTGCAGGGAAAATCCAGTCCTAAAGAGGATTTGCGGTTTCCGCGCGGCTGCGCGGCAGCGCGGCTCCGCCACTCCGGCAGTGCCTGTGCACGGTTTCAGGGACTCCAGCAGCGTTTACCCACGGCGAGCGGCTCCCGGGGCCGGTGGCACCGCCGCCGGGGAGCATGGGTTCGCAACACAGGCGAGATTCGCGCGTTCCACTGCTGCGGCAGCGCGGGCGGAGGGGCAGACTCTGCCGCTTGTGTTTTCGCTGGGAGCGGAGGACCCAGAGCGGCGCCGGCACCTGGCACGGAGGAGCTCCAGCCGACCACGTGGCAGCCACGTGGTGGGGGGTTGCCGAGCAGCTGCTGCTCACCCTTTTAAAAAGCCGCGGGGGCTTACGTAAACAGCTTCGTCTCCCCCGCAGAGGCGGCGGGGGGCGGGGGGAGCTGCCTGGATTCTTTCCCGGTTTGGCTGTGGACTAAGTGCTTTCGGTTTTCGTTTGTACAGGCTGTGAAAAGGTAGATTTACGTGCTGCAAAAAGCTAAAAATGGGTGCGAAGTTTTCTGTAGCGCAGAGGAGCATTTATACCCTACTTTTAAAACTCCTAAGTAGTCAAAAGGTTACAGTTTCCAAAGCAGTTCTGAAACAGTTTGCAAGTTGGTTGTATCTTCATTTTCCTGAGCTTACCCAGCACAATGTTAACTCTATGTCTACCTGGAACAAAATTGGAGCGGTGTTAACAGCAAAGGTCGAACAGGGAGATAAAACAGTGTCTCCGTTTTTCCCTGTGTTCCTGGTCATTCGGAAAGAGGTTTCACAAAGAGATGTAAAAGGAAAGCCAGAGGAAATCTCACCTGCAGTTTCCCCTGTCCCCAAGCCCAAACCCTCCGCCCCTGAACTGAGAGAAAGTGGTGTTTCCCGGCAATTACGGGGTGCCTGGTGCTGCCAATGCTGCTGCCCTCCCTCCCATTCCCAAAATGGCTGCGACCACATGGTGGGCATGCATAATGCTGCTGGCCGCATGGCTGGAGCCCAAAATGGCGGCAGCCACATGTTTCAGCCCCCCACTCACCCTTCTTCTTCCCACAATCCCTTTGGCCCACCTGTCCCCTCCCCCAACCCCTTCCGGTCCAACAATCCCTTCCTTCCCCTAGACGCTCCTCCCCCTCCCTTCGGGTCTCCGCCCCCCATTGCATCATCCGGTTCCCACGGTTGCCTCGCCCCCCTGCCTGCAGCCCCCTTACCTGGGCCCCAAGAGGGTCGAGGGCTGGGGGGATGCGGCCAGGGCCTGGGGGGGTGGGGCCCTGCCCGGTTCCCACGGGGGTGGGGCAGGGGGAGGGGAGGTCCCTCCTCCCAGTTACCAAGGTGCCGGGGTGGGGGGGGCAGAGGCAGGGGGTGTAACCCCTCCCAGTCTCCAGGGGGGTGGGGTAAAGGACGTTTCCCTGCCTGCTTCCCAACGCAGTGGGGGAGTGCGTGGTCCCCTTCCTGGTCCCCAAGGCGGTGTGGCATGGGGAGGGGGTAGCCCCCCCACCGGGTCCCATGGGGGTGGGGCTGAAGGGACAAATCCTGGAGTCCCAAACCGGGAGGAAGGATTTATCCCCATGGTAGCCCCTGTCCAATACACAGGTGGTAGGACTGGTCCTAGAACATACCAGCCCTTCTCATATCACTCTAAGTGTGAGTTATGTAAAAGTCAATTAGAATTTGGAAGAAATAGTGAAATTTTTAGAAGCATGATGAAAGCCACGTTAACATCTCTTGAATTTGTTCCTGCTGACATTGTAGATCTTTTCCGATGCTTGCTTACCCAGTCAGAGTTCGACCTATGGGAAAGCTCTTGGAAGAGATTGCTTAGGGATCTCATGGAAGAACTTAAACAAAACCCCCAGGGTGCCAAAGATTTAGAGAATAATAACATTACTTATGAACATCTGTGTGGTGAAGGGGAGTGGGCTAAGCCGGAGGACGAGGCTCGGGTGTTGTCAAAATTCAATAAGATGAAATCCTCTAGATAAGATTTCAAATATTGCACATAAGGCTTTTAACCAGCTACCAACTGCTGAAGCTAGTGGTAGCTTCTTTGACAATAAACAGTCTCCTTCAGAAAGTTTCTTGCAGTTTGTCGACCAGCTCCGTGCACAGGTTGAGAGACAAGTTCGGGACCCCAACACACAGATGGAGATAGTGAAAGAGATGGCACAGAGGAATGCCAATGAAGTCTGCAGCAGGGTACTCCTTGGACTGCCCCTCAACCCCCCACCTACACTGGCAGAGAGGATGGAAGCCTGTGCTAGGAAGGCGGAACTGTTTGCTGCACGGGAAACGGGGTCAACGCTGACAAGCCCAGAGATGGTGGCCGCTGCAGTCAGGAGGCAACACATGTCACCAGAGCAACTTCATCTGCTTCATATGCAAGAAACCAGGACACTTTGCCCAGGACTGCCCCCAAAGCCAGCAACTAAAGACACCCTTCACACCAAAAAACCCCGATGCCAGCGCCCACCCGCTCGGCGCCTCGACATAAATGCAGCGGGTTTCCCTGAGGGGGAGGCCTCCCCCAAAACAGGACAGGGGGAGGAAGGGAAGCGGGATGCGGGAACACAAAATAACCATTTACAGGGTAAAATCTGGTGGTCTCACAAGCGTTTCAGGCTTGTGACCACCAAAGATTTTGCTTTCAGGTCTACCCAGTGGATGGTCATTGGAGTGGACTTGCCAGAAGAGTTCCAGAACTTGACCAAAGATCATACAAGATTGTACAGTGAGTACTTTGTCATTGGGGACACTGCACACACACCTATGGAGATTGAGGTGGCCCCCATGACCATCAGAGGGGACATACCTAACCTCATTCTCCTGGCGCGCTGTCCACAGCCACCCTTCCGTTTGGCCCAGGGGCAAATCATCGCCCAGGCCATTCCTGTTCCAGCAGAAATTTCAGTAGATGACAAGGCACCAGGTGTATACTGGGCAGAAATAGTTGGCGAGGACAAACCCATTATGGGATGCAACCTGAAGCGTGGAACAGAACACCTCCACGTGGAAGGGTTACTTGACACTGGGGCAGATGTGACAATCATACCTGAAATGTTGTGGCCGTCACATTGGGATCTGCAGCCCGTGGCTGGTCAAATTCAAGGTGTAGGAGGATTCACATTGGCAAAGATATCAAAGAGCATCGTGCAAATTGAGGGACCAGATGGAAAATTGGCCAATGTCCGCCCATTTGTTACTAATTACAAAGCTCCCCTGTGGGGTAGAGACACCATGTCCCAGTGGGGGGTCAAATTGGTCATCCCTAAAACACCCCAGGGTTTTTAAAAGCAGCCACTGTCGAGCGCCCCGCCCACAAGTTAACATGGCTGAGAAATGATCCAGTCTGGGTAAAACAGTGGCCACTCAGTAATGAAAGGATAGAGGCGCTCGAGGAGCTTGTGGCAGAACAATTGGCCAAAGGACACATTGAAGAGACATCTAGCTGCTGGAATTCCCCAGTCTTTGTAATAAAAAAGCCAGGGAAGAACAAGTGGCGGCTCCTCCATGATTTAAGAGAAATAAACAAGAGAATTGTGGACATGGGGTCTCTCCAACCAGGGATGCCCTCCCCAACGATGCTCCCCCAGAATTGGCAATTGGCTGTCCTGGACATCAAGGACTGTTTCTTCCATATTCCCGTACACCCAGAGGACGCGCCACGGTTTGCCTTCTCGGTTCCCACCACCAACCGAAAAGCCCCAATGAAGCGCTACCACTGGAAAGTATTGCCTCAGGGCATGAAATGTAGTCCATCCATCTGCCAGGGGTACGTGGCTTTGTTGCTGTCCCCAGTGTGCGCCCAGAAAAAAGAGGCAATCATCCTACACTACATGGATGATGTGCTTGTGTGTGCCCCCGATGACATAATACTCCAAGACACACTTGACCTAGTGGTTAAAGTTTTAACCTCTGCTGGATTCCAACTGCAGGAAAACAAGGTTCAGAGAATGCCACCTTGGAATTACCTGGGTTTACAAATCACTGCGCGGACCATTGTTCCGCAGAAATTGGAAATTAAGATTGATCCCAAAACTCTAGCAGATCTCCATTCCTTGTGTGGGGCTTTGAACTGGGTCAGGCCTTGGCTTGGTCTCACTAACAGAGACCTAACTCCCCTTCTTAATTTACTGAAGGGAGAGAGAGAGCTAGCCTCTCCCAGGGAACTGACCCCAGAGGCAAAAAAACCGCCCTCCAAAAAGTGCAGAAGGCTTTGGCCGAGAGGCAGGCTCACCGTTACAAGCCTGAGCTGCCTTTTGAATTCATTGTTTTGGGGAAGTTACCACACTTACACAGGTTGATATTCCAATGGTTTGAAGTACAAAAGGATCCACTTCTAATCATAGAGTGGGTTTTTCTCTCTCATCAGCGATCCAAAACCATCACACAGCCACAGGAGCTAATAGCTCAGCTGATCTGGAAGGCCAGGGTAAGATTGCGTGAGCTGGCCGGTTGTGACTTTGAGTGCATTCACCTTCCAGTCAGCCTTTCTAAGGAGGGAAAGAGCTCTCCCGAGAGGCTGACCAGAAAATGGTTCGACAACCTGCTCCAGAGCAATGCCAGTCTCCAGCTATCCCTGGACAGCTACAGTGGACAGGTATCAGTCCAGGCCCCATCACACAAGCTGTTCCACGAGGAATTCCACCTCATTGCTCCTGAGAAAAGGAGTCTTAGGCCACTCAAGGCGCTTACAGTGTTCACTGATGCATCCGGAGCCTCCCACAAGTTGGTGATGACTTGGAGAAATCCCCAGACCCAGCATTGGGAAGCTGATGTTGAGTTTGTGGAAGGGTCGCCCCAGATTGCTGAGCTTGCGGCGGTGGTAAGAGCCTTTGAGAGGTTCTCAGAGCCAATCAATTTGGTTACTGATTCAGCCTATGTGGCGGGGGTAGTGTCCAGGGCGGAGCAGGCAGTTCTCAAAGAAATCAAGGATGGGCATCTCCACAGGTTGCTCTCAAAACTAATTTACTTGGTTTCGCAGCGGGAGCACCCCTTCTATGTGATGCACGTGAGGTCACACACTGATTTGCCAGGCGAGATCGCAGAAGGTAATTGCAAGGCAGATGCCCTTGCCACTCCGGCAGAAATGGCACGCCTTCCAGACATCTTTCAGCAGGCAAAGCTAAGTCACCAACAATACCACCAAAATGTTCCAGGTCTAATCCGTCAGTTCCAACTAACTCGCAGTCAGGCTCGAGCCATTGTGGCCACCTGTCCCAATTGCCAGCTTCAGGCAGTGCCATCCCTGGGTGTTGGGGTTAACCCCCGAGGCCTTGGGAGCTGTGAAGTGTGGCAGACAGACATCACACACATTCCCAGTTTTGGTCGCATGAAATACGTACATGTCAGCATAGACACATACTCAGGTGCGGTTTATGCCTCTGCCCACATAGGGGAAAGGGCTGCGCATGCCAAACAGCACTTGCTGCAAGCCTTTTCAGTATTGGGGGTCCCTAGGGAAATTAAAACTGACAATGGCCCAGCGTATGCCTCCAAGGAGTTCCTAGAGTTTGTCCAGCAGTGGGGAGTGGAGCATAAGACAGGCATTCCCCACTCCCCCACAGGTCAAGCTGTGATTGAGCGTGCCCACCACACGCTCAAAGAGGTCCTGGCTAGGCAGGGTAATTCTGCAGCGTGGATGACACCACAACAAAAGCTCTGCAAAGCCTTGTTTACTATCAATTTTCTCAATTGTTCCTTTGAAAACATGAATCCTCCGGTAATATGTCATTTCAATACTAACAACCAGTTTAAGTTGTCACAGCGTCCACCAGTTCTCATTAAGGACCCGGAAACCAAGGGTCCTTATGAGCTCGTCACCTGGGGTGTCGGGATCTCTAGCTGGTCAGAGTGACCCCGAGAAAAGTTCGAAAGTCTCTTTTCCCAGCCCGGCGCTTGAAGAAGGAGTCAGGGCTCTTCATTTCTCGGTCTCAAGGTTGTTTATTTTATCTTATCTATAAAAAGTTTTCTCCTGCCCTGCCGAGGTCAGCTCAGCAAGACAGTTCCAGGCACTCTCCGCCCGCTCCCAAGGCTGTGTCGTCTTTTATACTACAAATCACGTATATCATATTTACTTTTACTTTCCAATACCTATCACCCATGTTAGACAGTGCACCTCTATTCTAAACCAATCCCCAAGTGCCAACATCACAGCAGAAGATGGAGGCCAAGAAGAAGAAGGAGAAAGGCTGGACACACCCAGATTCCTCCATCTTGCCTCCTGAACCCCCATACCAAAAAAGCCAAAATCTTCTTTTCCAGCCCATGATAATTTCACTATTATTCTACCTAAACTGTTGTGGCTTGCTGATCTTCATATAAGGTTGGTAATTTGCTCCATGGGTCATAATCAAAACCACAGGTGTCTTGGGCTCTGTGACAGGGTCTCTGAGACCCCTAGCAGGGGTCCTGGTGTCCTGGACAGCCAGAGGTGTGTCCTGGGTCCTGACACTGGGGGTGTGGTTACGCGTGTGTATCCACCCCCTCAGGCCTTCGATGGATACCCCAAAAGTGGGTAAAACCTTTTGTCCCCAAAAATGCAGCTCCAGCAGATGGGGAGAAGAAGCAAGCAGCTGTCGCTTCCAAGAGAAGACGCCGCTGGAAGAAGAAGGAAGAAGCTTCCTAAACCAGTTAGCTGTATTCTGGCAGACCCATGAACTTGTATGTGTCTTGTTCAAAAATGTTTGTTTTCCTTTGTAGAATAGAAAATCTACCTCCCACCTAACCTCAAGATGAGCCCTGCCCGAGTGGTCATCCTGTTCACGCTGAGCAGTCGCACAGCTGCGTGGATCGTTTCTCAGCCACGCCAAAACATCTGGGTGACCCTGGCACAGACACTCCAATATGCCTGTCCACAGCAGCAGCAAAGGAGATTTCCTCCTGCTGCTGCATGGACACGAGTGCCAGGAATTTGAGGGACTGTGCTGCATGAACCTAACATCAAAAGCACCCAACGTCCACGCAGCTCTCTAAGAAATGAAAGGCCTGATCGGACGAGTTGAGCAGGAACTCGAAGACTGGTTCTGCGGATTGTTCAGGGACTGGGGTTTCTCGGGGTGGTGGGCCTCTATAATTAGGACAATTTTGTTGTTTCTTGTTGTTCCTTTCCTAGTCATGTTAGCATTTGGGATTCTACGCCGCATAATTTTAAAGGCTATTAATGGTTTGGTCTCCAGCACCACAGGAGTCAACTGCTCAGAGTTTGTGGAACTAAAGCAAATTGACAGGCCCGCAAACTATGAGTGGTGGACAAATTCATAATCAGCAGCAGAAATAGTCTGGTACATTTCCTTTTAGTTTTAGTTAACAGAAAAGGTGGAGGTGTTGTATTGCATCTAGCTGTCCCCTCCCATACCTGGTTCGGTGGGCTGTCCCACGGGTGGTCCCTCCCCATTGGCATCCCATTGGCCATGGTCCTCTTTCCCCGCCCCCTCTCCCCTGCACAAAACCCCATAGCAGGCTGTCTGGGGTTCTCTTTCTTCACCTGGGTGGCTGCACCACCTCATGTCCTGTCTCAAGCTAATAAACGGATACCTACACCCACGTGGAGGAAGAGCGCTCCTTGTGTTTTGTCCTTCGTCTATGCTGGTTCCGTGCTGGGCTTGGATTCGTGCTGGCCAGATTGGACTCATATAAGCCCAGAAACCCACGGAACGCAGCACATTCCGAGCAGGACAGAGGCACAAGACCAAACAGGGAGATGAACTGAGGCTGTTGCAGATATATGATAAACTTGAAACACTTAAAGCACTTATAATTTTAAATCATTATTATTTTATAAGTTTAATTGACATTTCCAGGAATTAGAGAGGAAGATTGTCTTGGACATGTGAGGAGAGCAGGGTGGGACATAATAAAGGGGTGAAAATAACTCACCATAGGAACTTACCAAACAGCCTTTATAAAAAATGAGATGAGACCTGGGGCTTCTGCCTCTTAGTCTCTAACTCCTAAGCTAGTAATTTCTTATGCATAATTTCAGGTTCTCCATCTGTAAATGTGCAGGGTGCTGCTAGATAATTGCAGCAGCTGGGACCTGCTTGTGGCAGTTGGGAGCCTGGCAGAGACAGCCAAATGTTGTGTGGGGCTGACCTCAAGGTTTTACCATGTGGTCTCCTTTTCCCTGTGCCTGCAGGCTCCATCGAATTGAAGCTGCATGACATGGTGTGAGCAGCCAAGAGCTCTGAGCATTGCACCATCAAAATGGCCAAGGAGAATGCAACACCTTGATTCTCCATCTCCCGATATAAGCGCATGAGGGGCTGGTGGCCCTTCATCAAACTCAGAGATCAAGAAGATGACGAGAGACAGGAAAGAGAGTACAAGAAGAAGAAAACGAAGTGGAGCAGCTCAGTCAGACCAGAGGACATGGAATTCACAGACCCCAGTGGGAACAAGTATTTCCTGACGGTAAGGTGGGGAGCTGGCACTGGTGAGCACAGCCAGTGTTTTTCCTCTGCCTTGATGTGGCAGCCTGTCCTACACGCACACAATCTACAAGGGAAGCAGTGACCCAGCTTCTGCAGGATCCTGAAGACTTCTTCCATCTACTGCTGATCCAGCACTTTGTCTACCCCTGAGAAACCAGGTGCTGTGGCATGCAGAGGTGTCTGACTTCATGTATTCCTCTGAGCTTTCCATAGAGCTCAGCTCCATGAGGGGAGCTGTATTGGTTTAGGAATTTAGTATTCCCACTAAAACACTTTAGACCATGTTCTCCTCACTCACTCCTACTCCAAAGCAAGAGGCATATGGCTCCCCATCGCCAGTCAGGAGAGCAGCAGAAGCTTGTCCTGGGGTCTCTGCCTGCCCAAGAAAAGCAGGTGCCAACTGACCAGGGACAGACTTGCTCCTGATACCCCTGCTACTGGACCACTGTGTGTCTCCAAGGGTGAATTTTGCTCATTGCCACTGTGGGAGGGTAGAGACAAATCAGGTAGTTGGGGAGTTCATTAAAATACAGTTCCTTGTCTGCAAAACAGTTTCTTACCAGGCCACAGTTTCCACTGGCTGTGACGTAAGACTATAGCCAATGGAGAAAAAAAAGCTCTGAGCCATCTGTAAGTGGAACTGGGAGAAAAATACCCAGTTGTGGCAGGATGCGTGGTCATTGCACTGGTTTGTGAAGCAACACGTTCAACCGTGGCTCAGACATATTGTCCCTCCAGGGTAAGGTGGAAGCAGAGTTCCAGCTGCTGACTGTGGAGGAGGCTGACAAAAGTCCCGCTGGCTTGGGCCGAAAAGGGCCTGAACCCCTGGAGAAGCCCAAGTGAGTATATGTATTATCACCTTTAGGTTGAACAGACAGTGCCATGTTCTCAGCAGCTGTTTGTATGGAAACCAGGAGTATTGGCTTGTCTGGAAGCCAAGAGCAATCTCTGAGGTCCTGGGCATTGGGGTCTGCAGGACCAGGACTGCCAGAGTTTCCCAGAGCTCAGGTGAGTCCGCAGGACTTGAGGCTGCAGCACCTGACCCAGGATTGATCTAAGGATGATACTCAAGCCAGCTGTGCCATAACATTGCTTGTACAATGGTCAGATCTGTCTGGGTGAAGGGATCCCTTGTGTACAAAGGTGAATGACAGCTCTGGGGACACTGGGGCACTGTTCCAAAGAGTCCCATCCTGTTGTCTCTAGTGTTTCCACAGGCCGTGTGTTTACTGTAGCCCCTGGGCTGATCCTGCCTGGAAGCAGCAGGAAGAGCTAGTGATTCATGAGGGTAGCAGGACACCAAAGCAGAAGGGCCAACGTGATGTTCTGTGGATTGAGCATGTGCTTATATATTCTTCTCTTCCTGTTCTAGTTGGCCCAAAACAACTTTTAACTGGTTTGTGAATCCCATGAAGACCTTTGCGTTTTTTATCTGGAAGCGGTACAAGAGATACATAATTGTGCTGTTTGTTGTCACTGTTCTGACAATCTTCCTGGTTCTTTTGGTCTACACCATGCCTGGATACATCAGCGAGAAGATCATTAATGGATAAATGCTCTTCAGCAGAGAACTATTCAAGGATGGGTGATTGTGGCAGGTGTCGCGGTGCGTGCGGTTTGTTTTAAGAAGTTTTCGTAAATGTTTAGTGCAGTTCTGCAGAGGTTATACTGAGTTTTATAGGTTTTTCACTCGCCTAAGATGGCGATTTTTTCCAAGGCTCCCCCTCCTTCCCCCCTTCTTCCCCATGCGAGCCAACTGTCACTCACCCCATCACCTTGGTTTCTCCCGCCTTTTTGTAACAATTCATATGTCCATCAGTTGCCCCCTCCTCAGTTGCCCCGGCGACCCTCCTGTCCATCACCCTCTCCCCACTCCCTGTCCCCAGAATCTTCCATCAAGGGCTGAGGGTGATTGGTGCAGGGTGGGAAGCCACTCCTTTATTATGTTCCCATTTGCTGCCGTGTCATGTCTATTATTTGTACGCTTGTTCTCATTGGTTGTCTGTGCCTCCCCCCTCCCCTTGGAGTTCCTTTATCTGCCCCCTCCGAGGGGTGGGCGGGGGGCAGTTGCTCGCACTCCCTACCCGACCTATCCTTCCCTTTCCCTAAATAAACCCGGTTCCTTGCTGCGAGCTTCTGTCCTGCTTCACGTCTCTTCGCCTCGCTACTTTGTCGCTGCCTTGCGCCTCTCCTACCTCAGCTCTCACAGGGACGCCTTTCCCTGCCAGGACGCAGGGAAGGTCCCTGGCAGCCAGCCACTTCCCCAGCCGTCTCTACGGAGCTAGCGCTGTTGAAGGCAAGGGGCTGGCCCCACCAGGCTGTGTGCTGCGGGACACTTGTGGCCGCTAGCCGGGGTCAGACGCCCGCGCAGCCGCAGGCAGGAATCAAGATAAGATCAGAAAGTTTGATGAAAACCTGCAGGTGCAGAGACAGCCTAGAGAGACAGAGACCTGCAGAAGTGAGCTTTGTTTTCCTTGTGAATACAAACTCCTTAGCTACTCTCTCCGATGCTTGCGTTTTTTAGCTGCTTTCTGGAGCTGGGGGACAACCTGTTTCTTTGTGTGGTACAGGCTGATCCTGGTTCAGCAGTCCTCACTGCTGCCCCTTTGCCCTTCCTCCTGAGTAGTACAGCAGCAAGGACTACACTGGGACAACATGGGGTCATGAGTGTGCATCTGTGTTTGGTGTTGGGCTGACGTAAACCAAATGAGAAAATAAATTCATAAATTGTTCTTGGCATGGTTTGTGGTGCACCAGGTTTCCTGTCATCTGCACAGACAAGCCCTGACATGATCTGATCCCAGTGGAGGTGTTTCAACCAGGGTTTTGAAAGGATGGATTCCTTCTGAGTAGTGCAGGTGATGCTTAGTGGGACCACAGCTTTTCCAAAGAATTTATCTGACTATGCAGTTTTATAGCAAAGGTGCCTGTGTCATGGCCTTTTGAATGGGGCAGGAATAGAGTATGTTTTGTGGACAAAACTCTCTGGGCAGAGCCAGGCAGGTAGATGTGAAGCAGGTGAGGACTCCGGCTGGACATGAACCCAGAAGTCAATGTGGGGCAGACATGATGTTCCCCCAGTGAGTCTAGAGTTCAGCCATGGGGTGGGGACCCCAGAATGGCAAAGAGGAAGGCCTCTCTCCCTCTTGGGGACCTTTGGGCTGCAAGGTGGGGGTGAAATAGGCTGCAAAGGGCTCAGGTCATGCAACACCTGTTTGGGGCTACAGCAAAGTCCTGGGCTGTGACAGTGCTGCATTGCTCCCTGTTTTTCTGCAGGGCCTATTTAGTGGGATGTTGCCTTCATAAATAGTGCCTGGTCCTCTCCGGCAGTGCCCAGTGAGCCCCAGCAGCGATTGCTCCATTCAAACAAACTCAGTGCGCTCCAGGACATCCAGTGCACACCTCCAGAGAGCCCTCTTGTCTCTTTCAGCCATGCTCAACCACACTTCCCACCACACCACCTGTTGAAACACTGGCATTGGTCTCCTTCTCGTAGCAGATAAAGCTGGCGGATTTTGGTGTCCTTTCTTTTGTTGGTTCTGCTTTCCCCGAGGTCTGGGCCGGCGGAGCGGCTCCCACAGCTCCTGGCCGATGGTCTCCTGTCGATTGTCGGATCTTGGACCAAAATGAAGGAGAACAGTTCAGGATAAAATACCCAAAAGCCGCTGGAGGATTCCTGCCGCAGTCTCGCCCGGCCAGGGAAAGGGGAAAAAAGAAACTTGTTACTTAAGCTAACAAAAAACTCAAGCTAGCTAAACAACAAAGTAACGTCTGGTCCGCGGGGCACCCAGCACACTCCGGAGTGAGGCTTTGAACAAAGCCCACGGCTCCCAAGGCTCCCAAGGCTCCCACACCCCGCTCACCGACTCACCTTAAAGTTACAGCAAACTTTTCTGGGCATAAAGACAAGACACGCAGGCTTCCTCAAAATACTTCTGTTTATAATTGCTGCTGTGTGCCTGGGATCTGCAGGTGTGTGTCTGTGTGCACAAAATGAAAGGAGGGTGGGGCAGTGTCTGTTCAGGGTGTGAGTTTGAGAGCCAAGAGGTTCTGTCCTGCCTTTGCTGCTGGCAGCAGAGTGACCCCAGGCCTCTGCCCCAGACCCCTCCAAGCCCAAATGTGACCATGATTCATACCAGCAGTTCCCCTTCTGGGTCAGCACCATGGCTGCCCTGATCTCAGTGTGCAGCGGATGCAGGAGGAATTCAGGTCACCCACCACCTCTGCTTTCATCAGCCGCGTGGACCACTGCAAGGCTACTGACAACAGCATGGAGAAGAAGAGCAGCAGTGGAGTGCTACAGGGATGCAGCCTAGAGGCGCGTGACAGGTTATGGTGGCCAGGGTTGTCAGAGACTGCAGATGGGTCTAAGGCCTGACATATTTGGTCGGCAGTTATGCATGTTGACAAAATAATGTAGAAGAAGAACTTAGTTGGTAGGACTAACCTTCAGAAATGCAGCCATGTACTGGTCATCT
Organism: Camarhynchus parvulus; assembly: GCF_901933205.1. Taxonomy (NCBI): domain Eukaryota; kingdom Metazoa; phylum Chordata; class Aves; order Passeriformes; family Thraupidae; genus Camarhynchus; species Camarhynchus parvulus. The sequence goes on from NC_044590.1 coordinate 14,727,866, forward strand.
GGTGGGATTTATCTTGTGAAAGGGAAAAAATACAATAAAACTGTTGTTGGCATGGAAGTGTGATCATGGGCCGTTGTGATCTCATCTCATGCATTGACCCCATGTGAGATGATGTTGAAACTGGCCACTCCTAAGGAGGAGATATAGGGTGTGGTCCTGGGGTGGAGAGAGAACGACATGATGCACACCATGTTGATCCAGGGGACATCCTGAAGGTGTGCTGCCCTCCTGCCTCTCCTGCTCAGGAGCCATGCTCTATCTCCCTCTCCTGTTTGGTGGCTTCTCCAACATCCAGGGGTCAGTATGTATTTATTGCTAACACGATAAATAAAATTGACTTCCTTTGCTATTCTAACTGTGTCTCGAGTTTTCTGTGCATGGGCATCTTCCCGAACCCATAACACCAGGTGACAGGCACCTGTCAGCTGAGGACAAGAGCAAGGGGGGAGATGTTTGTACGGGAAACCTGTGCCTAGTTCTGGTCCCACACCATGGGTTGAAGAGAGGACAGTTCTCACATGCCCAGGCAGGGTGGCAGGCTGAGGGCTGAAGCAAGGTCTTCCACAGCACAGATCTTTGACAAATGTGTGAATGCTGCCAGGAGCAGCCCCAGGGTGTCCAGGATGGATATCTGGACAGCTGGAGCCTCTGGGTGCATTGAGGAACCAGCCTCATCCCAGCAGGTCTCAGCAGTTTGGGAAGCATGGCGGCAATAAAGGGTGCCAAGCACATGATGATCAGCAGCTGCACCCTAATGCTGGCAGCTCTTGGACCACCTTGGAGCTGCATATCTCCCACCTTCTGGTAACATACTTCTCATTCAAACCTCCATGCTGTGTCCTTCTGCTTCCTGGCCATGTCCCCTTCCCCTGCTGCTGCTCTCCACCCTGTCCACAGTCCCTGCCCTTTCCAGTTCCCAGACTGATGGTGTGTTTGTTGCTCGCATCATACCATGGTGGAGGACCAGATTGCACTGTGTTGCCTGACAGCAAATGTTGCTGTTGTCCACATGTGATGAAAGGTGTTAGATGATCAGCCTGATTGTTGTTGTGCCTGAAAGTCATGGACCCCATCTGCACATCTGACCAAGCACAGTGGAACAGTCTGGCCCACACCACTTCCTCCAGGAGCCAGATCCATGTTCTGGCCATGCTTGGGATGTATCACCCCTTCTTCCTTGAAGGAGTAGTTTGGTAGGTGGCCAGAGGCCAGGATCAGCTCAGCTCCCACATCTGCCAGTATTTATCCCCCTTAGTTTTGACCTGAATTGGTGTTGGCCCTAGCAGTTTCTCTTTTCAGCAGTGCTGTGATTCCTTGGCACTGACATCTCCCTGCTAATTGCAGGGAATGCTATCCCTGTATTGTTTATAATTCCAGGTTTTTAGCAGGTCACAGAGTGAAATTTTGGACATGGAGAAGATTGCAGTGTCTACAGTGGCCCTGCTTCTCTGGGCTGCAGGAGACATCTTTCTTCCTGAGGACACTGCAAAGGCAGAGCCCTTTCCTTAGGGACACCTTGCTTGATCTTGAGATCATGGTGAGCAGCACTGCTGGCTCCATGCACAGACCTGCCCTGGGAAACTGAGACCCCATATGGTGCACCTGCACATGTCTGGGGTGTAGTGCAAAGAATCAGCTGCCTCCGCAAGGATGCTCAAGCAGAAGGAGGCATCTTCTGGATCCTTCTGTCAAACTCCCCAGAGATGACCTGCTACCTCAGCACTTCCTCTGCACACAAAACCTCCCAGTCTCTCATTTTTGTTCACAGCATTGCCAGGGGCTTTGGGATCAGGTCTGTGGAATTAGTTTTGGTTTGTGTCTGATGAAGAAGTTCTCTCCTTCTTTGATTCCTCCAGAATCAACTGCTGCTCCGCAGAGTTCACGGTCTTTATAAGTGTGGTAAGGATTGAGCGCACTGGAGCTTGGGAAAGCAGACAAGTGGAGCCAGCACCGTAGAGGCTGTGCTGTCCCTAATTCCTCCCACCCATGTTTCATTCTCTGTGTGATCCAGAAAATGTGCTTCATGACAGCTCAGGGCACAGTCCCTGCCTGGCTCCCCAGTAGTGGCGCAGAGGCCCTTTGAGCCTGTAACCAGTAAATACAGACCCTTTGCGTTTTCCAGTGCTGTTCTAGTTTGAGTTTCTAGATCCTTCATCTTTGTGCCAAACTTCCTTGCAAAGCAAAGTGTTGACCTCCCCTTGGATAAAATAATCACTGTTCAGCTTGCACTGCTTTTTCACTGGTTGTACTTTTCTAATTGCTGAGCACATTTCACAGTGCTCTGTCCCCTCTGAGCCAAAATTACATCCAGGTGTGCAAGAGTCCTGGTGAGGTGCTGGATGTACAAGGCTGTTGAGAGCTCTGCGTTGCCGGTGTCAGTGAGCCATCCCAGCAGGACACACAGGGGCAGGAGGGCACCTCCACTCCAGGCAGATTTTCTCACCCAGAGGAATTTCTTAATCATTAAATTCCTGATTTGGCCTTGGGAACCTGATTGGGGCATTCAGCTTCTGGGCTGCATGGAGAGGCTGTGCCACAATGCCAGAGTGGCAGGTACTGACGAAGAAGGGACAGCAGCTCTGACCTTACTGTACCACCCACAGTTCTCCCCCACAGCATGGTACAACACTGCCTCTTCCCTTCACAGTTGCTGCACTTGCAAAAAGCACTGAAGAGGCTATTGAGCCCAGTAGCATCATCTTCGCCCGTTCATGCTTAGTGGAGTGGGTGCTTGCAAGAGTACAAAAGATTAAGTCATAGGAACTTGTGACTGCCAGCAGGGAAAGTGTGGGGTCTCTGGTAGCCACCCTGTGGGGAGAAGAGCTGGCATTTCATGGCATCTTCCTGCCTCGGAGAATCCACATCTGGGTTTCCAGTTGCACTGGTGATGGCTTGTTTGTGCTTCCCCCTTTAATATGGGGTGATGGTTCCTGGGCTTTTAGAAGGGACAGGCTATTAGAAGGAACAGCAGGCTTCAGCCACCTAGGATCATGCAGATTCTTGTTGCTGTTATGTAAGAAACTACACAGACTCACCAGAAGGCTGGTTTGCACAGCATCTCGCTTTACTTCAAATTCTCTCTTTTTATACACTGTTCCAATACAGATAGACCAGATTGGTCAATTATCAATACATTTCACCTGATTGGCTAATTAACAAAATGCCTTTCTTATAAACAATCTTTGAGAAAAACAGGAAAACCGAGAGCAGGAGAACAACATTGCTAGTTGTTTACAATAAGAAGTTATCATTGTTTATCTTCAACTCCCTAAAGTCTCACAAGCCAATTCTGGGAAAACTTATCATCTGTCGCAGACAACTTTTATGAAAAATCCTTTCCTTAGGACTTTTCCTCCTGAGAAGCTGAGAGGCCTCAGGAACAAAATGTAAACAATGGTTATCTGCTGCTGTGGAATGCAACAGGTGGATCTGTGATTGGTCTCATAGAGTTGTTTCTAGTTAATGGCCAATCACAGTCAATGGGCTTGGACTCTCTGTCTGAGACAGAAGCTTTTGTTATCATTCTTTGCTATTCTATTCTTAGCTAGCCTTCTGATGAAACCTTCTCTTCAATTCTTTTAGTATAGTTTTAATGTAATATATATTATAAAGTAATAAATCAAGCCTTCTGAAACATGGAGTCAGATCCTCGTCTCTTCCCTCATCCAAGAACCCCTGTGAACACCGTCACACTTATCTCATTTTCTCACTCTCTGACCAGGCTGTCACATCCACAGATTCTCCCATTCTGTTCTGTCTCCCATTTCTGTTGGTTGACTGGACCCCTGGGACAGCAGTTTTGCTGTCTGGGACGTGTTCTGGGGGTCAGATCTGAGCACAGATCTGAGTCAGCCACCATGGTGAGCAGGGATGTCCATTAGGGCTCTGTTCTCCAGGAGCTGCAGAAAATGGTTTCTATGGAGAAATGGAGCTAGTGTTGACACATAGCAACTGAGGGAGGCACAGGGTGCTACTGTGAGAACATGAGGGATTTTCTAGTAGAGAGGGGACACCTCCACAAACCAGCTGTGTTCTCTTCTGACCCTGGGATGAAGGCTGCCATGAAGCTCTGCTCTTCGCTCTTGCCTTGGGCCACAGAAGCCAAGTCCTGTGTCACTGAGCACTTAATGAATTCCCTGAAAAACAGAAAATCCTTTTCCCTCTGACCTTAGACTACATGAGAGCTTTTTGATAGAGAGCAGATGTTCTTCCTGGCAATGACTTAATGCCCTTGATACTGCAGAACCCCAGGACTGCTAGGGTGGGAGCTGAATGGTGCCTGCATGGGCTCAGCCGGGCAGACAGGTTGTGGGGCTCCTCTGCCCCAGCTTCTCTTCAGGCATGGGGAAGAGGGCTCACTGCTAGCACTGTGCACTTGGTAGGTGAAGGTACACCACTTACGATGGGGAAGCTGGTGTTTGACTCGTGGCCAGGGTGGTGATGATGCTTCGCTGCTAGTTCACAGGTCAGTTTACAGATCCTAAATGTGTTGCAGGCAGAGAGAAGTTTCTTGTACAGCACATGCTTCCAGCCAACCATGTCTGGCCCGAAGTAAGTGGTGGCAGTGGCAACAGCAGAACACAGCTATAACATCATTGAACACTTAGAAAAGGAAATTAATATTGGGCTATTTCAGTTCCCTCAGGGTGGGTGAGCATCCAAGGGGTGTCCTAGGAATCTGGGCAGAGAGGGTGGGTAAAAAGGCATCCTGTGATGCCACTGCCACTGGTGTTTGTGACACATCACTGCAGGTGGCTCATGGGCTGCTGTTGCAGAGGTACACAAAGGTGGTGCTGGCCCTGCGCCCTGTGCTGCCTGTTCTGTGGCATTGTTTCTGAGCCCTCACAAATGGCATTGGTCCTGTTGGGTTCCCTCCCTCCTCCACACCCCTACCGCCCACTGCACTGCCCCTACCAACAGCTCTGCATGGTTCAACACCCGCTACAAGGCAGCCATAGGTCCTCTGCTGACAGGTGCACACCACGAGCTCTCCTCAGATGTAGTTCAGTGGTGGCTGGTAAGTGAGGCAATGGGCAGGAGCTTGTTCCTCTTCCCAGGCTCCCTGAATCTGTTTGCAGTGGGGCAGGGTCAAGAACAGATATGATGGGGATAGAGGGATGCAGAGATCCCAGCTCAATCCTTCCTCCCCTTCATATCCTGCCCCCTGGGCTGTTTTGCACCCTTTTCCTAACATCCCATCTGTTTTTTCTGTCCTTTCCCAGGTCTCTGCTAGGAGGAATGGGGCTCTGTCTCCCTTTGGGCTACTGGTGGAGGTGCTAATGCTGCATGTCACTGTGCTTGTTCCCCTAGACCCTGCAGGGTCCCAAGTGATATCCAGCTCCAGGCCATAATTCAGCAGCTCTTCAATGTCTTCTGGGCCCTGACAGTCGATGTGTGGGACCCATCTCACTTCAGGACTTGTGCAGTGGTGGGAAACTCCAGGCAGCTGAAAGAGTCCAGTCATGGGCTGCTAATTGATGCTCATGACTGGGTGCTGAGGTGGGTGACCTAAAGGGACTTGGTCTCTCCCTGTCTTCTGAGAACCCCAGCATGCCCCAGTCCCTGTCCATGCTGTTGAAATCTGCCAACACAAACCCTGCAAAGGAGGTGGCTCAGGCTGGCTGACCCTGCTTTCCGGAGCCCTACATCCTGGGACACACAGGCCTTGTGTCACCCATATCCACTCTTTGCTGGCTAGGGTGGCCTGCTGTCCCTGCCTGGTGGGACCAAGAGCCTGGGAAGATGCACCTTTGTTTTGGGACACACCATCCTGCTGTCCTTTAGGATGAATGACGCAAAGACCATTGGCTTTGAGCTGGATGTTGGCATGAGAACAACCCATCTCTTCATGTGTTGCATACAGGTAAAGCCTTATAGAATAAGAGCCTTGTTACCCTTGTAAAATCATAGATTAGGTCTGCTGCATCAGCTGGGTGTAGCTAACAGCTAGGCTAGGAAGTTACTGTGAGAAAGGAACTGTACCTGTGAAAACAGAGGCTCTAACTGTGAGAATAATTCTGTACCCATGAAACAAGAATGTAAACATCATTAGAGAGGAAAGTTTTTGACGGACACATACACTAGCAACTACTAAGCAATGAAGTGATTTGCAGTAAGTTACCAATTAGAATGAAACATGATGCCTTTAGAACTGTGATAAATATGATAAATAGGAACTGTGAACAATAAGGATTGGGCTATTGTGCATGAAGAAGTGTCTTGTCCATTTCTACAGCGACATTCATGTACCCAGCGGAGTGCAGTGAACCTAAGGCCTGATGTTCACCTTGTCCTTGTCCCCTTCAAACCTCCGGACCTGTAGCGGGTGACCAGTGTCTTCTCCACCGGAGAACTCACACGGTGTGTCAGCACTGGAGGATGGTGTCTTTTGTGCTGGAAACCCTGTGGATGGTGCAGTGTGATCTGGGGATTCTAGTGCCTCACTGGAGACCTGGCATGAGTCCTGATGGCGCAAAAGGTACTGAGCATCCTTCTGCCCTGCACTTTGAGATAGCTGGGCACTGACCTGTCCCCACAGGGCTTAGGCAACCTGCAGTACCATACTCCTATGAGTGGGATGGCAGCTGTGCCCACATTGGGGCCATGGGCTTGATGCGTCCCTTCCTACAGCCAGGCCAGGGGATGCTGCTTGGCCAACTCAAGGGGTGAGAGATGCCACTGGGCTGGGTGCTGGGAGACAATGGATACCCTCTGCAAAGAAATGGGCCCCCTCAGCAGTGGGTGTACTACATGACCACTGCTCGCCTCTGCTTTTGAAGCACATGTGAGAGTTAAACAGTTCAAAGGAACAAGGTAATGGCTCCGTGCACTCCAGCTCCTCAGGGGCAGGCAGAACTCTGTTGGGCAGTGAGCCAATGGCTGCACTGTGTTGGGCTGACTGTCCTGTTCCAGCATGGAAAGCACCATATCACTCCACTCCCCACCCAGGTTTTGATCCTGAGCCCAGCTTTCCTCAAGTACATCCATGACAACTGGACATCATGGGTGATAGCCCTCCACTGGCTTCACAGCCCTGCTCTTTGCCTTGCATACCTGCCATTAGGTGAGCACAGCCAGTGGTACCAGATGCTGCCACTGTACCTCCCCTTGCATTGCTTGTCCATATGCTTGTAGGATGCCCCAGTGTCCACATGACATTGGCTCGGGCTGGCATGCGCACAGGTCTCAATGTTTGGCTTTGGAGCAGACAGTGAAGGGAACTGGCACCACTACTGGGAAAAAACCCACTGGTCTGGAGCCTTTCGCAGGATGAGAGCCCATGACACTGATGTTGAATTCAGCCTCTTTGAGAGATGGGTACATGAAGGCAGGATTGTATTTTACAACTGATGCATTTCCAAGAAACTGGAGCCAGCTGTTTGGCCAAGAATGGGCCAAAGGACACTGCCAGCAGCTGTCCTGGCTCTTTAGCTTGCTGCTCCACCCCACCACCTGGGCTCACAGACCCTGCAATTCGTAGGGTTTCAGTACTGCTTGTGCTGGTCCTAACAGCTGGGTACTGTGGGTGCCATTCTCCCATGGCAGTAGCAATGTTGTGTTTAGCTAGACACAAGGTGGGCACAGTTCTGCCCAAGCTGGTTGGGAGGGACAAAGGGGAGATGTTGGGGCTGGAAGTGGGCATGGAGCCTGTAAGCTGTTGTGTATGGCCCTGCAGGGCTGTGAAGCCAGTGGTGGACAGCAGCTGCTCAAATATGGCTGTCCACAAGACAGAGCTGGTATTTCCACCCACAGATGGCTTTTAGGGGAGGTCTGTAGTTGGTCTTAGGAAAGGAAGATGCCCTCCTCACCCTGCCCAGTCTTTTACTAAGACTTTTATTTTTACAGTCCTTAACTAAGGGAATATTTTTTAAATTGCATCAAGGAAGAATAAAAAGGGAAAAATCAAACATGGTGACAAGAAGACAACAGAATCAAATACATTTGAAATGATCTTATGTTGAATAAACTTTGAAAACACATGAACCACCACTTCCTTTGCTTTTTGACCCCTTACAACTTTGAAAAGGCATCCCTGCAGAACATGACCCCCCTGCAGATCAAGACTGCAGACCCTGGGCACTGAGCTCCCCAAAGAAGGTTTTTGTCCTCCAGAGCAGGATTAGCAGGATTTCTTTTATCACTTTCAATCACTAACATCCTTGATTCAGACTCAGCTTTATCATGGTTCTTAGTCACTTGGGCTTTCAGTCTATTAAAATCACCAGAACTCTTGGACTCAATATCCTCCCTACTGATAGCAGAAGCCTGTATTACTTAACTATTAGCTTCATTAATTTTCTGTCTCTCCAGATAGAATCTCCATTTTGGTGTCTTCGATTTCTTCTCTCCACTATTTCCAGTTTCCCATGATGAGTACAAGTATTGCACCTTCACCTTCCCTTCACCTTTCTTTAGGTCCTCAGGTCTGCTCTGGGCAATAATCTCCAATGCTTGTCCACTTTACAAGCAATTGGCTTTCCTATCAAGGATAAGCCAGTCCTAGATAGGAAACAGTGATGATAACTGTTTCACTGTGGGTTCAATTCTTGCTGCATTACTTCCTTTCACCTTCTCTCTCCTCCTATTCCTATAAATTTAGTTACAAAGCTGACATGCACTGATTAGCAATTGAAGCTGTTCAGGTCACTTTTTGATCCAGAGAAACATACAGATACTGTGTTCCATTCCTCATCCTGTAGTAGTACTATGTGATCCTGACCCACTGGATTCATTAAATAGCTTTGTAAAAAATACATTTAAAACAAACCTGCTTTTCAACATTCTTGCTTGAAGATGATCATTCTCCTTACCCACACCACAAATTGCTTCCCTTTCCAGCTGAAAAAACAGTTTTTAGACTCTCCGGTTTATAGTTCAACTAATTAAAAACCCCAACCACCTACCAAAACCTGCTTCAAAATAAATTGTAAAACAGTATCTGATCCTGTGCCTGTCCAACTGCTTGGACCAATATTAGAGTCATACCAAAGCAAATCTAGATCTGAGATTTAAGAGTAATCAATCTGTTTTACATCCAATAGGCAAGAATTCACAATTTTTTTTTCCTCATTATTTTCAAATTTCTCTCAGTATAGTTTCAGATACCAAACACTTTACTCACCTGTGTAATCATTTAACATAAAAAAGCCCCATCATCATCACAATCTCTACATACTTTGCCACAATGCAATGTGTCTTTTAATTCTTATTTCCAATTCATATCAGGACTAGTTAAAATAATTTAATTATTCTTCCATATGCCTTACTAGAACAAGAGAGGATGGAATTTATTTGAAAATATATACCAAGGGGAAATGAAAAAAAAATCCAATTAAAAAAATCAATTAAAATTCTGGACACCTTTTTTTTCTGAAACATCAACTTGCATCTTTCAGAAGAAGAACACTGGGAGCTCCCCCAGCACAGAAAGTACATCCCAAATGCTTAGGCTCCCCATACATTCCAGGATGGCTGGAAGGCAATAGATGGGATTCAGCATGTTTTTACGAAGGTCTGACATACAGCATCAGCGCACCCTGAAACATTTAATGGAAAAATTAAAAATCCCTGATGGTGTTGCTAGAAAGCTTATTTGATAGCAACTTCAATCCATTACAGGTCTCTTGACAATAAAGTACATTATTCCCAGAGGCAAACAGAATGCAGTATCTCCAGCATCTCTGTTGAGAAGGGGAATAGAACTGGAGGAACACGGACTGACACAAAAAGAGTGTGACAGTAGGGCCTGCAGAGCCAGATATGATAGCTAATCTTTATAGCAGCAAGGTTCAAGTTGTTCCATCCACAAACTAAGGCCAACGAATCAGGGCATATGAGTAGTTAGGGCCATCTGGAAGTTCCAAACCTCTTCTGTGCACTCTCAGAAGATCACTTGTGCTTCAAAGAGCCTGTTCAGTTCTCCTTGGAGGCTTGAGTGGGTTACTTTGTTTTGTTTGTTTTTGTTTGTATGTTTGTTTGGTTTTGGTTTGTTTGGTTTTAAATGGGTTGATGCCATTGCTTATTTATGTTGTCTTCCCAAGTTCAATTTTCTTCTGGATGGCACGTGCTGAGTGATAGATCAAGGAGTCAATGAAACCGGCAACTAAAGGAAAAAACCAAAGGGATGAAGTCAGACATGCCTCAAAGACAGAACAACTCCCAAAGATAGAAAACACAAACCCTGCTGCCAGAGGAAAGGAATCCCAGGTCCATTAGACAGAAAAAGGTTCTGCTGCTGCTGTTGCCCCTCAGAGCAGTAAAGTCCTCATCTCTTCAGGACAGACAAGACCCACCCTACAGGACAGAGGTGATCATGCTTCTCCAGAAAAGATCCCTTTTCCAGAAATAAAAGAGACAGGCTGCATCATGCATGTTTACTGATGACTGAGAAGAGTTTGGAGAGGAAGCTGATGTGCTTTACGCCACTTGTTGCCTTGACTCAGCTTGCAAAGGACTTGTTTCCCATTTCTTGCTCATTTCATAACAACTCTAAAAGTACCATATGCTGCCCTTTGAAGGATGCCCTTTATTGGAGATGGCAATGTACACCTACCAGACACAAAGCAATACAAACCACTACCTTTAATTCTTTCTGCAGTATTTTCCTCAAACCTCTCTAGCCCTGAAGAAGCCTATTAATTCAGTGTTTGTTTGTGATCACAGAAAAACTCAGAGTGGCCTACTGTACCACAAACCCCAGACAACCAAGGTTTTCACAGGACAGGAACCTTGAGCTCCTGCCAGGGAAGGAACACAAAGGTTGCTAGGGAGGTATTTTTCAATGATTGGATTTTATAAAGCTTCATATTCTTTCTTTTATTCAAAACTTCAATCAAAGGAATAAGTAAATGATTACCTGGCTGAATACAAAGACATTTCAATATGATACAAAGCATTGCAGCTAAAATGGGAACTCAATCCTCTGTTTATTACTATATAATATGATATTCTTGGACTTAATATTTCGTCTATCATGCTTCAGATAACTCTTGTGTGGTTGTTTTGCCCTGAAATTATCTCTACTTCTGGAGTCAATTTGATACAGTTACACGAACACTGAGGTGACTTTAGAATAGCACCAAATCATCTAGGTCGGAAAAGATCTCTAAGGTCATAGAGTCCAATTGCCCCCAGCTCTGCCAAGCCCACCACTATACCACATCCTTAAGTGTCACATCTACACATCTTTTAGATTCCTCCAGGAAGGGTGACTCTACCACTGCCCTGGGCAGCTTGTGCCACAGACAACCCTCTCCATGACAATTTTTTTTTTCTAATATCCAGTCTAAACTTCCCCTGGTGCAACTTGAGGCCATTTGCTTTCATCCTGTCCCTGTTAGAAGAAGAGACTGACCCTCATCTGGCTCCAACCTCTTTTCACATAGCTGTAGAGAGCAAGAAGGTCCCTCTTGAGCTTCTTTTTCTGCAGGCTGAGCACCCCCACCTGCTCCTTATCAGACCTACGTTCCTGCTCCTTCCACAGCTCCATTCTCTTCTCTGGACTCGCTGCAGCACCTCCATGTCTTGCTTGTCATGAAGGGTCCAGAACTGAACCCAGGATTCAAGGTACATCACCAGTGTGCAGTGGGGGACAGTCACCGCCCTGGTCCTGTTGGCCACGTTATTGCTGGTACAAGTAATTGACCTTATTGGCCACTAGCTGATTTGATCTCTAGAATACAGAGAGTCTAAGCATGGTGTATGGCAGAAACATGAATTGGCTGTCAAACCCAGTCAGTGCTAAGGGGCACTAGAATTTGTCATGAAAATAATTTCTGAATTACTTTTCAATTCAGAGATGAATAGGATAAAATTAATTGCAGACAGAAATTCTGTTTAATAGTATCAGGTTAATTGAGCACTGTGACACCTCAGATGATGGGAATCTTGCAGATAAAGGTATGATGTTATATACGTAATTGATACAGAAGTTATGTGACACAGAAACTGGTTTCTCAGGTCCCTGACCACATCTTCAGGCTGGCCCTTAACACCCACATGTCTGACTATGAGCACCCTGGATTACTACCTGGAGAGCATGGCTGCACCAAGGCTGCTCCCATGCACAGAGCTGAGCAGATGCTGATTAGCTATTCCAGATGCCAGCACTAAGAGTGAAGTGCAGATACTCAGATGTATCTGCAGGAACCTCTGAGCCTCTCCTCACAAGACCCCATCTATTCCTTGCAGAATACTAGCTGGAGGTCCTATGTCTGTGAGCAGTTTGATGTCTCTCAGATATATATTATGCCCATGGCAACCTGGATTCACACACTTCAATGGTGTTGATTCCACATGAAAACAAGTATCTACTTACAGACCCAAGCTGGCCAAGAATGCAAGTACAGACACTTTCATATGGTCTGTGAAGAACAGCTTTGTTAGAAAACAAAATGTCCTGTAGATCATCAAAATGAAATATTATGACAGGTCTACAGGTCTAATTAAATGAAATGCTGTAATAGGTCTATATTATCTACAGCATCTTGTAAGCCTCCAGTGCTAGCTACAGTCTGATGCCACTCCTGCAGCTCTGCAGAACATGTATCACTTCCCAAGGGCTGAAATAATCTCTCTCAATTGAACAGAGATTTATTACTAGACATGCAGACTTTAGAAAGTGTAAGATAGTAAATATTTACACTTTAGAAAGCAAAATGATTGAAAGGTGCAATACCTGTAAATATGCCTCCAACAATGGCACAAACTCCAGTGAGAAAGTGAGTAAAGGACCTAGAATTTGAACAACCAACATGAGCTCAGATACCAATGTCAGGTATGTAACAATTAACTGATAATTCTAATAATATTTATCATGTCATATAAGTATGCATTACCTAAATAGTCATAGCTAACAATTCTCAAATTAAGGAATTAATTAACCCCTCCTGGCTACAGAATGGAGTTTGTCACTGCTACTTTTAGTCATCAGCACTAAAAGAAGTACTGAATTTATAAACTTGAAAGATGGGCTTTCAATCCCTAAGACATTCCTACCCAGTGAGAATGCACAGGAGGGTCACGCAACACAGTAATTAAATCCTAAGGACACATTAATACATTTTAAGATATAGACATTTTCTGCCCCCCATTACGAACCTCAAAGACTGGACAGCTACAACCCCTTCCCTTCCCCTGCAGTTGCATTGCCAGCCATTAACCCAGAGAGAAGAGGAGGTTCCACACTGGCTGGAAGATGTAGAAAAGTGATAGCAAATTCAGACTAAAGAACCAGTTGGACTGTGTGGGTGCTGCTGGTAAAATGGGTATGCTATGTAAATCTAATCTTCCCATTAGAAGTCTGAACCAAGAACCATTATACCACACTTCTGCTCCTTGCACCATTTTCCTTTTCCATCTTGATACATAGCAACAGAAAAAATCCAGACCACAGTTCACATGGAGAGGAAGGGCATTGGTGAGCGCCTCTTCCTTTTCACTGGTTGGGAAGGGGCTTGGATGAATTTCAGGCATTTGCACTATCATGTCAAAATGACGATGAAGTTCCGAGCTATGCAAAATTACAAAATCAATGAAGGATGAACAAAATAGAACGAAAAGTCTCTTACCTGTGTTTCTCTGTCAGCTTCACCATCATGGGTGAAAGCTCATACAGCACAAAGACACCAGGCAGACCCTGGTCTCCCAGTAGCCCATTCGCTATTTTCTCATGTCGTGTAACTGAGAACTGGTTAGTTCTTACCACCTACCAGGAAACAAACACAGTAAACATTGTTTTGCCAACAGGGAATAGGAAAGGCTACTAAAACATGCGTTCAGTGAACCACATCAGTGTGGCCCTGCCTATGTGGGCAACCTGACAGTGGTTAGAAAGAGTCATGAAGAGCTCTATCAGGATCAAGTATTTGCTATCAGGTCTATTTTTACTATAGGCTACTGGTAAAAGCTGCAGCTAGCCCATGGTATGAAGGAAGCATATGACCCAGGCTGGACTATTTGGTCTCTGCTGGCACACAATAGCATAAGCTGTCCCTCTCAACCCCGAGTCTATGTCATCCTCTGCAGGACCAAAATGCAGTCTTGTCAAGCATGCTTCAGGAGACAGCACTGATAACAAAAGGCCATAAATAATCAAGAGTGAGAAAAAGGAAAATAATACATAGAGGCAGGAGGGTAGAGAAAGACAGAGATAGCCTGTCTTCACATAAATTAAGATCACCCTTCAGCATTCTTCTGTGCCCTGCCATTTTTCTACACATTGTTCATACTAGCCCTATTCTTAGAGCAATTAAACTGTGTTTCTGTAAAATGAAATTATGTTCTATCATCCCTACTAAGTTATCTGACACAAATTACAATCCAAGTGGAGAAAGATACTATCCAGGTTTCTTTACCGAATTCCACACTTGGGGTTTCCAAGTACTGAATGTACAATATAGCCCCTGGTATACATCTGGCAACACATCTGGATCCACAGTTACTGTCAGCATCAAGAATATGAGAAGAAAGTGAAGGCTTTCACTTGTCAAAGTAGCAGGGAAAAAGGTACTTACTTCACCATCTACTTTCCTATACACAGTGGGGACCACTTTGACAAAATATTGAAACATCATAGAAGCTATAAGCAAAGAAAGGGAGAGACACAATTAATATAAAGCCATAAGCTGGAAGCTTTTCACTGACAGGTCAGGTAGACACAAACTAGTTTTGTTCAGCTTGTCAGGGAACATCTTTCTGCACAACAGCTGCTGGAGGTTTTCAAGGACAGTAAAGTTAATGTCTGAAATGTGTCTTCCTTTCGCCAAAGTGAATTTCATTTCTGCTCCAACCAAAACCAAAACTCATGGCAATTTGGCCTTGAATAAATAGAAAAACTAATTGTACAAACTTGCTATAGCTTTACCAGTAAAACTTCTTGCAAATTCAATTCTAGTCCAGGAAAATGTCTTAACAACATAGCCCTAAGAAAACTTACTCAGATCTAAACGAGTATGTCATATCAACTTCAATTAACATTCCAGTTTATTTTTGTAGAAGCATGGCATTTATTGTATCAGAAGATGAAAAGGAAGATCTGGACGAGTGAAGAAAAAATAGAAGAATCCCTTCTGTTGCCCCAGACCAGCCTGTTCCTTCAGTTCTCTTAAGGATAACACAATGCAAGAAAAAAGCTATTTTCTATGAAATTCCCTAGAGAAGACTATCCACCCATTTCTACAGCAGAAGTAATTCTTGCATATGGTATCTTTAGCTGCAATAAACATAAATTTGACCTGCAATCTACTGCTCCTACTTCTTTACTGGAGCACGTCTTCAGAACAAATTCTTCAAGAATTTATCAACTGAGGTAAATTTCCCTGAGGCTCAGGATGAAAAGCTTGAGCTTATGCAGAAATTTACCAGTCAGCTACAGGTCCTCCCTCTCAGATAGTTTGTTACTTCACAGAATAACTACAGCATCATAATCATACAGAACATTATGACACCTTTTAATTTTTTTGTACTTTTTTTCAAATGCCATCCTCTGATTTGGGTACAAGGATCAAAATCAATGGTAGAAAACTTTAAAGAACAGATTCAGGTAGGACTAACAATCCTATCACCACTTCAAAGCAAATTACATCTTTCTCCAAGCTTTATTACATACAGTTCCAATTACCTTCAAAGAAAAACTATCCAGACTTCAGTGGATCTAAAAAAAACCACCTCTGCAATGGCATGTAAAGGACCTTTCATAGAAAAGCAGGCTTGTGGAAATAAACTTAAGCACAGCAGCAGCAGGAAGAAAAAATTGTCTCACAAGCCAGCAAATCTGGAGCTATCAAGAAAAGATCAGCAATATTTCAACTTCATTGCAGCTTTTCAAGTTCTTACTGTTGGGTATGTCAAGGTCAGGCAGACACCACAGCTCTCCAGCAACTACCAATTAGGCCTTTTTTGTCTACCTAGCATCTTCTGGTTCTCTCTCACGGTAAGCAGTAGTTAGGCCTGAGGTAGGCCTTTAATAATGATACGCTGTACCTGCTGTTGTGCATTCATGAATGCTGAACAGAGATACCTTTCAGAAAGGTCACAGAATCCAAACATGTTGGCAGATTTCTTCCAGGCGAATGGAGACAGCTGCTCCAGAATGAGCAAAAGGTGGAGGAGTCACATTTCACATAATACTGTCAGGGTTTTTGTTGAAACTGAGAACTTTGCTCCCGTTCTCTTCTAACACTTATTAATACAGACACTTAAAAACAGACTTCTTTCAGCTGTCTTTTACCTTGCTGTGCAGTGATGGCTGTCCCATCCAGAGGGTTCACAATGCCTGGATAATCCCTTCCAAATGAGAGATGTTTGATATAGTGCGTCATATTGATCTGAAATGGAAATGCTAATAACTCAAATAGCTGCGCAGCACATGAGGGGTAAGGTAAGGGGCCTGAAGGTCATAATTGGTATATTTTTCTGAGCGTGGCTCTAGAACAGAGACAGGTGCTCCTTTTCTCTGTGTATCCCAACAGTAAACTCCAACACATTTGCTCTTCTTTTTTATTCATTGGAGATTTCAAGACAAGGAATTTCTCCTTCTCCTGCTCGAAATCTACAGATCTCAGTGCCCTTTCCTCCCATCTACGGAGCAGGCTCTCCCACCCACTCCTCTCCCTGCAATAGGAGCACATACTATCAGCTGCCTTGGAGGAATAAGTATGAGCATTGTCTGCTTTCCTCCCAGCACAAGATAAACTCCAACAGATCCAGCAGCAGTTGTGACAATATCAACCTTAAGAAACTGTGAAGCATAGATTAAGGAAAAAGGCAGGCTCAGGAAGAGAGACACAGGCTTGCCAAGCAGCATGCAAATGTCATAGAATGTATTTCAGAACCCTCTGTGAAAGCAGGACCCAGGTTTTGCTTAGACCCATAAAGCCAAATCTGCAGCAATCTAGGATCTCAATGTGGCAATGGCAGGGAATTCCAGAAGGAAAATAGACTAAAAGAACTAGAACACTGCCGTAGGAACACTTACATTATCAAGTCCAAAGCTCTGCAGATCGTGAACTGTAATAGAAAAATAGTTAGCAATATAGCTCACATTGTCATAGCAATAATATCTCTCTCCCATATTCTAGCAATAAGGCAACTCCTTTCATTTCCATCACAATCTAAAATGGCAAGAAAATTGTCTGGGTTTCTCTCTTGCTTGCATAGTAGGGCGTGTGACAGATAAAACTGCTGTAATACCCCTCCTTACACAGAGCCACCGCTAGAATGAAAGAAAATAAATTTAATTTGGGGTTACTTCAGCTTAGGTATTCAATCCTCACCTTCATGTATTCTTCATCTAGGGCAAAAAAAGACCCCAGAGGTCAGAAAAGAAAGCTTTGCTGTTAGCTACACATAACTTCTCTCACTACTGTAAAACACAGAGGCACAACAGATCTAAACTAACAAATGAGCAGAGCACATGCTTTAATATAACATGCAAGTGCGCTTAAAAATCATCATCATCTTGGTAACTCTTAGCACTCTGCCTATCAGTCTTGCTACTGCTGCCCAGAGAACATACTAGGAAAGGAAAAGTCTTTGCAGGAATGGTCCGAGCAGGTATTTACAAACCTCTAGTAGGGCCACAGTGACTGTCACCAGTGCTGGGATTTGGGGAATTTGGCCTGCACCTCTGCCCTTCCCATATGTAGCAATGTGACAATCCTGGCAGCACCACACACCCCTAGAAGCGATCTGGCAGATATGGTATGGGGATTTTTGAAAGAGTTTTGAATGAGTTAGAGACTGTACCTCTGAGTTTTTTAGATTATGTGATTTATTCTTCTTATCTTCTACATAGGCAGGAAGGGTGAGTTTGGCTCACATCTTCACTGCATGGCTCAGAAGGTCACAAGACCTCTAGTTACAAGACTTTTAAAGAATTTATTGACTAATAAAACACTACCAACAAGGATATTTATGTTTTTGACCCAATCCTTAAATATTTTGTCTTATGGACTCATGCTACAGTGTAAACTTTATTAGCCAATCATGTTATGACACATAAACCTACAGTACTGCATGCTAAACCTCTTGTTTACCTTTGTAACTACTTTTTTTTTTTGTATCTTAAACTCCAAAACTCTAAACTGTCTTCTATTTAGCTTAACGTGTCTCTGCTTTAAACTATAAATCTGCATTCTCGCTCCCAGCACCTAAGTTTGGAAACCTTTTCCAGGGTCTCAGATCAAATCCTGGGTTTAATTCTAAGCTTTGGCTAACAGGCCCAAAGTTCTGAGAGTTCCCTGCATTTTGGATTCCAACATCTTCCCATTCTTTTAGTACTAAGAATACTCTTTTGATGGCTTATCTTTTGTGCACTGGAGTAGGTAAGGTACTGCTATAAGTATAACTATGATGACAATCAATATATACATGCTTATCTTTAAAATCTGTGGGAGGCAATGGTTATCTTCTAGTTTGCTACTTAAATGACTTTATGCAATACCAGGAGCATCAGTCTCAGGATGAAAATCTAGATTGCAACTCCATTTCAGTATCACTCCTACCAGGTTTATCCAAAGTTATACAATCAACTCAAAGAAGCTAGAGTCTGTGGCCATTTTAACAGGTAAATTCATGTGCTCAGGAAGGCAGACTTCACCTTTCAATTTAGCAAAGTAAAACACAGTTCAATAATCGTGGGCTATTACTTTAGGAGCTAATGGAGTCAGATCACCAAGTGTTTCTACATTATTAACAAAGATTAGAAATGCGGCTCCCTTGAGAGCCTAGCACAAGAGACAAGTTGCTGTGTTGATTTGGCTCAGCCTGGTTTTTGGTAGTGAGGGGAGGGCCACAGGAGTAGGTTCTGTGAGAAGCTGCTAAAAGCTTCTACCATGTCCAACAGAGCCAATCTCTGATGGCTCTGAAGATGGACATGCTGTTGGCCCAGTTAGAGAGGCTGGCAATGCCTCTGTGATGACATAGGTAAGAAGCAAAATTTAAACACGCGTGCGCGCAGCTTTCTCCAGGGGTGTTGAGGCGCCACGGCTGCTGCCGTCCTGGCGCAGCGCGTGGCAAGCCTCTACTGCCTGGCCAACCCCAGCCAGCCGTGTCGTGGGAAGAAGGGCAGGGGCAGTGGTAGCAGCCTCTCCTTCCCAGGCCCTGCAGGAAGTGAGGGGTTAAATAGTGCGGGGCCATGGTGGCCGTCACTGCCGGCTTGGTGGTGGCGGGGCCGCGTGGCCAGCAGCAGAAACATGGTGAGAGACTCCTAGATGAGATTGACCTCTCGGAGCTGCGGGATCCTGTAGGAATCTTTGAATTAGCAGAACTGGTTATCAAAAGCACCTATGAGCACCAGTTTTACTTCCAGTCAGAGAAGAGGAGGAGGTGAGCACATGTGAGGGAGAACAACAGGGCAACACCAAGGTCGGTGAAAAAAGAGGGGGAAGAGGTGCTCCAAGTGTTAAAGCCAAGATTCCTCTGCAAGCCATGATGAGGACTATGGTGAAACAAACTGTCCCCCGTGAGGCACGAAGTTCATGGGGGATGCAGAGATCTACTCGCAGCCCATGGGAAAAGTGCTCCTGTCCGAGTGGATGGATGCCAGAGAAAGATGTGATCCAGCGGGAGACCCAAATGGAGAGAGAGCCCCTGCCTCCAGAGATAGAGGGCCCTTGCTTCCAAACTCAAACAGACTATCCTTAGGGGACTGCACCCCATGGACAAGTGACATGACACAATAGTTTTGGGAAGACTGTTTCTCCGCGGGAAGGATTCATGCCATAGCAGAAGAAAGACTCTGCTCCCTGAGCAAAAAGAAAAAGATCTCGGGTGATGAACTGATCAAAACCAACATGTCCTGTCTCCCTGCACTGTCAGTGGGAAAGAGGGAACAGCCATGGGCAGAAAAAGATGGTTTAAAGTCTTATTTTACTTCTCATTATCTTCTTCTGACTCTGTTAATAAGAAACTTACTTTATACCTTTATATTTGAACCTGTTTTGCCCTTAAGAGTGTTTTCTCTCAGTCCTCATCTCACAACTCAGGAGCCCTTAGTTTTTTCCCCCTCTGCCCAGCTGAGAGCAAGAGAGGGAGAGCAAATAATTTTCATGGGTCCCTGGTGTTTGGCCAGTAGCAAACCACAACAGCTGCAAAGCTAAAGATCTGATTTGAACTAGCCTCTCCTTTAAAACATCTACTTAAGTGTGCTGTGAACTCTTTTTTTTCAATTAATATTTTTCAGTAAACCACCAGAAGCTGTACTTGTATTTATATAAAAGCCTTACTAAACCTAAAGAGATAGGCATGAAAAATAGAGAACGTACAGTTAGAAAAGGAAATGCTAAAGTACACTCCTCCTAAGGCTCTGATGAAGGGAGAGGTCCTCTTGCAGCTAAATGCCCAGAGACTAGGCTGCAGTACTTGGAATTAAGGCAATGGGTCTGCATTTCAAAGAGCTCAGAGATGCACTGACTTCAGATATTCCTTTTGCTATCTCTGACTGGAGTGCAGACCTGTCACTGCGACTAGCATGATGACAGCACACAGGTTTGTGTTCCTGTGCTGACAACTGTATCAATGAACTTTAAAAAAGAAATTCCTAGTAAAAATTTGGAAGTATATGTGATGATGGGCAGAGGAAAGAAAAAGAAAGAAAGAAAGAAAGCAAGAAAGAAAGCAAGAAAGAAAGAGAAAGCAAGAAAGCAAGAAAGCAAGAAAGCAAGAAAGCAAGAAAGAAGTAGCCTTGGCATTATGCTATGTTATTCTTAACAGTTAGCAGCAACACTAGGCTGTTTCATGTTGCACTTATTATTTGCACTTAAGTCAAGAGTTCAGTGCCTTAGCTGCCAGTGAAGTGTCAAGTCTTGCTGCCTTTTGTACAGACACTAGCTGGCTAACCTTCAGTTATAACAAAGTTCCACAGAGATCCTGGCTCTGATGGGTCTGCATTTAAACTGGACCTACATGAAGATCCTTGTGGGTCCCTTCTATCTCAGAATATTCTATGATTCCATACCACCAAAGGAACAAAACTTTCTTTGTCCCACCATCTTTTGGTCCCTCAGCTCATTCCTATCCCACCCACCTTTCAGTCATGAGCCATCTCAGACTCTGTAAAAGGCTGAAATGCAAGTCTTGCTTTATCTGAGGCTATTCTTCCAGTCAGAACAGCTCCAAAGTAAGGTTAATCCCACAGCTGCACTGGCACAGTGATGCACAGAGAGGGAGAGGGATGATCCTTGTGGTAGCTGTGCTCCTAGAACCCTTTGCAGGATTATGGTGTTTATCAGATTTATCACCTGTGTAGTCACATGTGTTGGTTCATGTGAAGTTGTACTGAGGACTAGTGAGCATGACAAAACTTAAAGGAACAGCACAGTACCAGAGAAATCCCAGGGCATCACTTGAGAAGGACCAGACATTAACTAACATGTTACACTAGATTTACATGGTGTGTGACCCCTATTACTAGTTATGGCTACTGAAAAAAAAAATGTCCCCGGAGTGCTCTGCTATGCTTTCCACAACTAAGTAGTTTTTATAAAACTCCCCTCCAATAAGTGATTTACAACTCTGCAGTAGAGCTGTTTAGTTTCTAAAAGAATCTTCCACCATCCTGCAGGTTTATTTCCCCTTGATCACTGATGATTATGCTAAGCACATATGTACATACTCTATGTTGCAGATACATGTTTAGCTTAACATTAACCAGTAGGCTATTAAGCCTGCTAAGATAAGGAACAGGACAAGGAAAGAGAACAGAAGATCTTTAAAAGACAGTCTGCTAGGACCAAAGACTCTTATTTCTGAAGAAACAAACACATTTTTTCATTTCCTTAACCACACCTAACAGGCAAAATAAAGATACCTGCTAAACATCTTAAGTTTGTCAAGAACTCTGTCTGCTTTATAGAACCAAGATTTGTTCATGGTTTTAGTAACACAGTTTTAACTAATGCTGTCTATCTGAAGAATTCTCCCCATCCTGCATTTCTGACCTGGACAATCACAAAGCCTCCTTGGACTTCGCAAAACTCAGTTCTTAACCCCTAAAAGAGGATTAACAGCACTTACAGCCATTCAGAACTCTGTCAGTAAACATGTGAAGGTTCCAAAAAACAGAGACTGCCACCCAAACACATTGCTCCAAGGTGAGATAGGACACCACTTTTCAAAGTGGGGACGAATTTTATGGAGGAAAGTATCTTACAGGAGCACAGTGGCAGGAAGATGGAAGTGGCATAAAGATGTGCTGTGAAGAGGGGAATGAGGCAGCGAGCAACACAGAAAATGCTGCGGCTAAGCAAAGCTGAGAGTCAGCCCTCTGCCAGATGCTACTGACTTGAAACACCACATCTCAACCTGCAACTGCCACGATTACCCACAGAAAAATCCAATGGATTACTAACCCTTGTAAAAGTTCCTAGAAACTAGTCACAGATCAGCTGGCTTGGTACATGAAACTTCAGGACATATTCTCTAACGTGCTGTACAAATGAGATTAAGCGAGATAATTCTCTCATCTGACTTGAAAAGGCAGAAGTTGCTCTAACACATCAGCACATTCCCTTCAAGCACATTAGCGGCACAGTGCAGCTAAACATTTGCCAAAACATTATCTCCAACATGGGGATACTAAAATAATTTAAGACAAGGATTCTTCACCTTTTTCACCTCGTTTACCACAGAAGAATGACCTGGCACAGCTCTCCTATTAGCTTCCTGGAAACCTTCTCAAATCCCAGCCTAGATCAACAGCTCCTTCCAAAGGAGATTTATGAGCGCAGCAAACAACAAAAATCATGTTAGTTCTGTAGTCCAGAGGAAAAAAAAAAGGATACAGCAACACCTAATCTCAACAGCATACACTGGGAAAACAAGTAAAGTAGAAGAGAAAAGAGAAATGTTCATATTCTTACAAAGAGATTCAGGTAGAGTAGTATTTAAAGTTCGTACCATAAAGGGAAAGAGAAACATCTGCGCTTATGTGCTTTTTAGGCCATATAAAATCACCCCCTAGACAGCTAAAGGACTGATATATGGTCAAGTAACCATTTAAAGTGTAACAGAGAACTCAAAATGCAGTAATTAATCACCAAAAGGAAAAACACAGT
The DNA here is from genome assembly GCF_901933205.1 of Camarhynchus parvulus. Taxonomy (NCBI): domain Eukaryota; kingdom Metazoa; phylum Chordata; class Aves; order Passeriformes; family Thraupidae; genus Camarhynchus; species Camarhynchus parvulus. Next base: position 14,750,920 of record NC_044590.1, read on the forward strand.
GGGATGTGCGTATATGTTAAATGAACTCCAAAGCAGCATGCCGAACAACAGTACTGGTTATATTTAGATTATTTTTCAGTCGTAAGATAAGAGAGATAATTTTAGGAGCAAAGCTATTCAGAAATGCACCCAAGGTTTATATTTACAACATATTAACATTCAAAGCTGTGTAATAGGTTTTTTATTCTTAATCAGTCCTGTGCTATTTTCATCCCACCTGATATAAAGAGGAAATAACAAATCATGAGGCTGATTTTGTTCATTCTGTTGCAAGATCCTGACAAAGGTGAATACCAGGAAAGACTGGGGGCAGGGAAACGCATGTTTGAACAGCATATCTCAAGGGAGGTACAGTAAACTCCTTTTTTGTTTGTTTCAAAAGCTTGTTCATTTGTACTGAACACTGTGCAGTATATACATTTAACACTAATCAGTAACTGTCATAGACTTACAGGGCCTTATAGTTGTATTGGCCTCTGAATCCTTCCCACAGCAATTTGATCCCCTCAGCTACATCTCTGCTGGGGCTTCTACAGTAGTATGATTTTTGGTATGGAGAAGGAAAGGCAGCTCCAGAGGGCTACTTGACAAATGTTAATCATTCCCAACAACTGGTACAACTTGAGCTCTGATGGACTATAGTGAAGTGACAAATGAAAATGTCATTTTTGTTGTCTCCAAAACAGACTTGTTATAACTTGAAAACAGTTTGTCCACCATAAATGGGTGAGACCTTGCATCTTTCAGCACCAAGACAACCAAACTCTGGTGAGAGGTCACTAGGGTAAAAAGAGAAGTCCTTAGCAGTGCTGAGGACGAAGTAAGACTCTCAGGGTTCAGTATTCAGTATGGGGATAAAAACAGTTCCCTAACAGACATTATTTTGGGACAGAAGTTAGAATGAGCTCATACACACCTCCTCTATGGAAGGAATAGTGTACAGGTGATCAGAGGATTTGGATCTTCCCACACTGAACTGGTGTCCGGATGGAGACTGAGTCCCACATCATTTTTTTTTAAGTATGTTGTTGGGCAGGAGAAGAACTCCGATAAGTAACTGCTACCTGTAGAGGCCTGTGCAATAGTAATGAGCCCACAACTACTTGGGCTATAGGAAAGGAACAGAGAAGGAGACTGCAGTCTCTGCAGAAAAAGGAGCTAGTGTAACATGCTCTTGCCTGACACTGAGAAGGTGCCAAGGGACTTGAAAAATGACAACCAGTCTGCAGTCAAAGACTTGGTATATTTTCACAATTCATTAATCAAAACACTAAAAAGTATGTAAATAAGAGAGACTATGTGGGGTCATCCACAGCGTCCAAGAATGAGTTCAAATAGGTTCTGGCTGTCAAACAAGCTCTAGCAGAGAAAGAAAGAAGCCCTTTGCTAAATACATAAACAGAACACTAATGAGGATGTACAACTGACCAGTGGATCTGACTCCTAGAGAGCTAACAAAGCTTCACACCTTTCTAGGCAAAGCTTGGTGGCTCCAAGGAGAAGACTCCTTTTCCAAGACTATCATCATAACAAAGAGCAGCAAACCTGTATTTTTTCCTTCCACAGCCATCACCACAAAAGAGAATGAAAACAAACGGTAATCTCTCCAAAACAGCATCTTCAAAGATAACTTTGTTCCTCCAGCTAACATGTAGGGTGCAAGAAAACCACAAAATTTGGACCACATACAGACTGCTTCATCCACAGAAATTGTCACAGTTATTTAGACTGTGTCTTCAGGACAGAATGTCCTGAATGATGCCACCAACACCATCTTCTTTTTAAGGAATTGAAGGAGTCTAATGAGACATTCTAAATAATCCTGAAAAGCTCTCTGGCTGTCAAAAAAGCATGATGGTCAATGTCTTTTCTAAAAAATACTGATGATGGTGTAGCCACATTTATCTTCACAGAGAAAAGCAAGGCACAATATGACAACATGATGGCACCTCAGCAACAGAGTGACCCAAAGACAATCTAAAGGAGGAATGAGAACCCTCAGCCTTTTCCCCTGACTATAAGAAACAGAGCAAGAAAGATGGGAAGCGATATAGATAATATCACTCTCCTCAGGAGCCTACCATTAGGTAGGTGAAGTTTCCACAAGCAGGAAAGTCACTCTCAACTACTGCAGAGGAAGCAGGAGATGGCTGCTGCTGTACAGGCATGGACAGACATGACAGCAGCCCATGAAGCACAAATCTCAGAGGTTAAACAACCAAATCACCCAATCATTCCTCTTTCCTCTGAGACAGGATGGAAAGACCGCAGGTGTGAATTGCTGCAAAAGAAAACAGATACAATATTCAGAGTCACAAATTGGCCCAGCTGATGGTGGAGGCTGTCCTTGCAGATGCAAAAGTGAAAAAGAGAACTTCACCAAAATCTGCAGCACATTGCATGAACCAAACATAAAATCTCAGTTTAGGATTCAAAGTCTAAACAGACAACAGTGAAGCAACCCCAACCTCAGCAAGAACCAAATGAATAAGCAGGGCTTGAAGCTGTGCTGCTTAAAACAGAAGACTCTAAGTATCGGTAATGTTTGATTCTGGCCTCCCTCAATGCAGGAGAACCAAAGTTACTTGTTTCAGTGATAAGAATTCTGATTGGAAGTGCTTCAGTCCTCCTCACAATCTCTTTCAATCCTCCTCCTAATGATCTGGGATTTCTTAGTGCAACTGAACAACAAATGACCATCTGCAGCCAGTATGACATTCCAGAGTTGGGGGTCTTCTCTGACACTGATGCTGTCACATCACGGTGCAAGCCTAAAGTGACCAATTTTAAATGCTTCCAATAACTTGGAATGAAAAGCAGCATCACCGCTTGCTTCAAAAACAACACATTTCGAAAGGTTTAGCTCAGATTCTCAGGGAACACAAGATGCGAAGAACAGAGACGGAGTACCTGTCCAAGAAGTTCAAGCATTGTATTTATGCACTAGCTAATAGGTAATTAACCATTTTATCTGGCACAAAGGCATAAGATCAGCCATGTGAGTCATCCTAGACAGGACAATTCTGATGACCTGAGATGAGGAATGAGTAGCAATACACACTATAACATAGTAATGGTGAAAACTAAGATAAAATACTACCTCATAGTAAAGTGCTCAGTCTCTAATGGAGAGCTGAGAACACAGAGCTTATGCAAATAAAGTTATATATAACTGAAGTTAAATAACTAAACAGAAATAAAATTGCACCTTACACAGTGCTGCCACGTGTATCAGCCCCTCTTATTCTATTTTCTGAGATAAAGCCATTTCAACTTGCTTCTCCCCAGGAAAGAAGTTACAGTTTCAAGATCTTAACACCAAGCACACAACAAGAGCTCAGAAGCTCAGATCAGGATTACATCTGTAGTCAGATCTACAAAGTGCTGCTTAATAGGACCCTTGGGACAGTCACAGTGATGCCCACGTCCATTTTCTGGCTGGAGATCTATGATACAACAGGAACTTCAGCATAAGAAGAGAGGAACAATGCAAGAAACTGAAAAACTGATATGCAAGCTTCAGTATTTCAATGACACCTCAAAATAAAAATCCAACAATCAGCTGTACAAACGTGGTACAGACTCCAATAGGAGGCAAGAAAAATGGTGCAGTGGACTGAACTTTCCACACTACTCATATTCTTGATCCTCATATTCTCTACTGATTCATATGAGTAGGGAATAGAAAGAAAAGCAAAAATACTGTCAGTCACTAGAGTTCTGCATCAAGTAGGTCTAGTAAAATTATTTAGTGAATTGTTAATGTGACTTACAACTACAGTTTGGAATATTCAGACTTCTCTTAGACATTCAACTTCATCCTGTGTGACATTCTGTTAAATGTATTAATGGGACTGCATGCTAAAGCAGACCCTACTGAAAGAATCAAACATCACAAGCACTTAAGTTCTTGTCTGGAACTATGATCCAAACGAGATACACGTTCTGGAAATATCTCACAGAACTCTGTCCTCTAATACTAGTCAAATTCTTTACCTGTAATTAAAGGGAAGAAAAATCCCCAAAAGATTAGAAAGAAAGGTTACAGTGAGTCATGTACAAGAAAACAACCATACTATGAGCAGTCCATTTTCCTTACGGGTCTGGAAAACTTCCTTGTTTGTTGGCTAGTGCAATGAAAACACTGCCAAGGAAAGGGCTGGGTAAAAAGAAAAATCCCACATTATGAATAACTAGGAAAGCAAGAGAGAACAAAAGGAAGAAAATCATTAGGCCACTGCTTCTCATGCTTAGCCTGGACCACAATTCTGGATGCAGTCTGGTACCTTCAGACAGAGTTGAACTGAAAGAGGTTCAGAGAAATCCTGCAAGGAAGCTCAGAGGTTGACTGGCGTCCACAAATGAACAGCTTCATAAGATGTGACTCTTCAGCAGGGAAAGATATGCCCTGAGCCCTGTACAGGAAAGGCCTATGAAATGCCAAGGGGCAAAGAGAGAGTGGGAAGCAACTACGCTCTTTTTCCATAGACAAAGAGAAGGCCATCAGATACAGCCAGCAGGAACAAGCAAATGAGTGGATGAGGTTGGCAGTAACTACACAGCCCTTTTGGGTTTTATTTGTATTTTCTGAGTGAATTTTAATTCAGCTCTGCAGCATTTCTGGAGGACATGGAATTAGAGAGCTATCCTGACCTCTGTACACAAAGTACTTGCTCTGAGGTAGCCAGCCTGAATCCCTGTCTGTTACAGAGAGGTGTAATACAGACATGCTTCTCCTTAACATATATGCCATGACTTTGTTGATTCTGGCTGTAGTAAGGTTGCTGTTGTCATGATAGTTTAAGCACACAAAGGAGATTTTGCCACAATAAGTGAAATATTTTTTTTATTACAAATGATCAGTATTATGGGGGAAACCAGGCTTTTCTCATTATTGTTGTTTGTACAAAAGTGCTTCTGGGCTCAAAAGTTTGTCTGTTGTTCTCCAAATACACCAGTTACTCCCACCAAGCACATTCATATTCTCCCCTGACCTTAACCTCAGCAGTACAGACTAAATTGGAGTGAGTGATAAAAGGAAAAAATACAGATTTGATGTATGGACTCTTCACTGGATAAGGAATTGCTTGGATGATCATGTGCAAAGGGTAGTGGCCAATGGCTCAATATACAGATGAAGACAGAACAAGTGGGGTCCATGTTAGGAAAAGTACTGTTGAATACTGTCATCAATTACATGGACAGTGAGACTGAGGGCACCTCAGCCTATCTGCAGATAATAGCAAGTTGAGTAGTGAGGTTGATGTGCTTAAGGGGCAGAACGCCATCCAGAAAAACCTGTACAAGCTTGAGAAGTGGGGCCAGTGAACATCATGATCAAGTGGAAGGTGCTGCACCTGGGTCAGGGCAACCCCCGGTACCAATACAAGTCAAGAACTGCCCAGGGGAGATGGAATTGGGGGCGTTAGTGGACGAGAAGCTTAACATGACCTGGCCATATGCACTGGCAATCCAGAAACCACTTGCATATTGGGTTCCTTCCCAGCAGTATGCGCAGCAGGTGAGGGGGAGGACACTCCCTTCTCTATTCCACTCAGGCGAGACCCCACATGCAGAGATGCCTCCAGCTCTGTGATGCCCAGCACAGGGAAGATGTGGACCTGCTGGAGCAAGTCTACATGAGCACACAAAGATGCTCCAAGAGCTGGAGCACTTCTACCATGGAGAGAGGCTTGGAGAGCCTGGAGAAGAGAAGGCCCTGGGCACACCCAAGAGCCCCTTCTAATAGCAAAAGGGAACTGTAAGAAAGATGGGAACAGACATTTTAATAAGGCCTGTTGTGATAGGACAAGGGGCAATATTTTTAAACTAAAAGAGTGCAGATTCAGACTGGATATAAGAAATTGTGTATGTTGAAAGTGATGAGGCATTTGCACAGGTTGCCCAGAGAGCTGGCAGACACTCAGACCCTGAGAACATTCAAGGCCAGGCTGGACTGGGTTCTTAGCAACCTGCTCTAGTGGAAGGTGTCCTTGCTCATTGCAGGGCGGATGGACTACATGGCCTTTAAAGGTCCCTTCCAACTCAAACCATTCCATGATTCTGTAAACTACCACTATTGTTCTCACCACGCTATATTTATATATATACTCAAGGAAGTCCTTCACAACATAATTTTACTCTGAACCTCATGAATAGAGAAAAATATCCCTTCTAGAGGTACTTGTAGTTAGGTTCAGGACTGAAATTTTTTCTTGAGGTTGTTTGACTGCAAAGCAGCAAAGTTTTGCAGAACTGAGAGACTACCCAGAAACATCCTCTACCAAGTTCTTCCACACTCATGCGGCAGCACCCCTAGAAACCACTTTTCTGTTTGTCCATGATAGTTCTAAACCACTGTAACAAAACTTCAACAATGTCCTCCTCACTGAAGCAGTGATGTTGTTACTACAGACAGTAATGCAAAGATATTAAAAGAAAATGGTCAGACACTTGAAACCAAAAGGTCCAATAAACAGGAAAAGAAAATACTTCACCATGTACATGAGACTGTTGAAAACTTTTTCCTGGTGCAAAGTGAAAATTTCCAGCTACCTGCAGGAGACAATAAACATTCATTAAATGGTCTAAATCTATGTAAGCAAAACAGTTGTACTGGTGCTTGGATTTTCAGGATTTTGTTTACACAAGACAGACACCAACTGACTCATTTTCACAGGGGACAATAGCAGCAGACATTATTCTAAGAGAGGTATGAATTTCCCATGTTCATTACAGCCAGTGATGCTGAAATCCATAATTAAATACTGATGTGGATAACAGCTGTTCTATCCAGATTATTTTGTGGGCATAAAAAAGAGAAAAGGAGGAATTAACTCCAAGTAGGGAACCAACTGGTCCTTCAGAAAATACAAAGCACTATCAAAGAAAAAGAGAGGAGAAAGTGAGGATGAACACTTATAACAATAGTCAGCCATGATCCAATGTATAAACCCATGAAAAGAAGAGCATGCAAAAATAAAGCACTTAACCTACTAAATCCCTGTCTCAAAGCAACCTAACCCCCCAAAAATCTGCAAAAGACAAACTGGTAAAATTTCATCCTGGACTCTGAAAGGGATATGGATATTAGGTGCCAGTCCTCCCTGACACTTACTAGCAATCACACGCACTCTGCCTTGGAAGATTTGAATGTACCAAGCTCACTCATTGTATTACATCTTTGATGCCTGGGCAAACCTATGCTTTATGTTAACTGCAGACCTGTTGAGAACGAAGATGCACAAAGTTCCAAGTGCCTAAAAAAGGCACCAAAAACTTCCCCAGTGACACTCACACTTGGACCATTCCTACATCCAGAATTCCCCCTGGAATCTTCCTGCTCATCATATATTGTGAGAGAGGGTCCCATAACAGTTCAATACCTATGATAATGCTCAAATCACAATCTCTGGATATGAGAGTACAAGGTCTATTTTCTAGAAATAAAGACTGTGGTCTCCAGGAAGAATACACCAGGATTAAAAAAAAAAAAAAAAAAAAAAAAAAAAACAACAGAGTTTGAAGTTAAAAACAAACAAAAAATAGCCTGGGTCTGACTTCTTCTAGAGGGTACTTGGGTATGCAACCTGTGTGTTTGTGAGGGTAACCCACAAAATGACAGGTTACATAGTTACCTGGTGCATCTTGTGTATTTTCATACATCATTTGCATAAACCACTTCTCTGAGCATTTTCAGCCTTGACAACCAACTCCAATAGCCTTGCTTACTGTTTTTCTAAAGAAGATAACATTTCACTCTCTCCAACACCTCTGTACGCAAATTGGTTACTGCTATCTCCAGCACCCACTTGTGGCCTCTGATTTAAAACCAGAAGGGCAGGTGGAACCATTCAAGCTCAAAGAAGCTGCCTCTCCTCCTCCAGAAATCTCAGCAAAAAGACTTGGTACCCAGGTGGGAGGAAAAGATGAACTTCTCTAGCTGCCATGACTTTCTACCAGCCCACAGAACACAAACCAGAATTAGCCTCTTTTCCACTGCTGTTCCTGACTGTCCACCTGAACCCCACGACAAGCACAAAGACGTTGCTGACCCCAGAGGTTATTCTGTGATAGTCTTCTAAGCACCTAAAACTGGAAAAGGAGAGGAATGCCCCAACTCTGCCTTTTCACAGTCCTCACCATCATGCAGCAGGTTCATAGCAAAAGCTCTCTCTCACCTTGTTGACCTCTAGGAAACCATACACTTGGCAGCCCTCATTCTTCTGCTCTTGCATTTTCTGGCTAAACCCTTCCCTCTTGCACTGCTCTATGCTATCTGGGTTCTTGAAGGCCCAGCCTCGCCGCCTGTATGCTTCTCTGACATCGTCACAAGTATTACAACACCTGCAAAAAGCACAAGCACCATCTTACCATCTTTATCATTAAGAAGAGATGCTCCAGCTCAGGACTTGAATCCTTGACAGATTCTTCAACAAAGCAGCAACACAAATATTGGGGACTGGACCTTGGAAAGTGGCCTAATGCTCCTGAATGAGAATGATCTTCTTGATGTGCCTTTTGAGGTTTGGAGGTGAGGATGCACACTGTTTGAATACAGGACTGGAGTGCAAAGAGGGCTCTGCCTGGCCATTTACACAGCCAAGGCATCCCTTGGCAAAGAAATTTGTCACAAAAACAACATCGGTGTCCCTCAGTTATAAGCAGTTTGGAACTTCCTCATGTGAACAAAGCATCTGCCTGTTTCTATTGCTCCTTTCCTCTGATTTTAGGCCAAGACATTGGGCTAAAGGGGGGCTTAACTACAAACTTTCTTTGTACTTTTCTACCTCTGGACAATATCTTGGTTACCAGAAAAAACCCCAGGTTTCTTCCTTGGTTTCATGTTTTGGTGGACATGTTGAACGAATTCCTGCTGTTGAAGGCAGCAGTTATGAATACCTCAAGATGAAAACATCTCTGAGAAAGGATACAACTTGACAGATGGGACAAACCAAATTATCACTGAGCCAAAAATAGCCAAAATTAGTCCAGAACCTATATGGACTATCATGGATCCATTCTTATAGTAATTTCCTGTTCGGAGGAATGAGAAATACGAAAAAACACCTGTTGTTGTGAACCATAGATGTCTGGTCTTTTCTCCTGTAAGGAAACAATGCCACCAGCAGCAGTGAGAAGGCAAGGCCAAGGCATAACCAGGTTTTACGTCAAGATAACTCGCATAACAGTGAAATAATTCAAACACCTCTGCTCTGGACACCAAACAAGCCCAGAAAATCTCTCACCTGCTGAGATACAATTTTTGTACTGCTTAAACAGGCATGTAGACAATCCAAACAATCTACAGATGCACCTTCTCAACAATCTTGAGTGCAGCTTCCAAAGGCATAGCCAAACCACAATAGCTTTTATCACTGAACATGTGCCTGAGAGCAGGATTTCATTGCACAGACCTTCACAGACATTTGGAAAAAAATATGCATATAACATACCAGGATTCAATCGCTAAGAAGATAGGAAAAAGGTGTAAAGGTTACCGAATGTCCTCTGACTCTGCCCCATAACAGCTCTCACAGCGATCAGCATCCAAAGAATTTGGATCAAACACTTTTTCTTCTTCTTTTCCCAGCTCTAAGACAAAACAGGATTCAAAGTGATGAGACACATCTAGAAACTCTGTCTTGTACTCTTGTTCTGCTCTATGCATAACGAATACTCTGCACACACAATGTACTACTGCACATCCTGCACCCAACACCCACCTAAAATGGTATGTATGTAGCCTGCTGAGGTGTGGAGTAAAACCAAGAAGGAGCATAGTATTTGTCCTCTCAAGAACAGCCTCCATGGAAAGAACTGGCTATCTGTAAGCCTTGTTGAAGCATCAGACATTACTTGCATAAAGGCTTTGCTAAAACGTTGTCTTAAGCAGACCCAACCAGTACATTATGAGCAATACAGGACTTGCTTAAAAACTTGTAGAATGGTTTTTGTCCCCAAATAATAATTTTTAAAGTCACAACCTGTGATGGCTGCTAAGTGACACAGCAGTAAGAACACTATCACCACATTCCCATGACAACCAGAGAAACCCTTGTGCCTGCCAATTGTTCAGCGCTTGGCTTAGTTTAGCCTTTCAGTGTCAACAACAGAAATGTTAAATATAAAGTGATACAAAGCTAAAAATTTGGTCATGTTGATACTCAGAACTACACTGTCTCCCAGAAAACAGAGTAAGTAACTCATGTTCTGGAAAGGAAAAGTCAAAATAGTATTACTGTGCGACTGAAAAATGCTTTGTCAGAATCCTTTCTGGTTGCTATCAAAGAACAAGGATGAGTCATAACATGTAAAAAATGTAGAGAAGAGGTTTATGTAGCCAAGGATCACTTATTACAGCTTGCAAACAACAGATCAACTCACATGTATTTATGCAGGTGTGCATTAACACATACAGAGTTAATGGAGTAAAATGCAAGTTTAGGCTTAAAGGTTAAGTCACTGGAGCCTTCCCCAGAGAAAGGCTCTTTCCTTGAATCACACAGTCCCATTTGTTCGCCCACTGTGATTTAAAGCCAAATTTTGCAAGAACAGCTGCTTGATTTCTAAAACCAAAAGACCACCAACTGTGCAACTTTATTCCTCAAATGCATCCATGGGTCTTTATCATAATTTCAGAGGGACTGGGCAAAGATTTTCTTGCAAAAGTACTGAGTGTAAGAGTAGTTTAATAGATCTGCATGCTATACGGTATTCAAGACTTTGTGGCATTTACACACTCTACAGCTGTCACTTTGTCTCCACAAATCTCAGAACAGGCATACAACGGAAAGACTAACAGAGCATCCAACCAGGACAGGTAGAAGAGCATCTTACCATGTCTCTCAGCCTCTGGAGTTACACGATTCCCAGCTTTATCCAAGCGTTGTTTAAACAGATTGTGCTCTACATCCAGCTGCTGCTCTCCTGCAACATCCATTGCATCAATGCTCAAATCTGAAACCAGTGCACAAGGAAAGTGATCTATAAGCATACATTTGTTATGGGCACACTGAGCCTCCTGAGCCCCTGCCAAGGACAAAAATTATCATCTCCATTCAGAAGTCTTACTCACAAGCACAAGGCATATGTGGAAAAGTAACATCTAGATTGATCTTCAGTTTATCTCCCCTTGATTTATCAACGTATAATTCTGGATGAACCTGGGAACAAAGGAAAAACAGTCTCATTTTACTTGTAAGCAAATCAAAAGGCCCCTTTCCCTTGGTGCTGTGGCCCAGGAGCTGATTTTTAAGACAGAAGAGGTTTGCCAGACAGCTGAGCCACTGCCCTGCACAGCCCAGAGCATGCCATTTGCAATGGTGTTAAATAACTGGGGGACCTCTGAACGTGGGGAGGGAACAGGGCTTCAGCGCTTGCTTTCCCTTCTCGGCATGGCACGGCTGCTTGCAGGCGGCGTGACGTACCGCCGTCCCGACAGGACGCCACAGACGGGGGAGGGCAGCCCGCCCCCACCGCCGCGGCGACCGGACAGGGCACAGAAAAATAACGCGAACCGCAGGTCTATGCGGGGCGAAGCTGCTGCCTGGGAAGCCCAGGGGGGCGGCCCGGCGGGGGCAGGGGCAAGGGCGCTCCGGCCACCCTGAAGGGTTGCCCGCCGCGAGTCGGAGGCAGCAACGGGGGACTGGGGCCGTGTCCGCTCTGTCGGCGGTACTTACCTCCTTGGTGAGGTAGTACTGCAGCTCCGAGAAGAAAAGCAGCACCATGATGAGCCCGCTAACTGCCGTCACTGCCGGGGAGACGAGAACCACCGTCAGCCCCGCCGCAACCCGACCGCCGCCGCCCCGAGTCTCTAAGGAGCGCCGGCCCGCCAAGGTCCCCCGGCCACCCGCAGCGCCCTCGCTCACCCAGCGCTCCCCCGCATGTCTTAACCCGAAAATCTTCTAGGGTCTTCGGAAAAGCGTCGAACCGCTTCAGCCGCCACAGCGACTCCATGACGCCGCGGAGCCCGGAACGGAACCTTTCTTCCGGCGCCGGCCTCGCCCCCGTTCCCGGGCCCGCCCCCAGCGGGGAGCCGTTCTCTGTAGCCGGCTGAGATTCCGAGGCCCGGCTGACATTCCGAGGCCCGGCTGACATTCCGAGTCCCGTCTGTGGCCTCAAGCTGCCGGAGGGCTGGAGTAGGGCACTGACAGCTTTTCGAGAGCAGTCGAGCTGTCCCCTGGGCCCGCTGTGGCGGCAACAGTGCGGGAAGAAAAGCGTCTCGGCAGAGTACCGAATCATGATTTTAAAGGGTTAAAATTTTAGCTGAGGGTTAGAACCAATTCATATTGAAGTTAGATACACCAATAATAGGTTAATGATTATTAGATGCTTAAGCTAAAGCTAATTGTTATATTATGAGCTCATTTGTAGCAAGAAGTGGAGCAAGTGAACCATTATAGGAACATATTGAAACCAGTAGAACAATGTCCAGCACCAGGACTCTTATGTCAATCCATCACGAAGCAGAGGGCCCTGGATCATGCCAGAGGGTTACAGAGACCTGACAAAGACCTTCCTGACTTCATCCCTGGGACCACTGACCCAATTCAAGAGAAGAATTGTGCACGCATGAAAGACTAATAACCTCATTTTAATACAAAACAGAGATGGGAAGTGCTGGGGTTATGCATATGTATTATTTTGGGAAATAAATAGAAGGCAAAGTACGTTGTATCACTGGCCAGGGGCTATGTACAAATCACGAACATGACGGAACTGCTAGGAACATGTCTTGAGCTGTATTATTTTCCAGCATCTGTCTCATTACGTGATTATGACAATGGGAAGATGCCATCAGCTCCCATCCCAGGCAGCAGACCAAGAATTTAATGTTACAACTTACTTTCTAAGTTTTTTGACCAATCACACGAAGTAAAAGCATACTGACAATAGTTCCATCCAACCACTATAAGCAGATGAAACACTGGTTAAAACAATGCTTACTTATTTCAAATACAATACCTGCTAGTAAGCCTTAAAACACAATAGACAGATCTCCATTATTAAGCTTGGAACTTCCTAACATATGGCTAGATATACTTTTCTGCAGCTTAGGGAGTTATTCTAGACAAACGTTAATAAGAGACAAATGTTCTATTTGTCCTCACTTTTCTACATCTTAGATAATTTTTCTGCTGACCAATCTTATGGTTACTGCTTAGCTCGAATCACAGTTCTGCTGTCACTGAGGCCTGCCTTTTGCGACTTTCCCAAAACCCTCTGATTTTATGGATTCACACGCTTACTGCCCCACTGTCTGCAAGTGTGACTGGCAACAAAGGAAAGCCATTTTCCATGGCAAAAAAAAGTCATTTCACCAGGGCCTGGGTATCAGATGAAAGGTGTCGTTTGGGGCTCTAAGGACTTGCAGGGTGATAGTTGCTGGCAGCTTTACTTTTGGAGAAATCCAGGAATGTTTGCCAACATCTAGCAGGGCACTGACCTGTTGCCCAGGGCGAGTGGCCACAAATGGAACCCATTTTCCATGGGAAAAAGAAGTCCTTTCCTCTCGGTCTGGGTATCAGTTGAAAGGTTGCCTTGGGGCTCTAAATCCTTGCAGGGTCCTAGTTGCTGGCAGCTTTAGTTATAGAGAAATCCAAAAAAGCTTGCCAATTTCGTGCTTTGCACCACCCTGTTGAACAGGGCCAGCAGCCACAAAAAAGAGGCGTTTTTCCATGGAAAAAAGAAGTTCTTTCCTCTTGGTCTGGGTATCAGGTGAAAGGTGACGTTTGGGGCTCTACGGACTTGCAGGGTCCTAGTTGCTGGCAGCTTTAGTTATAGAGAAATCCAAAAAAGTTTGCCAATTTTGAGCTTGGCACTGCCCTGTTGGCCTGGGTGAGCGACTGCAAAAAAGAAGTATTTTTCCATGGAAAAAAGAAGTCCTTTCCCCAGGCTCTGGGAATCAGTTGAAATGTGGCCTTTGAGGCTCTAAAACCGTGCAGGGTCCTAGTTGCTAGAAGCTTTAGTTTTGGAGACATCCAGCAAAGTTTGCAGATTTCTAACCAGGCACCGGCCTGTCAGTCAGAGCAAGTGGCTTCAAACGGAACCCATTTTCCATGGAAAAAATAAGTCCTTTCCACTGGGTCTGGGTATCAGATGAAAGGTGGTCTTGGGGGCTCTATGGACTTGCAGGGTCCTCGTTGCTGACAGCTTTAGTTATAGAGAAATCCAGCAAAGTTTGCCCATTTCAAACCTGACGCCACCCTGTCGGTCAGAGCGAATGGCCTCAAATGGAGGCCATTTTCCATGTGGAAAAGAAGTCCTTTCCCCAGGGTCTGGGAATCAATTGAAAGGTGATGTTTGGTGCTCTAAAACCTTGCAGGGTCCTGTTTGCTGGCAGCTTTAGTTTTGGAGAAATCCAGCAAAGTTTGCCAATTTCTAACCTGGCGCTGCCCTGTTGAGCAGGACGAATGGCCTCAAATGGAAGCCATTTTCCATGTGGGAAAGAAGTCCCTTTTTTTGGCGTCTGGGTATCAGTTGAGGGGTGATTTTTGGGGCTCTATAGCCTTGCAGGGTCTTAGTTGCTGGCAGCTTTAGTTTTGGAAAAATCCAGCAAAGTTAGCCCATTTCTAAACTGGTGCCGTTTTGTCGGCCAGAGCGAGAGGCCTCAGAGGCCATTTCCCATAGGAAATAGAAGTCCTCTCCCCTGAGTCTGGGTATCAGACGAATAGTTGCCTTGGGGCTCTAAAGCCTTGCAGGGTCCTAGTTGCTGGCAGCTTTAGTTATAGAGAAATCCAAAAAAGTTTGCCAATTTCGCACTTTGCACCACCCTGTTGAACAGGGCCAGCGGCCACAAATGAAGGTATTTTTCTGTGGGAAAAAGAAGTCATTTCCCCAAGCTCTGGGAATCAGTTGAAAGGTGGCCTTTTGGGCTCTAAGGACTTGCAGGGTCCCAATTGCTGGCAGCTTTAGTTTTGGAGAAATCCAGCAAAGTTTGCCAATTTCTAACCTGGCGCTGCCCTGTCGGTCAGAGTGAGTGGCCTCAAATGGAGATCATTTTTCCGTGTGGAAAAGAAGTCGTCTCCCCAGGGTCTGGGTATTAGTTGAAAGGTGGCATTTGGTGCTCTAAAACCTTGCAGGGTCCTAGTTGCTGGCAGCTTTAGTTATAGAGAAATCTAACAAAGTTTGCCAATTTCTAACCTGTCACTGCCCTGTTGGCCAGGACGAGTGACCTCAACCGGAGCCCATTTTCCATGGAAAAAGAAGTCCTTTCCTCTCGGTCTGGGTATCAGATGAAAGGTGACGTTTGGGGCTCTACGGACTTGCAGGGTCCTAGTTGCTGGCAGCTTTAGTTATAGAGAAATCCAAAAAAGTTTGCCAATTTTGAGCTTGGCACTGCCCTGTTGGCCCAGGTGAGCGGCCCACAAAAAGAGGCATTTTTCCGTGGAAAAAGAAGTCCTTTTCCCTGGCTCTGGGTATCGGATGAAAGGTGGTCTTTGGGGCTCTAAGGACTTGCAGGTTCCTAGTTGCTGGCAGCTTTAGTTTTGGAAAAATCCAACAAAGTTTGCAAATTTCGCGCTTTGCACTGCCCTGTCGGACAAGGCGAGTGGCCGCAAACAGAGGCATTTTCCATGGAAAAAAGAAGTCCTTTCCTCAGGGTCTGGGTATCTGTTGAAAGGTGGCCTTTGGGGCTCTAAGGACTTGCACTTTCTTATTTGTTGGCAGCTTTAGTTTTGGAGACATCTAGCAAAGTTTGCCAATTTCGCACTTGGTGCTGCCCTGTCGGACTGGATGAGTTGCAGCAAACAGAGGCATTTTTCCATGGGACAAAGAAGTCTATTGGAATAAAATCCCAATATTACCAGGTGGAACGTGCCTGGGCTTGTCTGGCCCTCGCTGCATGACCAAAGGCGGCAGCCGTGGTGTTTCACCCCAGAGACACCTTTGGTTAGTTTTATGCTGCAGCTAGGCTCTTGGAACAAGTCCAGGCAATAGAACTCAGGCTCGACCTCTGATGAAGAAGCTTTAAGCGAGGCAAAGAGGAAAAGGAGACGGATCCGGCTAGGGGGTCATAATCCAGAGTTTATTCCTGGGCACGCAGGCCTCTGAATGTTGCGACAACTCCAACCGAATCCGACCGCATGGTCCTGTGTCTTTTTAAGCTCAGGGAAAGGGGGAGGGGAAGGGGTAGGTGAGCTACCAACCAGGTAGGAGGGGGGGAAGCTCAGGAGACAAATGATACTTGGATGACCCAATCGTCCCCAGGGCTGAGAGGCATCTTTTGAACTTCACCTATCAGACTACGGCCTTGCTGACCTTCTGAGATTGATGGACAGCTCTCAGCAGGAGGCAGGGAGAGGGGAAGAGGGAAGTGGGAGGAAGTGGGAAAGCCAAGACAGGACATTGCTTCACACTGTAACATCAGTCCTTTCCTCAGGGTCTGGATATCAGCTTAAAGGTGACTTTTAGGGCTCTAAAACCTTTCAGGGTCCTAGTTGCTGGCAGCTTTAGCTTTGGAGAAATCCAACAAGGTTTGTCCATTTCCACCATGGCACCACTCTGTTGAGCATGACGAGTAGCCTCAAACAGAGGCCATTTTCCACATTGAAAAGAAGTCCTTTCCTCAGGGTCTGGGTATCAGATGAAATGTGGCCTTTTGGGCTCTAAGGACTTGTAGGGTCCTAATTGCTGGCAGCTTTAGTTTTGTAGAAACCCAGCAGAGTTTGCCAATTTGTAACCTGGCGCAAACAGAGGCCATTTTCCATGGGAAAAAGAAGTCCTTTTGTGGGAGAAGGGGACAGGGAAGATAGGGTGGGAGCGCCCTGGGCCGACTCTAACATCAGTCACCTCTAGCCCACTCCTTCCCTTCTGGTAAATTCCCCGTTCCCCACTCCCTTATTGGACCTCGCCCCAAGACCACCCTCTCCCCACATTCCTATAGGTGTACCTCCGACCACTCCACCTTGTCTCCTCCTCTGAGTCCTTTCCCCACTGGTTAAATGGTACCCCAACCCCACCTACCTTCTCCCCTTTATAAACCCCAGTCCCACCCCGGTTCGGGGCTCGAGCTTACCCCGACACCGGCTCCCTTCAACTGTGGTTGCACCCCTGCTTTCCTTCCCTCCTTCAAGCCTCGGACCTTCCGCTAATAAACCCAGTTGGATTTGCACCGGTGCCTCGAGTCCTCCTTCCCTCTGGTCGTGACGTCTGATATATATCTGGGACTGTGCGCGTGTGGAAGAAGTGTAACCGCTCCAATGGGACCCGTGAAGGAGTGATCTGCCCACACCCACACAGAACATTCCCTTGTGAGGAGAACCCACCCAGCATCCTTTCCCCAGGGTCTGGATATCAGATGAAAGGTGGTCTTTGGGGCTCTAAGAACTTGCAGAATCCTAGTTGCTGGGAGCTTTACTTTTCGAGAAATCCAGCAAAGTTTTCCAATTTCAAGCAGCAAACAGAGGCCATTTTCCGTGAAAAAAAGGAGTCATTTCCCCAGGCTCTGGGTATCAGTTGAAAGGTGACTTTTGGGGCTCTAAGGGCTTGCAGGGTCCTAGTTGCTGGCAGCTTTAGTTTTGGAGAAATACAATGAAGTTTGCCAATTTCGAGCTCGGCACCACCGTGTCGGACAGGGCAAGTGGCCATTGCAAACAGATGCATTTTTCCGTGGGAAAAAGAGGTAATTTCCTCAGAGTTTGGGTATCAGATGAAAGGTGGCCATTGGGGCTTTAAGGACTTGCAGCATCCTAGTTGTTGGCAGCTTTAGTTTTGGAGAAATCCAGCAAAGTTTTCCAATTTCGAGCATGGCACCGCCCTGTCAGGCCTGTTGCAGGAAGTGGAGCCCTCTTTCCGTAGGAATAAGATGTCATTTACGACCATCTGGGTATCAGGTGAAAGGTGGCCGCTGAGGCTCTGCAGCCTTGCAGGGTCCTAGCTGCTGTCAGCTTTAGTTTTGGAGAAATCCAGCAAAGTTTGCCCATTTCTAAACTGGTGCCGCCTTGTCACCCAGGACGAATGGCCTCAAATGGAAGCCATTTTCCGTGCGTAAAAGATGTCCTTCCCTCAGGGTCTGGGTATCAGTTGAAAGGTGACTTTTGGGGCTCTATAGCCTTGCAGGGTCCTAGTTGCTGGCAGCATTAGTTTTGGAGAAATACAATGAAGTTTGCCAATTTCTAACCTGGCACCACCCTCTCGGCCAGAGAGAGAGGCCTCAAATGGAGGCCATTTTCCGTGTGGAAAAAGACTCCTTTCCTCCGGGTCTGAGTATCAGTTGAAAGGTGGCATTTGGTGCTCTAACACCTTGCACCGTCCTGGTTGTTGGCAGCTTTAGTTTTGGAGAAATCCAGCAAAGTTTTCCAATTTTGAGCTTGGCACTGCCCTGTCGGGTGGGGCCTGTGGCAGCAAACGGAGCCCACTTTCCATAGGAATAAGAAATCATTTACCACCGTCTGGGTATCAGATGAAAGGTTGCCTCTGAGGCTCTGAGGACTTGCAGGGTCCTAGTTGCTAGCAGCTTTTTTTTTGGAGAAATCCAGCAATGTATGCCCATTTCTATCCTGTCGCTGCCCTGTCAGTCAGGGCGAGTGGCTGCAAACGGAGGCCTGGGAAAAAGAAGTCCTTTCCCCAGGGTCTGGGTTTCAGTCGAAAGGTGACCTTTGGTGCTCTAAGGACTTGCAGGGTCCTAGTTGCTGGCAGCTTTAGTTTTGGAGAAATATGGCAAAGTTTGCCAGTTTCTAAACTAGCGCTGTCCTGTCGGTCAGGACGAGATGCTGCAAACTGAGCCCATTTTCCAGGGGAAAAAGAAGTTCTTTCCTCAGGGTCTGGTATCAGTTGAAATGTGATGTTTGGAGCTGTATGGACTTGCAGTGTCCTAGTTGCTGACAGCTTTAGTTTTAGAGAAATCCAACAAAGTTTGCCCATTCCTAGCTTGGCACTGCCATGTCGGGATGGGCGTATGGCCACAAAACGGAGTCCATTTTCCTTTGGAAAAAGAAGTAATTTCCACAGGTTTGGGGATCAGTAGAAATGTGACGTTTGGGGCTCTAAAGACTTGCAGGGTCCTAATTGCTTGCAGCTTTAATTTTGGAGAAAACCAGTAAGGTTTTCTTATTTCAAGCTTGGCACCTGCCTGTCAGCCAGGGCACGATGCCCAAAACAGAGACTGTTTTCCATGGGAAAAATAAGTAATTTCCCCAGGGTCTGAGTATCAGATGAAAGGTGACTCTTGGGGTTGTATACATTTGCAGGGTCCTAGTTGCTGGCATCTTTAGTTTTGTAGAAATCCAGTAAAGTTTGCCAATTTTGAGAATGCACCACCCTCTCGGATATGCATCTTTATAGAATGACCACAGCAAATGTGTGAAAGGAATTAGGGAGAGAAAAATAATAGAAAAGAAGGGGAGTATGGAATAATATCCCAATATTACCGGGTGGAACATGCCTGGGCTCATCTGGCCCTTGCTGCTTGACCAAAGGCGGCAGCTGTGGTGTTTCACCTCTGAGAAACCTTTGGCTAGCTGGAAATTGCAGCTGGCACTTGGAACAAGTCCAGGCAGCAGGAACTCAGGCTTTACCTCTGATGAAGAATCTTTAGGCGAGGCTAAGAGGAAAAGGAGACGGATTCTGCGGAGGGTTTAATCCAGAGTTTTATTCCAGGGTCACTGATCTCTGAATCTTGGTAACAGCTCCACAGAATACGGCTGCATGGTCTCAGTGTCCTTTTAAACCTGGGGACAGGGGGAGGGAAGGGGTAGGTATGCCACCAACCAGGTAGGAGGGGGGAAGTCCCAGGGGACAATGACACCTAGACAGGCCAATTGTCCCCAGGGCTCAGAGGCATCTTTTGAACTTTGCCTATCAGAAGATGGCCTTGCTGGCCTACTGAGATTGATGGACAGCTCTCCGCAGGAGGCAGGGAGAGGGGAAGGGAGAAGGTATTGCCACACCTGTGAGGGACTGGGATAGGTAAAACAGGAAATTGCTTCACACTGCAACAGGGGAGAATGAGAGAGGGAGCATAGCTACCAAGTGTGGAGAGACGTAGTCTTCGTTGTCCAGCCAAGAGAGTTTGCCTAGTCATGTTGGCAAGATCTCAAAGTCTGAGTTAAGGTTCTATTATCGTCCATTGCTGAGGGGGAAAACAGATCATGAAATGGCTACGGGGGAACAGATACAATCAAGAAGTCTATTGAAATTGCTGAGGGGGAAAAAGGTATTGAAGACGGCTACACACAGTTCATGATCTCAGCAGGATAAGTCAGTATCAGCAGTGAGTGGGACCCATTGTTTCAGGACTGCTTTCTATGGGAAAGCACTCTAGGTGCAGTGAACACATCTGTAGGCAACACTTAGCAGGCATCCTGCTTCAGTCAGGCCAGCAGCCCTGCATCAGAATGACGGGGGTCTCTGTCTCAGTCCTGGCTAGGGGTCTTCAATCTCCATCCCTCACGGTGGGAGTGGACCAGATGAAGGATTTTCCATGATGGGGCTACCAAAGGTGCCTCAGCAAGTTCATCTGGCCAAGAAGTGGGAAAATTCCTGGCCTATTGTCGCCAAGCAGGTGCAAGCATATAGGCTGTGTCGCCCTTTGGCAGGCCCTGCTAGAAGCAGTCACTATAAACACAGCTGTGAACAATGACTTGGAAGCTCAGAATTCTGCTCAGGATTTTTAGTGTTCATCCACCACCGGCAGGCGAGAATTCCCATCAGGGTCTTTAGGGTCCCAATGTCTGTCCTGGTCGTGAGGCATATGAGGGGAACTTCAGACCGTCTTTCACACGTATCAGAAAATCTATTGACTGAAAAGGCCAAAAAGAATGCATGACATGTAGAATTGAGGGGGGGAAAAAAACCAAGCTCAAAAGGTTAGAGCAATATCATTCTAGAGAATGCCATCTATCTAGGAAAAATACAAAAAACTTCTACTTTCAAAAGTGCCTACAAATCACCAGTTTGCATCTTTTTTTCTTTTTTTTTTTTGTTTTAAAGCTCTGGCACTTATCTGATTCCTTTTTGAGCTTGTTCAGCTCATTAATCTGGTAAAAAACAGCTAAATATAAACAGAAAAACCTACGGGGAACAGGATGCCACTTCAGCCATGTTGTAGGGAAGCATTAGGTTGGCCTTCTGTGTTGTAGAAATATGTCTGTCATCCATGAAAACCAATGTGTAGTGCTATCTTTTGAGCTTTCTCATTGCTACTGTGTTCCTGAATGATCAAGATGGTTTCAAAGCAAACAACAGCCAGCCCTCTAAGCTACTCCCCAAACTATTGCAATGGAATAACTTGATCAGGTGAAGAGCTCGCTATGCAAAGCTGAAGATGATGTCAAGAATGCTTTGTGGTGGATGACCATTGTTTGGGATCACTTATCCCTTACCCTCCCATGTAGGTCTAGGAAAAACTGAAGTAGCCACAAGGCTTTTACAGCTGTTCTTGTCTTTTGGGATAGTAAGGACTTAGGGGAGTAAACAAAACTGTGGTGAGTTTTCCTATTAACTTGATGGCTGCTTCACTCGGAATGAACTGCTTTGCATTTCAGCTTCCCCGTCAGTAGAATGAGAAGAAGAATATCTTCCTTCCTGCCCAAAAGATGTTGAATTATGCCTGTGATGTCACGGACTTAAAAACGAAAACCATTGTGATTGAAAGGAAGTACTGGCATGCCACAAGGTAACTGTAGTGAGCTGTGTTTCCTCCTCAGCTTCGCTGAGATAGTAGAATTTGAATGAGCAGCTCCAAAACTTTGTCTTAGCATAGTCTGGTGACATATGACAGTAGAACAGTGTCCTAGGGTGGCTTGATGATGCTTGTATCCCCAGTCGTCTGTTCTGCTAATGCTGGATATGATATTGTCTGCCTTCAAGACTGGTTCTGAGAGCAAAGGTGGGGAGAAGAAGAAGCACGGAGTTTGTTATCAGAGGCTGCACTCACTCTTCTAAAAGCAACAGTGCTCCACATTCTGTGCTGCACTGCGTTGTCCGGGCACTGACGAAGCAGAATAGAGCCTTCCTTTGCTTTTCAGTTGGTTTAGCTGGCTGAGGCAGAGTTTTGCCTGGACTGCGTTTGTTTCTTTCCCTTATCTTGGAACTGTTCAAAGCTGCTGCGGACTGGGACCTGGGGAGAACTGAGAGCTTGTACTTTGTGGCCTATGGGGGCCTAGTCTGGGCAGCAGCCTTTCCCAGTGCTCGAGGGATTGATAGGAGAGCGAGCATCCACAGGAGAGACTTTCAGAATTTGTCGTCTCTTCAGAGCGGCAATTGAGTTTTGTCGTCTGGTACTGCTCAGTTTTTGTGCTGGGGAGTGCTTTGCCTGTTAAAGAAACAGGTTTTATCCACTTCTCTCAGAGGAAATTTTTCCCAAACCAGTTGAGGGGAGGGGCCGTGTGGGTGGGCGTTCTGGCGGGGGGGGAAGAAGGGGGGCTTGAGACATAAACTTGAAGGAATTTTGGAATTTTAGAGGAGCTGAGGTTTTACTTCGAGATAAGCCTTATTCGAGTTGATCAAAAGAAATAGGTGGGCCTTGATGAAGTTAAGAGTTATTGATTGCTTGCCAACATCATGTTTGGTTAGCTGGGTTTCTCATGAAGAATATAGAAACTGATCAATAGCTTGTAGCAACAGAAGACAATTGTAGGCCTCCTTTGTTCTGAAACCAATTAAAGATGGGGAATGGGAGTTCTACCAATGGGTTCATTTGTCATATTTGCATTGGAAATGTCGAAAGTTCAGAAGGAGGAAGACTTCATTTATTTCCTCATTTTCGCACCCCTCCCCATGAAAGGGACCACCAACTGATTTTGAGGAACAAACTAGGCATGCTTAATAGCTTTTGAACTAATTATCCTAGCAAGTAGGGGATGGGATGTACTGAAATGATGAAGATGTATTTGTATTTTGGGTATTCAATACTTGTAGAGCTAAAAGGACTCTGGAATCACCTCTAAATGACAGTGTGTATTTGGGAGCTATCCTGCACGCTGCCTGGCCTTGCAATAAACATACACTTGCTAACTTTCAGCCGTTAGAGAGTCTTTGTCCGTCACAGATGGATATCAGTACTAGAGCAGTATTTTCAATCAATCACCCCTTCTTGAAGTTTGCTGCCAAATTTGCCCTGAAGCAGGACAAGCAGGATGTGCGACTTGGAGAATGCTGGAGTCACTTGGGTTGGAAAAGACCTTGAAGAAGATTGAGTCTAAATGGAATTAGCAAATCCAACCATCAAGAAATGTTTTGCTGTCTGAAGAGAACATGGTTTATCGGGTCAGCTTTGCAAGTATTTGTGTCATCACAAGCACGCATGTCCAATGCATTAGATGGCTATAGAAGAAGAAACCTGTGCAAATCAACAGAATGATTCTCAGCGTAGGATAATGGCATGTTTCATCCTTCTTCCCGACTTCTTCCAATGAATTCTTTTGATCAAGTAATGATTGGAATTGTTACTCTTTTGACGGTTCTTATGGTATTCCTGACATTTTTGGCCTAGGAATGCCAAATGGGTTAATTGACCTAGTTTTTCAGATAAAGACCAAGATTTAGTGTTGCTTAAGCTGGAGGCAGAACTATTGAAATCCTCCAACTTCCTTCTTACTTAGTACCTAATTTCTATTACAAAATCAGTGCACAATCTTGTCCCTTAAGGTCCAGCTAGCTCAGTTGATAGCAACAGGGTGACATGAGTAGGGCTCACCTGATGCTTCACCCAGAAGCCCTAAGGGTGCAGCTCTAGCACACAGTAATTCCATGCACTTGGACCATCCCAGTGCCGACTTGGGATCACCAGAAGAGTAGAACTAGAGAGATTTAAACGAGACCTCTCTGCAGGAAGTGGCCAGAAGAAGACAGCAGAAATCCCATCTGTGTGTTTGTACAAATCATTTCAATGCCATTTACAGGAAAACATCTTCAAATCGAGCCAGCTTTTCCTGCAGATTATTTACCAACTATATGCATTACATGGACAGTTTTCTAGGAGTTTGAGTTATGAATTTTCTGGGAGTTTGCCAGCAGCGCACACACTGCCAGCATTGTGCGGCTTGCTTCATAGCCTTTCGGAAGCTGCCACACTCTCCGTGTCCCAGAGGCGAAGAAGAGGCTATTTCACGTGCCGGGCATTGTGAGTGTCGCGCAGAGCATTGTCACCTACAGGTTAGCAAAAAGCTTTCCCACTATGTCTCGCAAGGAGAAAGTGTGCCAGGACAGAAAACATCTCCCCTCGTGTTCTGGAGGTTGCACGGAGGTCTGCAGAGTGTTTTGCACGCAGGAAAAGAAAGTTGTCCAAAAGTCCTTCTATTGCCATAATCATGTGAATGGAAAAGGCAGAAGAGTGCTAAGGGACTGTTTTCTATCAGTTTGCAAGCTGCACCCACAATGCCAGTGTTGTGCTGCTTCGTTCCTCACCTTTGGGAAGAAGCCGCTCTCTCCGGCTCCCGGAGGCGAAGAAGCGGCTTCTTCGCGCAAAGAGCATTGTGCTGGTCGCGGTGCGCTCCGGAGAGCGGCTTCTGCCGAGAGACACCCGGGACCGGCACTTAGCTTCGGGGAGAGCCGTATCTTCGTCTTTAGCGTCACCTGTCACCTACATGTTAGCAAAAAGCTTTCCCACTATGTCTCGCAAGGAGAAAGTGTGCCAGGACAGAAAACATCTCCCATCATGTTCTGGAGGTTGCACGAAGGTCTGCAGAGTGTTTTGCACGAAGGAAAAGAAAATTTGTCCAAAACTCCTTCTATTGCCATAATCATGTGAATGGAAAAGGCAGAAGAGTGCTACGGGACTGTTTTCTATCAGTTTGCAAGCTGCACCCACAATGCCAGTGTTGTGATGCTTCGTTCTTCGCCTTTGGGAAGATGCCGCTCTCTCCGGCTCCGGAGCGCCGAAGCGGAGCGCCGGTTGTGTCCGGGCGGACTGCCGAACTTAGCTGAGCGGTCTTTAGCGTCCCTGTCACCTACATGTTAGCAAAAAGCTTTCCCACTATGTCTCGCCAGGACAGAAAACATCTCCCATCATGTTCTGGAGGTTGCACGAAGGTCTGCAGAGTGTTTTGCACGCAGGAAAAGAAAGTTGTCCAAAACTCCTTCTATTGCCATAATCATGTGAATGGAAAAGGCAGAAGAGTGGTAAGGTACTGTTTTCTATCAGTTTGCAAGCTGCACACACAATGCCAGTGTTGTGCGCTTCGTTCTTTGGGAAGATGCCGCTCTCCGGCTCCGGAGGCGAAGAAGCGGCTTCGCCCGCCAAAAAGCATTGTGCCGCGCGCTCGCGCGTCCGGAGCGGCTTCTGCTGAAAGACGCCCGGGACCGGCGCTTAGCTTCGGGAGAGCCGTATCTTCGTCTTTAGCGTCTCCTGTCACCTACATGTTAGCAAAAAGCTTTCCCACTATGTCTCGCAAGGAGAAAGTGTGCCAGGACAGAAAACATCTCCCCTCGTGTTCTGGAGGTTGCACGGAGGTCTGCAGAGTGTTTTGCACGCAGGAAAAGAAAGTTGTCCAAAACTCCTTCTATTGCCATAATCATGTGAATAGAAAAGGCAGGAGAGTGGAAAGGTGCTCTTTTGTTTAATTTTAAAAGCTGTCGAAAGTAGAAACTCTACCAGAACATCAAACTTTCCCTTATTGTGCCCCCGATCTTTCATTTGCTGCACGTTCAGGAACACCCCTCCTTCTTAGCTAAGCTGCAAGTTGTTTTCACATCGCCGGGCTCCCTGTCCCCCCCTCCCCATTTTGAACCGACACAAGCACATTACCTTCCTGTAAAAATGTCCAGGTAATAGATCCAGGAAAAATATGCTTTTACTTTTGAACAAAATCTTATCTACGAGGAAAAAGATTGTCCATTCTTTGAGACCCAAGATCACACATCTTTGTGCGGGAGGAAGAGGGCTATCTGCATGTGTGAATGGCAAGTGTACCTGCCCACAAACCAGAGCCAAGATTTAGTAATCGACATCTAGCAAGTGTGGATGGATAGAATTTCTTGCTCTTTTTTGGATCTTTTTCCTCCAATGTTAATTTGCTTTTCAAGACTTTCTAGTCATTTGAAAAATTCTTCTGTGTTGATGTGAGAATAGAAATCTGCATCAAGCTTACTGTGTAAAAGCAGGGTAATCCTTTGGACTAGATGATGACTTTTGGAAGATGACATTTGCATCTGCATCAATCAATTCCCTTGTTTTGGAAGTATTTTTGTTGCTGAAAGTAGTAACTCTCAAGATGTGTTTTTCGAAGGTGTAAAAATTGAGATCCTCATTTGTGTCACAGAGATACAAAGAATATCCCTTCAAACCATCCATTCCATCATTTCAATTTTGTATTTTTGAATTTTCAATAGCTAATTCTCACTTTAAAAGTGCTTTTAAATGCACTGTTTTGACACAATTTTCTTATTTCTTCATTACTAAGCTTCAAAATGATATTGAAAGAAGCGGAATTGCCTGTAACTACTCGACAGTTTACAAATTAACATCGAAGTGGAGGGAGGGAGGGAAGGAAGTAGCAGAAGGACGTGGCGGAAGGAAGGACGTAGTGGAAGGAAGGAAGTGAAGGAAGGAAGTGGGGAAAGGAGGGAAAAGAAAGAAAGAAAGAAAGAAAGAAAGAAAGAGAGAAAGAGAGAAAGAAAGAAAGAAAGAAAGAAAGAAAGAAAAGAAAGAAAGAAAAAGAAAGAAAGAAAGAAAGAAAGAAAGAAAGAAAGAAAGAAAAGAAAGAAAGAAAGAAAGAAAGAAAGAAAAGAAAGAAAGAAAAGAAAGAAAGAAAGAAAGAAAGAAAGAAAGAAAGAAAGAAAAAGAAAGAAAGAAAGAAAAAAAAAAGAAAGAAAAGAAAGAAAAGAAAAGAAAAAGAAAAAGAAAGAAAGAAAGAAAGAAAGAAAGAAAGAAAGAAAGAAAGAGAGAAAAGAAAGAAAGAAAGAAAGAGAAAAGAAAAAGAAAGAAAGAAAGAAAGAAAGAGAAAAAAAAAAAATTCCCAAATGTCAGAAACGTTATAAAGTATTAAATAGTTGTGTGTATGATAAAGAGCGAAGACTAGCTACTAGCTATAGTATTGCTCAATGGAACATATATGTGAGATCCAAACAGTTCAACTCCTTGGATAGCAGTTTCTCAGAATGAATAGTCTGTTCTTTCTATCTTCAACTACTTACTGCTACTGCACAGAATGAATATTACCACAGAAGAATAGAATGTTTGGGTTTGGAAGGGACCTTCAATTCACCTAATTTCACCCCCCCGTCATTGGCAGGGACACCTTCCACTAGACCGTCTTCAGCTCAAAGACCCATTCAAGCTGGCCTTGAACCCTTGCAGGAATGGGTCACCCCTAACATGTTGCAGTCTCTCACAACCCTCCTGGCAAGGAATTTCTTCCCAAAATCCAAAGGAAACATATACTCTTGAGGTTTTAAAGCTGTCCACAGTTTTCCTATCACCCCGTGCCCTTGTGTAGCTCATCTGCCTCCTTCTGCTAGGCTGTCTTCAGCTACTGGAGAGCTGCTCTAACAATTTGCCCAGAGTCTGCTCTTCTCCAGGCTGAGAAAACGCCGGCAGGACTCTGGCTTGATGACAGACTCCGTGTGCTGCACTGGGGGCTCAGAGCATTCTTCTTCTTGGAATTGTTGGAGGATGCTCAGCCACTGTTGCTTGTTCTTTATTGCGGCACAGGGAAGAAATAGTTGATTGTTTTTAAAAAGACACACTTGAAATGATAAGAGCTAAATTTTAAAGCAAAATGAATTGGAGAAAGATTCCTAAAGCTGTGGCCTGTTCCCCCAGCCCATCTATTGATTGGAAATGACATTCCTTGCAGATGTTATGATGCATGAACCAAAGCCAAGTGATGGATACCACTTAAGACAGATGTTCTACCTGCTTCCCGGAATATGTTCTAAAACAATCCCGTGAACATGAAGAACAAGAGATGACATCATGAAGGAATGAAGTGCTTTGGTTGAGAGTAAAATGCATTTGAAGGAAATGGGTTTGGGGGCTAGCAAAGCAAGATCTCAGAAATGGAGTGCCAGCTCAGTTCTCTGCTTCAGAGACAAGTGAAGCAATTGAGGAGTGTCCTCCTGTGAAAAGAGTTGCCAGATCTTTCTGCACAACAGCTAACAACCGGCATCAGAAATGTGTGCAAATCAAATCATAGCCACTACAAGTTTGTCATCCAGGAGTGGGAAGGCCGCTCAGACTCCTAGCAGTGCTCTTGCTGCTGTGCCTGTTAGAATAGACAGAAAAGAATGAGGAAAACCATTTTTTCCATCTAGTTTGTTTCAGTCTTGATCCAAAGACTATTTTCCTGCCCTCAGGAGACAGCAAAAACTGTCAACAATTGCAATGCTTGAGAAATGGAAATGATCGGAATCCCAACTATTTCTTTTCACATCAAATTGAAAGCCTAACTCATAACTGTAAAACAGATAGAACGATTGAAAGATGAATGTACCTTACATACTCCAATATGCCCAGAGATAACTCTTGTGTGCTAAGTCTGTCTAAAAGTCTCGAGTTCCTGGTAAAAAACTTGTACACAGCTGAGGTAGCTCCATGAGATTCTCTTTTCAGATTCATTCTACTCTTCAGTCGCACCACCTCTACCACTTGATTTCCGTAAGTCCTTCAAAAACAGTCATTTCACTTTTTGCGTTCTAGGAAAAAAATGACAGTGACAAGAGTGATTTGCACTCCCTATTTTCTGAAAAGCCTGAACATCAAGCCTTAAGAACTTGAGCATGACTTTTACTTCATAGCAAAGTAAATTTGAAGGGAATGGCAGGGAGCATGGGAGCCTCAAGTGAAAGAATTTAGGCTTCTAAGTCTTGGATTGTCTTCTTACTTAGCTAAGACAAGAAGTGGAAAGAGAATAGATTCCAGTTAGCAGCTGTTGAACATTTGCACGTACTCTTCCACTAAAGAAGAGGTCAAGGATGGTTTTCTGGCCCTCCCTCCACAAGCTGCAGCTTCCTTCAAGGCACGTTCACCTGCTGTGGCGCGGAGCCCTCCACGAGCTGCAGTGGAGGTATGCGTTCCTCCAGGGACTGCTGGGAGACAACGTGCTTCACCATGATGTCCTCCAGGGACTGTGAGGGATTCTCTGCTCCGTCAACTGGAGCACCTCCTCCTCCTCCTTCTTGTCTCACTTTAGTATCACCCAGTTACTTCTCATACTCTTTTTTTCCCTCACTTGTCACTGCCTAGTCGTATGTTTTGTGCTTTTGACAATAGATTTTCACAGAGACTGATGGGCTCAGTTGAAGCAATGTGTCTTGCTAGAAAATGGGATGTTCTACAAAAGCAGGATTTGATAGAAAAGAAGAGTGGAAGTACAAATCTACTGTTAAAGAACCAGAAACTTGGCAATGCTTCCTTGTAATATGTCCCCTCATTTTGCCTTCTTTCTCCTTAGGATCTGGAAAGACTACTGGGCAGGAGACAGTGTTGTTTCAAGGAAAAGACTTTTTCAGGATTCTAGGGTGTGTGTTTGTCTAAGGTTTGGGAAGACAGGAGTCTGCTAAGGAAGGCAGGAGCCTCCCCTGAAATTGAGAATGTAAACCCTCCCCACCCCTCCGAATTGCTATCATTTTAAATGAAGGGGCTCTCAGGCAAAGATATGGGAGCAGGAAATAACAGTTCTTTAATAGGGAAGAAATAAAAAAAGAATAAAATAAACAATGCAGTCCACTGGAACAACACTGACAGAGTCAGAACCCAACCTGACACCCTGTGGGTCAGGGTGTTGGTGGTAGTCCGATTGAAAATGTGGCTGCAGTCCTCTGAAGTATCAGGTGTGGTTCTGTTGGAGCAAGGGGGTTCTGTAGAGAAGGATGTAGTCTTCCTCTGAAGATCCAGGAGGAAAAGGCAGCTGCTGTTCCTCTGGGGAATCTCGTGGAGAAAAACCCAGTTGCAATTTCAAAATCTCAGAGTATATTGGGGTAGCAGTGCTTGGCTCCTCCCTCTGGGCGGAGCATCTCACAATGGGATGTTATAGTTCTTATCAGTCATGCACTGATATTCAATAGTCTGTTATCAGCAGAGGTCCCCTCCCGAGGAAGGTGTGAATGTGGTCATTCAAAGAGAGAGGTAAGGCAAACTGCTCACTTGACAAGGTAATCAGCCATACAGATGGTAATGGAAAACATCTTACATGCAATCTTCAACAGTGTTCCAATGTCTTGAGAAAATGGAGAAAAGGCACTTGGTCTTCTGTGAGAAACATCATTAGCCAGTAGTGACAAAGTCTGAGCAACAAGAGCAGATCAAAATCTGATGAGACCAGGCTTGAGCGGCCAGGACAGAAGCATCGAGTGGCCGAATCAGTTGAATTGGAAGGGGCCCATCAGGATCATCAAGTCCAACTCTTGGCGCTGCATGGGACCATCCTCGAGAATCACACCATATGCCTGAGAGCAATGTCCAAAACTCAGACAGGCGTGATGCTGTGCCTGCTCCCTGGAGAGACTCTTCCAGTGCCCAGCCATCCTCTGGTTAAAAACTTTTTCCTGATACCCGACCTAAACTTCCCCTGACTCAGCTGCATGCCATTTCTTGGAGTCCTGTCCTTGTAGACCTCATTTGAGGACTTTCTAATACCACGCTGAGGCCGCCCTAGAGCAGAGCAGAGCAGAACAGAGCAGAGCAGAGCAGAGCAGAGCAGAGCAGAGCAAAGACAATGCCCTCCCTTGCCCAGCTGGCGATGCTGTGCCTGATGCACCCCAGGACAGGCTTGGCCCTCCTGGCTGCCAGGGCACTGCTGATGCACATTCAGCTTGCCATTGGCCAGGAGCCTGGCTCCCTTTCTGCAGTGCTTCTCTGCAGCCTCTTGCTCCCTAGTCTGTACACACACCAGGACTGCCCTGTGGCCGGTGCTGAATCCAGCACGTGCCCTTGTTCAACTCCATCTGCTTGCTGATGGCCTGTGGGAATGCTCAAAACCAGAGGGCTTTGGGAAAGCTGCAAAAGGCAGGCCTCAGAGACAGCAGAACTGTCATTGAAGCTAAGCAGTAGTCATACGGTTTGTCAGCAGAAAAATGAGATGAGAAGTAGAAAAGTAAGGACAAATAGAACAATGGTCTGTGTATCAATGGCTTGTCTAGAAGAACTGCCAAAGCTACAGCAAAGTAGATCTAGCCGGATGTTTGGAAGTTCTAAGCTTAAGAATGGAGCTCTGTGCATTGTATCTTAAGGCTCACAAGCAGGTCTTTTCTTCGAAAGAAGCAAGCATTGTTTTAACCACAGGTACGTGTGCTTCTAGCGATTGGATAGAACCACTGTCAAGATGCTTTTGCTTTGTGGGATTGGTGAAAAAACTTGGAAAGGAAGTTGTAACATGAAGTTCTTTGTCTGCTGCTGGGGACATCAGCTGCTGGCAGCTTCCCATTGTCATCAGCATGTCATCAGACTGATGCCGGAAAATACAACAGCTTGAGACACCGTCCCCAGCAGTCCCGTCCCTTTTGTCATTTGTGCATAGACTTCCGGGCAGTGAAAATTGCCCATGTCTCCTCTTTGGCACCATCTCTCTGCAAGGTCTCTGTGCCCTCAAAGGAGTTAGTTCACAGCTCCTCCCAGTTTAGTGTCTTTGGCAAACTTGCTTCATATTCCTTCAAGTGCTGTGTCCAGCTTGTTCAAAAGATGTTGAAGAGAACTGGCCCAAGGATGATACTCTCTTAGCCACTGAAATTAGCGCTTCCTACTTCTTCTTGTTCCTTAGTGCAGAAATGACAACAAATGTCTTCTTTGTTTCTTTTCTACCCATGCAGGTATCTTTTCTTATGCTCATGCTTTTTATGCCAACAGTAGCTGACACAACATTTACAGACACAGCAACAGCACACTTTTCCTGCTGCTACTGGACTTCACAATTTTGCAAGCTGTCAGTCAGTGACCTTTGCAACTAAAGTCAGAGCTTCAGCATTTCTCATCAAATGAATGTCCTCAGAAGAATACTTGGCTGCATACTCTGTACGACTGAAGAAGAGATGATCGTGAGTTAGCATCACAATCATTTCAGCACAGAGCCTATATTTTAGCAGGGAAAAAATTCAAAGAAGAGCTATTTGATGCACCAACATAGCTGAGAAACAAAACAACTAGGATCTTCCAAACGGTTCCCTGCAGTAGAAATGGACTTGTATGAATAGAGAAGAGATGTGCTTTTGAAAGGCTATATCCTTGCTAAGCTAAATTGGATCTCATCCTGTAGATGAAAGATGAAGGAGCTGAAAGCGGAGCTAGAGAGAGACATGTCCAGATCATGAGATACAGCAAAGCATTTTTCAAGAGAATTAAGCATTCTGGTGGACTGGGCAGTTAGCTTAAATCTGTCACACCCATACACTTTCGGGGACTGAATTGTGGAGTGCTAAACCATATCTGCTGCTGTGCAAAGAGATCCATCCAAATGGTATGGTTAGTGTCAACACTCTCCCTCTTGATTGTAAGACACTTCGTAAGCTATAAATCAGGAACAAAATGAAATCAAGCCGTTCTACCATCTTGCAATGGGAAAACATGTTCAAAATATTCTTCTCCTTATGTTTTCTTCTTTTTTCTTTTTCTTTTCTTTTTTTTTTTTTTTTAATTTTTAATCCCACATGATGTGATTCATAATTTCAACCATTCTGGAATGCTTTCAACAGATGAAGCCAGCATAGTAGTTTTATTACAGGCTCTTGCCCCTTCCATGCTTCACGACAGGTTTGGAATATACTCCACAGTCAACTAGTGGTTTTTTCTCTCTTTTCCCAGAGACAACTTTGAAAGGACTCCTTAACCCCGCAAAATCATAATTTCTCTGGTTTCTCCAAGCTTTTTGACAAAGTCGTTTTGTTTTCTCTTTGTTTTTTGTTTTGTTTGTTGTTGTTTTTTTAATGACATCATTCCTAATGTCTTCAGACCTACTGGAAGAAGAAATTAAAAGTTACTCTTATTTTAAAGAGATTGTTAAAGCTAATGAACTGCTAGTCTTGGTATTTGTATGTTTCTAAGTCCTTTTAATTCCAAGCTTGCCTTCGGGAATCCTCAGTTGAATTAGAAAACAAGGTGTTTATAAAACAGACCCAGTTCAATTGCTTCTGCAAATTCACCTTCATTTGATAGGATTGTACTTCAAGAAATCTTGTTTCATTCCAACATGAAAAGTAGAGATTTGACATCAGATGTGACCCTTCCATCTGTCTGAACTGTATTTCACTGTCAGTTTCTCAGTTGCTTCAAATAAGGACAGAATCTTTGCCATTCGCATAGCATGTTATCTGAAGACCTCCTGTCTGCTTTCTTCATTTGCTTGAATGGGAAGACAAGGCAAATACATGCTGAATATTATCTTTTAGAGTCTACTTTTACCTACCCGTGTGTTTCTATGGACTAGAAGCAATTTCAGCTTGAAAGAAGGTATTGTCACCATCCGCTCATACCAGCGGGGGTGGTGATGGTTCCTTAACTGATCTCGGAGTGCAACAGACAAGAGGCAAAGGGGATTGCAGGATCCAAACAAATGCACCTTTACAGAATGAGCACAGCAAATGTGTGTAAGGAATTAGGGAGAGGAAGAGAATAGAAAAGAGGGGGAGAAAGAGAGAGGCAGTTGTCCTTGCTTGACTAGATGATGCTTTTATCCCCAATCATCTTGTTCTGTTGATGAATAAGAAGTCTGCTGAATAAGAAGTCTTGCACCTTTAAGACTTGTTGCAGAGGGTGAAGGGGGGAAGAAGCATGCACTTTGTTTTAGACACTGCACTCACCCCTCCACATTCCTGCTCCTGGACTGTGTTGTCTGTGGATGAACAGACAGCGGGCCAGAGCTCTCCTTTGCTTTCAGTTGGTTTTGGCTTGCTGAGGCAAGGACGTTCCCTGGACTGTGGTTTTTGTTTCTTTTTTCCCTTTTCTTTGGACCACCTCTTGAAACCTGCTCTGGACTGAACACCCAGAAGGGCAGCGGCAGCTAGCACCTGTGGCCCACTAGGCCGGGCCTGGCCCGTGACATTTTGTCATGCTTTGACACTGGTGCAATACCAGTGGCCCCATGAAAATACCTCCTCCCTGGTGTCTGCTGGGAGATGTGACCAGCAATAAGCAAAGCAAGCTTCTACTTAGAAATAGAGGAAAGAAAGCTTTCTTAACTACACTACTACTAGAAATCCAAAGAAACACACGCAGGGAAAATGAAAACTTGACAGAAACATTTCCTCCTGGCCCCCACCACATTTCCAATACATCTATCTGCCAACTTTCAACTCTCAGTCCATCATCAGCCTGTAAATACTCCATTCTCAATCCGTCAAGAAGAGAGGAGTCCTTCTTGTGCCATGCTGACCCCTTCCTTTCTTGTCCAGTGCTCTCAGCACTGCTCATGGACCAGAGCTGCTTCTAGGCTTGTCCTTTGTAAGGCTGCTTTGTCCAGTTCCACAAAGGGCACAGTCTCTCACTTTCGGGACACCTGTGTGTGGCAGGGACAGGCGCTCGGAAGTTCTCGGGCTGTCACGGAAAGGCACAGAGGCCCTCTTTCCTCCTCTCTCCCTCTGCTCCCGAAGATAAGATAACAAACCACTGAGTCAGCACACCCCCTACCTATATAAACCCCCGAAATGTAAGAATAAACGCCTTTTAACCGTCTGCCATATTGGTGTCTGCGTGTTATCTGGCCCGAGTAGCCCTGGGGGGGCTACCGTGTCGTTTCCGTGTGGAACCAGGTCGCCTTGCTTTCCAAGCAGAAAGCAACATAGTGGTGCCGAAACCCGGGAATCGGAAAGATCTCGGGGTTTCGGGAGTACTCCTGGACCACAGACGACGGCTGCAGCAGCGGGACTGACTGCAGCGCAGGGGGGACGCCCCCGGGACCGGCGATTCGTATGGAAGCTATCGCAAAGGTCGTAAGCTCGCTTCATACTCAGTGGGGGATAAAATGTGAGCTGAAGTACTTAACTCTTGCTGTGGCAAGACTCTTACAGCTCGGGGCCATAGAAAAGCCCGTAGATATATTGCATGCTGAGGTTTGGGGGAAATGCACCACAGCCCTGGCTGAGGACACAAAGTCCACAGGCAGTGGGAAAAGTTTAAAAGCGTGGGGGAAAGTAGAAACAGTCTTACGTAAAGCTATTGAGGAACAGGAGACTTGGAAAACTGCAAAAACGTGTTTATTGGCCGTGCCGCAACTCGGGGTTAGTGCAGCGACACAAACCCCCCCCGCGACCGAATCCGGGGGAGAGCGGGACCCGGGCGCGATCCAGACCCCCTCCGGGAGCGGTCCGGCAGAAAACGGGACCACGCGGGAACCGGGCACGCCCCGTTCCTGCCCGTGCCCGAGCCCGGACCCCCCGAGAGACCCCCCTATCCCCCCGCGGGACCCGCCGGGTCCAGGACCCCCCTTGGAACCCTCCGAAACACCCGCGGTTTTTCCGCCCGCGCTCCCGCCGCCGCCGCTACACCCCCGCCACTGCCCCACTCCCTCCTCCCGTGGTATCGTCGTTGGCGCCCCAGCCTGCGCCGCCGCCGCCGCCCTTTGCACCCCCCGCACCCTCCGCCCCGTACCCGGTGCCCGCTACCGCGCCGGGGCCGTCCGGCGCCGGCTCGGGCGTCCCGCTCCCGCCGCTGCCGCCCAGCACACAGGGCGCCGAGCAGATGCAGGCGGCGGAGCTGCGCGCGCGATCCTTTTGGGGCGATCTAGCCAGAGCCGCCCGCGCCGCGGACAAGGCAGCTGCCGAGAGCACGAGTCCGGCAGAGCTGCCGCTGCCGCCATGTTGGTTCCAAGATGGCGCGGACGGGCTCGGGGAGGGGCGGGGCCAACGTAGCCACGGCGGGAAAAGCTCGGAGACAAAGGGAGACGCGGATGCGCAGGCGCGGGGGGGCGGAGGGGGGCAGGGTCTCGCCTGGGAGTCGGATCCGATATCACCTCCGTATAAAGGAGAGATCCTCCCCTGCGGGAGGCGGGGCAAGCCCAGGGGGCGGGAGCGGCACCGCCTCCGAGGGGAGGAGCGGGGTCGGAGCAGAACAAAATGGCTGGGGGAGCCGGAAGCTCACAACCAGTTCACTTCCGATTCTGAAGAGAGTAACAGCTCCGGTTCTACAGACCGCTCCGGGTTTAGCAGCGATCCAGAGCCGGAAACAATAAAATCAGTGCGGTTTCGGGCGAAACCGAGTAAATATTCAAACAAAGATAGAAACCAGTCGCGACACAAACTCACCGACTGGGGAAAGATTAAAATAGCTTGTGCTGATTGGGAAAACGTGGACTCTATTCACGCTTTTCCCGTTAGAGTTACAGGCGCCCAAGGTAATCAACAACGAGTATATTCGCCTGTAAATGTAAAAGAGATTCAGATGATTGTTAAAGCTATTTCAGAAAAAGGGATGAATTCAGGGGTGGTTTCCACACTTATAGACGGTCTTTTTAGCAATGACGACTTGCTGCCTTTTGATATTTGGCAAATAAGCCGAATGCTCTTTGACGGAGCAGGGAGAATTGTTTTTAAACAAGAGTGGGCAGACCGGTGCACCGCGGCATTAGCCCAGGCGTCCGGGGAGGGACAGGCATTGCATGGGTCCAGTTTGTCCCGTCTGCTAGGGAAACATGATGAAGTGACAACCCCTCAGCAGCAAGCTGCGGCACTTCGAGCGGAAGAGGTTAGAGCCACTTCCCGAGCGGCGAGAGAAGCCATGCAGATTGTCTCTAGGGTAGTGGTTCGACCAAAGCCATGGTCCACCATCAAACAAGGGGAGAGTGAAAGCTTCACACAGTTCGTCGATCGCTTAAAGGCTGCGGTGGATTCATCCACCCTGCCTCCTGAAGCGAGAGGACCTGTGGTAGCAGATTGTCTGCGCCAGCAGTGTAATACTGTCACCAAAGACATACTGAGGTCCTTGCCTGCGGGTGCTAACCTGGCAGATATGATCAAACGTGGTGAGAGAGGAACAGCTCACTCCCATTCAGGCTGCAGTTAATACACTAACCAGTGCAATGGCTTGTTTTAAATGTGGTCAGGCAGGTCATATCGCAGCAGGCTGTCCCCAGCCAACACAGCCGCCCCAAGCAGCACCCTCGGTCCAGCAACGGCCGAGAGGGATCTGCTGGAGCTGTGGGAAAAAAGGTCACTTTGCAAGGGACTGCAGATCTCGGCCCCGGGGAAACGGGAAAGGGAGGGGGCGGGCGGGCCCTATCCAGCCTCCTCCCACTATGTATGCGAGACGGCCCATTTATGCCAACCCTCAGTGGGGCGGGGAACCATTATACCCCGTGCTTCCACAGCAGGTAACCAACATCGCACCCCCACCAGCGATGCAATGGCAAAGCTGTGCAGCACCACCAACAGTATCTGTGCACCCCCCACCATCACAAGCTGCACAGGCGCCACAGGGTCAGCAGCAGACACCCCAGACCACAACCCCTGGGTGGCCCTGGCCATGAGAATAGGGAAAGAACCCCTGAAAGTGTGGGGAACATGTCGTCTCTATGGCAATCAGGACTCCCACACCATAGGGCTTCAGTTTTGGGCAGACACTGGGTCAGACTGCACAATTATTCCCCAATCACATTGGCCTGGACATTGGCAATTTAGAGAAGTCCCTCCAGTGAACGGGGTGGGAGGACAAACCCGGGCATGGAAAAGCACCCAGCTGGTGGCTATAACACTTCACACAAACAAGGGACCAGAACAAACAGTAGCAATTTACCCCTACATTTTGCAAAATTCTCCTCCCTTGATAGGGAGGGACGTCCTTGCTATGCTGGGAGTCAGGATTACAAATTTATCATGAGGGCCACTGCTGTCCATCCTCTGCTGCCCATCAAATTGACTTGGAAATCATCAGATCCTGTGTGGGTGGAGCAGTGGCCCCTGTCCGAGCCTCGAGTAGCAGCCTTGCTGGAACTGGTTAAACGCGAACTGCAAAAGGGTCACATAGAACCCTCCACCAGCCCATGGAATACCCCTGTGTTTGTAATCCCCAAAAGGTCCGGAGAAGGTTACCGTCTCATCCACGACCTGAGAGAGGTGAACAAAACAATCCGACCCATGGGTCCAGTTCAGACACTGCTTCCTGCGAACTCAGCCATTCCCGAAGGACAGCCGTGCGCAGTGCTGGACATCAAGGACTGCTTTTTCTCAATACCCCTGCACCCGGAAGACAGAGAGCGACTTGCCTTCTCTGTTGTGTTCCCAAACGGCCAGCGACCCAATCTACGCTTCCAATGGAGAGTGCTCCCACAAGGACTT
The DNA here is from genome assembly GCF_901933205.1 of Camarhynchus parvulus. Lineage (NCBI taxonomy): Eukaryota > Metazoa > Chordata > Aves > Passeriformes > Thraupidae > Camarhynchus > Camarhynchus parvulus. The sequence continues at coordinate 14,789,056 of NC_044590.1, forward strand.
GTAGACAGTCCCACTATCTGCCAGATCACCGTGGACAGAGTGCTGACGCCAGTCCGAAATTCCTACCCCACCGCGACCGTCATTCAATACATGGACGACATTTTAGTTGCAGCACCATCAACGAGCCAAGTAGATCACCTGGTGTCCACAATCACAGAGACCCTCCAGGCCAACGGCTTCGAGGTCGCAAGTGCAAAGATAAAGAAAGGACCTTGCGTGACCTTCCTGGGAGTGGGGATCACAAGCTCCTACGTGACTCCTCCCAAAGTGAAGATCCATCGAGACGTCAAGACACTTCACGATGTGCAACGCCTGGTAGGATCACTGCAGTGGGCTCGCAACATCATCCTGATTCCTCCAGAAGTCATGGACCCTTTAAATGACCTCCTGAAAGGAAAGCATCCCTGGGAACCCAGAGAGCTGACACCGCAAGCGACAAGCTCCCTCGATTTCATCGAACAGCAGATGTCCACTGGCACGCTCGCCAGGTGGAACCCAGCTGTGCCCCTGGACCTGTACGTCCACTTTACGCCAAAGGGAGGCGTGGGGGCACTGGCCCAAGGACCTTCCAAGAACTCCCGACCGATCCAGTGGGTGATCCTCGGGGGAACCGCTTGTGCATTCTCTCCAGGAATCGAATGCATCGCCAGCCTCATCATGAAAGGCAGGAAACTCGCATTGAGACACCTAGGAATGGAACCCACAAAAATCTGCCTTCCCTTCCGCAAGCAGACAATCACGGAGTCAACCACAATTTCAGAACACCTGGCCCTTGCTCTCACCGGCTTCGGAGGAGAAATCTCCCACTCTGCCAAACCACCCTGGACTGAGCTGCTGACCATCGTCGACATGGATACACCGCCAAAGGTCAAGGACCGACCGCAGCCAGGACCAACGGTCTTCACGGATGCTTCCTCCACAACCTCCACTGCAGCAGCAGTGTGGCAAGAAGGGGAACAATGGCATTGCGTCAAAGCATGTGACCCCACACTGTCAGTGCAGCAACTGGAAGCAACAGCAGTGGTCTTGGCATGCGGGCTCTTCCGAAACGAACACCTCAACATTGTAACGGACTCTATATTCGTGGCAAGGCTCTGCCTAGCCATGGCAAGACCAGGTGTGTCAACATCTACAGCGGCCCTGATGCTGGAAGAGGCACTCTCCTCACGACAGGGAACCGTATCCGTCATCCACATCAACAGTCACAACCCAGTCAAAGGTTACTTCCAGATTGGCAACGACAAAGCAGACACTGCAGCGAAAGGTGTGTGGACGTTGCAAGAAGCTCATCAGCTGCACGAGTCACTCCACATCGGAGCCAAGGCACTGGCGAAGAGATGCGGGATCTCAGCAACGGACGCAAAACACGTGGTGGCTACCTGTCCCCACTGCCAGAAGTCACCCCTGTGGGCCAGTGGGATCAACCCGAGAGGTCTCAAGCCCTCAGAGATCTGGCAGTCAGACTTCACCTTGTGCCAGCTGCTGAAGCCTCGAGCATGGCTTGCAGTGACAGTGGACACTTTCAGCGGAATGATTGTAGCCACACAGCACCCCAAAACTAACTCTAAAGCCACGATTCAGCACTGGCTGACAGCCATGGCATGGCTTGGCATCCCCAAGCAGATCAAAACCGACAACGGTTCAAATTTCACCTCCAAACCAGTGCGAGAATTCGCCTCGAAATGGGGCATCACATTAGTGCAAGGTATCCCATATAACAGTACTGGGCAGGCCATAGTAGAGCGAGCAAATCAGACCCTGAAAGCCAGGCTAGAGGTGTTGGCAAAAGCAGAGGGCTTTGCCAATTCCATTCCCCAGGGGATCAAGCACGTATACTAGCAACCACTTTGCTAGCACTGAATCAATTCCCTAGAGGGGATGAAACAAACAGTCCCATTCAAAAACACTGGGCCTCCTGAGCACTAGAGGAGGGCCCGCAGGTTATAATCAGAAATGAGCTGGGCGAATGGGAACAGGGCTGGAGGTTGATGCTCACAGGGCAAGGGTACGCAGCTGTTAAAAAGGACGGCAAAATCAGGTGGTGTCCGCTTAGGTCCATCAAGCCCGACCTCCGCAAAGGGTCAGGATGGAGAATATTAGAATTGTAGTTTCTGTTTACAGGACATGCTATTGGGTAGTGCGCCCCGGTGTGCATACTCCCCTTCTCCTCTTATTCCCCTTCCTTCTTCCCCTCCAGATTCTAGAAGAGTGACAGACCAACGCCAGCCCTGTACCGGTTTTTTTGTTGGGGTTTTGAGGGGAGAACCAGCCCAGAATACTTCACAGTTTTCGTTTTTTTTTTTTTGGGGGGGGAAAACAAAAGGATACCCCCATCAGCCATTCAGGTGGGTCATGCGACATCTCACTGATGGCAAAACGCTCAGAGACGTCACCACACCGAACACCCCATACTTCATACTTAGCATTACCGACCTGTTTCCAGGGCAACCAAAGCCAAACCCTCATTCCCTACATGACACACACATGTATATATCCTATTGGTGCCCAGCTTCAAACCCAGGGAAAAGTTACTGCAATTCCCCAGGGTGGGGATACTGTGGGCACTGGGGCTGCGAGACAATAGTTACTGATGCCAGGCCGTCAGGGCCTGGGTGGGACCCACAAGAGCCCGACAAGTTCCTACAGTTCTCCTGGGGACCCAAAGGTTGCAAACCACCCATCTTCCTCATGGAAAATTTCCATCGACACCAACATAAAATCCCCAGAATTCGGAAATGCACTCACTACAAAATGACAGTCTTACAGCCAAATCACCCCAGCTGGGCCGTGGGCAAAGCGTGGACAGTGGTCCTTCAAGGGTCAAAACAGTGGGTGAACGTGCAAATTTACGAGGCTTCCACCGTCAACATCCCGGGCGGTTGGACCCAACAAAGTGATTAAAAGCGCGCAGACAGGGAGAGACACGATCTACCCCAAGGCCTTGCCCACAAAGGTCACCAGCGTCCCGACAGGTGACATGGAAACCTTTCAGATAGACCACTTGACCGGGTCAGACACGGACCCAATCCTTCACATGTTAGAAGCTACCTTCCTATCCCTAAACGAAACTAACCCTAACCTAACCGACTCCTGTTGGCTTTGTTATGATGTTAAACCCCTTTTTATGAAGGAGTCGCTTTAGACACCCCCTTTAGATATTCTACAGCCAAAGCCCCTCACCAGTGCAGGTGGGACACCCCCCACAAAGGAATTACCCTGAGTCAGGTCACAGGTCGAGGCAGATGCTTTGGCAACGCAACACTAGCCAAGCGAAAGGGCGATATCTGTTCCAAAGTTGTCAAGCTCGACAGGAAAAATAAGTGGGTAGTCCCTTCTGCATCAGGTATGTGGGTTTGCCAGAAATCCGGAGTGAGTCCCTGTGTGTCTCTTGCCAAATTCGACAGCTCTAACGACTTTTGTGTCCAAGTTCTGATTGTTCCTAGGGTCCTGTACCACTCAGACGAAGAGGTGTACCACCTTTTCAAAAAACCCAGCCGACTCCACAAGAGAGAAATACTAACATGTATAACTTTCGCAATGCTGCTCGGACTGGGAGCAGCCGGAACGGCAACAGGTATCTCGGCCCTAGCAACTCAGCACCAAGGACTGTCACAGCTGCAGATGACCATCGACGAGGATTTGCAGAGGATCGAGAAATCCATTTCCTTCCTGGAAAAATCAGTCTCCTCACTCTCAGAAGTGGTCCTGCAGAACAGGAGGGGACTGGACCTCTTGCTCATGCAGCAAGGAGGCCTGTGTGCCGCCTTGAAAGAGGAATGCTGCTTCTACGCAGACCACACGGGAGTCGTTAGGGACTCCATGGCAGAACTCCGAAACAGACTAGCACAAAGACAGAGAGAAAGGGAATCCCAGCAGACTTGGTTCGAATCCTGGTTCAACCAATCACCTTGGCTAACCACTCTGATTTCTACCCTAGCAGGTCCATTGGCAATGCTGCTTCTAGGTATCACCTTCGGGCCATGCCTGCTGAACAAGCTAGTCTCATTCGTTCGGGCCCGTCTGGAACGGAATAACATCCTGTTCATAGGACAGCAACAAATGCTGTGAATTCAACAGGGATCTCTGCCGGTCGCAAGAAAACTTGCCTGGCAAAAACTCAGGTTTCCCAAACCCTTTTCCCTAGTCAAAACCTAACCTTCTACCTCATTTTAGAGCATATATATATATATGACTACCTCACCCATTAGTGAAAGAGAGGGGGGAGGTGTGGCAGGGGCAGGCGCTCGGAAGATCTCGGGCTGTCACGGAAAGGCACAGAGGCCCTCTTTCCTCCTCTCTCCCTCTGCTCCCGAAGATAAGATAACGAACCACTGAGTCAGCACACCCCCTACCTATATAAACCCCCGAAATGTAAGAATAAACGCCTTTTAACCGTCTGCCATATTGGTGTCTGCGTGTTATCTGGCCCAAGTAGCCCTGGGGGGGCTACCGTGTCGTTTCCGTGTGGAACCAGGTCGCCTTGCTTTCCAAGCAGAAAGCAACACCTGTGCCCCCCAAATTTGTTTGCCCCTGGGGCCGAGGGGCACCAACACTGAACCTTCTTGGTTCTGAGGCACTGCCCCGCCCCGGACGCAGTCTCTGGATCACAGGAAAAATGCTCCTGTCCATGGCTATGCAAAAAGAGTCCAGCAAAAAGCCACTCCATCATCTCTTCCAGCCTAAGGTTCTTGTCTATTTTTCCAGCATCTCTCACTGCTCAGACTTTCATCACTTGCCCATTTCCTTCTTCAATCCTCCACTCCATCTCCCCTCCAGGAAAGGTCAATGCTCTGCAAAGTTTTCATTGTCCAAAGAAAGGCTTAAAAGCTCCTACAAGTGGCCAGACTCTTCTCAGTGCACCCCCCTCCCTCTTCTCCGCAAGCCGGGCTGTGCCGCCAGCGCGTGATATCAAATGTCAAGGTTCAAGTCCAGGCACCGGCTTCTCTCTCTCTCTCTCCTTCTCTGTCTTCCAGAGGGCTACTGGGCAGAGGTACTCTGCCCAGTACCTCCCGGCGCTTCTCTCTCTCTCTGTCTCTCAGGCTTCCTCCACCCTTCCATCCTCACACCAGGCCTACCTCCCATCTCTGTCCAAGGCCCGCTCTACCTCAAGGCCGCGTGGCTTTCAGCTAGCAGCTGGGCAGCGGAAGGTCTGCACTCTTCACTGACCGGAACTCCAAGAGAGACTTCTCCCGCCTGCTTTTAACCCCTGTGTTCTCAGAGGCGCATCCAATGCTCCAGTGGCCAAACCAGGTGCCAGTATTAAAATCTGAACAGCTATTGGTGGCCACAGCATCCCAGAAAACCAACTTCCAGTCAAAGCACGTCACATTTCCAGCAGCGGAGGGACTGAGAAGAGCCTGAGTGAGCTGAACTGCAAGCCGGGGAGGGGACTTTCTAAGTTGGTCATCTCCTTTGGAGCAACAAGGGTTTTTTTTGTTTAATATTGTTGAGGTTTGATTGTTTAAGAAACAGGTTTTTTCCATTTCTTTCCAAGGAGCTATTTTCTCCTGGACTGCTTGGGGCAGGGGCCAAATGAATCGGCTTTCCTAGAGGAGACTCTCTGGGGCTTCACTCCAAAATTTACCCTGAACCAGGACAGGAGTCTAGCTATGAAACGTGGAGAGACTATGTCCTCATAGGCCAGCCAATAGAGTTTGCCTAGTCACCTTGGGAAGATCTCCAAGTCCTGGCTAACTCAAGGATCTATTCTAGTCCATTGCTGAGGGGGGAAACAGATCTTGAAATGGCTGAGGAGGAGCAGACACAATCAAGAAGAAGAAATCGATTGAAATTGCTGAGGGGGAAAAAGGCATTGAAGACGGCTACACACAGTTCATGTTGTCAGCAGGATAAGTCAATAGCAGCAGTGAGTGGGAGCCATTGCTTCAGGACTGCTTTCTATGGGAAAGCACTCTAGGTGCAGTGAACACATCTGTAGGCAACACTTAGCAGGCATCCTGCTTCAGTCAGGCCAGCAGCCCTGCATCAGAATGACGGGGGTCTCTGTCTCAGTCCTGGCTAGGGGGGCTTCAATCTCCATCCCTCACGGTGGGAGCGGAGCAGATGAAGGATTTTCCACAGTGGGGCTACTAAAGGTGCCTCAGCAAGTTCATCTGGCCGAGAGGTGGGAAAATTCCTGGCCTATTGTCGCCAAGCAGGTGCAAGCATATAGGCCGCGTCGCCCTTTGGCAGGCCTTGCTGGAAGCAGTCACTGTAGACACAGCTGTGAAGAATCACTTGACAGGCCAGAATTCTGCTTAGGGGCCTCAGGATTTTTGGCATTTATCCGCCACCGGCAGGCCAGATTTCCCCTCAGGGTCTTTAGGGTCCCAACGTCTGTCCTGGGAATGGTCGTGAGGCATATGAGGGGAACCTCAGACCGTCTTTCACACGTATCAGAAAATCTATTGACTGAAAAGGCCAAAAAGAATGCATGACATGTAGAATTGAGGGGGAAAAACCACCCAATTTTTTTTTTTTTGTTCTAAAGCTCTGGCACTTATCTGATTCCTTTTTGAGCTTGTTCAGCTCATTAATCTGGTAAAAAACCAGCTAAATATAAACAGAAAAACCTACGGGGAACAGGATGCCACTTCAGCCATGTTGTAGGGAAGCATTAGGTTGGCCTTCTGTGTTGTAGAAATATGTCTGTCATCCATGAAAACCAATGTGTAGTGCTATCTTTTGAGCTTTCTCATTGCTACTGTGTTCCTGAATGATCAAGATGGTTTCAAAGCAAACAACAGCCAGCCCTCTAAGCTACTCCCCAAACTATTGCAATGGAATAACTTGATCAGGTGAAGAGCTCGCTATGCAAAGCTGAAGATGATGTCAAGAATGCTTTGTGGTGGATGACCATTGTTTGGGATCACTTATCCCTTACCCTCCCATGTAGGTCTAGGAAAAACTGAAGTAGCCACAAGGCTTTTACAGCTGTTCTTGTCTTTTGGGATAGTAAGGACTTAGGGGAGTAAACAAAACTGTGGTGAGTTTTCCTATTAACTTGATGGCTGCTTCACTCGGAATGAACTGCTTTGCATTTCAGCTTCCCCGTCAGTAGAATGAGAAGAAGAATATCTTCCTTCCTGCCCAAAAGATGTTGAATTATGCCTGTGATGTCACGGACTTAAAAACGAAAACCATTGTGATTGAAAGGAAGTACTGGCATGCCACAAGGTAACTGTAGTGAGCTGTGTTTCCTCCTCAGCTTCGTTGAGATAGTAGAATTTGAATGAGCAGCTCCAAAACTTTGTCTTAGCATAGTCTGGTGACATATGACAGTAGAACAGTGTCCTAGGGTGGCTTGATGATGCTTGTATCCCCAGTCGTCTGTTCTGCTAATGCTGGATATGATATTGTCTGCCTTCAAGACTGGTTCTGAGAGCAAAGGTGGGGAGAAGAAGAAGCACGGAGTTTGTTATCAGAGGCTGCACTCACTCTTCTAAAAGCAACAGTGCTCCACATTCTGTGCTGCACTGCGTTGTCCGGGCACTGACGAAGCAGAATAGAGCCTTCCTTTGCTTTTCAGTTGGTTTAGCTGGCTGAGGCAGAGTTTTGCCTGGACTGCGTTTGTTTCTTTCCCTTATCTTGGAACTGTTCAAAGCTGCTGTGGACTGGGACCTGGGGAGAACTGAGAGCTTGTACTTTGTGGCCTATGGGGGCCTAGTCTGGGCCGCAGCCTTTCCCAGTGCTCGAGGGATTGATAGGAGAGCGAGCATCCACAGGAGAGACTTTCAGAATTTGTCGTCTCTTCAGAGCGGCAATTGAGTTTTGTCGTCTGGTACTGCTCAGTTTTTGTGCTGGGGAGTGCTTTGCCTGTTAAAGAAACAGGTTTTATCCACTTCTCTCAGAGGAAATTTTTCCCAAACCAGTTGAGGGGAGGGGCCGTGTGGGTGGGTGTTCTGGCGGGGGGTGGGGAGAAGGGGGGCCTGAGACATAAACTTGAAGGAATTTTGGAATTTTAGAGGAGCTGAGGTTTTACTTCGAGATAAGCCTTATTCGAGTTGATCAAAAGAAATAGGTAGGCCTTGATGAAGTTAAGAGTTAGTAGTTAACTAAGAATTGATTGCTTGCCAACATCATGTTTGGTTAGCTGGGTTTCTCATGAAGAATATAGAAACTGATCAATAGCTTGTAGGAACTGAAAACAATTGTAGGCCTCCTCTGTTCTGAAACCAATTAAAGATGGGGAATGGGAGTTCTACCAATGGGTTCATTTGTCATATTTGCATTGGAAATGTCGAAAGTTCAGAAGGAGGAAGACTTCATTTATTTCCTCATTTTTGCACCCCTCCCCATGAAAGGGACCACCAACTGATTTTGAGGAACAAACTAGGCATGCTCAATAGCTTTTGAACTAATTATCCTAGCAAGTAGGGGATGGGATGTACTGAAATGATGAAGATGTATTTGTATTTTGGGTATTCAATACTTGTAGAGCTAAAAGGACTCTGGAATCACCTCTAAATGACAGTGTGTATTTGGGAGCTATCCTGCACGCTGCCTGGCCTTGCAATAAACATACACTTGCTAACTTTCAGCCGTTAGAGAGTCTTTGTCCGTCACAGTTGGATATCAGTACTAGAGCAGTATTTTCAATCAATCACCCCTTCTTGAAGTTTGCTGCCAAATTTGCCCTGAAGCAGGATGTTGAAGATTGCATGCAAGATGTTTTCCATTACCATCTGTATGGCTGATTACCTTGTCAAGTGAGCAGTTTGCTTTATCTCTCTCTTTGAATGACCACATTCACACCTTCCTCGGGAGGGGACCTCCGCTGATAACAGACTATTGAATATCGGTGCATGACTGATAAGAACTATAACATCCCATTGTGAGATGCTCCGCCCAGAGGGAGGAGCCAAGCACTGCTACCCCATATACTCCAAGATTCTGAAATTGCAGTTTCAGTTTATTTTCTCCACGAGATTCCCCAGAGGAACAGCAGCTACCTTTTCCTCCTGGATCTTCAGAGGAAGACTACATCCTTCTCTACAGAACCCCCTTGCTCCAACAGAACCACACCTGATACTTCAGAGGACTGCAGCCACATTTTCAATCGGACTGCCACCAGCACCCTGACCAACAGGGTGTCAGGTTGGGTTCTGACTCTGTCAGTGTTGTTCCAGTGGACTGTATTGTTTATTTTATTCTTTTTATTTCTTCCCTATTAAAGAACTGTTATTGCCTGCTCCCATATCTTTGCCTGAGAGCCCCTTAATTTAAAATTGTAGCAATTCGGAGGGGTGGGGAGGGTTTACATTCTCAATTTCAGGGGAGGCTCCTGCCTTCCTTAGCAGACTCCTGTCTTTCCAAACCAAGACACAGGACAAGCAGGATGTGCGACTTGGAGAATGCTGGAGTCACTTGGGTTGGAAAAGACCTTGAAGAAGATTGAGTCTAAATGGAATTAGCAAATCCAACCATCAAGAAATGTTTTGCTGTCTGAAGAGAACATGGTTTATCGGGTCAGCTTTGCAAGTATTTGTGTCATCACAAGCACGCATGTCCAATGCATTAGATGGCTATAGAAGAAGAAACCTGTGCAAATCAACAGAATGATTCTCAGCGTAGGATAATGGCATGTTTCATCCTTCTTCCCGACTTCTTCCAATGAATTCTTTTGATCAAGTAATGATTGGAATTGTTACTCTTTTGACGGTTCTTATGGTATTCCTGACATTTTTGGCCTAGGAATGCCAAATGGGTTAATTGACCTAGTTTTTCAGATAAAGGCCAAGATTGAATGTTGCTTAAGCTGGAGGCAGAACTATTGAAATCCTCCAACCTCCTTCTTACTTAGTACCTAATTTCTATTACAAAATCAGTGCACAATCTTGTCCCTTAAGGTCCAGCTAGCTCAGTTGATAGCAACAGGGTGACATGAGTAGGGCTCACCTGATGCTTCACCCAGAAGCCCTAAGGGTGCAGCTCTAGCACACAGTAATTCCATGCACTTGGACCATCCCAGTGCCGACTTGGGATCACCAGAAGAGTAGAACTAGAGAGATTTAAACGAGACCTCTCTGCAGGAAGTGGCCAGAAGAAGACAGCAGAAATCCCATCTGTGTGTTTGTACAAATCATTTCAATGCCATTTACAGGAAAACATCTTCAAATCGAGCCAGCTTTTCCTGCAGATTATTTACCAACTATATGCATTACATGGACAGTTTTCTAGGAGTTTGAGTTATGAATTTTCTGGGAGTTTGCCAGCAGCGCACACACTGCCAGCACTGTGCGGCTTGCTTCATAGCCTTTCGGAAGCTGCCACACTCTCCGTGTCCCAGAGGCGAAGAAGAGGCTGTTTCAGGTGCGGGCATTATGAGGATCGCGCAGAGCATTGTCACCTACACGTTAGCAAAAAGCTTTCCCGCTATGTCTCGAAAGGAGAAAGTGTGCCAGGACAGAAAACATCTCCCCTCGTGTTCTGGAGGTTGCACGGAGGTCTGCAGAGCGTTTTGCACGCAGGAAAAGAAAGTTGTCCAAAAGTCCTTCTATTGCCAGAATCATGTGAATGGAAAAGGCAGAAGAGTGCTAAGGGACTGTTTTCTACCAGTTTGCAAGCTGCGCACACA